>NC_044311.2:39278680-39974030 GCF_007474595.2 Lynx canadensis | reverse complement strand
TGGCTATCGCGTAACCTGAGGAATCCGCTGAAATTTGACATAATGACAGCACGGATCAAGTTTTTATAGTCTTTGTGTCTCCTCCATATACTTTACACATGAAAAAGAACCAAAAAATAATTTGGTGATAGTTGCCTACATTTTGGAAACAGGTCACAATCACCAGGGAAATTCAAGTAGGATCAGGGGGAATGCAATAGGGTATTATTGGTAAGGAACATATAATTAACTGATTCTGGAATAGGTAAGAGAACAAGGGAAGCCAGAGAAATTCCATGTCATGTTTTAATCTAGTCCATTTTGGGATTTGGGGACATTGAGAACAACTGTTCTTTGTCACTAATTTAATTATATTTTTGAATTGTGGTGAGAATTGGGAACAGAAATGATCCAAGTCTCAAAATTCCCTGCAGGCTGCCAGAACGGAATCAGAACTACAGGACGCTGTAGCAAATTTTTGCTGTTAGCACTTTCCACATGAGAACATAGATCAGAAATTTCCCATGTTCCCTATGAGCCCTTTCAGTGATTGTTGTCATTGATCATATATCAAGAAGGTGTTGTGTGTACATGAGCGTATTTACAGAATAAACAGCCTTCAGAATTCAGCCCTTTCTCATGCTCTCTCTCATTTAAAAATATGTTCATAATTATAACGCAGTTTTTTTCTTTTGTTGATTTCATATATCACATAGAGGTCAGGAAGCCAGCCATTTGCTCGTTATGTTCCTGTCTAGATGCTTACTTTGTCAAATGTGTCCCTGAATCTTTTCTCTACTGTTAGAACTTCGACCATGAAGAGCTAAGCTGGAAAGGCCCTTAGAAAGATGTTTTCTCATTCAAGAACTATATGCTACTAAAGAAAAGAGGATGTAACAGGCATACAGTACTTATAAAAGGCAACATCGTTGGGGCGCCTGGGTGGCTCAGTGGGTTAAGCGTCAGATTCTCAACTTCCCCTCAGGTCATGATCCCAGGGATTGAGATCTGCTTCGGGCTCTGCACCGAGCATGGAGCATGCTTAAATCTCTCTGTCTCTCTGTCTCTGTCTCTCTCTCCCTCTCTCAGAAAATAAAGGCAACATTGCCTAATCATTCTTAGAGGCATTTTGCTTACTTACACTATAAAATTGAAAGTTTTCATCACAAATTTCTAATTAAGCATTTGAGTCCATTTGAAGAAACAGCCACATCATGCCTCATTCTGCAAACACTTCAGGTTAAAATTTGAGATTCCTACCAAGCGCTACATTTAATGAAGTCTGAAGTCTGTTTACTAAACCATAATGTATATCATCAAAAAAGATGCTCCCAGAGCAAATTGTTCGCAAAGAGAACAAACACTATTTTAATTACTAAAGAAAATATTGTTTCAGTAATTCTGTTACATAAGTACCGTCTCTTCCAAATCTGCAATTTCAGGAAAAGAAAGACATCCCGATACTCAGACAATAGAAACTGGTAATGCCTGCTCTTTCTGTAATTAATCTGAACTTAGAGCAGCTTTCAAATGCATGAATTTTAAAGAGCTAGTATACCAAGATTGCCAGGGGAGATTCATTCTGTGTTTCCAAGTGCTCAAAGAAACTTACTCAGGGTATATTGCCAGCCAATAATTGTTAAATATCTGCAAAGTCTCACCTTTTTCCCCTTGCCCTTGGCATTGAATAAAGGGTCAAATCCATAGCCCTGATATGTAAATCACAGTAACACATACACATGTATGTATTTCAGAACTTCAACCTGAGTGATGCAAATGTTTAGAACAGTTCCGATTGTCTGATGTGTACGTAATTATGACAAGTGAATAAAGGACAGAGCAACCAGTGTGCGACACTGAGACACGTAGTGAGTAGGAAGAGGAACTGAAGGTAACAATGACAGAAACGTGGTTCTTTCAAAGCAAGGAAACCAAGAGAACACAGAGATATAGGCCGGAAGTGCAAGAAGACTGCAGGTTCTTTGTTTATATGAGAATAGGCACATCTAAAAGGTAGAAGGCAGGAGGAAAGACGGGTGGAAACTGGGAATAGTGTGATCTGTAATGTCAAACCAATCAGTGTGGAAAAAATCAGGCATGTTGGAAAAAGGTCATTCACATATTTAGTTTAGCAGAGAAGACAAAGTATATGCAATTCATTTTAACAGAAGGCTGTGAAATACAGAGGTTAAAATTCTGAAGGTCTCCTTTCAGTTTCAAGATAAGATCTAGGGGTCCCTGGGTGGCTCAGCTGATTAAACATCTGACTCTTAGTTTCAGCTCAGGTCATGATCTCACCCTCTCACACTTTGTGAGATCAAGCCCCATATCGGGCTCCATGCTCAAGTGTGGGGCCTGCTTAGGATTCTCTCTCTCTCTCCTCTCTCTGCTCTGCAGCCCCCCCCCCCCATTTCATTCTCTGTTTCTCTCTCAAAAAAATTTTTTTTGAAAGATAACATCTAAACATTTTTTTAAGATGGTAAATTTTTCATATTGGGATACTGCCTACATACCTAAGCCCGCCTTTTCCTGTTATGCCCAGAATTCGTGATCCCCAAAGACCACCAGGGAGCTGAGTCCGATGCAAAAGCAAAAGAGCCTTTATTCGAGCTAGCTCGAGCTCAATCTCCTACCTGCACTGACGCAGCGGTGAGATACCGGGGAGAGAGAGCGAGTTTCAAAAGCACAAAGGTTTTATTGGGGTCTAGGGGCAGTAGGTGAGGTAATGGCTGTGGCCTCAGCCGATTGGCTAGGGAAGGGTCGTGGCCTCGCCGATTGGCTGGGGAAGGGTCAGAGTCCTGTTTCTCAGGTCGCCGGGGGTGTTTTGATAGGGAAGTTACTCAAGGTGGAGGACACAGAACAAGATGGAGTCGGCCAACATAGGCCCGCCCTTTCATTCCCACTCTCCCCTCACACATCACCTTCCATCATTCCCGAACGCAGATCCCTAAATGAGTCACATTCCCTAAAACAGCAGTCCTGCCTTTTGAATAAGCCACCTCCTCTCCTTGGGATGTTCTCATTCCTTTTCCCTCTCACCTGTCCCAACCTCAGGTGGCCTGCCTGACAACTTATGCCTTTAAGCTCAGTCTTCAAGCACCAGTTTTAACACCGCATCTGGCGAAAGATGTTCATTCATCTGTCCCTTTCTTTTGGGTTCCTGCTGCATACCATGTATAATCTGGTAGAGACATGCTCTCATTTCATCTTGTGTAACTGCCAGCACACTTGCAACCCTGACTGTAGCAACTTGAGATGAGAGAGTTTTCTTTCCATCTTAAAATACATTTGCCAAGTCATGCATGAGGTGTTGTGAGTAGCAAAAACTTCAATGAACAGGATTGCAGAGCAGAAGGGAAATGCTTCTTACCAGAGTCCTCATACAAGTGGTTTTCAATAGAATATAAAACATCAAAAATGTGTGGGAAATTTGCTGTAGTCTTATGAGGGGGAAAAACTTTCTTCTTATCCACATCTTTGCTGGCCATGAGACAGGTTGCCCCTGTCATTTACACAGTGACTGAGACATATATATGTGGGTGGCTAAACACTGTAACATATTCTTCCCACTAAACATAAATATATATCCCCATTTCCCTGCTGGAGGCCCTGAGATTTAATGGCTAATTATGGAACTAAGAAAATCTTCGATGCAATTGCACTTATAAAACACAAAATGTTAGTCCCCAGCCCAAGTAATAGATCGTTAGTACAATGTTAGTATTTATAAACCAGTTACTAGATAAGTATGCTAACTTAAACACTGCTTATAGATAATTTTTTTAAATGTTTATACTGTGTTCAAGTATGAGAAAGAAAAACCTGGTATGTTTGGCCTCAGGGATATTAACTTTTTTAAGACTTCCAGAAGAAAACAAGAAAGAAAATTCAAAATGGGAAAGCAAAATTTACTTGCATGTAAATTATGAGGAGTCAATGATTCCAGGTTTTTTTTTTTCCCAAACTATTAGTTAATACTTTAGACCCTTGATGCTGAAATGTAGTCTGAAGACCAGAAGAATTATCTTTACGTGGGAGCTTATTAGAAATACAGACTTACAAGACCCATCTCAGATGTACTGATTCAGAGTCTGCATTTTAGCTAGATATATAACTTAGCCCTCTGCACATTAGAGTTCCAAAGGTATGGTCTAGATTATCATTCTTCATACTGCTAGACTATGCCTTCACCTAAAAAAGTGTTTTAGTCATCTTTAACTTTTGTTTTGTTTTGTTTTACCTTTTGAAAATGAAGCCAGAAGCATTAGATCAGGAATAATACTTGCTGCTCAAACCTGTCTCTTTCCTTAAATATATATATTCACTTATGAACATACCAGGAGAAAAAACAATTACACACGTATGTAAGCTTTTATGTTAAACAAAGAAGTTTATTTTATTTGATGCTTTTTTACCCAGATGCTGCAAAGAGATTTTCTCAAGGCAGGGTGTCTGTCCCACAATTTCACAGACAGTAGACAGTGAACACTAATGGGAAAAAAATATATGTGTGTGTATATATATATATATATGTATACACACACACACACACACACACACACACACACACACAGCTTATTTCAGCATCCTAAAGCTCTCCTTAAATCCCAAATCCACCTTTTTTCTTCTGTCACTGGACAGAGACTGTTTCCATCAGGGGCTCCCTGCAGTGACATTAGGTGGGAGAGGCAGGAACACGTTACTGAGCTGTCAAGTAGAGGGCAGCTCCTCCCTTTCCAGGAGGGAAATTGCGTGTGTGTTTGGGTTCTTATCAGTTGACACCAGATGTACTCAGCTGTTTCACTTTCCACTTTACCCCGACTAATCAATTCACCTTGCTCAAAATCAAACCAACACTTAAAACATTCAACAAAGTGCTTACATTTTTATGCTTAAGGCTAATTTAGCCCATAGTTCTGGGATGCTCTAAGGCAAGTCTCATTCCATGAAATAGGCTCAGAGAGATTTCTTAACATTTTTCCTGGTGTCGTCATGGTCCCTTGAGTGAGTCCTTTAATTTCTTCCTATCTCAGTGTGCATCTATATAAAACGAAAAAATATTCCACTCTCTGATTATCAGATGAAAAAAAAAATGTTTTCAAGTTGAGAAGTACCAAATGTTATGCTAATAGAAGATGTTAAAAATGTACCTTAAACAAAGGCAATGCAAGGGAAATTAAGAGAAAGTGAGTTAACTACAAATTCATTGTTTGCCAATACTAAATGTCAAGGCAAAAAAAAAAAAATGAGCCAAACATGCACAATTTATTATGTCTTCTCTTTGTATTCATTTGTGAAGAAACTATTTTGTTGACTATAGCAAACTCTAAAATAGAATCAAAAGAATTTGACCCCTGGTGAAGGGAGACAAACTAACGGATAAAGCAGTTTTTATTCGTAAGAACTCATGGTGGCAATGCCCATGGTTATGATGAAGCTTACGGTTTTGGGTGGGCTTAAGAGTTGTTAAGAATCAGGGCACCTGGGTGGCTGTTGGTTAAGCATCTGACTCTTGATTTTGGCTCAGGCCATGATCTCATGGCTTGTGAGATCAAACCCCACGACAGGCTCTGTGCTGACAGTGAGGAGCCTGCTTAGGATTCGCTCTCTCTTCCTCTCTTTCTGTCCCTCCCCTGCTCTCTCTCTCTCTCTCTCTTTCAAAATAAATAAAATTTAAAAAATTAAAAAAAACTTTTAAGGAACATATTTCAAAGATAAGCCAAAGTATTCAATCATATTTTCAAAGAAGAATGAACTATAAAAGTCATTCAAATGCAGTTTGTCCTTTCGTCCTTCCTGGCTTTTTTTTTTTTTCTTTTTCTTTTTTTTTTTTTTTTTTTTTTTTACAAAATGGAACAAATAAACAGTCAGGAAACAAGGACCAGCTAGAAACAAGACCACAAGTCATTACCTGTATTGATGGTATATTTATAATTTCTCCATTTTCTTATGATTTAGAACTAGAGGAAATGGAAGAACCAAATGCAGCAAGTTTTATGTGTGCACAACACACACACACAACTCAAGGAAAAACTCCACGGTGCTGATATACTACTTAGAGGAAAAATCAATGAATCACAGAAGAGAGAAGCATTTTGACGTAATTTTATTGTGCAGATGTTGCTTATTATGATAGGTCTTACTGCTCAAGTAAAATATATTTTTCTTCTGCCAGTCTGCACTACATTAAAAAACACAGGGAACAGAAATGTAGACTATAACATACCACCATTATCCTATAGAACTTATCCTATCCTAATAGAACTTAGGTTGTAGAATGTGGCTAAGGGGCATGGCCAGTGAGCTCCTAAGCCCTCTTGGTTTCCCCATTCTATTCCACCGAGTCGAGACTTTGGATAGTTCACCTGAGTAAGTCCTCAATGCTTAAAGCATATTAGTAGAATAGCTCCATCCAGTTAAGAATTGTTGGTCGTTCACTTCTCCTTCTAGGGTGGCATGGTAAGAACAGAAGACTAGCGGTATTATTTTGGGGAAGGCCATCCGCAAGTACATATGAGGAGTCAGAAGAAGCAAGCTCCTAAACAACAACTGAACGTGTGCACCCCAACACATATTAAAATACACCTATCATAGAAAACTAACTCTGTTGAGTGATATTGAGCTCACTCATTTTTAGAATGCCTATGTAAAGAAAGCCAGGGTGAAAAATGTGGTACTTTCTTACATTTCTATATCATTCGTTGTAGAATTGACAAAAAAAGTTTCACATATGAATTGATTGGATAAATCTCAAATCTTTGAGGACTATAAGATGGAAAGTACACTTTACACCCTTCAACAACTGTGCCATAATGTCATTTTTAAATAGAATGTGGGGCTAGATAATACATGAGATATACAAAATACCATTTCAAAGAGATCTTGTAAATAGCATTTACAATTTGCAAGTAAAACCTAGATTAGATTTGCATTTCTTACATGTTTTTCACATAAATTATTGTCTCTGATTTCATGAACTATACCCCAAAGGGAATATCACTCATACGTTTTCTTAAGGATTGACTTCTACCTTTTCAAAAACTAAGGTTTTGTGCCACCCATCCCACCAAAAATAAAATTTAAAATAGCTTCATAGTCTAAGAATGAAGTCTGTGGTATCCTAACTGTATGCATCTGGGAATGTGAGGACACCTCAGTCCCAATGATGAACATTTTTTTCTCCCAGGTCAATGCCATTATGGACTAAAGAGCACGTGCATTGTTGTGGCCATTCTGCCATCAGCTCAAGCGACACTAAAGAGATGCTCTAAGTTTTCAAAACGCATGGTGCAAATGTGCCATTTTCGTTTTAGCTGCTTAACATATTGCAAAACCATTGCAGAATTTTGTTGCTTGTAGACATGTCAGCTTTCAAGCCTGACTTCCTTCTATTTTTAGTTTATTATACGTGCTTAAGAGCTGGCAAGGTTTTCAAAACTAATTTATATCTGTGTAATCTGGTAGGTAGGCATATTTTAATGACAAATTGCTTCCTTTCTAGAGTGAGTCTCTTCAAGTAATACGATATAAAATTCTAGATTGTATGGACTGTTTTCTGGATTTCAAACACTTCAAAAATTTATTAGGAGGTTTGGTTGTCTGGGATAATACCATAACAAGATATAGTAACCCCTCCTATGTAATAAATCTGAATGCTCAGGATAGTTTTGCAGTAGCCTAAGTGTAATGCATCATTACCCCAAGGCTCTACTTTCTCCAATTTATGTGCATTCTGCTGGTTGAATCAAATTGATGAAAAGCCTATTTTCTCAGAACATAACAAACCAACATGAACCTTTCTAGGGCTGCAAATATATTTAAGAAAATATATAAATCATTGCTTGTCAAAGATTAAGGCTAATTTAAGCTCACTATCTGGAAACCCTTAAAGACTTTTTCTTTTTCTTTCAGTCACTGTCTGTAAAGTAAGGTGCCTCATTAATGAATTTTAATCAGTTCTTAGCAATTCAAGGCTATAAAATAAGTCTAAGTAGCAACAGCTTCGAAGGCATGGAGTGGAATAATAAGACCTTTGTAATTCCCTCACTGTTTATAATCCATGAAGATATGTCCTCAAAGAGTGAACTGAAATTGCTTTTATGAAAGGGGCATAATTCTTTCTTAGCATTGCTCATGAGCCATTCAATATTCACGATGGAGTAATTAATGAGTTCAAAATCGAAACTATTTGCAAACAGTGATCAATGAACTTTTTCTGCTGAGTAGCATCAGATTTGTTATATTTTCTCCTAGTCTTCTTATCCTCTTTGGGAAGATAAACATATGTTTTGTTTAATATTAGGGTGTTTGACAGGACACCAAAAATTTGGCTGTGGCTGATTCACTGTAAATTTGAAATGACTTGATCCCCTGCTTAGTGGATTTATCCTTACTGTCAACTAGCTGACTTAATCAGGTGTATCATAGGTCTTTTGCATGGTCAAGATGAAAGTGTATTTAGTACTATCATTCATTCATTTCTTCTTCCAAGATGCAACAATTGTGTTACCACTATTTGTCAGTAATTCTTTGAAAGATCTGTGTTCTCATCCCAGTGGTGTCCACAGCAGGCACAAAGAGCTGGGCTCTCCATTCTTTTTGGTGCGTGGAAATAACAGTAGGGAAATTGGATGATGAAACTCAGCTACCGAACTATCAGCTGGAGACAGTATTTTAAGTATGCATAAAATTATATTGCTTAATATCACACATATCAATGTATCAGATAAATATGCATATATACAGATGGTCCCAACTTAAGATGGTTCAACTTATGATTTTCGACTTCCTAATGGTTTCAAAGTCATATGCATTTAGTGAAACCCTACTTGGAATTTTAAATTTTGATCTTTTCCCACGCTAGTGACATGTGGTATGATATTGCCACGTGATTCTGGGCAGTGGCAGCAAGCCACAGCTCCCAGTCAGGCGGGTGATCACGAGGGTGAACAATCAATACACTTAAAACCGTTCTGTGTTTCACGGTACAGGGTTCGATAAATTACATGAGATATTCAACACTTTAGTATAAGATAGACTTAGTGTTAGATGATTTTGCCCAACTGTAGGTTAAGTATTCTGAGCATGTTTAAAGTAGGCTAGACTAGGGGCACCTGGGTGGCTCAGTCGGGTAAGCGTCCGACTTCAGCTCAGGTCATGATCTCATGGTTTGTGAGTTTGAGCCCCCTATGGGGTTCTATGCTGACAGCTCAGAGCCTGGAGCCTGCTTAAGATTCCGTGTCTCCCCCTCTCTCTGCCTCTCCCATGCTCATGCTCTGTCTCTCTCTGCCTCTCAATAATAAAACAACCCCCCCCAAAAAAAACACATTAAATTAGGCTAGAATAAGTTATGATATTCAGTAGGTGAGATGTATTAAATGCATTTTTGACATAATATTTTCAACTTACAATGGGTTCATCAGTACATAATACTGTAATATATTGAAAAAGATTGTTCATCAGTACATAATACTGTAATATATTGAAAAAGATTGTGTGTATGTGTACATACATTGTGTGTATGTGTATGCACACATACATATATGCTTTAGTTCACATGTGTTTATAAACATTCAACTGCTTCAGATATATTCAACTTAGAAATCTGTGTTCATCCTTGATTCATTCTTTCTTCCTACATTATCATGATGGTAATTCCACTTAATGCTATTCTTTGACAGACCCTCTCATGGCCTCTTTCTAAACTATTTCAGTGTCCTGCTAATTACTCCCCTCAACTTTAGTTCATTTGCCTGTTCAAACTAATCCCCCACCCCTCTCACACACACATTCATACACACACACACACACACACACACACACACACTGAAGTCATTTTAATAAAACAAAGATATGACCATATCAGCCTGCTACTTAAAGTCTCTTATTGCCCTATACCCTAAAATTCAAATATTTTAGCACCATCAAACTCAATTCCAACAAATCTCTCCAGATATAATTGTGACTATTATTTTGTTCCTCTCAATTTCTAACGCACATACATTTCCATTCTTCTTTAAATATGTTGGACGTCACAGAGGCACCTGAGTGGCTCAGTCAGTTAAGCATCTGACTTCGGCTCAGGTCATGATCTCACAGTTTGTGACTTCGAGCCCCGCATCAGGATCTGTGCTGACAGCTCAGAGCCTGGAGCCTGCTTCGGATTCTGTGTTTCCTCCCCTGTCTAACCCTCTTCTGCTCATGCTCTGTGTCTCTCTGTCTCTCAATAATAAATAAACGTTAAAAAAAAAAAAACTAAACATTTTGTAAGTCACAGACCTAGGAATGTTAATACTCTCTAATCCTTGTTTATCTGATGAGTATTAACTGTATTTTAAGCACTATCGCTGGGGAGAAAAATCTTCCTTCAAGACAGTATTAAAGGTTTTCTTATCTGTTTTCCCACAAAGTATTTATGGGTTAATTCATTCAATCAGTCTATCAATTATGCATCCACTATTAATCATGGGCCTACAATCTGTCAGACACTGTACAGACTAAGCTCTAGCAAAAACTTTAGTATCAAACAAAAAATATAAGGTCTCTGTCTTCTTGGAACTTAAACTAGAGAAGAAAGGCCATAAGCAAATTAACAAAGAAAAAAATGCATCAGTGAAAATTATAATAAGTGCTATACAGAAAAAGAACATGGTGAGAGATAGAAAATGGGGCAAGGGAGAAGCCAGGTTAGACTGAGAGAGTTAGGCTACTCTATGTTCATGCTGCTTGAGTCAGTAATCAACCCAGTGAGGAAAGCTGGTGCAGGAGGAACATAATTTCAAAAGGGAAGAATGTCTGAGATAAAGTTGGAGAAGATTTTTGATGTGAGGCATTGAGGCCCTATAGACATTAGAGTCTACCTCAGTTTAAAAGATCTCATTTGAAGGTGAAGGAAAGACACCGAAGTTCAAGGAGATAATTTCTTAAAAGACTAATCTGGTGGGGCGCCTGGGTGGCTCAGTTGATTCAGTATCTGACTTCGGCTCAGGTCATGATCTTGCAGTTTGTGGGTTCAAGCCCCACATCAGGCTCTGTGCTCACAGCTCAGAGCCTGGAGGCTGCTTCAGACTCTCTCTCTCTCTCTCTCTCTCCGCCCCTCCCCCACTCACACTGTCCCTTTCTCTCTCAAAAATGAATAAACATTAAAAAAACAAAAACTGATTTGGCTACCACCAGAAAAAAAGGCTGACTGGGAGCAAAACCAGAAGCCAGCAACTAGTCAGGAGGCAATTGCAGTCCTGTAAGATGAAGACAATGCTAACTTTGGCTAAACAGGTTGAAGGCAGCAGAAATGAAAAGAAGAGGGCAACTCGGAGCTCACATTAAATGACAAAAGTTGATTGAATTAAACTGAACACAGAGACTAGTAAATAGACAAATTGAATATAGAGATCAGGAGTGAAGTGAAAAGGGATTCCCAAGTTCATTTTAAATATTCTCGAGCTTCAGAGATGTCAAGCAGAAAGCAGAAATACTCAGAGGGAACTTCTTTGGTCCTTTTCGTGTTTGGACAAAAAAAAAAATAGAAACAAGCAGGGAAATTACCTCGGTTTTAGTTGATGAGTTAAATTCACAGTGTACCTTGTGCTGAGGAGATGAATAGCCTTTGTGGGAACCTGGGACAGCCAGGAAGCCCTCACTTAGACAAGGAGGATAATATATCTCTAAAGTGAAAGTGCTATGTGTTTTGATTAAGTGAGTTAAATCAGTACAAAGCTGCAGAACCCAACTAGAGGTAGAAGCAGATAAATCGTCCAATGGAGAGGATTACAGAGGCTTTAAGAAAAGCTTATAGGTTTTTTTTTTAATTTTCTTTAAAGTTTTTAGTTTTTATTTTTGAGAGAGACAGAGCATGAGCAGGGGAGGGGCAGAGGGAGTGGGAGACACAGAATCCAAAGCAGGCTCCAGGCTCTGAACTGTCAGCACAGAGCCTAAGGTGGAGCTCAAACTCAGGAACAGTGAAATCATGACCTGAGCTGAAGTCAGACACCTAACCACCCGAGGCACCCAGGCACCCTGAAAAGCTTATAGTTTTAACGGAATTGTTCAAAGTATGTCAGAGAATGTGTGCCCATGTGGTTCTAAAATGCCCTTGTTGGAAGCACATACTTTTAGGTTTATTTCAAATTAGTTGTAACCAGTGTTGCCGGGAAGAAACAGTAATTGTTAGGTTAATAAACTTTACTGCCCTGCTGTGTGTTATACTGAGAAAGTTCGCCTGCAAGGTCAGTTTTGAAGGGGAGCTTCTGCAATTTCAAAGCTAGTAGCTTTTCTTGATTCACACCGCCTTCTCCAGAAGGCACACTCCCCCATATCCGCAATCACAAGGGCCTCTCTTACCTCTGCTTCACTTCTGAAGCATGACTGCCTATCTTGTTGATGGGCTTTCCGGTGTGCCCCTCCCCCAAAGGAGGGAATTTTGCAAATAACCATGGCCTCTATTTTAATGTCATCATCTGTATTTGCTTAAACTGAACACAGTCATTTTCTCCTAACGCTGAAATAAAGAGGCAAACAGGAGCTTAATTTCACTGACTGGAGAAAAGCGTCATGTGTGCTTTTTAGAGCATACCTAGGAAACCAGATACATTCCTTTGACTATGTTTTATAGTATTGTATATTCTCTTAGAAAACATGGCTTTTCAATCCCAAGTTAACACTTTAGTCAGAAAGGCTGTATAAATCCTAGTTACTAAAAATAACAGCGCCTTTACCCAAATAGCAGGTGCATAATTACGGAAAAACAAGGAAAATATGAAGTATTAGGACCAATTTTATCTTTGATGATACTTCCAAATGTCAAGTGTGACTGTCAATAAAAGGCTGAGAGGATCTGCCTTTTGATCAACAAGCCTGCCACGATTAGGGTTGGTTCACGCTTACTAGACAAGCGGATGAAATTTAGGGTGATACACCCAGATCCAGACACCCCAAAGCAGCTAATTCCTGATCAGGCTCACTGCAGACATTTGCATGCCCTGGGCCAAGAGCACAGGTGAAGGCCCACTTATTATAGGCCTGAATAAACAAAGTTCTAAATTGAGCCAACAAACTACTTAATAAGTACGCTCTACCCCTATCTTGATAAAATATATCGTCATAATGTCAAAATTTCTATTTTTCATTTCACCTTCATTCTTTTCTGAGCTTCACATGCATACTTTATTTTTCTGTAACTACGCTTGTACTCATTCCCAGTGATTCAAAGGATTAAACATAAAGCATAGCATTATTCAAAGGGCAAAACTCTGAGTATATTCTAATCAAAAATTAGTATACTTATTTTATTTTTTTTAATCAATATTATTCTTAATGTTTAAAATATCTTCTTCCATGGGTGCCTGGGTGGCTCCATCATTTGAGTGTCCGTCTCTTGATTTTGACTCAGGTCATGATCTCATGGTTTGTGGGTTCCAGCCCCTCATCAGCCTCTGCACTGACGATATGGAGCCTGTGTTGGATTCTCTCTCCTTCTCTCTCTGCCCCTCACCTGCTTGTCCTCACTCTCTCTCAAAATAAATAAACTCGAAAAATTTTTAAAGTATTTTCTTCTAAAATATTCAAAATTTTCTATTCGTTTTCATAGACAACATAGAAATTATAAGTGAGGAACATAAAAAGTTAAGCCAATTTGGGGCGCCTGGGTGGCGCAGTCGGTTAAGCGTCCGACTTCAGCCAGGTCACGATCTCGCGGTCTGTGAGTTCGAGCCCCGCGTCGGGCTCTGGGCTGATGGCTCAGAGCCTGGAGCCTGTTTCCGATTCTGTGTCTCCCTCTCTCTCTGCCCCTCCCCCGTTCATGCTCTGTCTCTCTCTGTCCCAAAAATAAATAAAAAAACGTTGAAAAAAAAATTAAAAAAAAAAAAGTTAAGCCAACTTATTCATATGAAGTTTAGTTTCATGTAATTAAGACTAAAATAAATATAATTATTTTCTAACGAGGAAACTGTGATTCTAACATGAACTGTATATCTAGTGGCCAATAAAAAATTAGTAATACCCTTTATGTACATTTACTTAGGGGCTGCCAAACTTTTTATGAAAACAGACTAAATATTTGAGGGTCAGGGTCATAGTGTTCTGTTACAACTACTCAGAATGGCTGTTTTACCAAAAGAAACTGCTTCCAGGTAAAGACAGTGGAATAGAGTTTACTGAACTCTGGTGTAGATTTACATATATACAAACGTCAGAGTCATTTGAATCATCTAATATTGGAATGTTTCTCCAGCCCTCATATGCAGCTGTTGAAATACCATAGTAATTCATGAGGACTTTCATAACCACAAATTGGGACAGAAAGAGTTAAAAGAAAATAAGTGGGAGAATCTCTTACAATCATAGTACTGAAATTAAGGATTTGACAAGGAAATTAATTAGACTTTTCTCTTTCAAGCACTTATGCTCTTCAAATCCTTTCAGTCTGTCTCTGAAGTAGGGACTGCACAACCTGAAAACCTTTCACGGTGTTAGAAGCAAGTTCAATTTTGTTTAAGCATGTATTCTAGAGAGGGGGAGGGTTTTCCTTGAAGGGTGTGGGTAAAATTGTTACTCATGTTATGGGTAAAATCGTGCCATCCCTAACAACCAAATCCTGAGGGACCAAGCTTCCCATGTGTTTGTTAATAAATCTGTTTTTGTGTATGGGTGTGTGTGCTTTCCTGCAAGTGGACTCAGCAGAGATTAACATATTTCCAAAAAAACACCTAACAGAACGTTGGGCATATCTTGGTTCTTCCATGTTACCTGTGTGACCCAGAGAGTGTTCCTTAGAATCAATGCACCCCCCCAAAACAACTTAAACATCACTTGTGCTGATTAGATGGGCACAAAGACCTCATATTCATTCTGGAAAATAATAAGCATTCAAGATCTATTTGTTGAAACAGATATCTGTAATTCATCTAATTCATCTTTAAAAGCTGACAGCTTAGTTTTCTCCAAACACCATGGGTTTCAGAAGAGTAGAGTGAAGAAAATAAACATGAGACCATAACTGTAACAGGAATTCAGGCTTTTTCACTCAAAAATATAATTAAGCTTACCTGATCTAAAGACAAATTATGTGATATCATCGTGCAGCATTTTATGCACACTTCTCATAACACTCTGAGCCTGTTACAGTGGACTTCTAGTGATGACTGCAATTCAAATGCATTCCAAAATATCATGATCTCAGATAGCTGCTGTGGGTAAAGAACCACGGTGATACCCACCATAGAAAGGGTAGGGCAGCACATAAGGAGAGAATGCCACTAGAACTGACATTCTTCATTAAATACCAAAACATACGTAAAATCATTTAAAATTATTTATGAGATGAAACTAGTTTAAGTTCAAACATGGTGTGTGTCCAGCTTAAGACTACCTTTTTTCTTAAATCTGTAGTTGTAATACAAAAAACCAAATCCCACCGCTGGTAATGGTAGCTGCCACTTCCAGAAAACTTCTGCCTTGATGCAAGAGAACATCATGACATGCCAAGTATCACACCAGGTGCCACCTCATCCATTGTCTTCTTCGGTGGTAAAAACTATCAACAATTATGGATTCACAAAATGAGGTTTGGAAGGTTTCATTTATTTATGTAAAGATAAAGGGCACTAATCCAGGTCTGTCTAAATCAAAAACCTGCCCCTCATAGCCCAGCACTATGAAGCAATCACTGACCTGAATCAATGAGATGGGTTCTAATTGTCATCTCTAGCCACTACTGAGAGCAGAGCCAGCTTCAAATTCAGTGGGAAGCAGTGGTCAGAGACGTTCCTTCTACCCCTTCCAATACCCTCCCTGTTTAACCCTGTGGTCTCACTTCTCCCAGTGTGCAACATGTTCCATGCCAACAAATATGGATTCTTGGCTGGATTTTCTGGTAGAAGAGTCTCACTAAGTTATGATCTTAGCATGTTGCTCCTTTCTGACTTGTAAACAACCAGTAGGTTGCTTCCAGTTCATTTTTATAAAAAGCTCCCGAAGATATTTTAATATTCCCTGGAGATACAAAGACACAAATGACCAACAGTGGCATTAAAGGAAGAGTGATAGGAGATAAGGACAAAATTTATGAAAGGTATCATTTCCTGATATATCTGTATTGTATTCATAATATGCGGTGCACTTATTTACAAGGCAGAAACCAAATTTTACCTTATATTAGGTGCCTAGCATATGTTTTTTTTTTTTTAACGTTTATTTATTTTCGAGACAGAGAGAGACAGAGCATGAACAGGGGAGGGGCAGAGAGAGAGGGAGACATAGAATCTGAAACAGGCTCCAGGCTCTGAGCTGTCAGCACAGAGCCCGACGCGGGGCTTGAACTCACGGACCGTGAGATCATGACCTGAGCCGAAGTTGGACGCTCAACCAACCAAGCCACCCAGGCGCCCCATCCTAGCATATCTTTTAAGTACAGAAAAAAAGTTCCCATTCTTGATATCTTCAAAGCTTGACAACTTTAGCACTACAAATTGCATGTGCCCTACTTCCAGATGGCTTATCATTATGTGTAACCTTCTTACTGGAAATTATAGAACTCTCCTAACATTGGGGTACTCAAATTAAACAACTCTGTAACTAATTACAGTCTTTTGGAAGCAAGGTAAGCTGTAAATACTCTACCTGCAGATTAAAAAATGAATCACCAGCAATAAAATTTTTTGCCATTGTTTCTAGTATTGAAAAAAAAAAAGCTATATGAACTGATGGTTAAGTCAGATTTTGGATTTAATATCTATTAATTCCATGTTAGGTAGGACTATTCCCCAAACTAGTGATCATCAGATGGATAATGTGACAAGTTCTCTCAATTGTGTCTTTCAATTTGAGAAAGTGTGGCCTCTCATGTGTCATTATAAAGGGCACCTTTAATTCCCTCTCCCATACCTTCTCGGTATTTACATTAGTAACATTGCACCATAATTGTATTTTATAAAACCCGAGACTCATTTAAATGCCTGAAAATTATGCCAAAGGGATTTCATTTACCACTGGCTGTGTAGGGGATAGAGTTATACAACCCCTATTAATGCTAATGGGAGTTCATGAATAAATCTTCAAAAATACAGAGAAAAATGTATCCCAAGAAGGACATGAAATGAAGACAATAGGATCACCAGAGCAAAATTAAATGGCAGTTTGATTTTCTGAGCTAATACCTCATAAAAATAGAAGTCACTTGCACTTAAAGTCATTTAAGAACAGTGATTTCTTTAGTAAGAATTCACATATCTCTTTGACAACTTAATTCACATAATTTGCACAAATAACAATTTTTATTATTGACCATTGCCTATAGCTTTCCAATATGGAATGACCTGAAGGCCTTTTATATCCCAGTTCAGCGTAATTGATACTATTTAGATAAAACACACTTTTAGAAATAAATCACCATGAAATTATACAGTTGTAGTTGTAATACTACATGTTAGAAGGTACTATCTATATGAACTTCTATAGATACAAGAAGAGTAAGATATTTTTATATTGCTCATTGGCAAATGGTACAGCCATTTTTTTAAGAATTTGGTGGCCATCTTTTAAAACTAAAATATGATTATAAATATTATACAAGTCATTCTCATCAGGTTCTTAATATGTTAAAAAAAAAAAAAAAACTTCAGGACCTCTTGAGTGGCTCAGCCAGTTGGGCATCCAACTCTTGATTTTGGCTCAGGTCATGATCCCAAGGTCATAAGAATGAGCCCCATGTTGAGCTCCTCACTGAGCATGCAGTCTGCTAAGATTCTCTCTCCCTCCCTCTGCCTCTCTTCTCACTCACACGCTCTCTCTCTCTAAAACAAAAAATGATAAATGAGTGAATGAACGAATGAATAAATAAAACTATAGACTGTTAAAATTTAAACTTTTTATTTTGGATGATTCTTTTATCTGTTTGTATGTTTGTTTGTTTGGATATAGAACTAACTTGTTTTCATGCAGCAACTGGGACTTTTCCCATAAATGATTTTGGTGTTTCATTATTTTAACAGAGTTGTCTCCACATACAAAAAAATGGAAGTATAAGTACATTCAATGTCAAATTTACGTATCCTAACATAATCATATTTTGTTTAAATTGGTGCTGTGTAAATTTATTAGCCTTTACTAAAATTATATTTTATAAATATTTCAATAAAATGTCTGACTTTTGAATATAGAATACCTTTTGCTAGAAAATGTTTGAGTCAATTAATATCTGTCCAAGCAATGGATGGCTTAATATTTCAATTCTGGGGGCTACATATAGACTGTTTTCCTATTCAACTTCCTTTATGAGATAGGGGTTTACTACACAATGTATCTCAACTTTTTTTCTTTTGCTTACACCTGTATTAGTCTCATTTGACTCCTTTGATAATCTCTTTCACAGTTAATTACTTCCATTTGTAGGTGATGAAATGGGTAAGGAGTCTGCTTCAATGTAGGCACAGCTATAAGCATGGTCTTTCCCCTTTACTTGAACTCAGAATTAAGACTTTTGATTATTGTTTTATATTCCATTCCCAGAAGTAGTTTTCACTTGAGCAGTTATGTGCAAGTAGTCTTATGCTTTCTAGCAGTAGTTTACGATTAGGGTCTAGCTTCTCCAGGACAGATGGATTTAAATATGTATTAAACTAAGAGGCATTCTGTCAAATGAGTTTAAATGCATTTCATTTTCAGACAACCTATATGACATGATATTTTTTCTTAAAAACAAAGCCAAGATAAATCAAAGTCAAGATAAATGAAGAGCTCAAGATGACATCAGTCCCATTTGTCCAAGTCTTGGTGTTGTGTGGATGGACAGAAGTCAGTTATGACAGATAATAGGTGATACATCCAATCTAATAGCCAAATTCATTAACATTTCCTTTCCATTTCTGAACCATCCTTACAGACAATCATAGATGGGGTCACACCATCCTCATGATAGTCCAGCGGAACAGTCACACCAACTGGACTAAGGTTTTCATAGAGAATGGTAGTTTTGGAAATGAACAAGGATGTGCTTGATTTGTTCTGCAGCCCGCATAAAAGGTTTTACTCTTTCTGATCTGTTCTTCAAGTCCTTTGCCTTTGGTTTATTTCATTTAATCTTTGATGTACTTCTTGTAGGCTTCTTTTGTGAATGTAGTTTCCCGCAAGTGATGGTTCATGACAATATCAACACCAGCAATGACTGTGCTCTCAGTGCCTTCACCTCCGGCGTCTTTGATGGAGGCATTTCCACCAACAAGTGAGTCATCAATGTTACCCTCTGCCCTACTGACCATCTTCCTCTCCATCTCCAGGCACAGCCTTTCCATGATCTCCAGGATCTTGTAGATGTCAGAGACCATCTCATCACAGCTGATGAGGTCCTGGTAGATGATCATGACTATAGCTGGAGAGAGACTGCAGTGGCACTAGCTTGGCAGGAGCCGGGAGCTCTGAGTGAGAGTGGCACAGCCCCATAGGTGGGGGTTGGAGCAGGGAGAGAAAGCAATGCACCTCAACTTTTAAATGCTATGTCTATAAATCAATTAATAAATAACTTACTAAAAAGGTCAGGTGTAGAAGAGCTATATTAAAATATATCTGTCAGTGAGATGCCTGGGTGGCTCAGTCAGTTGGGTGTCTGACTTCGGCTCAGGTCATGATCTCACAGTTTGCGAGTTTGGGACATGCGTCAGGCTCTGTGCTGACAGCTCGGAGCCTGGAGCCTGCTTTGGATTCTGTGTTTCCCTCTCTCTCTGACCCTCCCTGGCTCATACTCTGTCTCTCTCTCTCAAAAATAAATAAACATTAAAAAAATTTAATAAAAATGTCTGTCAAGATGAGGTTTTAATTCTTTTAAATGACAGCCATAACAGCAAAAAAAGAAAAAAAAATATCTTGACTGTAAGAACACAATACACATACAATATATTTTAGATTGGTATTCTTTAAAATATTATTTGAGGGGCGCCTGGGTGGCGCAGTCGGTTAAGCGTCCGACTTCAGCCAGGTCACGATCTTGCGGTCCGTGAGTTCGAGCCCCGCGTCGGGCTCTGGGCTGATGGCTCAGAGCCTGGAGCCTGTTTCCGATTCTGTGTCTCCCTCTCTCTCTCTGCCCCTCCCCCATTCATGCTCTGTCTCTCTCTGTCCCAAAAATAAATAAACGTTGAAAAAAAATTAAAAAAAAAATATTATTTGAACTCTTTTAACATAAATAGAACTTATCACTAGATGTAGAAATTGTTTTTTTTTAAGTTTATTTATTTATTTTGAAAGAGAGAGAGAGTGCAGGCAGGGGAAGGGCAGAGAGAGGGGTAGAGACAGAGAATCCCAAGCAAGCTCCCCACTGTCAGCACACAACCCAATGCAGGGATGGAACCCAAAGACCGTGAGACCATGTCCTGGCCAAAACCAAGAGTTGGAGTTTAACCAACTGAGCCTGGGTTCCCCATAAATTAGATGTATCATTATCACACACATCAACTTGCTTTTGAATATAAGAAAAGCAAGTAGGAGGAGAACAGGGATGTCAGATGTCCTCTGGAGCCACCATTCATGGAATGCTTGCATTTAAAGCTCAAAATCTGGTAACTCCCAGACACCTCACATCTTAACTTTCCACAGGCCAGATTGGTTGATGATACTACAAGTTCAAAGGGAAGAAAAGGCATCATATGCAAAGACCATTGCTAAAATACATGATTACCTGATATCCACACAGTATAGCAAGAAGAGAAAGGGCTTTAGGATACAATATCCTAACTTGAAACTTAGATTAGGTACTTAGGAGCTATGTCACCTTAAGCACATACTTACACTTGCTAAGCTTCAGTTTCCTCATCTTGTGTATCAGACAAATAATATTTACCTTAGAAAGTGATTAAATATAGAGATTATTTGCTAAAAGCTTCTGGCTTACTAGGTAACCAAAACATAATAGTTATTGTCCAAGCATGTGCTGATTATGCATAGTAGTTGACGGCTGCTGGATAGTCTCAACTTCCTTAATGGTACCAATACACAGCAAATTGAAATAAGCCCCATGTGAATTCCTAGAATTTTAAAATTCTTCACCTTTATTTACTACCTCTAGAATACCTCTGACTGATTCCATAAGATCAGCACCAGGTTAACCATCATCAAACATGGTAATCCTCTCTTTGCTGTTTCCAGAATCTGATTTCTCACCTTAGTTTTGAAGGGCACCTCAGATAGCAGGAGGAATAGCCACTCATCTTGAAACTCCCTAGTGAGTACTCTTGGCATGATCAAATTGAGTACTCATTATACTCCAGTTGTTGACACAAAGGACTTGCAGGAGTGGAATGAAAGAGCAAAAGAGTGAACTAGTTTATAGAAAATAGAGAACAACACCCTACTGTCCCAACCCTCCCTTACCAAACAAACAAACAAACAAAACATCCTGGAACCCAAGACACCATACACTTTAACAGTCCAACAGTGCTCACTTAAGATGAACAAGGATAGGAAATTATTTTCTTGAAACCTGGCTTACCCACTGCTACTTCAGTTTCAGGGGAGAAATCAATAGATTGCATCTGGAGCTAGCATTGCTTAAATAAACAGAATGTGCATAGCAGCAGTTCATCCTGTTATCAAGGCTCTATTTGTACAATGGACCTCACTTAAGGTCACTGCCACCAGTGGCTATCAATGCACATGATTCCACTTCCTTGTGATTCCTACATACATCAGCATGCCTAATTGCTTCATCCATGCCATGTCAATTTCCTATCAACAGGGGCATTTGTGTTGTTACTGTCTATTCAACTGTTTCATGAAGTCAAGTATGGAACTCTGGAATACCAGAAGAAATAAGTAGTATCTTTTACTCTGAAGAGTGTGCTTTACAGACCAATTTTTCAGCTTTGGCATGAGTCTCATTTCCCTTTTTCCCAAGCAAAGAAAATCAGAACAGTCTTTAAGAATTCTCTCCATACTCTCTTTGATGTAGAAACAGTCCAGCTGCACTTTATCCCCTCTTCCTTTTATCTCCTGGGAAAAGGAGAAGCTGGATGGCTTAACCAAGTCCTAGCCTATATCCCAGAGGAAAAAAAAACAAAACCTAATATGTCCTAAAGGATGGAATGAGTGGTAGGGAAATCTCTCCCTGAATGCTGATGATGCAGGCTTCTGTCTGGTCCTTCTAAGCATCATACCTGATGTATTTATTTTAAAGAAATTATAATAGCCCAACATTGGTTTTTAGATTCACCAGAAGTGACATTCTTCTTTACTGTGAATTTTTTAATGCCGGAAGAAATACAATGAGATCTGTCATCTAGAGGTCACTGCTTTCTTCACACAGATCATTACTACTTATGATGAGATAGTAGCTGGGTGCTTGTGCCAGACTCCTACAGGAAAAGCTGTTGAAGGAGTAAAACCGTTGCTTTATATGCTTGCAGACCAATAGGTAATGACATCCGGTGAGAATATATGAGTATTGGGCCAGTAGCACTGGTGATAGTAAGCATGAGCAATAGTAAAAAGCAATCGTGCTCATCATCTTTTGAGCGTAGCACTCATCTTTTCAATGATGCTTTATGGATATCATTTCATTTCACTATTTTTAATTTGCTTTATCTAAAAGAGAAAGGCATGTGCTGGATCATAAAATCTAGTCAGTTCTGAAGGATAGAACATGAAAATAAAAGTCTACTGTCTTCCACCCAGAGACACTATGAAATAGTCTGGTTTTAGGACCTCAGATAATTATCGTAAGAAGTACAAACGTTACATGCATATACCTGTTTGGTAATTTGTCAGTATTAAACATGATCTATATCCTTCCATAGAAGTCGACACTTATTATAGTTCCATACTCTAATTCTAAATCTTTGCTAACAATATAATTACTTAATTTATTTCTTATTCTGTTATAACCCTTATATTTGTATACCACATCCTTAAATTTCTGTTTCTTTACTCAAATATTTTTAAAGAGTATGTTCACTTCTAAAAGAAGGGAAAGAAAGGAGCACTTGGGTGGCTCATCTGTTGGGCATCTGACTTCGGCTCAGGTCATGTTCTCACAGTTCATGAGTTCAAGCCCCACATCAGGCTCTGTGCTGACAGCTCAGAGCCTGGATCCTGCCTCAGATTCTGTGTCTCCTTCTCTCTCTCTGCCCTTCCCCTATTCATTCTCTCTCTCTCTCTCAAAAATAAACATTAAAAAATTAAAAAAAATAAATAAAAGAAGGAAAAGGGAGGAAGGAAGTATATTGGATTTATTTATTTCACATATTCTTTATTAATACTTGCTTGCTTATTTATTTTCTTGTATACTCTCTTAATAGTGATCTTCACTTTATGCCTAGGCCCTCTGGCAACTTAATCATGTATTTGTTATGAAGAACACATTTTGCAAAGGTATTTTTCTGAAAGCCCCAAGAATTTCTATTTTAATTTATACCAATTGTTTTTCACCTTAGAATTGTCCTTACTTTTGCTCTCTTACGTTAGGCCTTTTCTCAGATGCCTTGGACTGCTTACGACAGCTATAATACCTCCTAATAAATATAGTAAGAAAGACCTGTGATTGGCACAATGTCTGAGCTCTTTCATATCCAAATTAAGTCTGTTATAATCTCACACTTGATTGATCATTTGGTTGATATTCCGATTTCTGTGTCCAATTTGTCCATTTGTCCATTTGAGTCCATGTTTGTGTTGTTTTTCTCCTCTCTGGTTGATCTTGGTTGTCCATTCATGTTTATCAATGCAGAATTCTGTTACTTAATATTCTCTCTAGCATTGTATTTTATATCTATTCGTATTTTTTAATATATCCTCCACTTTGGAATCTTAGCACCTCTTAAATCACTTTTTTCTTATCAATATATGTATTTATGACATGCTCTTTGTTATTATGAGATTTTGTAGAAACATCCATATTACTTTTATAAATGATTAGACTGCGTCTTCCTTTCCATTTCTACTGACTCTACACCCTGTTATCAATGTTCATCACTTCCCACAGTGATTTCAAAATCACCTTGTACTGGTCTTTTTGCCACCAGTCAGCATCCATTTATTTCACATTAAAAAATAGCCATTTTAGAATGGCTACCACATTCATTTCCATAGTGAAATAAAGGGAGGAGATGAGAAATGCCATTTACCTTTCCCACATTAACTTAAATACCTTTGAAATCTCTTGAACTGCATTAGTAAACACAGATCGCTAAGGAATATGGACCCAAGAAGAGCATATCATTGTTTAAAGCAATTTCCTTCAGATACAGTTTCCAGTGGGAAAGATTGGCTTTAAAAATGAAAACCGGTATATTGGGAAAGGTGCATTATAGCTGCCCAGCTAACCAATTGTTTTCCATTAGAAAGAAGTAGAAAGGAACTAGATGCTCAAGTAACTGCTTAAATGGATTTGGTTCCCGGTAGCCTCAGGAGGTGTTATAATTACCCTGTTAGGGGTGTTCCATTGGACGACTACAGAATTTTATTCAGGTCTATTTCCAAAGTAATTTTTGGATTTAAAAGTGGAATAACTCAATAAGAGTTGTTCTCACTGGGAGTCATTCCAGTTCCCCCTAAGCTTCCATATAAAGACAGGATTTGAGAAACAATGAATAAGATAATCCTTTTAAATCTTCCTCTTGATTGGAAGCGATTCAATTTATTCCAAAGGCAGATTACTGTGAACGAAATTCTAAATTAAATTGACTTAATATGTGTTGCTCCTGGGATCTCTAGAAATTTGGGGATATTACATTTCGACATCTAGGGGAATGCATACCTGTTTTAATCTCTCTAACATCTTTTACTTTCTTCTGACAAGGACACCTCATTTTGTTTGGGGAACTTCTTCCCCCGCCCCTCCCCCAGCAGAGTGGAGGGCTCCAGCCCCAGAGCCTCCAGACCAATGCTCAAAGGATGGGTCGGTATTTGAAAATGGGCGATCATTGTATGCTTCCACTTTGGGTCAATGCTACCTTGTGATCAGAATCTTTCCCTAGGCTTTTTCCGTGTCCCCTTTGGTTAGAGATCCACACGTATGTGGAACCAACGCAAAGCACACGGGTGTGCGAAACTGAAAAGAGTACTGAAGGAAGGTGAGTTTAACTGAGGCTGCGCTGGCGGTAAGCAGCCTCCAGCCTTCTCCAGCTACAGCTCCTGGAGTCTCTGCTTCTCCTGGCTCATTCCGGAACTTTCATTGCATGAATTATCAGTTGCTCACCACTAAGACTTATATTTCCTAAAAGTGGAAATACATTTTTTAAATAAAAAAAAATTTAAAGAAATTTTTTAAATAAAAACTTGTAACATAGGAATCACGCTGTTAAACTGTATCCTATGTCAAAAGGCAGCTCTATCGAGAAGAAAGTGTATGGGTTTAGAATATCCCTGCACACTGATTAGAATGCAGACTATCTCTGTGGCACCTTAGCAAGCTACTTTGCTCCTATTTAATTGCTAAAAATAACACATTAATGCTTATTTTAAAGAACAGTGCATCTGAAAGTACTTACCACTGAAGGATCTCAGAAACAGCACCAAATAGTATCTATCTTCCGAGCATCATGGAGCAAATAACAAAAGCACAATATAAAGATGGTTACAGTTAAGGAGTTAGGGAAGTAAATGTTTTCAGTAAAACCAAAGTGCTGTGAGACAATAAGCGAGGCACATGACTTAAATCTGGAGCTATGGAAATAGGATTTCAAGTTCATAGGTTAAGGAGTTTATCAGATAACAGGCACACACTGACATGAAAAGCTTTAGAACACGAGGCACACACACGCACACACACACATATACAAGACACCCCTACACTCTGGGCATGAAAGAATGACTAGAAACCATGGGAAGAAAGGGGAAAATGTACAAGTCATCAGCAATGAGGTATCCGTGTGCTATCATTTACCTATTTGCCACTCTTGGGGTAGATTTTTAGCCTTCAACTAGGATATGTAAATCTCAGTCCACAAAACTAGTGCCCTGCCAAAAAAAAAAAAAAAAAAAAAAAAACACCCAAAAAACAAACAAAATCCAAACCCAAACCTCTGCATTCTTTAAATGAACTTCATTTTCTCTCAGAATTCTCATTTTGCTTGGCAGTGGGAAATGAAATCTAATTCTTAATCCCCAGTCTTTGCTCAATGCCTAGTGAGCATCAATCTGGGATGCTCATCAATGCTCATCAATCTGGGATAAACTCCAATGGCTCTCTGTAAGGTTTCTTCAGGCCCACCTGGTTCTGTCTCTTTTCACTGCCTCTTCTGTACTATGATGGCAAAATGCTCATCTTTGGGGAATCACAGCCCTGAAGTCCTACCATGTCCTCACAGCAATACCCATAAACCTTCTTGCCATGGAAGGCCTAGAATCTCAACTCTTCTTAGATTCTGAGAATCTCTTTTATATTCAAGGAAAGCCTTTTAACTATTTTAAGCATGGAATCTTAGCCTTAGACTGAAGGCTACATTTGCAGAGAAGTGAGTTTAGATCAAAGGAATAGCCTCTGTCTGCAGTCGGTTTCATGATTCTCAGAGGGTCTGGGAAAAGTAACTATTATAATACATTCCCAGCATGAAACAATTATTTTAATAAATATTTACTGAGAACCTAATATGTCCCAGACATTAACCTACATGCTTAGATTCTAACAGTAAAGACGGATGATAAAATAATACATTCAAAAAATGATAGAGTGTGCAAGAAGGCAGTAAGTGCTGTGCTGAAAATTTCAACTTTAAACAGAGTGCACATGATGGGCAAGAATGGTTGAGATTTAAAGGAGGCAAGGCAGTTAGCTATGAGGTTGTCTGAGAAAAGTGTGTTGCAAAAAAAAAAGGGGGCGGGGTTGTAAGTTGGGAAGATCAGCAGTGTGTTTGAGGAACAGCAAGAAACAGTGGCCAACGCTGAGTAAGTTGGAGGCAGAGAAAGGAGGAGATGAAGGCAGAGAGGTACCAAGGGCCAGTTCACAAACTACCTCTCAGGTCATTATTAAAGGGCATTGTTGTAAGAACTAGTCCTCAGTGGAATCGGAGCCATTGAAGAGTTTGGAGTATGTCTTAAATCTTTGAAAAACGCATAGTTGACAGAGTGCCCTCCCAAGTTATTGATACGTGTCGTTCCCTATTTCAAAAGGGAAGAAGAGGGGCGCCTGGGTGGCGCAGTCAGTTAAGTGTCCGACTTCAGCCAGGTCACGATCTCGCGGTCCGTGGGTTCGAGCCCCGCATCGGGCTCTGGGCTGATGGCTCAGAGCCTGGAGCCTGTTTCCGATTCTGTGTCTCCCTCTCTCTCTGCCCCTCCCCCGTTCATGCTCTGTCTCTCTCTGTCCCATAAATAAATAAATAAATAAATAAATAAATAAATAAATAAATAAAACGTTGAAAAAGAAAAAAAATTTAAAAAAAAAAGGGAAGAAGAAAGCAACCAAGAAAAGTATTTTTAAAGTTAACATAACAAAAGTCCAATAAACCCCAAGGAGTATATCACACCAAGTCCCTGTTTTCTGGACATAGAAAGTGAAATCATTTAACAGCACTTCTGAGTAACTTGAGAGAGGAAGCCACATGTTGTCCCCAGATGAGATTTTCAAGGGACCCACTGCAGGCTGAGCTCCTCTGCCAAAGAGTAACAGAGAGAGTCCTTAAATTCCAGGTGGAGTTTATCTTAAACACTTGGAATCAGCTGGCAAATACAGGTGACCCAGGGAATACGCCGGCTACTTTAACGGCTAAGAGTCATTACTATGAGACCTCACTAAATGCAATATATTTAAGAATGCTGTGTGCAATATTATCAAAAATCACACAGTAGGATGTCAGCCTCAAAGGGTCAGGAGTATGTTAAATATTTATAAAAGTAAGAATTGGATAACAATCTGGATATTGTGCTCAGCATATTGTGCTCAGCTCATCCTAATTTCCAGATATGGAAAATGAGAGATAACGGCTGTTCAAAACAAGCCTTAGGATTAGTGGTTGACACGGCTGATACCTACTGCTTTGAGTTGTATCTGCATTTATGTGAAACTCATAGGGAGCATTATTAGCTGACGGTGAAGTACTTTTATGTAATTTTTACTTCTGCAATTTCTAAAGAAGCTGAGTTATACCTTTGTTGTTGCTACTGTTATTTCACTCCTAAAACTAAAAAGTTGAGAATTTCTATGTCATTTTGTCTAGCATTTATTTAGCATTTTTTCAAATATGGTTATTTAAGAGTGTTTAAATGATCTTATCCCCAACTAAATTATAAAGAGCTCAGAATGAAGGTTCCAGTGATTGTTTATATCACCTAGAGACATTTAACAAAGCCTAAGACAAAGATGCTGAGGAAATGTGTCACTTTTAATATCCACACTTAGACGTTGGAAATGTGTGAAATGTTGTTTTCCCTAGTACACTGTCACTTACTGGGGACAGTGTCAATTTGAAAAATCCATTATGTATATTGGCAGTCCTCTCCCACCATGAATTGTTCATGCCAGAAAAGGAGGTAAGATCATCTTACAGAGGGTAAAATCACAAAAGAAAAAGTTAGGAACAACAAAGAAGATCTGTTTTTCTTTGTTTTATTTTGAAAGAGCGCACAGGTGGAGGAGGGGTAGAGAGAGGAAGAGAGAGAATCCCAAGCAGGCTCTACACTGAGCATCCAGTATGACACGAGGCTCCATCTGACGACCACAAGATGATGACCTAAGCTCATACCAAGAGTCTGACGCTTAAGCAACTGAGATACCCAGGCACCCCTACTGTTCCTTAAAAAAAATGGTGTAGAAAAGTGTCAAAAAAGCCATTCAGACAGAAAGATAAAAGTACGTCAAAGTACAGCTGCTAGCACCAAAAATAAAGAAAAGAGCACAAGCCAATCTTCTTTTGTTGATAGACAGAAATTGTTCATTGTCACCGTTCCGTGGCAAAATTGACATGAATGGTTTCTGGAATCATGACACTTTAAGGAATTCATCTTTTACTGTGCAACCCAGGGGAGGTAAAAAAATAAGTTCTATTTTGGATTTAAAAACACAATTTCTCTACTCTGTGTTTTTTGAAGATTTCTAACCCAAGGATGACAAACATGTAACAATGCTCCTTTAAATATGTATGTGAGCTGGCATCTCATCCAAATCTTTCTGGTCCTCTGTCTACTTTCCCTCTCATTGTATTTTCTTGACTTCTACAGAAAGTTATGCAAGTCATGACGGCAGCCACCACAGTGGATAGAGTTTGCAAAGAACCCTGGTGGCCCAGGTCACAGAGGAAAAGTGAAAAGGGATGATGTGACGAGCTAGGTCCGTTGCAGTTTAGAAGGAAGAAAGGTACCAGAAGAGCCCGAGCTCTTGAAACATGTAGTTATTTGAGTCTTTCCACAGAAGTAGTAGACACCGCATGAGTGAGCCTTCAGACAATTTCAACCCCACCATCCGAGCCATCCACGCACACACTGAGCGAAGCACAGACAAGCTTATCCTCATCAAGTCCTACACAGAGTACAAATTCATGAGGAAAATAAACGTTGTTAAACCATTAAGTTTGGGGATGGCTTTTATGCAACATTAGGTAACTGAAACACAGGGCAACAGTGATATTTGGACTTTGCTTCGGAAACAGTGAAGCACAAAAGACATTTGAAAACATCTTTAAGGTGTTTCAAGATAAAACCGGCAACCCGGAATTACACATCCAGGCAATTCAGCCCTCAAGAATATGGTAAAGACACATTTAAGTAAAAGAAAACCAATAGAACTTGTTCCCAGTAGAGCTGTACTACTAGAAATACTAAATGTAGTTCTTCAGACTGCAAGAGAAACTCAGATCTCTAGCAAAAAATAAAAAGCATCAGAAATTTAGATACATTTGACTGTATAAAACAAAACATACAGTATTGTTCTTGTGGATATAATGCCTTGGGTAACTATATCATAAAGGACGATGGGGGTGGGGTAAATGGACTAGAGAGTTGCAAGATTTGCTACATTATACATGAGACGTTACAATATTGCCTCTAAATAGACGGAAAATTGGAGGATTCGTATGATCCCTGAAGCAACCAATAAAAGTCATGTTTAAGAATCCAATAGATAAATCAAATTAAAAAAATATACAAAACTAAGTGAGAAAACAGTGCAGAGAGACAAAAATCAGAAGTGACAAGCCAAGTAAAAATGATAAATAAGAAAATATTAAACCAAAACATAAACACATCAGCAATTATATTAAGTGTGAATTACTTACCGATCTAATTAAAAGCAAAGGCAACTAGAATGGATAAATTAAAAGGACTTAATTCTGTGTTTGTTAACATTTAAGCATAAAATCCCAGGTAAACCAAGTATGTGCATACACACCCACACACAGTCGACTCTTGAACAATGTGGAGTTAGGGGCACTGACCCCACCATGCAATCGAAAATCCACATGTAACTTTTGACTCCTCCAAAATTTAGCTACTAATAGCCTACTATTGACTGGACACCATACTGATAACATAAACAGTCAACCAACACACATTTGTATGTTGTATGTATTATGTATTGTGTTCTTACAATAATGTAAGCTAGACAGAATGAAATGTTATTCAGAAAATCATGAGGAAGAAAAAATACATTTACAGTACTGTACTGTATCTCTTGAAAAAAAGATCCACATATAAGTGGACCCGTGCAGTTCAAACTGATGCTGTTACATACATACATACAGAAAGAAAGAGAGATATGCAATCAATCCTCATAAGTCACTGCTTCTCGCCTTCTCACCAAATGTATTTGTAACTGTCAAATCATTACTTGCAGTGTTTTCAGGATCATCCCTAGACATGCATAGAACCGTGACAAATTTGAGTCACCCTATGCTCCTGCTCCCTGTAGAGGTAAAAGCAAAGTGACTCTCTGCCTTCTTTATTTCAGCTCTCATACTGTTAGACTAAAGAAAATACAGCATATTTAAAGCAGCATTTGGGAGACAAAAATATGTTTAAATGATTTTAGAACAAAAGAAATTTCTAAAAGAAGCTTAAAGTATTATTTTAGGATGCTTGATAAGAAAAGTACAGTAAACCTTAAAAAAGCAGAAAATAAGATATGTTAAGATTATACCAAGAAGGAATGAGAGAAAAAATATATTAATAAATCTGAAAGCTGATTCTTGAAGAGATTAATAGAATCGATGTACCCCTGGTTAAAGTGATTAACTCGAGGAAGAGTGACAGAAAGAAAGAGAGAGAAACAGAAGATTAATAACCAAGCCAAGAACGAGAGGTTGTCACTACAGATCCTTCAGATAGTAAGTGAATAACAATAACTATCATAAATAGCACATTTGATATCTGAAATAAAATGAGAAAGGGTGAACCCAAATGACTTCCAACAAGTGAATGGCTAAAACAAAATGTGATATACCTAGTCAGTGGAATAGCACTCAGAAATAAAAGCAATGGGGGTGCCTGGGTGGCTCAGTCGGTTGAGTGTCCGACTTCGGCTCAGGTCATGATCTCGCGGATTGTGAGTTTGAGCCCCACGTCAGGCTCTGTGCTGACAGCTCAGAGCCTGGAGCCTGCGTCAGATTCTGTGTCTCCCTCTCTCTCTGCCCCTCCCCTGCTCGTGCTCTGTCTCTCTCTCTGTCTCTCAAAAATAAATAAATGTTAAAATTAAAAAAAAAAAGAAATAAAAGCAATGGGTCACAGAGAGATGCATGAATATGAATATATCTCAAAATCATCCTTAGCAGAAAAGAATACATACTGTATGAATTCATATATGCATCCTTATAATTCTTGAAGAGATAAAATGTAATGTATAGTGACAAAGTGCAGAGCAGTCTTTGCCTAGAGCTTAGGACAGGAGGACAGATGAATTGTAAGAATCACAAGAAAAATTTGCGGGGGGATTGTAGAAATATTCTATACCTGGATTGTGGTGTTGGTTTCACAAATGCATACTTCTTTGTAAATGGCACAGTATGTTATTTGTAAACTATAAAAATAGAGTTGATCTAAAATTTTATGTATAGTATCATACAATGGAGTATTATTCAGTCTTAAAAATAAAAGAAATTCGGGGGCAACTGGGTGGTTCTGTGGACTGAACATCTGACTTTGGCCCAGGTCATGATCTCATGGTTGGTGAGTTCAACTCTCACGTTGGGCTCTCTTACCGCTGGCACAGAGCCCACTTCGGATCCTGTGCCCCTGTCTCTCTCTCTGCCCCTCCACGCTCACACTCTCTGTCTTCAAAATAAATAAAGTGTTTTAAAAAAAGAAAAGAAATTCTAACATATGTTACAACATGAATGAACTTGGAGAACATTAGAGTGAAATAAGCCAATCACAAAAAGACCAACACCATATGATTCCACTTATGTAAAGCACTTAGTGGAGCCAAACTCACAAAGACAGAAAGTAGAAGGGTGTTTGCCAGGAGCAGGGCGCATAAAGGAATGGAGAATTGTTGTTTGCCAGGGGCATAAAGGGATGGAGAATTATTCTTTAATAGGTAAAGAGTTTCAATTTTACAAGATGAAAAGGGTTATGGAGACAAGCAGTGGTGATAGCTGCCCAACTATATTAATGTACTTAATGCCACAGAACTGTATATCAAAAATGGTTAAGATGGTAGAGTTTACATTATATGTATTAGACCACAAAAGAATTGAAAAAAAAAATCACATACAGCAACGAGCACAAACAATAAACTATCACAACTGAATACTCATCATAATATTGTATGTTACTGAATTTGGGGGCACATTTCAGATGAGGGAATTCCCACTCTGTGCATCAATGGGACATGAATCCTCTGCTTAGAATTTTACACTTCTGATTACTAACTATATAATTTATCGGTTCCAGACATCTCAAGCCCTGTTTCTTATTCACTACCTACATACTTCCTTCTCCTGGTAGGCTCCCTGAACACATTTTGGCCCTGCACATTTTCACTCATAATACTTACTTTGTCACAATATCCAGTGAGTTGTAGTACATGAAAATATTAGTTCTGGAAGCCATGCCTACATGCAATGACTTGCAATTACTTAACTATACAGGCAAATGATTACGAGTCACGTAAGTATACCCTACTCAACCCCACTCAAATATCCTCAGCTTACCTTTGACCTTATCAGAATGACCTTTTGACACCAACAGGCAGAAGGGAGGTGAAATAGAGGGATGTCATAGAGGGGAGGAAAAGCAATCTCAGGCAATTATTATTAAATATCCTAAATTTGCAATTATTATTTTTTGTACCGTTTTATGGCTATATTAACTTACTGCTACCTTCCCTCAAAATTCCTCAGAATGGGACTCTACATGTGATGAAGCTGCTTCATTAATTACCCCCCACCCCCAAATCCACTTCTTATTTTATAGAACTGAACAACTACTTGCATGCACCATAAGGACACGGAAGTAAAAATCCCTGGAATTTCAGGGAATTACATGGATACAGACAATGAGAATACTCACAGTATCTATAAAAGACTACACACTAGAGTCCCTGCCCCCAATTTATAAGTACCACATAGAACACTGAGATCTGTGTGTGCCTCTGTCTAGTGAGAATAATGAAGTCCCAATAATTGTAATATTTGACTTGTCTGCTAACCAGGAAAGTTGGGAATTAGATTTAAGCTGACAAAATATTCCCATTCCGGACCCACAGTTGTAGCTGTAAATTGATACCCACAAAATAAGAAATGAAATGAGCATATTCCTTATCCCTGTGTTAATCAATACTGGAAATCGTCTCCCTTTTATTAAACAATCCTGACAGTAAGTGAAAAAAACCTAGCTGTTTGCTCCAAGAAATACCTTCTCTTGGAAGATGAGACCGTGAGCCAACTAAAACAGCTTACTTATCAAAACTCACTAAGAAATCATTTTAAGACCCTTTTACTGTGCCCTCCAATCCAAAGTTAGTATATCCCAACTTCTGTCCAATCTAAACTAGTCCCCTAGTTGTAAGACATGCCTAAGAACCATCCAGTCTTGGGGCGCCTGGGTGGCGCAGTCAGTTAAGCGTCCGACTTCAGCCAGGTCACGATCTCGCGGTCCGGGAGTTCGAGCCCCGCGTCGAGCTCTGGGCTGATGGCTCAGAGCCTGGAGCCTGCTTCAGATTCTGTGTCTCCCTCTCTCTCTGCCCCTCCCCCGTTGATGCTCTGTCTCTCTCTGTCTCAAAAATAAATAAACGCTAAAAAAAAAATTAAAAAAAAAGAAATTCTACTGCCCAGTACCTCAGAACGTGACTTCTACTGCCCAGTACCTCAGAACGTGCTCTGTCTCTCTCTGTCCCAAAAATAAATAAACGTTGAAAAAAAAAAATTAAAAAAAAAAAAACCATCCAGTCTGGACTCTGAAATACTACAGTAGCCTCTCCTGACACATAATGAAATTTCCATTGAGGTGCTGTTTTCCCTTGCTGAAATAAACCCAATACACTTGGCTTTATTTGATCAACATTTTTTTTCTGGTGAACTCTAGGGGTTCATAGCTGATATAGAAAAAAAAAACTGTAGGCAAATGACTGGTAGGTAGCTGGCATTTGCAGAAGTCCTCAAGTTTCAAACAAGAGTCTTACTGAGATATTTTGATCAGCACCCTCTCATGGAATGAACCCAAACCAAAGACTTGGTCTGAATGCAATCCACGTGTAAAGCCTAGAAGTACTGCTTGATTAAGATTAGGACATGGGTAAAAAGTATGGACAAGAGTAAACTTTGCACTTTTCTGATCTTCAGAATTGCAGACACTCTTAGAAATGTAGTAAATGCTCCAGACACTCTTAGAAATGTAGTAAATGCTTCCTGTGGTACCTCTTAAAGGTAGGAAGATTCAGAATATATTAACTTTTCTCTCCCCCCCAAAAAATACAAAATTTATTTTAATTATCTGTGTTTTAGTTTCCTCATCATTACAATCACAAAACTCTCTACCTTCTAATTACTATGAAAATATAGCATGACATAATTACATTTTTAAAATCTTTCTCAGTTCTGCAAGAATCATTCAAGGGAGTCTATATTAAAACTGATTATTAAAGGGGCGCCTGGGTGGCTCAGTCGGTTAAGCGTCCGACTTCGGCTCAGGTCATGATCTCACGGTCAGTGAGTTCAAGCCCCGTGTCGGGCTCTGTGCTGACAGCTCAGAGCCTGGAGCCTGTTTCAGATTCTGTGTCTCCCTCTCCCTGACCCTCCCCCGTCCATGCTCTGTCTCTCTCTGTCTCAAAAAAAAAAAAAACAACAACAACAAAAAAAAAACTGATTATTAGAAAGTAATGCTTTTTATTCACAAAATAATTAATGAAGACACTTTATGTTATTCATGTTTACTAATATGTTATAAATGTTCACTAAGCCCAGAAAAAATAACTTAAAACTATTTTAACTAAACATTGGATTTTCAGAAATAAAAGAAATCAGTTTGCCAAGCTATTTGTACACTCAAAGAACAGAATTCACAAACTGAAATTAGCTAAAGGTCAGGCATAAAATGAATCAGTTTTTGAATACTAATTAGTTTTTTACCATTGAATGAGAATGTTTATGATTATAAAATTGAACAGTGGAGATTAAGAATAGAGGGTGTGGGTAGATTTAATAATTTATTCCTCCCACACTAATCAGGATTTCTGACTATTTCATTTCTCAAACACAATTATCTCTTTCCTTTTTCTCCATTCTCTTTTTTTTCCCTTTGCGAATAGACTGTTGATATAACTTTTAATTCACCTATGTTAATAACCAAGGAGAAATATTCACAAGTGAGAGAGGAAATAGTATTTTAAATTAAATTTAAGAGCTCTTTTACTTGTTTATACATCACACTTCATTATTCTGTGTCAATGGAGTACTTTGCTCCAGAAAATAATGTGTTCTCTGACTACAATCCTTATTAGATTCATTATTCCCCTACAGCTTGCTTTCAGCATGACAGCTATACCTGTAGTTAAGATCATTGGCATATATGACTTAAAAAAATTGAAGTAATGGTAATAACTGTGAGAAGATTATTTTAGGGTAATGAACTCCGTTAGGCAATATCTCATTCGTGAGGCTCAATAGGCTGATATCAGTTTCCTGATGCATAAATACAGTAGGTACAGAGAGAAACTTAATATGCAAATTGTTCTTTCCTGAAAAGGATCACAGATTGAGATCTGGGAGCAACTGTACCAGGTTATGAAGGACAGAAATTTTTGGAGGGAAGAAAAACTAAAGGCAAAGAAAAATTTTCTGATTTTGCCTCCTAGGATCATTTGACTTGGAAGAACAATGACTTCAATCTAGGTTTCCTAGCTCTACACATTCCCCATATCTTTACAATAGTTTTGGATTTACAAAAAACCTAGCAGATTGTACAGAGAGCTCCCATGTAGCACAACCATCCCCCCACACAGACACAGTTTCCTGTATTGTTAACACCTTACATTGGCATGGTATATTTGTTACAATTAATGAACCAATGTTGATATGTTATCACAGTTTATCCATCTATCCAAAAATGGGGCATTCCTACAAAATCTTTGGTAGGCTGAAATGATGTAAAGAAGCAATTACCATTTTGTAAAAGCAAAAATCCTAAAAGATTTCTTTTAGTTAATGAAAAAAGGTACTAATGTAGGTATTTCATAAAAGTTAAGTGACATAAGCAATAGAGGAAATCTGTAGTCTACAACGGTAAGGTTTGCTTTCTATATAATTCTGAACTTTGACAAATACATAATGTTATATACCCACTATTACAACAGTGTACAGAATAGATTATTAGTCTACTAATAATCCCTGTGCCTCATGTATTCATTTCCTATCCTCTAGAAGCATATCAACCACTGATCTTTTTACTATATCTATAGTTTGCTTGAAACATATGAAAATGAAAATACATTTTAGAACTTGTGGCATGCAGCAAAAGCTGTCTACAAGGGACATTCATAGCAATAAACACATACATAAGAAGCCATAGAGATTTCAAATAAACAACTAACCTTATGCCTGAAGGAACTAGAAAAAGAAGAACAAACTGAGCCCAAAATTAGCATAAGGAAATATGTAAAGATTAGAGAAAAGATTAGAGAAAAAACTAAATGAAATTGAGGGCAGGAAAACAATAGACAAGATTAACCAAACGAAGAGCTGGTTCTTGGAAAAGATAAATAAAATTGACAAACCTTTATCTAGAAGAAGCAGAAAAAACAGAAAGAATGGAAATCAACAAAATTATAAATGGAAAATCAGATATTACCACTGATATCATAGAAATTCAAAGGATTATAAGAGTTACTATGAACAATAATCAGCTAACTAGACAACCTAGAAGAAATTAAAAATTCTTAGAAACATACAACTCACCAAAACCAAATCAGATTGAATAGACCAATTACTAGTAAAAAGATAAAGTTAGTAATCAAAAGTGTCCCAGCAAAGAAACCCCAGGACCAAATAGCTTCACTGGTAAATTTTACCAACCATTAAAGAAAGAATTAACACCAATCCTTCCCAAACTCTACCAAAAAATGAAAGAGAAGGAAATACTCCCAAACTCATTTTATGAGACCAGCACTTTCCTGACACCAAAACCAAAAAAGGACACTACTAGAAAAGTGCATGCCAATATCCCTGATGAAGATAGATGCAAAAACTCTCAATAAAACATTAGCAAACTTAATTCAACAGTACATGAAAAGGATCAAACACCATAATCAAGTGAGGTTTATTCCTGGAATGCAAGAATGGTTCAACATATGCAAATCAGTCAATGTGATACACCACATTGATAGGATGAAAGAAATGAGTCACGTGATCACTTTAAATATAATAAGTGCATTTGGCAAAATTCAACATCCATTCAAAATAAACACTCCGAACAAATTAGGCAGAGAAGGAACACAGCTTTATATATGAATGGCCATATATGACCTCCTACATCTAACATCATATTCAATGGTAAAAGTTCAAAGTTTTTTCTTTAGGATCAGTAATAAGACAAGGGTGCCTATTCTCGCCACTCCTGTTCAACATAGAATTAGAAGTCCTCGCCAGAGCAATTAGGCAAGAAAAAGAAATAAAATGTTTCAGAATTGGAAAATAAGAAGTAAAACTGTCTCTTTTGCAGATGACATGATTTTACATAAGGAAAATCCTAAAGACTTAACCACAAAAGCTGTTTGTTCTAATAAATTAATTCAGTAAAGTAACATGGTACAAAATTAACATAAAATATCTGTGGCATTTCCACATACCAACAGAAGATTTTCTGAAAAGGAAATAAAGAAACTGATTCATGTACAGTAGCATCCAAAACAATAAAATACTTACAAACAAATTAAATTAAGGAGGTGAAAGATCTCTACTCTGAAAACTATAAGGTATTGACAGGAAAAAATCAAAGAAGACACAAATAAATGGAAAGGTCTCCTGGTGATGGATTTGAATTATTAAATTGTTAAAATGCCAATATTACCCAAAGCCATCTATAGAGTCAATGCAATCACTACCAAGATTCCAATGGAAATTTTTTTTTTACAGAAGTAGAAAAATTTTACTCCTAAAATGTATGTGGAACCACAAAAGACCCCAAATAAAGAAATTCTGAGAGAGAAGAACAAAGCAGGAGACATAACACTTCCTGATTTCAAGTTGTATCATAAAGCTATAGTCATCAAAACAGTATGGTACTGACATAAAGACAGAAAAATAGATCAATACAACATAATTGAGAGCCCAGAAATAAACCCAAGCATGTATAGTCAACTAATATTTCACAAGGGAGCCAAGAATACTAAATGAAGAAAAGGTAATAATTTCAATAAATGGCACTAGCATAATTGGATATTCACATATAAAAGAATAAAACTAGAACCATATCCTATAACACTCACAAAAATCAACTCAAATTAAAGACTTAAATGAGAGACCCTAAAAGCATGAAACTCTGAGAAAAAAGAAAAAAAAACATAGGAATAAAGTTACTTGACATGGGGCTTGTAATGATTTTTTAAAATTTATTTATTTATTTTGAGACAGAGAGAGAACAGAGAAGAGACAGAGAAAGGGAGAGAGAGAATCCCAAGCAGGATCCATGATCAGTATAGAGCCTGATGTGGGGCTCCATACCATGACCGCAAGATCACATTCTGAGCCAAAATCAAGAGGCAGACACTTAACTGACTGAGTTACCCAGGCACCCCTTGGTAATGAGATTTTGTGATACGACAACTAACCTGCAAGCAACAGATAAAAAATAAATAAGTGGGACTACATCAAACTAAAAGAGGTTAGTTTCCAAAATATATAAATAACTCACACAACTCAATAGCAAACAACAAATAACCCAATTTAAAAAATGGATAAAGGACCCTACAAAGAAAATCTGCAAAAGGTCAACAGACACATGAAAAGATGCTTAAATACTCATTAGGGAAATGTAAATTAAAACCATAACAAGATATCGTCTCATACCTGTTAGAATGGCCGCCATCTTTAAGACAGGAGATAAATTCCAGTATGGAGGTGGAGAAAAGAAAATCCTTGTTCCCTGTTGCTGGGATTGGAAACTAATACTCTCACTATATATATAGTGAGACAGTAGGAAGTAGGAAGGATCCTCAAAAAAAAAAAATAATAAAATAAAACTGCCATCTGATCCAGCAATCCCACTTCTGGAAATATATCCAAAAACACCAAAAACACTTATTTGAAAAGATATCTACACCCCCATGTTGATACTAGCTTCATTGACAATAGGCAAGACATGAAAACAGCCTAAACGTCCATCAATGGATGAACAAATAAGAAGTTGTGGTACACACATACACACACACACACATACACACACATACACACACAAAGAGAAATATTATTCAGCTATGAAAGGAAATCCTACCATTTGTGACAACACGGGTGGACCTTGAAGGACTCGGGCTAAGTAAAATAAGTAAGATAGACAAAGATAAATACTGTATGATCTCACTTATATGTGTAATCTAAAAAACAAAATAAAACAAATTAACAAAAGAACTCAGAGGGAAAGAGATCAGACTTGTGGTTATAGTACCAGAGGCAGAGGATGGGAAGAGGGAAAACTGTTTAAAGAAGGTGGTCAAAATGTACAACTGTCTAGGGGTGTCCGGGTGTATCAGTCAGTTAAGCGTCTTGAGTCTTGATTTCAGCTCAGTTCATGATCTCACAGAGAGTGAGATTGAGCCCCACATCAGGCTCTGTGCTGACACCACTGGGCCTACTTCGTATTCTCTCTCTTTTCCTCTCTCTCTGCCCTTCCCCTGCTCACATGCACGCGCTCTCTCTCTCTCTCTCAAAATAATGAAATAAACATTTTAAAAAGGTACAACTTTCCAGTTATAAAATAAGTAAATGCTAGGAATGCAATGAATGGCATGATGGCTATGGATAACACTGTTATATAGAAAAAAAGTTGTAACAAGAGTAAGTCCTATGAGTTCTTATCTGAAGGAGAATGTTTTCTTCTTTTCTTTCTTTTTACTGTATCTATATGAGAAGATGGGAAGATGGATATTAGCTGCACCTAATATATGCAAGTCAAGCCATCAAGCTGTATGCCTTAAACTTATACAATAGTGCAGGACCATTATTTCTCAAAGAAACTAGGTGGGGGGGGGGGAAGCCTAATTAAACAGCATCTTTATATTTAGTTAAAGAGATGCAGATACTGACTGGGAAGAGCTGATATGATTTACTCAGAAGTAGACTCCCTTTCTTTTATAATTAAAATTAATCTATTCCAAAAATCTTTTGTTCCATTAAAGACACCATATTTTAGGCAATTCATCTTTCTTCTGCCTCAGACCGATGATGTATTATATTAATACATCATTAAAGAGACAGGTTTCAGAAATGATGTATTGGTACAACACATCACCAGAGAAATCAGTAAGGATGCACGACTCATTAGAATTCACACTAGTCTTTGAAGAAGGGGATTTTTTTGTTAAATGTGTTTCTTTTCTTTTTTTTTTAGTTTTTTTTCTAACTTTTTTTAATGTTTATATATTTCTGAGAGACTGAGAGAGACAGAGTGTGAGCAGGGGAGGGGCAGAGAGACAGGGAGACAGAATCCGAAGCAGGCTCCAGGCTCCAAGCTGTCAGCACAGAGCCCGATGCAGGGCTTGAACCCACGAACGGTGAGATCATGACCTGAGTCAAAGTCGGAGGCTTAGCCGACTGAGCCACCCAGGTGCCCCCTAAAATGTGTTTCTTAAACATGAAGAACCACAACAGTGTGCATCTGATTACCAGTAAGTTATTCCAAGTAGTTGAAAATTAACATAGACAAGAAAAAAAAAAAAAACACAAAGTGCAATGAATAGGATTATGTGTCTTTGGTAACAGTCCAAGATTCTAAAGTGGTCCTTCTAAATGAACCTGAAAGACAAAGGCAATCAAATTTAACCAAAATATTTTAAAATCTCTAATATTTAATTTATTACCTATCATTCCTTAATAGGATTTGGATGAGGGAAACATTGCTCTATCAATCCCATCCCTTTAGCATCATTAATGTTTCGTGTTTCTAAATCTCAGGCCTCATGTGGCAATTCCATACATAAAATAGCATGACCTACTATTATATTGTATTACCAAGAAGCTAAATAAACCACTGAAATTGGCCAGAAATTTAGATTAGTTTTGCTTGAGTCTTTATATAGTTAACAAGCAAAGTCTTTGAGAAGGGGTGCTGGATACATATAGCATGGTGGTTAACCATTAAAGCACAATTAACTAATACTTCTAAAGCCAACCCAAGTTAAAAAATGAACAGTCAGAGGGGCGCCTGGGTGGCTCAGTTGGTTGAGCGTCTGACTTCGGCTCAGGTCATGATCTCCTGGTTTGTGAGTTTGAGCCTGGAGTCAGGCTCTGTGCTGACAGCTCAGAGCCTGGAGCCTGCTTCAGATTCTGTGTCCCCCTCTCTCTCCACCCCACACCTGCTTGTACTCTGTCTCTCTCTGTCTTTCAAAAATAAATAAACATAAAATTTTTTTTTTAATGAACAGAGAATATTTTTGAAAAATTTCTGTACAGCCTCATATGTATAGCTGGATGCCTCTTCAGTTGTATGGTTCTCATTTTCCCATCAACTGGTCATCAAAGCCATCTAAGAACTGCTACAATGTTTGTTATATTGTGCATGGTAAAGTGCAAAGAAAGTGTCAGAAAATGACATAATTAAAGATCTCCTCCTTTCTGTACATTTAACATCGCCCCCACCTTCTCTTGCAAATTTTCATTAAAATTTCACACCAATTTGATCTTGGACGTGAGTTGCAAATCTTTTCTGAAAGGGAGAATCCAACTTCACTTGGAAATAGAACTTCTTATAAAAGCTAGGATAGTGAGTTTTGTTTGATGGAATGTTTTAAGTCAACTTTATGTTAATTGACAACTTAGATTCAATGAAGTACTCTTGGGAATTACTATATGCGATATTATCCATAACACTCTGGATTGAAAAATAATATGTTTTATAATAAAGAATTTAAAGAAATATAACCTTTACTTACATACTATTCCACAGTGCTTTCAAGGCATTATTAAAACAGCACGATGCACATTAAGGCTCAAATATGACCCACCCCACCTTCAGATTTTACATACTGTGTAAGGAAATCACTTAATTGGCAATTCCGAAACAACCCTCAAATTAGACTTTAATTAGTGTCATTCTAAATATGCACGTTTCTAAGCTTTTATTTAATTCAAAAAGGCAAGAGAAGATTGATGGACTTTTTATTCTTTTATGACACCATTTCTTTCAGGGAGTTGGATAGAGAAGAATTTTCCGCGCGTCTTAGAAAACTCTTGCGTGGCTCTCAACACAGGCCTTAGTTACGGTGTCCTCAATCCAAACTGGTCAGGGCTTTTTTCTTTTGAAGGGTTCTTTCATGTATAGCCCTGGTGTGGTGCATAGATGGCTTTAAAAGTTAGCTTCCAGGTCCCCATTACACTTTTGTCTCTCTCATGGAAGATACCAACTGTGACTAACCCCAGGGTTTGCCTCAGCCAAAGACCTTTCCCATACAGTCACAGTATTACAGCAAATTGTCACTTAATGAATCAAGCAGGTGAGCGTCTCCATAAAAAAGTGATAATTCCACAAAGTTAAGAGCCATATATGAAAAATAAGTTACAGACAGAAGAGGCAATTTACTTCCTCAACAGAAAAGATACTTCCCTAAGAATCTGGCTACCAAACCCACAACTAACAGAGGACATTGGAGTAATTTTTTTGTTATATAGAAGTTAAATAGTTCCTCATTGACATTTGTTTTAACTTAAAAGACTATTCAAATGATTTAGCTGATTAATCAAAATTAGGAACTACTTTGCTTAAAATTAACAATTTTAAATGGTGAATACATGCCAATAAAAAGCTTGTTCAGTCAAAAAATTATGTTAATTATCTCCCAAGATTTTTAAAGATTCCTGATAATGTTTATATGGTATTTTACTGAGAAAGTATTGAAGCTGATGGAATAATGGTGTCTACAGTAAATTTCTCTCTCTGATTTACTGACCAAAGATAACTCAGCTTTCTGTCTAGAAGAAATCAGTTTTAACATAGTGCTTGATATTGTGGGTGATCTAAACAAAAGGTTTCTGCAATTTCTAATTCTTCTGGGATTATGGTTTATGTTGAATGCCCCTCCACCAGCTTATCTTTGTAAATGGTATCACCAATTCCTTTGACGGACATTAATCCTAAGATTCTAGATTCTATGGGCCACAAAAGGTAGATTATTTCTATGACAGTATCAGGTTTGACAGAAAGGCACATATGGCATTTTGGAACACCCCCAAAACACTAGAAATAGGATCAAGTTGAACAAAGAAGGATAAGTGTCATAAAAAGTTATGTAAGGCCCTATACATATACATATATAGATATGTACATATATATACATATACATATATAGATATGTACATATATATACACATATACATATATAGATATACACACATAGATATAGATATAGATATATAGATATAGATATAGATATATAGATAGATAGACTTCTGCCTACTACAGCCCATTTGATTCACATTCATGTCATGCTCTGTCAACATAAATGTAAATATCTCTGCCATCTATACCTTCTTATTGAATCTCATATATATGAGTCTATATTTCCTTTTTTCTGACTCATACTCCCATTTATTCCTACCATCCACATTTATCTTTGGTGTCCTATGAGATCCCATTCCATAGCCAGATCCTACATGCTCTTCATCATCAACTTTGTAAACTCCCTTTTCTTTCCTTAAGTTACTACTAAGGGCATCATATCTCCTTCACTTTTCAGTGAATTCTCTTGATTATTTTCAACCCCATGTAGATAAGAATCATGCAATAGATTATCACTTCTCCACCAAAAAGCAGATGTATTTAAGGCCCCCCTCGCTTTTTCCTGCTGTCCCCCTACTTTTTAGTCCATCTGCAATCTCCTTGTCGTTTCCCTCCATGTATTAAAGATTTCCCTGCTTTCTTTCCATCACCCAAGCTCTGGCACAGTCAGGATCTTCAACGTCTCAGTGAACAACCATCCAACATCCTCACTCCTCAGGCCCATTTCCAGTGGCCTGCACTCCAACTGCAACCCAGCCACCCTTAGCACTATCCCCACACGTCATCCTTTCCAGGAAACATAGGAACTTCAAAGTACTTTTACTTTAGCTAACCTTCTTATCCTGTGAGTTCACCTTCATTCAGACCTTCAGTTTCTCTTCCCCCACCCCCACTGTATCTGTTCTTCAACTTCATTGAGATCTCTAATCCCTACACACTGCATGGTCTCTATTTATAAGCTTATTCTTTTTTTTTTAATTTTTTAACGTTTATTTATTTTTAAGAGACAAAGACACAGAGAGTGAGCAGGGGAGAGGCAGAGAGAGAGGAAGACACAGAATCCGAAGCGGACTCCATCCAGGCTCTGAACTGTCACCACAGAGCCCGATGCAGGGCTTGACCCACGAACCACAAGATCGTGACCTGAGCCAAAGTCTGATGCTCAACTGACTGAGCCACACAGGTACCCCTATAATCTTGTTCTGTTTTCTCTTCTTTTTTGTTTTTTAGGAGGGGTCCCCTTGTCCATCACTTGAGCCATTTCCTTGGCAACTTTTAAATATCTATACTCCTTTGTCCTGTGAAAGTGTTAGAGCAGCGGAGTCCAAATGTTTCCTTTCTCTAGGCATATGTGCCTTCCTCTAGCCCAATGATTTGATTGAGAATCAAACTTATATAATAAGTTTGAGATATTTTTAAACTTAAACATTATTAAGGACAGCAAATAGGTATTTTGTGTATATCTTTGAATATTTATCATATTAGAAACTAAAACAGAAATTTAAAACTATATATTTCTGAATATACTTAAAATAATAATATACTATATTTAATATACTTAAAATAATAAAGTATACTTAATATACTTAAAATAATATACTTAAAATTTCATACTAACAAAAATATTTTAATGTAAAATTAAACTGCATTACTCAAAAAAAAAAAAGAACAGTGATAAGAGTAGAATGGAGTTGTTTTACAGTTTTGCAAATTTCTTCAATGTCTGATTACATAACAGATAGCTAATGGCAGGTACCAATCTGGAAATAAGTACCTATATATTCAACTTATTAGTGATCTCTTTCTCCTCTTATCTAATCCAGCATGTTCAAATGTTCCTTGTCAACTCTTTGACTCACCATTACAGATGATTTTTGAACCAGCATAAACAAATTTAAAAAGGACAAAATCATAACAAAAACTCTTTATTTCCCTTTAGCACACCTTCACGTTGTTTTTGTTTTTCTTGAAATAAGACATTAATATTGTGTATGAGGAAAACGGAAATATTTTTTTGTTGTTAAATTTAGTTCTAGACAAAAAGCAAACACTCCTTGCTCCACTATCCCACACCTGATCTCAATGTAGAGTAAATTCAAGACTAGACATCCTTCAGGATGGATATGTATGATATTGGACTTAATGGTGAAGCCCTCTTACAAAGCTAGGCTTCCTTAGAACCTCCTGTGCCTGGCATATTCTTAAGGCACAAGTTAAGAGGGGTCACACAGAGTTTCAAAGAATTATCTGACAAAATTTCCAAATTAGCAGCTTAACTTGTGATCCCAAAATTTAACTGAAGTACTCAGCCCTATTCACTTCCTATTAGAAGTCCATCTCTTCAAGGGGTCTATTCCCCCCAAAGGAATCAGGCCCTTACTGATTATTCATTATTATTATTATTTTGTTATACTCAATTAGAGATATTGGGCATCAAATTACTATTGGTCAAAATATTCTATTTTCCTTAGGGGAAAGTTTGAGTTGATATCAAGTTCCCTATATTAGATCCCTTCCAACCCTGAAGAGGGTTGATACATCTTGGCTAGATTCAACTCATATTTCAAATGTCATTTTGCCTTTCCTGTTCCTAGTGCTTCAGCCAGCACCAATGTCTAAGAACCTATTGAGAGTGTTTCACCAACCAGCCTGGATTCTCTGTAACTTCTTAATGAACCAGAGAGGTCTACTTTACAACCAAGAAAGCACAGCAGCAGTTCAACTATCCTATGCCATACCCCCTAGAATTTGTCAGCTTGAAAGAGTTATTGAGCAGCTAATTGAGGGCACAGATAGGGTGCCAACTCAGACATGATCCTCAATGGTATGCTACCCTTCCAAAACTGAAGCACTCATTCCCTAGCAGTTGTGGGAGTGTTAATGGCTACAAGCTTTCAGCTGAGTTTGCTGTTCTCCACTTCTGCCTTCTTCTCCCATGACTGCCAAGATTATCAGTGGGTGGAGAGAGTTGCTTCAAGGTCATGCCCCTTTTTCTCCTAAAAACTCCTCAAAATGGGACAACTCTTGGCCATTCCGCTCCAAAGCCCCCCTTAGGTTGGCTAAGGCCTTGGTTGTGAATATCTTACAACTCTTACCAATCCTGCCCTCTTCCTTCTTCTACTAGTGCTAATACTGAAAGCATTCCTCAGTAAACATCCTACATGCATATCTTCACCCCACAGTATACATCCTTGGGAGGCTGACCTTTGTTACTCTCCTATAGTGGAGGTTGGAAAATGTAGCCTTCAGGGTTTTGTGGAAATTGTGCCTAGCTAAAAATCAGTGTTTTCACCAAGGGAAGAACAGGATAATAGTTATTGGAAATCTTTCATCAGCACAATAGTCTAGTGTATATATAAAATCTAAGATTTTGGTGAGCAGAGAGAGGTAATTTCCACCATGGTACTGACATGGAGAAATAGATATTCTATAAATATGTTTTTGAATGAATAAATGAATAGAAGCTGATATTTTATATGTCTATATCTATGCATGTATTTGTAAAAATTTTACTTATAATGTCCCCACAGGTATGACAGAATTAAAAAAAAAAAAAGTGGGTGGGGCGCCTGGGTGGCGCAGTCGGTTAAGCATCCGACTTCAGCCAGGTCACGATCTCGCGGTCCGTGAGTTCGAGCCCCGCGTCGGGCTCTGGGCTGATGGCTCAGAGCCTGGAGCCTGTTTCCGATTCTGTGTCTCCCTCTCTCTCTGTCCCTCCCCTGTTCATGCTCTGTCTCTCTCTGTCCCAAAATAAATAAACGTTGAAAAAAAAAATTAAAAAAAAAAAAAGTGGGGTGACTATGAAGATACTCATAGTGAACATGTTTTGCTATTAAGCCAGCAAGATATGAAAAGCAAGAAACGATATACTTAATGCTATAAAAGAACCATCTTTTTAAAGCAAAACATGGTAATTCATGTACATTTCCACCTGAAGTTATTCATGAGAGGATGTGTGACAAGGTTCCAAATATTCAGAAAAACATCAGTTAAGAGTCAGGTTTGTAGCTGCCTGTGATTCAAGATTTTTCTTGCCAAATGTGATCCTGTTCAGGTACAGTTTACAGCAAAGAAAGCAGTAATTGCATAAAAAAGAAAAGCAATCAGGTTTTCAACCACACCCTAAGCCAATCTCCATATTTTTTTGAAACCGGTTTTCATCAACACTAGCCAGCAACACATTTTTTGCAACTGAAATTGATTAAAATGTTGCATTTCATTATTCTAATAGAGGTCTGTAATCCAAAGTATTTTTTTAAAAAGCAAAATTGATATGAAATTTCCAAAGTTAGATGTTATTAGCTACTTTCCCTTCTGCTTTATGAAGATATTACATTTTTCTATAGGTAGCATCATGGCCGACCCAAGGAGATGAATCATAAATGGTTCATCATCATCCCCTTCCTTGAAGGATATGCTCACGTGGAGTTAATGGTGGCCATATGACTAGGCAGACAGGGCTCTGGCTAGTGATCCATGGAGGGAGGCTTACAGGAAGGGTTTCAGGAAAAAATTTTGCTTTCTTGCCAAAGGGACAGGAGTATAAAGGAGGTGGCACTCCTTTCCTTCTTCCTTCATGCATTGATAACAGCTATGAAAATGTAGTTAGCATTTATTTGGAGCTAAAAGATAATCATTTTATGTCCCATAAGAGAAAAATCACTGAGATGTCAGAACTTCTGTTCTAATATCACTGAGCTGCAAGATAAACCCTGAAACTATATCTTAGATTTCCTTTTAAGTACATAATTAATCAGATTGTTGTTGCTTGCCCCAGAAACTCCCAGAATTTAAAACACATATTGAGAGCTCACTACATGTCAACCGCTATTGTAAGTGAGTGATGTGCACAAATTAACTTAGTCTTCGAGACAATCCTTTGAACTATGAACTATTACCATCTCCCTGTTACACGTTAAGAAAATAAATTCTAGAGAATTTCCCAAGGTCCCATAGCTAGTAAGTAGGAGAAGCATCATTAAATCAAGTCAAAATAGGGGCGCCTGGGTGGCGCAGTCGGTTAAGCGTCCGACTTCAGCCAGGTCACGATCTCGCGGTCCGTGAGTTCGAGCCCCGCGTCAGGCTCTGGGCTGATGGCTCGGAGCCTGGAGCCTGTTTCCGATTCTGTGTCTCCCCTCTCTCTGCCCCTCCCCCATTCATGCTCTGCCTCTCTCTGTCCCAAAAATAAATAAACGTTGAAAAAAAAAATTAAAAAAAAAAATAAAAAAATCAAGTCAAAATAAAGACTCTTCAGACAAAAAGCTGAAGAATTCATGGCCAAGAGATGTAAATTACACACACACACACACACACACACACACACGGAAAAAAAAAATGTCAAAGGAAGGCCTTCAGCAGAAGAAAATGATTCCAAATGGAAATCAGAATGTACACAAGAAAAATTACTGGAAATGGTAACCACATCGGCGAATGACAATCATAATTTTCCTCACTTCTGAAAATACTTAGTAATTATCTCTTTAATGTTTTTTCACATCTATTCTCTCTCTGCTCTTCATTTAGGTTTCTGCTTTAACCATTTGTTAGACTTTCTCATTTTGCTCCATGTTTCAAAACCTTTGCTTTCTTTACTCTCCTTTTTCTGTACCACATTTTCTAAAGGATTATCTTGTTGGTAGAAGGTTTTTTCTTCTACTGTGAGCTTTTGATGTCTCTGCGGAGTTGTTAACTCTGACAATTGTGTTTTGCGTTTGTATTTGGTAGTTTTCCACATATGTCTGCTCATTTTGAAATAGTCTCCTTCTTCTCTCATTTTTTATTATATCATATTTTTAAAACAATTTTATATGTTTAAATGTTATGTTCTGTTTTTATAATATTCCAGCACCCAGTGCGCTCCAGGGACTCTGTACTGGCTGGTGTTATCAGTTGTGGTAGCAGCAGTCGCAGCAGCATTAATAGTGGTATTTTGACTCCAGCTCTTTAAAATTTTTCTTGTGCTTGGATTTTTTCTTTTTGTCTCATGTTCTGGTCATCTATCTGGTAGAAATATTGAGACAGGGTAGGGTGGTGTTACTAACCCTGGCTACACTGTAATTAATTTTTCGACTTGGAATTTCCAAAACCATGATGGCAATACTAACTCAAATCAAAAAAAAAAAAAAATACTGTGAGACCAGGAATCTGTCACAAATTCTCAGGTGAAATTATTATTGTTGTGGTTTTCTCATTTATCTTTATCTCACATGGGGTCTCAGTGAGGATCGAAAGGTCTCCTGCTTGACTTGCTTTGCTAACAACCTCTCACTTGGTTTTAAAATATATTTTAATATATATTTTATAGTTACATATAACTTATAAGTACAATTATGTGTTTATATATATTATATATACATATATGTGCATGTGTGTATGTATTTTTAAGTTCACACTTTTATTTAAGGTATATCTTTTCAGATTTGCAGGTTAATGTGGGGATTTCAGGTTATCTTTCTGATTTTGTTAGGCCAAGACCCATTCTCATATCTCCATGTGCTGTTAAAGCCAAAATTCAGTTTCCTATATTTGCAGCTGCCCACAGGGCAATTTCAGCCCCAAGTATGCTTCTTAATTTGCTTTCAGATTTGGGTGTATCTTGGAGTAGGAGAAGGGGGTGCAGGTAGAGGGAAGCTCTTGGGAATTTCCAGTACTTCCTTCTGAGTTTGCCTGTTTCCCAGATCATTCAGAAATATGTTTCTTATTTTTCCAAGCTCTAGGTGTTTGGTAGCAGGAGAACTAGTCTCCCTTGTTGCCCAGGAGCAGGTCTGTGTTGGCAGGGTTTTTTTTTTTTTAAGTGCATATAAAAAAAAGAAAAAATTCCTTACAGAAAATACACCCTTCATTTAAGTAAATGACTCAAGGAAAAGAAAGTGAAGAAACACACACACACACACACACACACACGCACAGTTACACAGTTTTTGGTTTTAATACTTCATCATATGATAGATATGTGATCTATGTGGTTAATTCCTAGTTTCCATACTGAGCTGGATCTTCTTCATTGCTCTCCCTACTTTTGAGATAATTTTTCCTTAAAATGATTTTTTCAAGTATTTTATTTATTTTGAGAGACAGAGAGAGAGAGATGAGCAGAGGAGGGGCAGAGAGAGGGAGAGAGAGAATCCCAAGCAGGCTCTGCACTATCAGCATGGAGCCTGATGTGGGGCTCAAAACTCATGAACTGTGAGATCATGATCTGAGCCAAGATCAAGAGTTGGCCGCTTAAGTTCCTGAGTCACAGGCACCCCTTTCCTTTAATTAAAACTTTCCTCATGATTTAAAAATTTTTTTTTCAACGTTTATTTATTTTTGGGACAGAGAGAGACAGAGCATGAACGGGGGAGGGGCAGAGAGAGAGAGGGAGACACAGAATCGGAAACAGGCTCCAGGCTCTGAGCCATCAGCCCAGAGCCTGACGCGGGGCTCGAATTCACGGACCGCGAGATCGTGACCTGGCTGAAGTCGGAGGCTTAACCGACTGCGCCACCCAGGCGCCCCTACATCATGATTTTAAAAAGAAAACATGGATCAATGGTCATTAGCTTCAAAGAATATACCTGACTTTGAACAACACGCGTGTGAACTACTCAGGTCCACTTATATAAATTTTTGTCAATTAAATACAGTATAGTGCCGTAAATATATTTTCTCTTCCTTGTGATTTTCTTAACATTTTCTTTTCTCTATCTTACTTTATAGTAAGACTACAGTATATACTACATATAGCATACGAAATATGTGTCAATCAACTGTATTTATGTTATGGGTAAGGCTTCCAGTCAACAGTAGGGTATTAGTAGTTAAAGTTTTTGAGTTAAAAGTTATATATGAATTTTGCCTGTGTGGGGAATCAGTGCCCCTAACTTCCACATTGTTCAGGGTAGACTGTAAATTAATTAATTAAGGATTTTCCTCATGTCTCTTCAGGTATTTGAGGATTTCTCTTATACAACTTATAAGACTCACTATTTAATTTTTTTTTCTAATTTGGGTTTAGAATTTTTCTTATTTTCTCTCATAAATCCAAAGTAGAATTGAAGGTAGAAAATACAACATAATACAGAACAGATGTATTGACTATGAGTTTGTTATTTTCACAAGAGGGAAGAATGAGAATCTATTTTTGAGCTCATTGAAATTCAGGCTTTTATTTTTACATATGTCATGGGATACATTCAGAGCAGTCAATATGGTACAAATATTTTATTGCTCAGCTGGAAATATTAAAAAAAAAGCATCTGAAAATGACAAGTTTAAAGAGTTCCATTTGAGAACTTGAAATGCAACATAACTCAACCAGTTTCCCATAACATTAGTTAAAATTTTACATTTGAAAATAACTAGAGATTAAGTGTCCTATAAAGTGGATTCTCCTTTGTGTACATGAACAAATGACTGAAAGAAAGAGGGGGGTTATATATTAAAGAAGCTAGATGAAAGAAATGAAAAGGTAAGCTGGAAAATAAAATCGCTGATTAAATTTAAACCACATTAAGGTGAAATCAGGATTCTCAACAGTTGACAAGCCTGGTAGGGAAAGAACACTGTCAATGTGTTTATGATCATAATAATCAAGAAAGATGAGAAAATAATACATTTTAACAAAGTGCTCATCTGCTCATTTTAAATAGCAAGAATAAACATAAACAAAGGGAAATTCTCAATTCAATTTAACAAAAGGAGTTTTGCAGCCCAGGGCTGCCATCTTATGAACCAGTGTACAATTGAACTATCATATTCAGTGTGAAAAATGGTCACCAGCAGAGTTCAAGGTGACATGATGCTCTCTCTCTTGGTGCGTTGTGCGAAGCAATTTAAAATCTTTGCCGTTGTGCTTCGCCACGCTTTCAGAACACCAGTGAGGCTCAGAGAAATACTGTGATGCTGAACTGCATATGTTGGAGCAGCTGGTTTCAGAATACCCATGAGCTTGGTAAATAAGGAGTTCCGTGAGGGTAATGACACCATAGGTAATGGAGAACCCCTTTATGTACAAAGCATGGGGCCTACTCCTGAACTGTGGGCAAAGCATAGCCCTGGACAGCTGAACCTGACACAGGTCTAAGAGCTAGCAGCTCAGGGAGCACATGTGATAGTCAGATGCACTATAAGGGTCACGATGTCAGTAGTTACAGGCCCCACGCAGAGCAAGGCTCATAAATCAGTGAACAATTCTCATGTGTGCTCAGTGTAAAAGGCACTCGTGCTGAGGCATTGATCTTTTCATTCAAACCCAAACCGATGGTACTAATCGCTGACCCTACTGCTTTATTATAAATGTACATCTTCAGAGTACAAGTTTTTAAATAGATCGTTTTACCTAAGATAATAAAGCACTCTTAATTTCTTGAAACTATTCTCAAATACATCACAGAGAAATAAATTTTATGTATTCAATCTGATATTCTAGAGTAACTTATTAAGATAAAGCAAAAAAAAAAAGAGAAACATGTAATTCTGATCAATGTCCCAATTCTCCTGTTATAGGGCTAAGGTGAAATAGCATTTCAAAGTCAAATATTAGTTTCCTGAAAGGCCATTTAGCTTGTGAGAGAAGGCATCCCAAAATGGAGGCTACAAGTGAGGGAGTAAAATTCACTTCTAAGTAAAAAACGATGAGTCCCACATGTCCTGCTGGTAAAAACCTGAGTGCTCCTAAAATCAAAGACTCTGAGTTCCAAAGGCACTGTCCCCACTCATGTGTCCATATGTATTTATAACAGCACATGATCCTTTAGAGTGCAGTTGATGCCTGAATCACATGGGGGTAAGGGGGTACCATCCCCTTGTGCAGTAGGAAAGCCACATGTAATTTTGACGCCCCAAAATTTAATTGCTGATAACCTACTGTTGACTGGAAGCCCTACCCATAGCATAAAGAATGGATTAACACGTATTTTATATGTTGCATCTGTTATATACTGCAGTCTTAACAATAAAGTAAACTAGAAGAAAAAAATATTAAGAAAATCATAAGGAAGTGAAAGGACATTTATAGTATTATACTGTATTTATTTAAAAAAATATATAAGTGGATACCTGAAGTTTAAACCCATGTTGTCTAAGGGTCAACTGTACATATATTAACATAAAATATCTCATTAAAATGTGACATATTAGCATATTTATGAAGATTATGACCAACTGACAAAGTTTCCCTTGTTTCATGCCAAAGAGCTGTTTTAGGTTAAACTTTCTATTGGCATAACTTTTTCCTGTTTTCTTTTTTTTTGAATATTGTTGCAAAACTGCTTCCTGGTTTCAGAAAGGATAACTTGAGAAAAAAAAGTACAACCCTGAAACTAAGCTCCCTCCTCAGTCCCTATTTAGGGGCAATGTATTTTCACCTGAAGTATTTCCCTCAAAGCGCCATTTTAAGAAAATCATTCTCAGTAAAAATGTAACAATCTAAAACTCAGCACACTACTGCATATATGGGCTATTCCATAAAACTGTTTGTAATCAATATTCTATGCATATTCATCAGGTTTGCCCTACTCTCCTTTCATGCTATAATTTCACCTTTTAACAGGGACTGTCAAATGCATTTCTTTTTGAGGAAAACTGACCTGGTCCACTATCTACGTTGTTGGTTTGCAGCCACTGACACATGACATTTCGATTTCACTGAATGTTGGCTGATGCTTAATATGCAATCGTATTAAACAAATTTGTAAGTCAGCTGTGCTTAGTCAATGAGCTTATTCTGAATTGTAAATGTGTTAGGCTTTCAGGTGATTGTAGCAATTTAAACATAAATCACTGATATTTTATAGGAAAAACATCAAAGATGATTTAAAAAATGATCAGAAATGATCAAAGTAAGAAGTTACTGCCAGTTATTTGGGGAAACGAAAATACTACATATTATACATTTGAGTCAAATTCTCTAAGCAAGTTGGTATTTTGACCTTGAATTTTAAATTTAGAAAAGAAAGAAACAACATAGAAACAAAACCTTCTTTTAAAAAGACTAGAACAGAGCATTGTGATAGAGCAAGGAGAGAGAAAAACATAGTTTTAGGACCCCTCTTCAACATTCTCCTTACTTACTTAAAAACATCCCAAATAGATATAAAATCAAAGAAGAGTATTGCATTTGTTAAAGAAATATAATTTCAAGACAAATAACTTAGCCATTCTTTGTAATTTGTTCCTTCAATCCTCTTCTATAGAAATTATGCAGACACCATGGAGACTAGAACCTGTATTTCCTCTGAAAATTTTACATGTGTTAAATAAACGTTGAGGATGCAAATAGCTTAATTCTGATAAAATTTTAAGTTAAAAAAAAAACTAAGGCATAACAGTAGAGAGAATGAATCTAGCAAAAAATAATATCTAAAACAGTAACAGCACCAAAACCTATGTTCTACACCTCTTATCATTTTGCATCAGTATATAGTGATTCTTGAAAGTAGTGGCAAATCACATGTAGAAGTGGAAAGAAGTGGCAAATGCAGGATGAAAACGGGAATGCCTTTGAAGAAATGTGAACCTGGCCTTCACACACAGGGAGAGTGGAATCACTACTTACATTCTTTTTGTTTGTGTTTGCTTACTATTACCTTTTGGCCATATACAATTGAAGACAATCTTTACAGTATATAATGATACCTGTCCAAATAGAGGGCATCGACCATATTTTCTCCTGGAATATAAACTGTCTAAAGTTTTGGGTTTTTTCTTTCTATTTTTGTCTCCTTTTCCTTGAGATGCTATAGATTTCTCTCTGTCAATTTATATTAAAAGACCTTTCGTGTATTCCATCGCTGTAGCTTTATTTCTTATTGAAAAGTAGGAGGAAAAGCAGTCTAATATTTGAGGGACAGTGACTATGGAATTACAAAGGGTATAATTTGACTCAGACAAATATGAACATTTGAAAGCTACTGTTACATTTAAAATATGAGCCAAGCATTATGCTAAGTGCCATAAGGAAGGCAACACAAATGCAATGAATGGTATTTCCTGACTGCCTGCTCTGGGCCAACCAGGGGTCCCGAGGACAACAAAGAATGGGGTCAAGGTCCCTGTACTCACAGAGACTATAATCTAGTTGGAGGAGGCAGACAGATGATAAACAAATACACAACCTCAGCCTAGCGCTGAGTGATTCATAGAAAAACGTTCAAAGGTGATGTAATACAGAATGGCTGAGTGGCTTCTTATAGTCATTTGAAGAAGTGACATTTAAGTCAGCACGTGAATGATAAGGAGCCAGCCAGGTGAAGGTCACAGTGAGGACCAGTGCATATGTGTGGATCGACCTTGCTTAGTCAATAAGCATATTGGGAATCTGAAATGCATGAGGCTTTCGGTGATGCTTGTAATTTAAACATTACTACTGATATTTTTATTAGAGTAAATGCTCATGTGACCAACTGTGGATGAAATAGCTGTGCAAAGTCCCTAAACAGACCTCAGCTCAGCAACTCTGACAATATCGAAAGAAAGCCCCAGTCGCTAAGTGTGCTAGGCAAGGGCAGTAGAGGCTTGAGCTTCAGAGGTAAGAAATAGATGGGGGATAGATCATTTAAAGCTTGCTCAGCCAGGATAATGAGTTTAGATTTTGTTCTAACTTTGAAAGGAAACCGTTGGAGTTTTTAGAGCAGAGAAGTGAATGATCTGATTTACATTTTAAAATATCGCCTTGTCTGCTTTATGGAAATTGTGTTGCACGATGAAGTTTGCAGCAGGGAGATGAGTTAGGAGAATATTTCTGAGAGTTAGGAGAATATTCTGAGAGTTGGGCTCTTCATTAGAATAGGATAGAAAGGATGTAGATCACATTGGGGGAAACCCTCGGGGGGTGAGGAATCCAGAATTCCATACTGTCCAACACATGTTCGAGATGCTATTCAGACAAACCACATTGTCCAACCACGGGAAGATGGCAGGGAGGCAGTACAGTATACAATGGTGAGATTTCCAGGAGCATTTTGCACAATGATGGTTTGTTTTAAAGTCACAGGACTAGATAGATGATATAACCCATGTATGTTGGGTAGGTAGATAGAAAAGACCAATGAGCCAGAATAAAGCTCTGATTTATTATTACAACCCTCAGAATCAAGGAGGAGCCACCACTAAGAAGAACTAAAAGCTGATTCTACTGAGGGAAGAGAAAGCCACCCAGCATGCATTGTCAGGAAGTCAAGGGTTGGGTGATTTCAAGATCTAAGAGGTGAATGAGGGTGCCAATTTTTTCAGTCATTTTTCTAGGTGAAGGAAATAGAGATGTGGGCATTGATTTAAAGCACATATGGGAATAAGCAGAGTGGTTTTTTTTTTAATAACATAGGAAATGTTAAAACATATGTGTATACTGGTGGTGAGAATTTGGTGGGAACAGGACAGAGATAGTGTATTAAAGAGGAGAAGCAGCAAATCAAAAAGTGAAAGTGGTAGGAGCCGAGTTTTCCTGGAACTCAGGGAACCCAGGGGAAGCAGGATGTCTCCTACAGGGAGTAGTTATCTTCTGCCCTTGAGAGACATTCTTAATCATTAGTGTAGCATCCTGCTAGTTTTATGTTGATTTTAGTATTTTCTAAGTACTAGACAGAGTATCAGGAACATACCTAAACACTGATTAGAGAGATTTTGGAGGAAGATGGTAGCATAGAAGGATGCTGGGCTCGCCGCATCCTGCTAAACACTTAGATTCCACCCACATCGGCCTAAATAACCCAGAAAACCACCAGAAGACTAGCAGAATGGACTCTCCAGAGCCAAGCGTAGACGAGAGGCCCAAGGAAGACAGTAGGAAAGGCAGAGGGGCAGTGCATGCTACACGGACAGGCTGGTAGGGAGTCTGGGTGGTGGAAGGGCAGCCTGCCCGTCAAGGCAGAGCCCCTGAGTCTGGCTTGCCAAAGCAGAGGGGCCGGATGGAGTGAGTTCTGACAGCCAGCGGGACTTAACATCTGGAATGTTATAAGTCAACAGCTGTGCTCCGAGAGCAGGAGGGCTAGAGGACAACGAGAGGGAGAGTTGTTGAGCCCCGGAGGACAGAGCTCAGCTTGGCAGGGAACAAAGGTGCTCGCCAGTGCCATCTCCCTCGCCCATCCCCCAGCCAAAATCCCAAAGGGAACCAGTTCCCGTCACAGAACTTACTTCCACCATGCAAACACCCAACGCTGTGCTTCTGTGGATCCATCCCTCTGACGGGTCTGCCTCCTTCCCAGCGCCACAAGACCCCTCCCGAAGCAGACCACTGAAGGCAAAGCAAGCTGAGCCTGCCCCTCCCACCACTGTGCACCTTGCGGATCAACCCTGGCTAATATGCCAGATCCCATCGAAGCAGCACCACAAGCCTGGCAGTTTGCAAGTAGCCCAGACAGGGGCCACACCACTCCACAGTGAGTCCTGACCCTAGGAGACAGGAAGATAAGGTACACACCAATCTGCCTGTGGCCCAAGCGGTGGGCTGGGGGCAGACATTAGGTCTGACTGCGGCCCCACCCACCAACGCAAGTCACTCCAGACAGCACAGAGGAAGGGCCCTGCAGTTCCGCACCACTCCAGGGACTATCCAAAATGATGAAGCAGAAGAATTCTCCTCAAAAGAAACTCCAGGAAGTAGCAAACAGCTAACGAACTGATCAAAACGATTTAAGCAAGGTAACAGAAAATGAATTTAGAATAATAGTCATAAAATTAATCGCTGGGCTTGAAAAAAGTATAGAGGACAGCAGAAAATCTATTAGTACAGAGATCAAGGGACTAAGAAACAGTCAGGAGAAGCTAAAAATGCTATAAATGAGCTGCAAAATAAAATGAAGGTGACCACAGCTTGGATTGAAGAGAGAGGAGAGAATAGGTGAATTAGAAGATAAAATTATGGAAAAAGAGAAGCTGAGAAAAAGAGAGATAAAAAAAATCCAGGAGTATGAGGGGAGAATTAGAGAACTAAGTGACACAATTAAACATAATAACATACGCATAATTGGGATTCCAGAGTAGGAAGAGAGAGGGAAAGGTGCTGAAAGTGTACTTGAAGAAATCATAGCTGAGAACTTCCCGGATCTGGGGAAGGAAAAAGGCATTGAAATCCAAGAGTCACAGAGAACTCTGTTTCAGACGTAACTTGAATCGATCTTCTGCACAACATATCATAGTCAAAACGGCAAAATACAAGGATAAAGAGAAAATTCTGAAAGCAGCTAGGGATAAACATTCTCTAACACATAAAAGGAGACTGATAAGACTAGTGACGGATCTATCTACTGAAACTTGGCAGGCCAGAAAGGAATGGCAGGAAATCTTCAATGTGATGAACATAAAAAATATGCAGCTGAGAATCCTTTATCCAGCAAGTCTGTCATTTAGAATAGAAGGAGAGATAAATGTCCTCCCAAACAAACAAAAACTGAAGGAATTTGTCACCACTAAAAAGCCCTACAAGAGATCCTAAGGGGCATCCTGTGAGACAAAGTACCAGAGACATCGCTACAAGCATGAAACCTACGGACATCACAATGACTCTAAACCCATATCTTTCTATACTAACACTGAATGTAAATGGACTAAATGCGCCAATCAAAAGACATAGGGTATCAGAATGGATAAAAAACAAGACCCATCTATTTGCTGTCTACAAGAGACTCATTTTAGACCTGAGGACACCTTCAGATTGAAAGTGAAGGGATGGAGAACTAACTATCATGCTACTGGAAGTCAAAAGAAAGCTGGAGTAGCCATACTTATATCAGACAAACTAGACTTTAAATTAAGGCTGTAACAAGAGATGAAGAAGGGCATTAAATAATAATTACAGGGTCTATCCATCAGGAAGAGCTAACAATTATAAATGTCTATGTGCCGAATATAGGAGCCCCCAAATATACAAAACAATTACTCACAAACATAAGCAACCTTATTGATAAGAATGTGGTAATTGCAGGGGACTTTAACACTCCACTTACAGAAATGGATAGATCATCTAGACACATGGTCAATACAGAAACAAGGGCCCTGAATGACACATTGGATCAGATGGACTTGACAGATATATTTAGAACTCTGCATCCCAAAGCAACAGAATATTCTTTCTTCTGGAGTGCACATGGAACATTCTCCAAAATAGATCACATGCTGGGTCACAAAGCATCCCTTAATAAGTATACAAGAATTGAGATCATACCATGCATACTTTCAGACCACAATGCTATGAAGCTTGAAATCAACCACAGGAAAAAGTCTGGAAAACCTCCAAAAGCATGGAGGTTAAAGAACACCCTACTGAAGAATGAATGGGTCAACCAGGCAATTAAAGAAGAATTTAAAAAATATATGGAAACAAACGAAAATGAAAATACAACAATCCAAATGCTATGGGATGCAGCAAAGGCAGTCCTGAGAGGAAAATACATTGCAATCCAGGCCTATCTCAAGAAACAAGAAAAATCCCAAATACAAAATCTAACAGCACACCTAAAGGAAATAGTAGCAGAACAGCAAAGACACCCCAAATCCAGCAGAAGAAGAGAAATAATAAAGATCAGAGCAGAAATAAACAATATAGAATCTAAAAAACTGTAGAGCAGATCAATGAAACCAAGAGTTGGTTTTATGAAAAAATAATCAAAATTGATAAACCTCTAGCCAGGCTTCTCAAAAGAAAAGGGAGATGACCCAAATAGATAAAACCATGAATGAAAATGTAATCATTACAACCAATCCCTCAGAAATACAAGCAATTATCAGGGAATACTATGAAAATTATATGCCAACAACTGGACAACCTGGAAGAAATGGACAAATTCCTAAACACCCACACACTCCCAAAACTCAAACAGGAAGAAATAGAAAGCTGGAACAGACCATAACCAGGGAAGAAATTGAATCAGTTATCAGAAATCTCCCAACAAATAAGAGTCCAGGACCAGATGGCTTCCCAGGGGAGTTCTACCAGACGTTTAAAGCAGAGATAATACCTATCCTTCTCAAGCTATTCCAAGAAATAGAAAGGGAAGGAAAACTTCCAGACTCATTCTATGAAGCCAGCATTACTTTGATTCCTAAACCAGACAGAGACCTAGTAAAAAAAAGAGAACTACAGGCCAATATCCCTGATGAATATGGATGCAAAATTCTCAATAAGATACTAGCAAATCGAATTCAACAGCATATAAAAATTCTTCACCATGATCAAGTGGGATTCATTCCTGGGCTGCAGGGCTCCTTCAACATTCGCAAATCAATCAACGTGATACATCACATTAATAAAGAAAAGATAAGAAGCATATCATCCTGTCAATCGATGCAGAAAAAAGTATTTGACAAAATTCAGCATTCTTTCTTTATAAAAACTCTCGAGAAAGTCGGGAGAGAAGGAACATACTTAACATCATAAAAGCCATTTATGAAAAGCCCACAGCTAATATCATCCTCAATGGGGAAAAACTGAGAGCTTTCTCCCTGAGATCAGGAACACGACAGGGATGTCCACTCTCACCGCTGTTGTTTAACATAGTGTTGGAAGTTCTAGCATCAGCAATCAGACAACAAAAGGAAATCAAAGGCATCAAAATTGGCAAAGATGAAGTCAAGCTTTTGCTTTTTGCAGATGACATGATATTATACATGGAAAATCCGATAGACTCCACCAAAAGTCTGCTAGAACTGATACATGAATTCAGCAAAGTTGCAGGATACAAAATCAATGTGCAGAAATCAGTTGCATTCTTATACACTAATAATGAAGCAACAGAAAGACAAATAAAGAAACTGATCCCATTCACAACTACACCAAGAAGCATAAAATACCTAGGAATAAACCTAGCCAAAGATGTAAAGATCTGTATTCTGAAAACTATAGAAAGCTTATGAAGGGAATTGAAGAAGATATAAAGAAATGGAAAAACATTCTGTGCTCATGGATTGGAAGAATAAATATTGTTAAAATGTCAATACTACCCAAAGCTATCTACACATTCAATGCAATCCCAATCAAAATTGCACCAGCATTCTTCCGAAGCTAGAACAAGTAATCCTAAAATTTGTATGGAACCACAAAAGCCCTGAAAAGCCAAAGTAATTTTGAAGAAGACCAAAGCAGAAGGCATCACAATCCCAGACTTTAGCCTCTACTACAAAGCTGTAATCATCAAGACAGCATGGTATTGGCACAAAAACTGACCTATAGACCAATGGAACAGAATAGAAACCCCAGAACCAGACCCACAAAAGTATGGCCAACTAATCTTTGACAAAGCAGGAACGAATGGAAAAAAGACACTCTCGGGGCGCCTGGGTGGCGCAGTCGGTTAAGCGTCCGACTTCAGCCAGGTCACGATCTCGCGGTCCGTGAGTTCGAGCCCCATGTCGGGCTCTGGGCTGATGGCTCAGAGCCTGGAGCCTGTTTCCGATTCTGTGTCTCCCTCTCTCTCTGCCCCTCCCCCCCGTTCATGCTCTGTCTCTGTCGCAAAAATAAATAAACGTTGAAAAAAAAATTAAAAAAAAAAAAAAGACACTCTCTTTAACAAATGGTGCTGGGAGAACTGGACAGCAACATGCAGAAGGATGAAACTAGACCACTTTCTTACACCATTCACAAAAACAAACTTAAAATTGATAAAGGACCTGAATGTGAGACAGGAAACCATCAACACCGTAGAGGAGAAAGAAGGAAAAAACCTCTCTGACCTCAGCCGTAGCAATTTCTTACTTGACACATACCCAAAGGCAAGGGAATTAAAAGCAAAAATGAACTATTGGGACCTCATGAAGATAAAAGCTTCTGCATAGCAAAGGAAACAATCAACAAAACTAAAAGGCAATCAACGGAATGGGGAAAGATACTTGCAAATGACATATCGGACAAAAGGCTAGTATCCAAATCTATAAAGAGCTCACTAAACTCCACACCCGAAAAAACAAATAATCCAGTGAAGAAATGGGCAAAAAACATGAATAGACACTTCTCTAAAGAAGACATCCGGATGGCCAACAGGCACATGAAAAGATGCTAAACGTTGCTCCTCATCAGGGAAGTACAAATCAAAACCACACTCAGATATCACCTCACGCCAGTCAGAGTGGCCAAAATGAACAAATCAGGAGACTATAGATGCTGGAGAGGATGTGGAGAAACGGGAACCCTCTTGCACTGTTGGTGGGAATGCAAAGTGGTACAGCCACTCTGGAAAACAGTGTGGAGGTTCCTCAAAAAATTAAAAATAGATCTGCCCTATGACCCAGCAATAGCACTGCTAGGAATTTACCCAAGGGATACAGGAGTGCTGATGCATAGGGGCAATTGTACCCAAATGTTTATAGCAGCACTCTCAGCCATAGCCAAATTATGGAAAGAGCCTAAATGTCCATCAACTGATGAATGGATAAAGAAATTATAGTTACATACACAATGGAATACTACGTGGCAATGAGAAAGAATGAAATATGACCCTCTGTAGCAATGTTCATGGAACTGGAGAGTGTTATGTTAAGTGAAATAAGTCATACAGAGAAAGATACCATATGTTTTCACTCTTATGTGGATCCTGAGAAACTTAACAGAAGTCTGTGGGGAGGGGAAGGAAAAAAAAAGAGATTAGAGAGGGAGAGAGCCAAAGCTTAAGAGACTCTTAAAAACTGAGAACAAACTGAGGGTTGATGGGGGGTGAGAGGGAGGGGGAGGTGATGGGTACTGAGGAGGGCACCTTTTGGGATGAGCACTGGGTGTTGTACAGAAACCAATTTGACAATAAATTTCATATTAAAAAAATAAATAATAAATAAGTACATACATACATACATATATACATACATACATACATACATACATACACTGGCTAGAGTGTATCTGTTTTTGTGTTTCCATTTTCTTGTGCAACTGGATAACTCCTTTGCTCACAGCAATGCAGTTAATGGATACCGGGGTCAGCTTGTCCCTGCACAGAAGTCTGCAGTTGCCAGAACACCACTGTGTTTACTCTGTCTTTGCTTCTTTTTTCTCAAGAACCCCAAAAGGCACACATGTTCAACTCCCAGGTCTTTTGCTTGTGACAGAGAAGAAAAAAATAACAAAGAAAGAGTAGAAACAAAAAACAAACAAATAAAACTGCTTTGAACATCTCCAATCATTTGCTCTCCAGGTGCCTAAGTGGAGGAGCATTTCTGTTGCTGGGACAGCCTTAACAGAACCCGGTTCTGCTGGAGTGGAGATGGTGAGAACACTGGGATTATAATGGACACAGAAAAGCTCAGGATAGTGAGGGAGAGAAATCCATGAAGGCCAAAGGGTAAGAAATAGCAACAGCGCGAATACCGTGGACCCTTTTGGGAATCTGCAAAGTGGGGAAAGAAGGGAAGAGAGAGAGAGAAAGAGAATAAGCAGCTGTTTGCCAGAGAGTGACTTTGGTAGGGAAGCAAGAGCATGCAGAGAAGGCTCTGGCTTGCACCATCTCCTTTCTCCAGGGAAACTGCTGTAAAGAAACTTTTTGTTACTTTGAATGGTTTTGGAGTCCCCTTTTTTCCTTTGAGTGTGACACTGCTGGTCTCAAGGAGAGGTTTTATTAGGATTAAAATTCAACTGCTTCAGCATTTCTTTGATGGGCATTTACACCAGGTCAAGCATGGGGCTAAGTGCCCTGAGAGACCAAGAGTAAACAGTCCCACCCTTGCCCTCCAGCAGCGCCCTCAAGTGGTGGAAACAGACATGTGCACGCACTGCCTAGAGCCACCAATTGTTAGGGAAATACAAAGGCACAAGTCAGAATATCCTTTTAAGGTATTGGGGAATTTTCAGAGGTAACATTTTAGGGAGAAAAAAGAGTTCTTTATTCTAACAGTTTCTTTCTTTTTTTATGTTTCTTTATTTTTGAGAGAGAGAAAGGGAGAGAGTGGGAGCAGGGGGGGAGAGTCAGAGAGAGGGGGAAACAGAATCGCTGTCAACACAGAGCAGGACAAGCAGTGGAACTCAAAAGCAGTGAAATCATGACCTGAGAGGAAGTGGGAGGCTTAAACAACTGAGCCACCCAGGCGCCCCTCTAACAGTTTCCATTTAAATCAGTATTCATTGTGAAATATTTTTTTCAGAAGATGGGCAATGTTGCAAATGGTTATTGGTAGATTAGTTCTTGTCTAAATGCATTTGAAGTCACTGTTCTAAATGGGTTATAAAAACCCTAAGTACTGTGGTCTATGTAATCAGGGAATGAAAATGATCACTTGGGGCCTGATGCTGTCCTTTTTCTTCATTTTATCCAGAGGATATCTGCTGATTATTAGGTTAAAAAGATGTTTTCAGTATTTTGAAGACTAGGACAAGACTCAAAAGATCAATTCCAATTTTGCTTTGAACTTTCAGTGAACGTTGGCTCTTCACACATTTCTTGGCCTTGTTTTTAGAAATTTCTTTTGTCTGTACTGTCTAATAGGTACATATTTTTTCTCTCTTCCTCTCCTCAAGAGAAGGTTGTAACTAATGCAGCTTTATAAATTTTATTCACTGTTTTCTCTTTGTCATTTTGTTTCACTGTTGACTGTCTTCTACCTAGAATAGTAGTTGGCATTCGGGAGTGGCTAAATAAATATTTTCTGAAGGAATGGATAAAGTGAATCTTTCTATCCCTCGCATTGCCTACTAATAGACCCTCAAATATTAAGTGATTTGAATTGATTACCATCAATTCTGATCAGTGGCATGAATAGAGATGCATATCAACACTGAAGACTGCCACCATCTCTCTTGACATAGTCAATGACTCTCTAGTTGTCATTGGTAGTGTTCTTTAGCTCCAGTTTTGCAGCAAAACAGTGTCACTGAATCTCATCTTGACATTTCATTGTTGAGTATGAGCTTCTCACTTCATTAGCTAGAGAACTTGAGTTGAATTGATCAATATATGCATTTCCAAATTAAGGGAGAGTTGAAGGGAGATCTTAATTAGCTAGAGTCCTGAAAACAACCTATCGTCATTTATTACTGTGCTTCAACTACATCAGGCACAATATAAAACCCGTGAAAAGACTGTTATCAAAAATAAATGAGCAAAGGATAGATATTGAGCACCCATGACAGAATAATCCATGTCCTGAGATCACCAAAGTATTCATTTTATGCAGCATGGAGATTCTGGCTCTAGGAAAGTCACAATGACATTTTGTAAATAAGTATTTGATTTCCAAAGTGTATTTCTATAATAAATTACATTATGAATTAGATATGAAAATATTAGGGTAATATAGACATCAAAAAAGTAAGCACATGCTAACACATAAAGAAGACTTTTTTCTCAAATTAGAGAAAATGGAGAGAAATGAAGTAAAGAGGATCCTTACCAGCAATCCTAAATTTAAGTCCCTAAAACAAACGAATGATTTGATTTGATCAACATGATTTTACCATTTTTATGACTCATTTAAATACAAATAGCAATTATTGCATGAAATATTGCACAGTGACTGGGTTTAGTCATACTAGTTGGTTTTCACTTCAAAATATGAACTTTGCAACCTATATCCCATGTCTCTAGAGCACGAGGATTCCTTTCCATCAAAACTCAGAACACCTTTCACTTACTTGTCAGAGTTCTCAACTTGAAATTTGGTCTCATACAGCAGCTGTCAAAGCTTGACAATTGATATTTGAAAGGGTTGACCTAAGGGACATTATAACCATTTATTTCTATAGGTTCTCTAAAAGTCTACCTTTCTAAGGGGGCAGAGAGACAGCAAGTCAGGTAACTGGACTCTATTACTCTGTTCATAGAAACAGTTTCACTGAACTAGGATTTAACATTTTGTTTTAATGCTTATAATTGGTTGACCTAAGAAAAGGTCATATAATGTTGCAGGTATCATCTATTTAACTGTTCAGCATGTCTTGCCATAGAGCCAGCAAGTAGAGTTCCCTTAAAGGTCGATGATAGGTACCTTTTGTTTTCTGATCCTTTTATTTGTCTTTTCTGATGAGCTATGCTTCCTCGGAATAAGTAATGTGAGCAAAATTAGCCATTTCCCCTTTTAACTCAGATACTAGGCGGCATAGCACCGACTTTTGTGTCCCCTTACTTTGTTTTTCCATGCTTACGATATTTCTAAATCTTTAAAAAATGCGATTGAAATTATTCTCAACATAGACACAATCTCAGTTGAATCTAAATTACTCAGATTTTGAAATGTATGTTTTTAGTATAGAATACAACCTCATATAAATCAATATTTGGCTTTGCTAAAATTTAGTGTGTATAAATAACCACTTATGCATAACAAAAATCATATTTTATCAATACTGTAACTGTAGTAAGATTATCACCAAGAATCACAGGTGGACATAATGAATTGATCAAGATTTTAGATTCTTTAGATATGAATTTGTGTTCTGGATTCGCCACTTATTAGCTGACATTCTCATCTTGAGCAATTGACCAAGCCTTTGTTCCTTTATTGGTAAAATGCAAATCAGTAATAGCATCTAAGAAAACTGCCTTAAACACTATAAATGAAATAGGGGAGCTGAATTGGCTGGCATTTTAGTATATATATCTTCCCTTCAATACCATCTACTGTGCTCCATAAACAGTAATCACTATATCTTTTGTTAAAACTATACTTTATTCTAAGCATTTAAAATAAAATTTGAGAATTAAGGTTTGTTCTTAGAGTCACACAAATTCCTTAAAATCATTTCATGTGTAAAAAGCAAAAAAAATTCAGGCACCTGGGTGACTTAGTTTGTTAAGCATCTGACTCTTGATGTCAGCTCAGGTCATGATCTCATGGTTTCATGAGTTCAAGCCCCACATCAGGTTCTGTGCTGACAGCGTGGAGCCTGCCTGGGATTCTCTCTCCCCTCTCTCTCTGTCCCTCCCCCACTCATGCTGTATCTCTCTCTCTCTCTCTCAAAATAAATAAGTAAACATTAAAAATATATATACATATAATTTTTTAAAGTTTAAGACACAGAATCCGATGCAGGCTCCAGGCTCTGAACTGTCAGCACAGAGCACAACGCAGGGCTCAAACTCATGAACCGTGAGATCACGACCTGAGCCAAAGTTGGATGCTTAACTGACTGAGCCACCCAGGCATTCCAGCATTAAAAAAAAAAAAAATGAAAGCAAAATAATTTCATTTTTATAACAGAATTCTGGTAATTATAGATATTCATATTCTTGGATCTGTGATAAGAGAATAATTTATTTTATTGCTTTATCAATCCACGTTTTTTAGGTAACGGGCACTCTAATGTATTCATTGGTTCACTATAAATGTGAAATCAGAACATTTAACAGGGCCTTGTTGTAAAGATTTAATCCAAGTGAATATGTTTTTGAAATTTAAGCTTCACACAAATGACTTGTGAATGTTTACTGATAAATTAAGCACTATTATACCCACAGAATTTTCCTTCTTAACATACAAAATGAAAGTGTCTTTTATTTCCAAACTTTCTTTAGAACTACATGAAAGTATGTTGACATCTAGGAAAAAAATACTTTGGCATTAACCTCTGATATGCTAAAAGAATAAAATAATTACACTTTCTTGAGTGCTTATAAAGTTAGGCCCTAGTCTTGTATTATCAATTAATGCTTAAAGCAATCATTTGAAGCTAATACTGTCCTAATAATGAGGAAACTGAGGCACAGAGAGATTTGTAATTTGCCCAGAACCTTACTCCTCACAGATAAAGGACTTGGATGGAACCCACATCTGTCTGACTCAAAACTCTGTGCTCTGTGGAGGTGCCTGGGTGGCTCAGTAGGTTAAGCACCCAACTTTGGCTCAGGTCATGATTTCACGGTTCGTGAGCTCGAGCCCTGCATTGGGCTCTGTGCTGACAGCTTAGAGCCTGGAGCCTGTTTTGGATTCTGTGTCTCCCTCTCTCTATGTCCCTCCCCTGCTCATGTTCTATCTCTGAAAAATAAATAAATTAAAAAAAAACAACAACAAACCTCTGTGCTCTGAGACAATAAGCTATAATCATTCCAAAATATATAATTGTGCTCTAAAGGTAAGACACAGCTTAGTACAAAGGGACTGGAGTGTTACATCTTGTTTCCTCTCCAGTCTCTGCTAATAACTAGCTGGGTATTCTTAGGTAAGACACCTCACCACTCAAAAGACCAATTGTCTTCTGTATATAACTATAAATTTGGAACATAAACTCTCTAAGTTCCCATCTGATTATCAAGCTCTATGCATCATATATCTTTGCTTCTTAGACCACACCAACCTGAAGAAAAATGTGGGTACCAGTAACAGTCACTACATCTTGCTCTGGTTCTACCCCAACGTTGGGAATATGGTCTTGTAAAACTCTCCTTGAACTTAAAGAGTCTCAAGTGCGTTCAAATCACAACCTCTCACCTTACGTGTGATTGTTGATGTTTCTTTTCTTTTCTCCCCTGCATTTTTATAAAGATTTCAACTGGCCGAGCACTGTTCAAGGCCTCTGTCCCTCTCTACCTCAATAACTGATTATCAAAGAATGTCTGTCAAAACTGCTGTATCTACCAATGCCAGCTCCTGTATCATTGCCCCGAAGGAAGTGCCACAAAGTAGGGATTTTTGTTTATTTGTTTGCTGTTTTGGCTTTATTTTTGCAGCCCTTTCTTTCTAGGGCTTAATCAAATGTGCAATAGGGAAATAGGAGATAATGTGAATGATGGAATTGTCTTGATCTCTCTGACCCAAGCCAGTTGTCTGTGAACACGTATTTTACACACCCTCTCTTCTCTTAGTATCAATTGTTATTAGAAATATCCTGATCGCTCCCATAAATAAATCCAAAACAAGCTTGTGTTACAGACTATCCAAATATGCTTTGGATATATGAGTAATGCAATTCCAAAGAGACCACCGTTTGACTACCAAATTTAGAAAACTGCCTCCATGCTATTTAGGCAGAAGCCCACCATGAGCTACTCCCCTTCCTTGACCCTTTTGTGGCTTAGTAATTCAGAATTTGGGCTAAAACGTACCTGTCTGTATGAGGCCACCACAGGCCAGTAAAGAAATGAATTAAACACAGCATAAATTGTCAGAGCAGCGTAATAAAGAGTATATGGTTTGGGATTAGATCTTGGTTACCATCCAAGCCTTACACTTACTTATTCAGTGGCCTTGGCTCCCTTGAGCCTCAAGAGTCTCATCAATAAAATGGGGATAATTTTAGATTTGAGGAAGTTGTTGTGAGCTCCATAATATACAAAATAAATAAAGTGCAGAAATACAATACATTCTGGTTGTTACCGCTATTAACAATTTTACAGGGTATAATTTGGGTAGGAAAAAGGAGAAACAGAAGAGATCAGATGATTGGGCAAGCAAAGTGCATCAAACTCTGTATATTACTGTGGTACATACCTTCTCTCTTGAGGCAATTTCACAAGCTGACTCATGATCTCTATCATGTGGCCACTGCACGGGGATGAGGAAATTTTTATTTGTATAAAGATTAGCATTAACATAAACCTATATATGAAATACGTTTCAAGCATCCATACTTCCTTTTACACTCCTGTCAAAACTGGCTCTGGCGGTTAAGCATCCGACTTAGGCTCAGGGCACGATCTCGAGGACCGTGAGTTCGAGCCCCTCGTCGGGCTCTGTGCTGACAGCTCGGAGCCTGGAGCCCGCTTGCGATCCTGTGTCTCCCTCTCTCTCTGCCCCTCCCTCGCTCATGCTCTGTCTTTGTCTCTCAAAAAATAAATAAATAAATAAATAAATAAATAAATAAATAAACGTTAAAAGAAAATTGAAAAAACAAAACTGAAGTGCATACACAATATAATGATTTGCCAGCGCTGATTCCATAAGAACAAAACACATCAGGCCGGTTAGTCACACAACAGCAGCAATCCTACTGTCCCTAGAGAGGTACCACCTATACCCCAAGCTGGCAGGAAGATCGGGAACAGTACAATTCCGCACAGAATTATTCTATCTCCATGTGCCACCGCTGCCATAGACATTCTTGTTTGAAACTCTTGTCCAAAGGGAATGGAAATTTGAGACACAGGAAGCTTTTTTAATTCTGAGAAATATTAAAAAGCACAGTCTGGATGACTGTCCTGGAAACTCCTTCTTAAAATATCGCTCTGGTGTACCTGAAAGCAGCTCCAGGTGTGAGGAGAACACATCCAACGTGTCAGCTGTCTGAGTTCCATTTTTAATAAACAAATGCATCACTGTCTGCAGGCTCTTGTAAGTTTTATCTTATTGCCCTATGATCCAGTTATGAAATAATAAAACCTATACTTCAGGGAGCTGTTGAATATAACTTTTAAAATAAGACCAAGATCCTGTTCAGTTAGCTTTCACTAAAAAAATCATCTTTATGAATTATCAAATGTGCCTGCAATAATGATTTCCCAAAAGCATTGAAATAGAGTATATATGCAATTAACCATAGGAAGTGATGTTCTGCAGAATCCTATGAGTGCTCTGCATCTAAATTGATTTTTCTAACTAAATATTCATATGAAGAAGATTCATTTAAAAAGAGAGTCTGAGCGACATCAGCAAAGCACAAATAAAGCCATTATTTCTGCTTTGTGTGTGTGTGTGTGTGTGTGTGTGAGCCTTGGTGTTTCAAATTCTATGTCTGCACAGATAGTACATAAACTCTGTCCGTGGAAAATTCGATATGAATCACAGGCAAATGTAGATAGTGAGTTTGAAAAAAGATATAGGAAAAAATAAGAAGTCGAAATATCTCTGTAACAGTAAAGTCACTCTAAATGTTATTATCAATGACTAGAGAAGGATACATTTACCTGTGTCTCATTTATGAAAATAGAATTATTTACTTATGAAACGCCACTAGACACAGATAGCCACATTTTCTGTGACGATCTTAATTTTATGTCTTCTATAACTTTGCCTCTATAATATCCTAAAATTTCCAATAGTTAGCAAATGGAATCATTTATTCAGAGACAGTAATAGTTAAAAAAATTAACAAAAGCCAAAGAAAACTGAAACAGTGTTAATATTTTGAAAATTAGAAAAACCAAGTGCAAAAACAAGTGAAGATCTGTTTTTCCCCTCAATCTAATAAAAATGAATTCATAAGATTTTGAGAAAGTCACATAGTTCATATCGTTAAAATGCCATACTACCCGAGGCAATCTATAGATTTAATAGAATCCCTATCAAATTTGTTCACAGAACTAGAACAAATAATTACTAAAGTTTGTACGGAAACATAAAAGACCCCAAACAGCTAAGGCAATCTTGAAAAAGGAGAACAGAACTGGAGGTATCATAATCTCAGATTTCAAGATACACTTCAAAGCTGTAGTAATCAAAACAGTATGGAACTGGCACAAAAATAGACATAGAGATCAAAAAACAGGATAGTGAGCCCCAAAATGAATCCATGCTTTTATGATCAATTAATCTATGACAAAGAAGGTGAGAATATGCAATGTGGAAAAGCGTCTTTTCAACAAATGGTGCTGGGAAAACTGGATAGCTACGTTCAAAAGAATGAAACTGGACCATTATCTTATACCATACACAAAAATAAATTCAAAATGGGTTCGAGACCTAAATGTGAGACCTGAGCCATAAAACTCCTAGAAGAAAATACAGGCAGTAATCTCTTAGACATCAGCTGTTGAAACATGTTTCTAGATATGTCTCCTCAGGCAAGGGAAACAACAACAAAATTAAACTATTGGAGCTATGCCAAAATGAACAGCCTTTTGCACAGTAAAGGAAACCATCAACAAAACAACAAGGCAACCTACTGAATGGGAAAAGATATTTGCAAATGATATATTTAAAAGGAGTTAATATCCAAAATATATGCAGAATTCATATAAGTCAACACCCAAAAAACAACCCAATTAAAAAGTGGGCAGAGGCCATGAATAGACATTTTTTTTTCCAAAGAAGACATACACATGGCCAGCAAATACATGAAAAGATGATTAACATCACTAATTATTAGGGAAATACAAATCAAAACCACAGAGAAATTTTACCTTATACCTGTGAGAATGGCTAAAATAATAAAACACAAGAAATATGAAGTATTGGTGAATATGTGGAGAAAAAGGAACCCTCATGCACTATTGGTGGGAATGTAAGCTGGTGCAGCCACTGTAGAAGGTTTAGAGGTTCCTCAAAAATTGAAATAAAATACCATATTATCAACTAATCCCACTACTGGGTATTTACCCAAGGAAAAGATAAATACCAGGGAAGGGGAGGGGAGGGGAGGGGGGAGGGGGGTAGGGGAGGGGAGGGGAGGGGGGAGGGGGGTAGGGGAGGGGAGGGGGAGGTGGGGAGGGGAGGGGAAGGGAAGGGAAGGGAAGGGAAAGGAAGGGAGGGGAAGGGAAGGGAAGAAGAAGAAAGGAGAAGAAAGGAGAAGAAAAAAAACCCACTAATTTAAAAAGATGCACACGCCTCTGTTTATTACATTATTATTTACAATAGCACCCAAGTGTCCATCCATAGACGAATAGACAAAGAAGATGTGATACACACACACACACATGCACACACAAACACACACACTCACACACATGTAAAATGGAATATTAATCAGCTATAAAAAAGTGAAATCTTACCATAACAATAGCGTAGATGAATCTAGCGAGTACCATGCTAAGTGAAATGAGCCAGAGAAAGACAAATATTATCTGACTTCACTCATATGTGGGATTAAAAAACAAAACAAACAGAAAAGGAAAAAAGAGGCAAACAAAAAGCCAAGCCCCTTAAACATGGAGAACAAACTGGTGGTTACCAGAAGGCAAGTAGGTGGTGGGATGGGAAAAATAGATGATGAGGATGAACAGTACACTTACCTTCAGGAGCAATGAACACAGAACTGTTGATCCACCACGATGTAGATGTGAAACTAATATAACACTGTTTGTTAATTGTACTTGAATAAAAAATAAAATAAAGTAAAATAACACAGTACTGAACAACATGTACACTGGAAATAGAGTCACGTTGAATTAAATTTATTTTCCTTCCTCTTCCTCCTCTATTTCTTTGTCTTTCTCTTCTTGATAAACATTTTCATCTGCTTTTCTCACCATAATGTAAACCCGTTAAAAGTTGGGGTTCCTCTTTTCATCATTTCTTTTTCCTTCTTCCATTTGACATGGTGTATAGAGAGCCACCCACTAAATTATTGCTGAATGAACATGTGGATAAGTGAACAAATTATTTTTATTGGTTGATATGGCCACTATGTGCCAAATATTTTGCTAGACAAAATGTACTTATTTCAATGACAAAAACAATGCAATTCATGTATTCCTTCAGGTTTATGAATTGGAAAACTGAACTACAAAAGCTTAATTAACTTGCCCATGGTGGGGCGCCTGGGTGGCTGTCGGTTAAGCATCCAACTTCAGCTCAGGTCACAATCTCATGGTTCATGATTTTGAGCCTCACACTGGGCTCTGAGTGAACAGTGTGAAGTCTGCTTGGGATCCTCTCTCTCTCCTTCTCCCCCCCACCCCTTCTCTCAAGGGGATTCCCTTTATCTATTCTCATAACTCAGAATAAAGTAAATTGTATGAGTGATTGATATAATTCTACATTAATAAAATATCTTAGTTAAAAAATACGCTGGTGTCGGGATGCCTGGTTGGCTCAGTAGGTTAAGTGTCTGGCTTTGGCTCAGGTCATAATCTCATGGCTCGTGAGTTTGAGCCTTGAGTTGGGCTCTGTGCTGACAGCTCAGGGCCTGGAGCCTGCTTAGGATTCTGTGTCTCCATCTCCCTCTGCCCCTCTCCTGCTCATGCTCTGTCTCTCTCTCTCGAAAATAAATAAACATTAAAAAAATTAAAAAAACTATATGCTGGTGTCAATTCAAAGGACTGCCACATGGGGGAAAATATTTCATTTCAAATATACATCATTCCAAAGAAAATTTCAGAATGATTCCCAACACGTATACCAGACACCAGTATAAAATCAATGGGGCACCTGAGTGGCTTGGTCAGTTAAGCGTCCGACTTTGGCTCAGGTCATGATCTCGTGGTCCGTGAGTTTGAGCCCCACGTCGGGCTCTGTGCTGACAGCTCAGAGCCTGGAGCCTGCTTCAGATTCTGTGTCTCCCTCTCTCTCTGACCCTCCCCCATTCATGCTCTGTCTCTCTCTGTCTCAAAATAAACGTTAAAAAAATTAAAAAAAATAAATAAAATCAAGTGTTAGAAGATAATAAGAAAACATGGATAGACAATTTGATGGAAAATATTTGTATGCAAATATATGCTCTTTAAAGTGCATTAGTCAGAGTTGAGTCAGCAAAGCAGATAATATTATAGAAATTAAACCTTCATAGAAGTGGAAGGAGCTGGGAAAGTTTAAGTCTAGAACAGCGATTCTGAGAATCGCAGGAATTGCTAAATTGCTGAGCAGTTTACCTGAAGGGCTAGCATGAGTTAACAATTTGTAGTGTTGATGCCCTCCAACCAAGACCACCAGAAACATATCTATGGCTGAACAAGTTGGGTATATTATTCATTGCACACCGTGGGAATGTCCTAGCAAGAGAGTATTAGAAAATACTAGGTTTGTGTTAGGTTGATTTGGGGGCAGGTTTATGCAAATAGGTCTTTATTCTGGAAACAAGAATACTTCAGTGACTTGTATGTTAATAAATCGTATCTAGAACAAGGGAAATGTAGTCCAAGGGTAAAACCATAATTGGCAAAGAAGCAACAATTCCTCATATGAGCTAATATTGGGGAACATGTGGTTATTTTTGCGGTTAGGACAACGTCTTGCTTTATGTTCCAATGTGATTATGGAGTGGTGTTGTTTTTGTTTAATCCATCAAAGTCACAGTGACCTTTCCTGATGTTGTTTGTGAAATTATTTATGTTGAAGAGGAGAATACCGAGACCTCATGATGAGTTCCAAGCCAATTCCCGGATGTCAAGGGCTATTTTCTCTTTCTCCATAGCTTACAGAGAAATCCAAAGTGTGACCATGAAGGGAAAGATCATGGAAAGGTTTAAGGGAAACTGTTGCCACTGTAGAAATACCGCCTCTGTGGTTCCAGGGCTAAAATTCTGCTGGTGGGTCAGAGCTCCTGCCAGACCGCAGTGCTAGCAGTCATTGGACATGAAATATAGGAGAGGAAGGAGATGCTACCTGTGGCCAGGCACCTCTGTTCTGAGCTGAAAACTGTTGTTACTCCATTTAACAGGTAAGAAAATGAGTTACAGAGACCTTGCCCATGGTCACCAAAATACTAACTAGACATGCCAGGATTCAAAGAAGCAGTCAGTCTTTTAAACCTGGAGCGCCTGGATGGCCCAGTTGGTTGACCAGCTGACTCTTGGTTTCGGCTCAGGTTATGACCACACGGTTTGTGAAACTGAGCCCCACATCAGGCTCCACGTTGTCAGTGCAGAGCCTGTTTGGGATTCTCTTTCTCCCTCTCTTTTTCTGCCCCTCCCTTGCTCATGCTTTCTCTCCCTCTGTTTCTCAAAATAAATGAACTTCAAAAATAAAAATAAAAAAATAAAATCCATGTCTTAACTACTGGTTTATGCAGGATTTCAAAAGAAATACTATATACATAAAAATATAGTCAAAATCACTGGTGCTTGGAGAAATTCCAATAAGTGCAAATATTTTTAAAATTCTATCCTACTCTGTCAAGAGTTGGGAGAACAATGGTGCAGACAAGGCATTAGGAAGGAAAGCCCTCAGGTACACTGCTGGTCTGGCAATGAATTACAGAAATCTTTAGAAGGACATTGTTTTTATGTATCAGAGCAGTTTACACAACATAGCAACTTTACCTCTACAAATTGATCTTGTTGAAATAAAAGCATCAGTGTGTAAAAAAAAAAAAAAAAATTGGAGGGGCGCCTGGGTGGCTCAGTCGGTTGAGCATCCGACTTCGGCTCAGGTCATGATCTCACAGTTCATGAGTTCAAGCCCCGCGTCGGGCGCTGTGCTGACAGCTCAGAGCCTGGAGCCTGCTTCACATTCTGTGTTTCCCTCTCTCTCGGCCCCTCCCCTGCTCATGCTCTGTCTCTCTCTGTCTCAAAAATAAATAAAACATTAAAAAAATTTAAAAAAATTAAAAAATAGAAAAAAACAGAAATGTGAATATCTATAACCATATTATGGATAATGACATTAAATGGGAAACAACCTGTATGTCCATCACTAGACGAATGAATGAACAAATTACAGTACATACATGCTATCAACTATTATGAAGCTGTGCAAATAATTAGACATTTTTCTACGAATCTAGAAAGACAGTCATGATAAATTCATAACTTTAAATTTTTTTTTCAACGTTTATTTATTTTTGGGACAGAGAGAGACAGAGCATGAACGGGGGAGGGGCAGAGAGAGAGGGAGACACAGAATCTGAAGCAGGCTCCAGGCTCTGAGCCATCAGCCCAGAGCCCGACGCAGGGCTCGAACTCACGGACCGCGAGATCGTGACCTGGCTGAAGTCGGACGCTTAACTGACTGCGCCACCCAGGCGCCCCATAAATTCATAACTTTAAAATCATTTAATGTTCATAGTAAAATCCCATTGTTAAAGAAAAAACAAAGCAACATTTCTATAAGTATTTTATTAGCATTAACAAATTATGGAAGGGCACATGCTACACTGTCAACATTCAGAATAAAAAGTGAGGAAAGCAAGGAGCACATTGAAAGACACATAGGAGCGCCTGGGTGGTTCAGTGGGTTAGACTTCCCACTCTTGATTTTCAGCTGGGGTCATGATCTCATGGGTGAGAATGGGCCCAGCCCCAAGCCCTGAGCTGAGCTGCGCTCCAAGCCCCAAACCCCACTTCAAGCTCCGAGGCCCACATTGTGCTCCTCACTGGGCAGGGAGCTTACTTTGAATTCTCTCTCCCCCTCTCCCTTTGCCCCTACCCCATGCACACATATGCGCTCTCTCTCTCTGAAAGAAAAAGGAAAAAAGGTAAGAAAGAAAGAAGGAAAGAAAGAAAGAAAGAAAAGAAGGAAGGAAGAAAAAAAGGAAGGAAGGAGAGGAAGGGAAGGAGGGAGGAAGGGAGGAAGGAAGGAGCATAATTAATTTGTGCTCATCGTTATATTTCTGGAGTTTTTGAATATTATTTTTAACACATATAGCTTTTGTAATTGAATAAATAATACTTGTAAAATGCTTCTTAGGAGGCTAAAGAAATTTGATATTACTTAAAAATGCTTAAATAGTTTGTATTCAAGTGGGAATGTGATAAAGAGAAAAATAGTTTTGATTAAAAAGCCTTGGGGTGCCTGGGTGGCTCAGTTGGTTGGGCAGCCGACTTCAGCTCAGGTCATGATCTCGCAGTCCGTGAGTTCGAGCCCCGCGTCGGGCTCTGTGCTGACAGCTCAGAGCCTGGAGCCTGTTTCAGATTCTGTGTCTCCCTCTCTCTGACCCTCCCCGTTCATGCTCTGTCTCTCTCTGTCTCAAAAATAAATAAGCATTAAAAAAAAAAGCGCCTTCTATTGGGGCACCTGGCTGGCTCAGTTGGTAAAGTATGTGACTCTTTATCTTGGGGTTGTGAGTTTGAGCCCCACATGGGGGGTAGAGATTACTTAAAATAAACTTAAACACAAACCTTCATATTAATAAAAACTTTGTGTTGGAATTGAAATCTTATAAAATATTTTAAAATAAGTTGATACTGTGCAATTTCACTCCATTGAAAGCAGCCTATATCAGAGGTCCTTAGGGTTTACAAAGATAAAATAATCTCTATAAAAATATAGTAATGCAAGAGAAATCGGAGTAATCTGCTCACAATATGCATATCTAGGTATAGAGAGAGATTTTTATTACCTCATTTCATTTCTGTTCTAGCAACTAGAAGTTCTCTGTTGGCCTCAGATTCTAGGACCATGTGACTTTAAACATAGCTGTAGTCTATGCTTAAGGGAATCGGAAATTTCTTAGGATGTATCCATTTACAGAAACTAGGAAGGTCCTTGTTTGTATTCAATATTTATATTTTTGATAGTTCTATTATGAAGATTAGCATATAAGATGTTGAATTGGATACGGGTGTGTCTTTAGGTCACTGCCTCTCGTTATGAAAAATAATGCTAATTATACATACCCAGCATATGTATAATAGCCATACCTTGGAGTTGCTTGCATAATTAGACACACTGAGTAATACCTATCAAAGCACAGTAATTCAGATCACTCCCCTCTAAGAGAAAGAGAGAGACACAGAACTTGAAAGCCACTTTGTAAAATTAATTTTCCAAGTATTTTTAATTCCAACACCTGAACTTGTGTTTGAGGCACAAGTATTCATTTTAGGCAAAGTTTGTGTTTATGTGTGTATAATAAAATTCATCTGATTAAGTGATGTATTTGGTTAAAGTGATAACCAATTTGGCTAAAGTGATAACGGGTCATGGTGACAGCTCCCCTTAGTAATCTTATAGTTGTCTTCATAATAATATTAAACCACACAGAATTTTGAAAGGATCTAGGTATAATTTGAATATATTGGCAATTATAAATTGTTATGTCACACATACATATCTCACTATCATTTGCCTTCTACAATTCCCCTCCATAAAGAGTGTTAATTTCTAAAGTTACAATAATTATAAATGCATTTTCTTAAGAAAAAAATCTATATAAAATCACTTGTCAAAAATGGAATGTTTACAGTTTGACCTAAATGACCAATTTAGCCAATAATGCATGAAGGATTATGATGTCTTTTGAAGTTTAGAAGAGGTTCAACATGTCACAGTTAAAACATCTAAAAAAGGTGTTCTACCAGAGTCTAATATATTACAGAGCTGTTGTACTGACAGAAGCAGAAGAACATTTGTGAAATATATCCACCGAGAATAATTTTATGCCAAGTGTCAAATTTGCCATGCTGTTCAGATCTTAAGGTAACCTTGTCCCACCTAAAATGCAAATATCTCAGACCCGGTGGCCCATTCATTACGATGGTTCTTGAGCTCCGTAACAAGAGACAGCCAATGAAAATCACCTATTAACCTACTTGGAAAAAGCCACACAGAATTAATGTCTGCAGATAAATAGCATTCACATTTTGACAAGGAGCATCAGTGCAATAAGTCTTCCACCCAGACAGTTTTATGTGTCTTCTCTTCACTAATTATCATTTGGAAAGCTTTCAAGTGATATCTCTTATTATGGTAGAATAGTTTTCTGATAAGTTCTGATACATGTGTCCTTATTTAAGGTGAGTTCTAAGATGGTCAGGTCAAAGTTAACAAAGTCAAGTGCATAAATTTATACGTATCCAGTTTGAAGGACTCCACTTTGTGGAAACGCACCTAGAAGCAAGAAAACCACTACATATGGACACTATTTGTTTCTTTAGAATTTGGTAACAAATGACAAGTTATCATCTTTGTGTGAACACATTTTTCTTAAAAATTTTACCTTTTTAATGTTCAGATCTTGTAGCTTAATTTCATGCATTTGTGTTTTGTAACCACACAAGAGATGGCTACTTGTGTGTAAAGAGATTCCAACATGAGATTAAAATTAAACAGCAATTAAAGGAAAACTTTATTTTTTTTTTATTTTTTTTTTTTTTTTTAATTTTTTTTTTTTCAACGTTTATTTATTTTTGGGACAGAGAGAGACAGAGCATGAACAGGGGAGGGGCAGAGAGAGAGGGAGACACAGACTCGGAAACAGGCTCCAGGCTCTGAGCCATCAGCCAGAGCCTGACGCGGGGCTCGAACTCACGGACCGCGAGATCGTGACCTGGCTGAAGTCGGACGCTTAACCGACTGCGCCACCCAGGCGCCCCAGGAAAACTTTAAATAATTATCTTTTTTTTAACCTTTGCGAAATAAAGGCTCACGTTTGAGCCATGAATAAGAATAATATTGAATAATGTTCAAAATTTGGCAAAGCATGGTTTGTCTATTGCATTCACTTCTCCCTATCTTACCTTTTCAAAATGTATGCCTGTTTTCTCTGAAATGTTTTTGCAAACCCATTAATATATCAAATAAATCTGTTATGAATAAATCAGATTACAGATATCTATTTTTCTTTTGGTTGGCTGTTACATTATCCTGTGACAAGATATTCTTAGGTATACCTTATTTGTAACTATCTTTTAGGTTTTCTGATGCCTGCACACAGCTCCTACCGAACCCTGTTATAGGGTTTTTCCATTTATAATATTTTAGTAGGATATGCACATCTTGACAGCTATACTGAATTTAGCCACCTGAGTCCCACTTAATGACATGTCATAAAATGCTTCATAATTTAATGAGATCGTTTCTTGTTTTTATTTCACCATAATGATATATCATAACAATTTATGTTAGATCATTAAAAGTGTTGCAATAGATTCAACTTCAAATCTCAAGTCTGTTCAAAATACCAGTGATAAAAAGAGTAACACTGGCAGAATTTCTTATCTTGGAAAATCAACCCGAAATGTGGACTATATCAAGATCCAAAGACATTTTGATTCTCATGAAGCCCAAAAGTAACCTAAGAAGTAGTCAAGTACATTTAAAAGTTTGATTCTTCTTTTTAATCCCATATAATTTATAGAGGAATAATTTTGTATGTTGACATATCTTTATAAATTCTTATGGTAATATTTAAAATATATTAAGGAAATTATTTATCTTATTAATACATAAACTTTCCTATATTTCTTAAATATTCCTAATGAATATGTATAAATCTGTATTAAAATTGACATAAAAGGACAGGACAATATTAATTTCATTGTCACTTTGTTTGACTTCTATATTTAGTTACTGATGGCTTGAGTCAGATATCTTCTAACTCATATGTTTTAGTAAAACCAAGTAGAAATTTATCTTGCAAGACTTACAGAAACACGGTAAATATGGGCTGTCAAACAATTGAAGAAATAATCTAAAATGAGATCAATTCCCATCTACTTAAATTAAAAAAAACCTGATAAGATGAACAACATATATTTATTTATCTTTGCATAAATTATGATATCCCCCCAACAAGATCATGGTTATTTATTGTCGAGAGAAAGGGAGATATGATGCAGCTTAAGATACCTACATTTGTGTATATACTTTTTTCTTTATTAAAATTAGCTTTATGCATGAGTGTTTTAGATGTCCTTTGATTGATACATTTCATAATAAATTTTACATGGAAATGAAAATGAAAACCTTGTATTAATGGTATATAATATCTATGATTGATGCTGGCGCCTTCACTTGGTCATATACGGCCTTCTTGATGGCCTCAGGATAGAACTGTAGCACTATAACCAGAGGAGTGTGCTAGTTTCTTTTGCAAAATGTTAATAACATGTTCATTTCCTTTTGAGCCTGAATCAGCACTGTCCTTAACGACTGCTCAAGGTCATTTCGGCTTCTCTTTCAGCATTTCACCCTACTACGCTGCATGAGCCACCATAAATCTCTTACCTGGACTTCTGCATTAGCTCCTCAAGCATCTCCTATCCTTGTCCCTTCTTCATTTTAGGCCCAAAGAGAATAATCCAAAAGACTGCACTGCTCAAAACACCCCAGAAGCTTTCCATTTTCCTCAGAAAATATATGGAAATCTTAGAGCATTTACTGCCTCCTCGTTCACTCTGTAATTCACTAAGCAGTGTGCGTGCTGTACCAGGCAGAGCTTTTTGTATCAATTAATATTCTTTAAAAAGGAAAGAAAGAAAAAGAAGGGGAGAGCAAAGGAGAGAAGAGAAACATTTCTAACCACAGTTCTGCTAACCAGAGTGTTCAGATCTAGAAATACTAACCCATGCTACCTAAACAGACGGATGCAGATGCTATGATGCTTTAAGAAAATATGAAGGCAAACAGTAAATCATGCAATCTCCAAAGACCTTGCACAAGGTGATGGTATATTTGAAAGCACATGAATATAGTGCTGAAACACGTTACTGTCTTCATGTTACCTTGACCAAAAATTGTAAATGGATAATTCAGGGTGAATCTTCAAATTTATATGGTAGTGATAATCATTCATGACATTAAAAGGAGCCTATAACTTATTTATAACAAAAATACAGCTCAGTTAAATATTACCCCGGAGTTTAATTCATACTTTGATCTCATGAATATTCCCTTATGAATGCTATTTACTAACAAATTATTTGACTACCAAAGAAATTAAATTAGCAATTCTAAGCTTGATTTACAAAATCGTAGAACTTTTCACCTGTAACAAATATTTCATGACTTTTCCTTGTAGAACTTTTCCTTGTAGCTTTTTCTTTCTTTTTAATTTTTTTAATGTTTATTTATTCTTGAAAGAGAGAGAGATAGTGGGGGACGGGCAGAGAGAGAGAGGGAGACAGAAAATCCAAAGCCGGCTCCAGGCTCTGACCTATCAACACAGAGCCTGACACGGGGCTCAAACTCATGAACAATGAGATCATGACCTGAGCTGAAGTTGGATGCTTAACTGACTGAGCCACCCAGGCACCCCTGGGTTTATAAAAGTTTATAAAAACTGGGTTTATAAAGTTTATAAAAACTTTATAAAAATGAAGCATTCGGTTCTTACACTATATCAATCAACAGAGAAAATAGAATATCAACCTAATGAGGTTCACTCTATATATTAAAAATACTTAGTAAGAGTACATATTGCCACCAAGAGTATGTCTATCTACATTTTTTTATTTCTAATATATCGTAATTTCATGCAATTTCAATGAGAAACAAATGAAATTATGTGTATGCTATTTTTGTTTGCATGTGGGTGTTTGTATATTCACATATATGTCAATACACAAACCTCTGTGAAATGCTAGGTCTCTTCTCTGGATCACTCTAATTTTTAAAGAGTATTTCTATAGAATTGCCTTAACAACTTAAAAATCTTATAATTCTATAGTTAAAAAGATAAAATTAAAAAGAAGCTAAGTTCACTAAGAAATAGTGTTAAAAAAAGTAGGAAATGAAAACACTTCCATATTCCCATGTTCCCATATTGATTCTCCTCCAGACCAAATGGATCAATTAATATGAAATTGTTATAGAATCATGGCCTATTAAATATATGGAAGAACATTCACTTGCATAGCAAGCATTTAGGGATTTTCAAATTAAAGATGGTTGTAAAATTAAATTATACATATTAACTTCTTTGGATAAATTCTCCTCCCTTCCCATTAGATTTCTGTCAAAGGACTTTACTCAATTAAGTGAAGATTCCTCTGTAGTTCCATGGTTACACTTCAACTCATCAAATCACATATATACAGGCAGGCTTCCTTATGACATTACCATTTCATTAAGGAGAGGATTGGAAAAAATAATAATATAAATAAATACACGTGAATACACTTATCTATTTATCATATGTATGTGCTTAAGATGACTTTCTCAGCTAACGTTTATATCAGAGTGAATATATATATTTTTTGAGTATCATATGGATGACAATAGCTGTTATAGTCCTGGTAGCTCTTGGAAATACCTAATTTCTGACTGGAGGAAGGAGAAATTGTTCATCTATATCTTTGTTCAACCAGTTAATATAGTTCCATAGCAAGGCTTTTCTTTAATTGTTAAAAACATTTTTTGTAAGTCGCCAAATTTTTCATGTATGATCTCATTTGTGCTCACCTTCATGTTCATATACATGCCTATATTATATCTTCTTATTGTTAGAAGATAAAAGTTACATAAGAGAACAGGAGAGAAATACTTACCCCAATCAATCTCCCTCAAACATGATCCAGGGAACATAACAGTATTGCTTACACAGCCAGATGTCAAGTGGTTCAAAGTATAGGTGATACTCAAAATCTTTCACCCCCAGTGTGGAAGAAGGCAAGACACTACGCAGTACTTTCTGAACATCACCCATCAGTGGAAAATACCCTTGGCTCACAGACAACATTGAACAGGCAGCTACTTTAATTCTATTTCAGGTGAAGGCGATGAATCTAATTCTTTCAACAATAGCATTTATAATCATAATAGTACAGTATGGTAATAATAGCTATTGTTCATTGAGTGCTTACTATGTCACAGGGACTCTAAATATGTTATTACGTTTAATGATAGTGCACCTGATTTGAGCCCAAGTGGTAGAACTCTAGAACTCATATTATTTTCTTTAAGGTTATATATTTATTTTGAGAGAGAAAGCAAGCAAGCAGGGAAGGATCAGAGAGAGAGGGAGAAAAAGAGAATCCCGAGCAGGTTCCATGCTGCCAGCACAGAGCCTGACAGAGAGCTCAAACTCATGAAACTGTGAGATCATGACCTGAACAGAAATCGTCAGAGGCTTAACTGACTGAGCCATCCAGGCTCCCCTAGAATTCATATTCTTAACAACTACCAGTTTTCTTTAGATAGACTAGAAGACCAACTTCATTGAACATGCTATTTAGGATTTCTTTCTATAAAATGGGGATAATAATATAAGTCTCACAGTATTCCTGAAAACAAAGTACCATGTTGGGTCCCTGACTCATAGTAGATGTTAGAAAAATGCCATTTTCCTTCCATTCTCATAAATAAATATATCTCATGAAAACACATATGAGTCATTTTCTATGCATGCTAGAAAAGTGAGCCTATGGTGATTTCTTTGCTTTAACAGATTTATTGTTACCTGGTTTCACTTTGTTTTCTCTTTGTAAAGAGATGCCACATCCTCACGATGACCGTCTAACACCCAGAAAGAGAAATATCAAAATATACCTTCCACATTCAAAATAACTAAAAGAATACATACCATCTATTGTGTTTTATGATGACCTAGACATTGTACTATTTGTTCCCCATATATTATCTTATTTAGTCTTACAGAACTGGGATTTTTATTAATTGATATTAATATTGCAGATAGAGAATCTGAGGCATGAGTGATTTGGAAATTTACGTAAGAGCCCATCACTAGAAAGCAGTGGCAGATCAAGTCTGTTGACTCAGAAGGCCATTATTTTAATGACCAAAGTTCTTTACCAAAGTTTTTCTTATGCCTAGTAGCAAATATAGAATTTTCAGGTATTACTCGTCTATTTCATTTCTCCATTTTAATGGTATCTCAACATAAAAATTGGAAATTAGTTTGAAATGTTATTCCTATAAAAAAGTATAATTATGTGTGTAATTTCATTTTGACATACACTCTAAAAATACAGGGAAATGTCTCCTGACTTCTTTCAACTTTTTATTCTGACATAATATTCCAGTGTGACACAATGAAATATTAATTGCCAGAATCATACCCTTTTCTATGCTTTTAAAACTAGCATGCATTCCCTATATTGTAATACTTGTGGCTAAATTGGTTTCCAAGTACCCACTAGCTGGTATGATTCACTTACTTTGCACATTACTAGCATCAGTGGTTTGAATACAAATGGGTCATTTATTCCCTGACAATAATTTTTTTACACGTGTTGTTGAACTCTGAGCATTTCTGCAAATTAACTGCAGAAGAAAATACAGCAGCTTGCGAGCAATGTCCAGAAAGCTACGTAGCTTTTAAACACAGCAGTTTTAAATTATTATTTCTTTTTTTTTACTTAGAATCTCTCTGCACTATCATATCTGCTGAAAAAATTCTGTTTTTTCTGTCCTTAATGTGCAGTTCTTTCTTATCTTCTTTATAAATTCCATGATCATTGCTACCCCCTTTCCTCTTCTATGGTTTCCTTCTATGGTTTCCTCTTTCTATGGTGCCAGGCTTTCAGCTTACATCTTTCAAAATCTGAAGTCATATGATTTATTTTTATTCAGCCATCGTTTCTGGATCAGAGGAATCCGAAAGCATGGTGGCAATCAATGCGTTAGAAATCTCCACTCCCTTGCACAACCATGATGGGTGTGTTTTCCATAAAATATTCCTCATCCAACAGGTGAAACACATGTCCGGCCACAGCAAGTTTCTTGTCTTAGAGCAGGCAACATTCACCTCTGCTAGGTTTACGTTTATCAACAATATGACTACCCTTAGCTGTTTAACAATGAACAGTTACAAAAGAGTTTCCATATGCATATTCACAGTGTGATACATTCTTTCTGAACCAAGGTACTATATGACAAATAGAATATATACATATATATATTTTTAAATATATATATATATTATATATGCATATATTATATATATACATACATTACACATAATATGTATACACAATATACACAATATACATATTATGTATATATACATACATACATATATATAATATAATTATATATTATATATATATTATATTATATTTCATTTTACTCTTCAAATAAGTCTGGTAAGAATGCAGGCAAGTATTAATATTTCCACTGAACACACAAGAAACACAAGGCTCAAAGATGTTAGATAAATTTTCTCAAGGTTTCATAGTTAGTAAACGTTGGATATCAGATGGGCAAATCTTTTGAATCACAGGCAAGCCCCGAGCCTCTCTTTGCTTCTGCTTTCTCATACACTAAGAGACACCGTTGCTAAGAATTTAAAAGTTCCTGAAGTCAACCTGCTTAGTTAGATTCCTGCTCTTGCCCTGCTGGAATTCTATGGTTGTGTTAATTTGGGCAGTTAACTTAACTATTCTGTGACTCAGGTTTTTCTCTTCTGGAAAATGGAGATGATTTTATTGTGAATTTGATTAGATCATGCTTGACCATTATTAAGCATACATATAAATTAGGAATAATAAATCTTGACCCACATGGTCTAGGGTGTTAACTTTCTAGATAAAATTATGTAACATACAACAGTAAAGGAATACCTGGGTCACTTTAGACTTGGTAAATCCCAAGAAAATATGAATGCCTTACAGAGCAATGGACAAACCATGGCCCAAAACAGGAGAGAAAGTGTCAGAGGACCAGAAAAAACAAAGAAATGTCTTAAAAAAAAAGGAAGAAGTTGAGGTAGGTATAGGATATCTTAGGTAACCCCCCGAGAGCAACATGCTTCCCAAGACATATCCTAAAGAACTGAGAAACAGGAGTGGCAGTGGAGAACAAAAGATCACCTTATGAGTGATAAAGAAACAAACATGGAGTACCAGCTGAGTGTGAAGCAAAATAGATCTGTTAACTGAATCCAGACTTTGGCTGATTTGCCAACCTAGACATAGATATGCCTCCACGCCCCTCCAATAATTAAGGGAATGTGCAGAGGATCTGCCTCTAAAGAAACATCAAGAAAAGGTTTGCTTCTTGCACTCTTTTGGGTCCCATGAGGGAGAGTGAAGGGCTGAGTCAAGCATGCCTGTGTACTCCTTCCAAAAATACTGGTGAGAAAACAAAATCACTACATAATCCCTGGAATGGATAAGCAGGCAACAAATAACAGAAACATCTGGGGAAGGGAAGAACGATTTCCCAATAAAAAATTTAAAAATGCAAATTCCACAATAACAAACAGAGACAGTGCTTGAGTAACGGATGTGTTAAGTAAATGCAACAGAGGAAACTAATCACAAGATTCTTATAAGAACAAGGCAAAGCCATGCATTAACTTCATCACACATAGGACTTATTAGAATGTGTTGCATTCCTGTTTCAGGCATGCTAGACATTCAAATGAAATATTCCTTTTATTATTTTTTTTCAACGTTTATTTATTTTTTTTGGGGACAGAGAGAGACAGAGCATGAACGTGGGAGGGCAGAGAGAGAGGGAGACACAGAATCGGAAACAGGCTCCAGGCTCTGAGAGCCATCAGCCCAGAGCCCGACGCGGGGCTCGAACTCACGGACCACGAGATCGTGACCTGGCTGAAGTCGGACGCTTAAACCTGCGCCACCCAGGCGCCCAAAACATTCCTTTTAAATTCTCATGATAGCACTGTGTAACAGGTCTTCCTTCATTTTACCAATGAGGTGGGAAATCCCCTAGGTCATAACCCAATACATAAAACTATCGGAAATAGTATCCCAAGTAGTGTGACTCCAGTTTCTCAGCAGGAAATAACACACATTTCAGCAAAACACAATCCTCACAGGAATTTAGGTAACTATCATCAAAATTTGCTTGTGGGGTGCTTGTGTGGCTTAGTTGGTTAAACATCTGACTTCAGCTCAGGTCAGGATCTCACGGTTCATGAGTTCAAGCCCCATGTCGGGCTCTGGGCTGACAGATCAGAGCCTGAAGCCTGCTTCAGATTCTGTGTCTCCCTCTCTCTCTGCCCCTCCCGTGCTCACGCTATGTCTCTCAAAAATAAATAAATAAACCTTAAAAAAATTTAAAAAGTTGCTTGTAAAGCAGAAAAGTAATGAACGTATGATAACCCTAATGGAAAATAATGATAACCTAATGTCCTTTCCATTATAAGAATATATTCAAGTATAATTTTCAAAAATGTTAAAATCAGGGCTCTCACGGGAATGTAAAATGAAGCCATGTCAAAGATTTTATTCTGCTTATTAATTATACCACCAGTAAGATGTTTAAAATGGTTCAAAGATCATTTGACAAACCAGGTGTATAGAGACAATTAATCCAAAAAAAAGGATATAAGTGCTAGATTGAATTTTTTTAAAGTGTTTAATACCTAAGGGAGCCATAAACCATAATCTTTGATGTTCAATCTGTTGCATGGCATAGAAATTATTTGCGTTTTTACTGGACAAAAGTCTACAATTTGCCTTCTGTCCTGCCCTTTATGGATTTTTAAAATTGTCCCCTAAATATAAAGTCAAGCCCATGATACTGTAAAGAACACCTAGTAACCTCTTTCATCTGTTTCCAAATTTCAATAAAATAGTCTGGTACATATATGTAAACACTTGCTGCTTGCTAAGGGAAACTAAATTTTTCCTCTTCGTAATTCACAGTTATCCCTCCTGCCAATTCAATCCTGGAAACATGCAGAAAATTATTCATCTTTGTCCCTCTCATTTTTTGAATTATGCCATTGTTTCAGACATACTGTATGATGTCACTTATTGAGTTACAGTTTTTTTTTGTTTTTTTTTTTTACATTTTCCCCCCAGATTACCTGATTTGACCACCCTGACTAGATTATAAATTATTCTAATCTAGTAATTATATAAAGAAATATCTAATTAAAATAAATCTGAAAGATAAAAGACAAACAACAAAAATTCGAACACACATAAATTCATTCCCAGGACTTTTGTGTCCTGGCTCATAATAAAACCTTCCACGGGCCACATGGAACACGTGAACATCATTGACATTAGCTGCAAACATAAGAATCCAATGAACAATGGTCATCAGGGTTGGCCACAGACAGCTCCTGGCTGACTCTTTGGGGAGTCTATTTTAGGGTAACATCCAAGTCCGCCACAATCTGAATTCTGCCTACCTGCTCAAAAATCTTTTAATTCTTTATTTTTCTTATATTTCCCCAAACAGGTCTCATTTATTTTCTTACTGGGTGTATGAAGTTCCTTGTGTCATTATTTCCCTTCTCCTATCTACTCTCTAATCACAGCTGTTCAAATATCATCTCCACTATGAAGATGGTCCAGTTCTCCTGGTCAATTCTCTCTTACTGATCTTATAGTCTTTAATGTACCTCTGTAAAAAAAAAACACATTATTTTATTCTTTTTTATAATTACTTGCTTATATAGCTAACTTCCCATGTCCTTTGCACAAAGTATATAGTTAATATAAAAATGAATAAATTGAATCAATGGATGAGTACGGATGGAATATTTAGTAGGAAAGACATATTTGAAAAGTATCATAATTGTATTAGTAATTTATCATGACTGACTTGTGACCAGGTATAAGTAAGGGTATTTATAAGAAACAAAAGTTTTTGTTATGAGGTCTAATCCCTTTTATCGTTAGGATTCTGTTCAGAGAGGACTTTGTTCATAGTTGTCTATCCTCTGCCAAGGGAATAATACATATTCATCTTTTTGGGGATGATGGGATGGTGGAGAAGTGTGAGTTGGTAGCAAAATGGCGAGAAAAAGAGAAGCTGGAATAGAGGTTGTAGTGTTTTGTTTAGTGGAAGCAGAGTAACAGAAATTTTTACTTAAGTCAAAATTTCCCAAGTGTCAGCCAGACACATTGATTATATTCAGAACAACTTAAAGCAATTCCAAAAAGAGATGCTTTCTCAAATTTCATAGTTCCTATGATAAATTTTCCAATGCTGGATGCTACATTCCATGCAGGAGCCATCCTTCTGAATCAGAGTCATCATGCGAATGGAATAATGTCTATGTATAATCCTTTCTGATCCACTGCAAATAAAAAAAAAAAATTCTGAGCGTCTATTTGGCCCATACACTAATGTGATTGTTAGATCACTTTCTGCAGACTATAAGCCTAAGAATTTCCAAGACAATGTTTTCCGTCAAATGTTATGCAAACTGTAATGGATTATGATCATTAATTTCAAACACAGATTTTTTCCTGAAGAAAAACTTTCATTCAAACAATGTGTTTTCCACGCCATTGGAATTACAAGTTAGAAACGTGTCTAGTAATTTATTAAAAGCCTTTTATTCAGGTTCAAGTGTTGAACACCAGCTGGTTTGTCAGAAAGATTTATCAAATTCTTTCTATAGAAAAATCATAAAGTTTTAGGGCTATTATTAGTGTACCAGTAAGTACTCATTAGTATCTGATAAGCAAATGTATGTCACTGAGAAATCGAAACACAGTTGGACCTAAAGCCTGTGTATAAAATATTATATCCTTAATAAGATAATAAATCACATTCTTCAATGCAGCTATTTTAATGTCTACAGCTAGAACTTCAGGTAAGGAGAATTTTGTTTTATGTTTCCTCCAGAAAAATGCAGGCTCTTGAACATCCAGGCATGGGGACAGTCTTTTTTTTCCATTTCCCTAGGGTGATATGTTGGCTAATTTTTGGCGGTTCTTGACCTCATCGTATTTGGGCTGTTGTTATGCACTCCTTACTTAAATATACAATCTGAAAAGTCATACTTAGATAAAAGTGGTTAAAATTTAGGGTTGGAAGCAGAGGACATGGGCCTAAGAGAAGGCCCCAGACCTTAATGAGTTTAATTAATGAAAATGAATGTTGTCATTTCCGTCTCAGTCTGCATAAATCAATCTACTCCAATTTCCTAGAAGAAGGTGTTCTCAGTATAGTTCTCTCACACACAAAAGACTATTTTGTGAATATTTTCTCATATTCCCCTAATCTTATTAAAAACTAACACTGAGGCATATTTATTTGTTTGATATGTAAAGACAGAAAAATAACCTTCTTATGGCAACTAATTTGAAACCAGTAAACATAATTCACTCTAGCTTTGGTTACTCTTTGCATTTAAAGAATGCAAAATTTAAATATGCAAATAAAGTGGCATCATACAAATTCACATGTACTTAGAACTACAAAAACTTACTGACTTACTAAAATATTTACCCACACCAAAGATTTTCTTAAGAAGGTTTCAAAAATGTTTCATCAGAGGAAAAAATGGTTAATAACAACATAAAGCGTACTATCCCTTAATGTAATATTTTATAATGCTCTATAGATTTGCCTAAAGAAAGAAATAACAATAGAGTACAAGAGAAACAAAGATAATCCACCAAGTGACTTCTGGGTAAAAGTTAAGAATATAAGATTTCAAAAAAAAATGCCTAAAATCTAAGTCATTCCTGTAGGCACAAGTATAAATTTAAATAATCCAGGAGAAAATAGTGTTTTAAATACATTTTAAAGCTTACAAATCAAAGTATAAATCATGAAGCTTTCCAGAGCTGCCATTGAAGAACAATGTCAGAGAATATTCATTGAGTGCAACTGGGCCATAAAGATGAAGAAACAGTGAATTTACGATCTAGTGTTGGAAGACAGATAAATATACAAAAATAGTAATACAAGTCAGAATGACAGTTGCCATAACAGAGTTCAGAACAAATTGCTACGAAGGAACACGAAGGAGGAAGAGATTATATTCTTTGTAAAGAATGCAGAGAGTTTTCCCAGAAATGATTGTATTTGTACTGGACCTTGAAGACCAGGTTAAAATTAAAGCCGTTAGAAAGGTAGGAATCTTCACGGGCAGGAATAAGAGCTAAGGCACAAACACTGAAGTTGAGGGATCCTGCTTAGAAAAGAGCAAGAAGAATTTCTGTTTGGATACAATTCAGGCTGTATGCAGGGGGTGGTGGCAAGTAGGCTGAAATGGGATACTAGAGTTCTGTTCCAAAGATCCTGAGATCCCATGCTGAGCTTTTTGCATTTAATTCAGTGGATGTTAACAGCCTTAAAATTGGGAACTAGCACGCTCCAAAGTCTAAAAGACAGTAAAAACTAAAAATTCATTATCTTGATGCAGGAATACTCCTTCCAGTCTTAAATTGAAAATCAGAATACAACCAGGGAAGTATATCCCTAAGCAGCACATTAATGTTGTGTCATAAATGTACTGTTGAAAATTATTTTTATTAGAAACATACTTTATGTATACTCAGCCATCAAAAAGAATGAAATCTTGCCATTTGCGACAGCGTGGATGGAGTTAGAGAATATTATGCTAAGCAAAATAAGTCAGTCAGAGAAAGACAAATACCATATGATTTCACTCATATGTGGAATTTAAGAAACAAATGAGCAAAAGGGGAAAAAAAGAGAGAAGCAGACCAAGAAACAGACTCTTAACTATAGAGAACAAAGTGATGGTTACCAGTGGGGACGTGAGGGGCGGGGGGAGGGGTGAGTGAAATTGGTGATGGGGGATTAAAGAACGAACTTGTGATGAGCAGCTGGTGTTGTATGATAGTTGAATCATTACATTGTATACCTGAAACTAATATTACACTGTATTTTAACTAAATGGAATTTAAATAAAAGCTTAAAAAAACATACTCTAATGCATTTTCCTGGCCGTTCTAACCATAGGTGGAAGGGTATGTTTACGAACAACATAACAACATTTGTTGCAGTTTCGGAATATTTGTAATTTCTGAATTTTATTACTAGTTCAGTGAACACAGCTTTTATGTCAGAAAAAAAAAATAAAAATACAGCTCTCTGTGCTGACAGCTCAGAGCCTGGAGCCTCCTTTGGATTCTGTGTCTCCCTCTCTGTCTTCCCCTCCCCCACTCATGCTTTGTCGCGCTCTCTCTCTCTCTCTCTCTCTCTCTCAAAAAATAAAACAAAAATTTTAAAAGAGATAAAAAAAGAAAAGTAGTTGGTAATGTAATTCTTAAATTATTGGATGTCAAAATATATGACTGACATATAACATATTCACTAATATCAAAGGATCTATTTTTGAAAATGCTGGTTTTAAATAATGTCTTTGTTAACTCTGCCTCCCCAATCACAATGTTAAATTAAAGATACGGATGGGACTGAGAATATCATGAGCAGACAAAACCATGTTAGTCACTGAAGCAAAACTAAATCTAGCTTACTTCATGAACTTAAGTGAAACTTAACTTGGATTATTTCTTTCACATGCTTCTGACAATCATAAAAGAAACTTCAGTCATCTTCCTGAAAATGGTAGGAGATGATCACTTATAGCCAATCGCCTGCCCTCTGGAAACCCCCAATGTGACAACCAGTTATTGTAAAGGGTGACAACTCCCTCATGTTTATTGTATGAGGTATCCTGTAACTTCATGGCCCGGAGTCTCATATGAGTCTTTGAATGTGAAAGCTCCCAGTTGGTGAACTGCTCTTTATATGCACAATAAACTAATAGTCTTTGTTGATTTGGTGGTTTTCATTTTGCTATTATTCTGGATTTTTGACAATAGTAACTTTCAGTTAGAACACAAAGAACCAAGTACAGTCTAAAAGCAGAATACTGACTTTGTGTTTCCAAATTAAAATTATTTGGATCAAATAGCTGATGTCAGTTAAATAAAATATAATTATGCTTATACTGTTAAATACACAGGAAAAAATCACATAGGCATTTTATTAACATTTTCAGATGTTAGCAAAACATTGAAAGATGAACTAATATAGTTAAACTTACATATGTATAGTATATAGACATGTATATAGAGGGAGAATTTTGAATTTTTATGTAAGGACTAAATACATTTTGTGTCTTCAAAAATGCATCAATACAAAAATTTGCATAGCATAATGTAATATGTAATAATACCTCTATAAACCTTTGAATAATATGAAAACTGCTAGAGTATAATTAATATTTTATATCAAGATATAATCACATGATTTCACAGTAAATTACCTGTGAATGTTATATCTTCTGGCCTAGAATTAAAATATCTCACAATTTCCAAGTTCTTAAGAACTTGATGTTCTCTTTCTCAGAAAAGACTGTTGACTTCTTCCCTACAGTAGGTCCTACAGTGATGCTGTATTACAGAACTCTGCCTTTGATAATGATAATCACAATGTTCCATTTACGTGTTGACCACCTTTCTCAGTAGGTCAAGGGCTTCCTTCCTGGGGTCAAGGGCTTTACTGTACCATGCTCCATTATATCTCTGGTAGCCAGAATTCACTAACTTTTAATAAATGCTTACTGAATTAAAATGTATTTTTTTCCAGAAGGCCAATAATTTAATAGAATAAAAATTTTAATCAGTTGGATGTCTATATACTGCCAACATCTAAAACTTTATAATGATTCATTATTGAAACAAGTATTCCTTGTGTTTAAATACTAAGGAATTTAATATAAAATCAGGAGAACTTGAAAAAAAAGATTCACATTTAACTTAATATTTATTTAAAAACAAAATTGAAAATATAAAATAAACTTTATTTTCATTTGTTCTGCAATTTGTACTGAATTCATACTATGTAAAAGGTGCTATGTTAGCTCTTATGGGAGATACAAAGATAAATGAGATATGGTTCTTCCTTGGAGGAATGAATATAGGACAGATATGAAATAGAGATACTATAATTCAAGGCAGAAAATGACAATCCGCATTAGAGATTTGCTGCAGCAGTGTTTCTTAAACTTCTCTTTACTTCCCCCCGCAGTAATAAATTCATTTTACACTGTGTGTGTGTGTGTGTGTGTGTGTATCTGAAACAAATGTGTCAAAGAACAGTATTTTATTTTTGTCCATTAAATACCCTCTAATATTTTCTACTGTATCATATTTCTTCTTGTTTAATATTGGGTGTTCGTTCATTCAACTTTTTACAACACATTAATAATCACTACAGAGTTCAAAAATACTGAACTACTTGGAGAACCAGCTTCATCAATGAAATGATATTTACGATAAATGATGAATTAAAAAACTACATACTGTTTATACATGTAACTTTCAGGAAAAGCAACCATTCTAGACAGAAATATCCTCACCAAAAAAAAAGTATTAAGAAAACATGTAAAGCATTAATTAAGTAAAAGCCAACAGTTTAGTTTGGCTCTTGTGGTAGGCAGAATTCTAAGATGGTCCCCCATGACTCCTATCCCCTGATCTATATGTTGTGTGCAATACGCTCCTCTTGAGTGTGGCAGACCTGTGAACATGAGGGTATATAATTCCCACAATTGTATTATTTTCTTTGCTCCCCCCCCCAAAAAAAAATTGCAGATGTAATTAAACCCTCTAAGTCAATTGAGTTAATCAAAAAGAGATTATCCTGGGTGGGTATGATCTAGTCAGATGATCTCTTCAAACTCAGAGGTGTGCTTTCCTGCTGGCTGTGAAGATCATCCTTTATGAACTCTACAGTCTCAAGGTAGTTAATACTTCAAACACCACATGAACTTGGAAGAGGACCCTGAACCAGCACAGACAGCATCTCAAGATTGCCAGACTCTGAACAGAGAACCCAGCATAACTACCAGATTTCCAACCTATTGAAGGGTGAGATAATAGAGTGTTATCTTAACCAGTAATACAAAACATCTATTATAGAAACACAGAATTGGTTTCTTAACCAATAATAGAAAACGTCTAGAGTGTGGGTACACAAAGAAAAGTAGTGAAAGAGATTCTTGGAAAAGCTACTGAAATTCCTATCATAAGGTGCCATGAGAGCTAGCTAAAAGTCTTCTTCTTTGGGAAATATAAAGCTTTAAAATATTTGGGGAAAAGAAACTGCTTGGAACGGAAAGTAAACCCTGAAAGAGATATCCCCACAAGTATGCTATTTGCCACATTATTATTTAAAATGGATTTTGTTCCAATAGTCAAGTGGTTCATTTATGAAATATGTATAATTATAAGTATAGGTACTAGTTTAGAGATAGGAGCAGGTAATGGTATAGGTGTGGGTGTTGCTGGTAAAAATATAGTAACAGACAAACAAATACATCATGCGATTGCTGTATAGCCTTGGGAACCCAAGCTGAGTATGCTGGGGCTGATTGTAATTAAACAGAACAAGAGATCTCTTTCTCCCCAAAAAGTACTGAATAACATCTGTCACCATAGAAATAGAAGTAAATTATACTTTTGCTAGACTAAAAATGACACCCCCTTCAACAGCAGCATCCGTAGCATCAGAGAACAGAGGATTTATTCCACATCCTGTTATACTATCTGCATGTAGAACCGTTGTTTCCCCAAAATAGAAACAAAGCCATTTATGTACTAAAGGAGAATCTTAGTATCAATTTTAATTTTAAAAGAAACCTAACTTAACTTTTTATACTGAGACAATAAAGGAGAACACAGAGGTTACAGTATATTTGGACACGTATGTTAACAGCACAACTTCTAATGATTTCTAAATTAGTACCAATCTTTTACTAATCTAGATTTTGATTATTCAAAAATTAAATATTGACCAGATATATATAATTTCTGCCATTTTGAAAGTAAAAAAAATGGGTCACTGAAGTTTCTTTCACTAATATTTTGCTTCTTTCCTTACTAAATAAAAGAGCATGGCATTACAATGATTCATTTTTTAATATCACATAATATATCTTCCATCATTAGAATATATTTTAATTATTACTGAATAACTTATTTGGACAGTCATGACATATAGAAGCCCTCTCACACTTAGAGAAAGCCCAGTGAAGCCTCAAAGAGCCAGAACAATAACCTCCACCCGTGAACAGTCTGGTCTGTTTAGGACTGAATGCCATTTACATCTAATCACTTTCTCTGTGTCCTATGATGCGAAATGCTTGGGAAGCCCTGCCTTCAGGATTACTTTGCCTTCAGAAATACAGTTACGGTTTCCACATCCCTCAGTGAGCGGCTTTAGAGCAGGTGACATTTTCAGAGCTCTGTCAATCAGGAAAGTAGCGCACCAAATATATGACTCACACGTTTGACTGTATGTACTGAGCCAAAATGTTTCCTACCATACACAGATAATGATTTTAAGAACGAGTGCCTCTTTGGGTGTACTAGCATTTCACATGTCATTCTTTTAACATTTGGAGATTTGTTGACGATGATCTCTGCTAGTATTAAATGCTACTATCTTAAAATAGATTCCTTACCTCTGGACTGAGTAAAAGGGAAAGAAATCATAAGTTTTCACTTCACAACATGAAACGGTATGAAGCCATTATTAACTGCAATATCTATTAAGTATTTGGTTAAAGGCAATCAAATTGTGTCCTTCACCAGCACAGTGAACTACTTACTGTGTGACATTAAGTAGTTAAAATGGAAATATATACATTCTTCCGCCCCAGACACCTACTTTTGTAGATTTTCTTATAATTAAGAATAGCATCATATAAGAAATAAGGAAATGTGTTTTCGATTTTTTAATCTGCTCTGAAGTCTGAAAGAGACTGTATTTTTATATCAACCTCTCCTCAATACAGCAATACTACCTTATATAGCCAGTGAAAGAAAGCCAAAGTATCAACCAAATGACAGTTCCTACCTGTTTTATGGGGTAAACACTTTGATGTCTTCAAGATAGATTTTATTAGTAACTTTAGTATTGCTCTCAAATAATGTTATAATTTTGTTAATTTATAACAACCAAATTAAATCTCCCTTACTGTTTGAATTATCATAGGACCACTTCTCCCTTGTTAACTACTAGACAACTTCTGAAACGAGCCAAGAAGGGGGATGCAAAGCACAGTGGATGGTGATCTTGCAGCTCTTTCCTTTTTGTAACACAATGCTTAGGAAATGGCTTAATATATTTTAAAATCTGAATATGTGGTCTTAACAGCCGCACCAATTCCCGTTGCCTACAATTATGCTTAAAGCATGGTCAATTTTTTTTTTTAATTTTTTTAACGTTTATTTATTTTTGAGACAGAGACAGAGCATGAACAGGGGAGGGGCAGAGAGAGAGGGAGACACAGAATGTGAAACAGGCTCCAGGCTCTGAGTGGTCAGCACAGAGCCCCATGTGAGGCTCCAACTCACGGACGTGAGATTATGACCTGAGCGCAAGTCGGATGCTTAACCGACCGAGCCACCCAGGCGCCCCAAGCATGGTCAATTTTAAACGAATGAAAGAAATAATGTGATATACGATCAAAATTGTAGGAGGCTTCAATAAAAATGTAAAGGAGAAAGCTGGAAGTAATTCGTGTAATTTTTACAAAGTGAATAGAATTATAAAACTGGCAGTACTCTCATTTGATACGTTGAAAATGTCAACTACATAATGCCTCTATTGCTGTTACCAACATATTTTATGTATTTTGCCAACGACAACCTCAGTCAGCCCCAAAAGTATCTAATTTAAGTTTTATCTTTAGGATCAAAAACTTAAGACCCTCTATGGGGCACCTGGTGGCTCAGTTAGATGTGCTACTGGCTCTTGATTTCGGTTCAGGTCGTGATCTCATGGTTTGTGAGATTGAGCCCTGTGTTGGGCTCTGTGCTGACTAGTGGAGTCTGCTTGGGATTCTCTCCCTCTTTCTCTACCCCATCAACCACTCCCACATGCATACATTCTCTCTCTCAAAAACAAATAAACTTAAAAAAAAAAAAAAAAGACCCTCTAATCCATGCCAAAGTAATGAACAACTAATCTGAGTGGGAAATTGTATAGGAGGCTTTTCTGATTCTAGATAGAAATTCTGTAGCTATCCTCACTACATTTTGTTATTCAATCTCTTGTTAGGTCTTGTTGATTGTTTCTTTAATTTCTTTTTGAATTCTATATTTTCATATTATTTCAACAGTTAACCCCAAGTCAAACTGTTGCCTCCTAAATGTCGAGATGACTACCAAAGACCCTTAGCAACATTGGCTAGTGGGTCTCCTTGTTAAGTTTCATGACTGATCTCCTAACATACTGCTTGTATCAACAAGTAAGGATCAATGTACCAACAACATCTCCCATGACTGGAAATCTTAAAGCCGCTTTCTAGCTTTTTGGAATCGCTATGCTACACAAACCTTACTTATTATTTCTCACTTACTATTTATACTAGTAGTCCCCCAAATTAATTCCAGTATTGTCATACTGGATTCTTTATAGCTGTGATTTTCTAAAACAACATATGTACACATGAGAGTATACTGAATAATCAGAAAAAAATTTTTACAAAACAATTAAATAATCAAGGTTTGACTGGTAACACAAAGGCTCAAATTATCAAATCAAACTCAAAAGAATATAAAGATTTCTCAGTAACAAGCTTTGTGAATAATTCAAATGACAATGGTAATAAGATACTGGCAAAGCTTAAAGAAGTCTGAAAGTATCCACATAGCTCCCCAGATCCTTTCTCACCATACTAGAACTGACTTTGGTCTACATATAACATATGCAATTCAAAATGATGCACATGGGACATCACTTGCACAAAAGGAACCCTTTCAGTTATGAAACAACTCTATTTAATATTCTAAAAATTATATATAGAAGATATGACATTCCTATCAGGTCATGACCCATCAATCTATAAATCTAGATTTACTTTCGTGAGCAGGCTACAAAATCCAGGAATTCCTGTTAAATGTATTCATAGATTAAAAACTCCTCATTTCCTTTCTAATATCAAAATTTCAGAGATTTGTTACCCGCCATTTCTTTCCTTTACTTCCAAGGATCATTTAGCGTCTGGAAAGTAAAGAGGGCTATAGGCAATCAACAACCCTTTAGTTCCAGTGCAAATAGTTTATTCTTATATTTCAATAAGGTCTTTTTTCATGACCATAAACCTTTATTAATTATAAAATAATTTATTCTGAGACTAATTAAAATCATGTATTCAGGTAGAGAAAAATGAGTAAGACATGATCCCTTATGAGCATCTAAAGAAATTATCACACTCTTAGGAAAAGACTAATTGTTCCATGACCATGATAACAAGTAGTCACCAGAACTGCTTAATCAATGAATGACATTTTATTCTGTTTTTCCTTGAGATTTGCTGTCAGTTGAGCAACAGTTTGAGCTCTGTTACTAAATAAGCACTTGTTTCTGAATTTATTCTATCATCCCTGCCACTGCTGTAACAAATTACCAGAAATACAGAAAACAACAGGAATGTATTATCTCACAGTTTTGGAGTCCAGAAGTCCAAAATTAAGATGTCAGCAAGAACAAATGGACAACAGGCTTTGTCTTGAGTCCCCTACAAAATCTTCGTAGCGTGTATGTGTCAGTTTGTTAAAAAAGCGATCATTTTCTTTAGTCTCTATTTTGGGATCAATAATTGATGGGCCGTTGATGATGTGACCCTTCTTAGCTCTTACCTTGTTGAATAGGCTGAAGATCATTCATAGGCATACACCTTTACCAAGTATAATGGTCTCTTTATTATTTATCATGGAGTTATCAATATCCAAATGTCACATTCTCTTTTTGGAAGAAATTCTGGTTCATGTTATAACCTCACATTATAGTCAAAACGTTTTACTTATTTTGGTAAAAAATAACATTTTGTCTTAACAGTGGCCATTATAGGATATTTTGGACATGTGAAAAATCAACTAACTAGTACATTAAAGAGGGAGTTCTAGGAAAATTAGGAGATAAATAGCAAAATAGTCAGTTTTTTTTAAACCAAATCATAAGAGAAAACTAACTCCAAAAGAGTCACTCTCAAATGTTGTATTTTTAATCTTCTGAAACCTGCCCTCCTTGCATTTCTTGCTATCTCCGCTTTATCAACACAACCCATCTATATTCCTTGTTTTGTTTATGCTGCTTCTTCATCTGACCTCTACATGGACTTACCCTTTCTTTAGGATCTCTCCAAGAAAACAGCAATCATTTCAAATTATTATGCCATAAGACAAATATTTAGATGCTGAACTTAAACCCTGTTCTAGACCTAAGTGAAGTGCTCCAATTAAGGAGTTCTTCAAACTTCAGAATAATAGATAGAAAATTGTGGAAAAGTTTAAGATTTTATTGCATGCATAGTGTCCTGGACTATGAGATCTTAACCAATTAAATCACTTAATTAATAGCCCTTCAAATGAGAAGGAGGGAGGGTGAGGGAGACAAATAGAAAGAAAAAGAGAGATAGAGAAATTAAAAGAAATGTTTAAAATTATCAAGGTAGGATAAAAGATTATAAACAACAGCTGGTTATAATTTTTAAAACTGAATTGAGAAGGAAGCAAAAGGAATCATACTATCTAAGTCCATCTCAAATGCTTTTCACTGAAGGGCATATTCCACAAAGATTGAAAATGGTAAAGAAGATTAAGATGAGAAATTGACTATAGGAAACTTTCAAATAGCATTCTGGTATATTCAAGCATAGATTTGATAGCTGAAGTAAAGGCAGCTTTGGGCTCTGTTTTCAGAAATAGGGAAGGAAAAAAGTAAAATCTAAACATAAAATTGCCAATTAAAAAAAAACACTGACATGTAGCTGAACATTTTAAAAGAAATCTTAGAAAATAAACACGCTAGGAATCAAAACAAACTTATGGCACACTAGATAAAACAACTGGTTTTTGAAATAAAAACAAGAACAAAAGCGTTCTGTTTTTTAAGAGTTGAGAGCCTGTGGATAAGGGTGTCTGTAGATACTGCAAACAAAGGTCCATTGGAAGAAGCAAAGTCCCATGTTGCATAAGGAACAAAAAGGCGACTGTACAGAATGTGCCCAATTATGCTCTGAGGGCAACATGAGTGCTGAAAATTTCCCTATTTTTCTCTAAATTTTCAAGAGAACTTTATTTATATTTATAAATATATGTAGACAAAAATTCAACTTTCTTATTGACAGAGTACCACTCTCAGAGAACATCAGATCTCCTGAATAAATTTACAAGTATTTTAATAGAAAAGAGGGAGGTAAAGTAACCAGTATTAAAAACAAGAAAGACAAAAAAGGGGGATATTCTTAAAAATAAAATTGTGCCAAAATGTGAAAGAACATAGTAAGTGATAAACTTGAAGGTGAATAGTAAGTTGTAGACAACTTGACAGGGAAATGCACTGCTTACCTTAGTTTGCTAGAACCACTCTAGTAGATAAGAATGTCCAACATTCCTAAATCCTTCCCCAAATCCAACCTATAACTTATTTGGTGACCATTACCAAAAGATACTTCTTCATCTTGTGATATAACCCCTAAAATACAATAGGTAGAGTCTACTTTTCAACGAGCAGTTGAAAGACAAAAAACGTAACGAAATTAAGCTGATCATACTTGAGCGTAAAATCAGTCCTTTACCAAAAAAAATTAAAACAAAACAAAACAAAAGACTTTATGTTGAAAGGGAATTAAAAACAATGATTAAAATCTTGATGATGATAATGATGACAATGATATTTTTAGATAGTCCTTGATAGTCTCCTGCAGCTTTGGCTATAGAAACATGAAAAAGTAAGGAGTGAGATTAAAATTTTCTAACTCCCTGAAAAAACTGACCATTCTTTAGCCATGACAATAATTAACCACTAGAACTAGACATGTGTTTAATCAATAAATTACAGTTCCATAGCTATAAAACTACCAAAATCCAGTGTGAATCTACATTTAACCACTGATCAATTTTTCATAGTGAACAGGCCTCTGGAAGTCAATCAATTAATAACAGCACCTAATTTTATTTATTTTTTTAATTGGTCAATCAGGAATGGATTCTAATGAATGGGTTCCTTCTGCCAACCTATCAGTAACTGTCTCCTGTCGCCCCCTTGGTAAGGGTGCTTCTACAGCTGACATTACTCACTCATGCCTTTGAAAATCTGCCCATCTCTGAACTAAATGGCCTCAAAAGCCAGTTGGGTTTCTTTTCTAAATCATATGGAGTTAACTTTTTGTTCTCTTTATATTTCCGCAAAAGGATGACAAGCATATTTACCATCAAAGGCACTTGTGAATCTAAGTGGTAACCCTAAAAGAGAACCTGGAGTTGGAAAAGATAATAAAAAAGAAGTTAAGAGGTTGTTATAATATACTGTGAAAGTTTACTGAACTCTGAAGTCCAGTAGTAGGAATGCAGATAGAGAGGGTGAGGTGCGCGTTAGAGAAAAGACAATAAATTGAGTTCATGGATAACTTGGAAAGTTTCTTTGATTGAGATTTTATCAACACAGAGCTAGGCAGATACAAAGCACATAATTAATGCTGTTTTGTATCCTCTGTCAAGATTAGTTGCTGAGACCAGAGACAATTTGGGGGTATTAATGATCACTTACTCTGTAAAAATATTCACTAGTCATTCATTTTAACTGCTTTTGAAAAATATTTCTGGCAGGAGTGGTACTGAAACCAAATTATGAACTAGGTTAAATGGGGCTCAAACCTTGGTATCAAAGGAGAATTCATAAGGGTGAAAAAATTTAAGTATTTTAAAAACAATACCTCTACTGGCTCTATAGTCTCAGAGTAAAAATATGAAATAGTTCCCCTTTAATGGTGTGCTATGTATGTTCTCTGAGGCTAAAGGGAAGTCTGTATATTAATTTCTAATGACCGTGGAATTGCATTGCTGTTTGTTTGTTTCTTCCACCTTCTATTTTTACTATGTTGTAAGATTACTCTCTGATTACCAGGACGCATCAGCACTAACACAGCATCTGGTCATCAGTGAAAACTTGCACTCCCGTTTCCTTGTTGAAGGTACAAGTACATCAAATAACTCACCCTGAACAGCCAGCACACCATAAGTCTTGTCAACTTTAGAATTCATTATACCTTTTAAAATTTTAATCCCCATCTAGATGACAAAAGCTCAACTCCTAGTGAGGGACCCAAAAAAATTTTAAATGCCCGATGTTCTACATATGAAACCAAAATATGACACTGTAATATTGAATTTTTATGATAGATTTACAGAAAATAGTGATATTAAGTAATTGAGAATGATACCACCTGGGAAAAGCTTATTAAAAAAGAAGCATTGTGTGTATAATACCTGTTTGGAGGTTTCCTTCATTTAAAAAAAAATACTTAGTATCTTCAGTGATGGCATAGCTATCACATAATCATAAAATAAACCTGTCTGTGAAAGCCTTTGTGCTAAGTTCAATATGATCACAAACATGAATCAGTTGTGAGTCTCAATTTAAGGAACTCAGAGTCTAGTCGGATACACAGTGACATGCAAAATTTACCTGAGTATAAAAGGATGAGTGCTGTAATAGAGCTATAAAAAATGGTGTCGACTGAGGAAGGGAATTATTTATTTCTTCTGGTTTATGCATTTTTACTTTGGTTTGCGACTGCCATGTCTGAATCAGTATTTCTCAAAGCTGATTGCACAATATAATCACTTGGGGAAAATTTTAAAAATGTATAGGCACCACAAGTAGAATCGTGAGGACAATTACTTCAATAAATGATGTTGGGAAAATTGGACAACCACATGCAAAGGAATGAAATTGGACCACCGTCTTATACAATATATAAAAATTAACTCAAAATGGATTAAAAATTTGAATGGAAGACCTAAAGCCATTCCCCAGAAGGAAAGGTAGGCAATAAGCTCCTTAACATTGATCTTGCTGATGATTTGTTTGGATTTGATAGCAAAAGCAAAAAGAAACAATTGCGACCACATCAAACTGACAAGAGTCTGCCCAAGGAAACCATCAACAAAAGGAAAAAGCAACCTACCAAATGACAGAAAATTTTTGCTAATTGTATATCTGTTCAGGTTAATATCCAAAATATGTAAAGAGCTCATACACCCCATTAGCAAACACACAAACAAACAAAAAAGAACAAATAACAAAATAACTAACTAAATAAATAACCTGGTTTAAAAAATGGGCAGAGGAATTGAAGAGATATTTTTCCAGGGAAGACATACAGGTGGCCAACAGTTCATGAAAAGGATTCCAAGACTAATCATCAGGGAAATGCAAATCAAAACTGCAAGGAGTTCCTACCTCACACTTGTTAGAATGGTTATTATGGAAAAAAAGAAGAGATAAAATAACTAAGATGTGGAGAAAAGGGAACCCTTGTGCACCCTGGTGAGAATGGAAACTGGTACAGCTATGGAAAAGGGTAGTTTCCTCCAAGTATTACAAATGACACTACCATGCAGTCCCACGACTCCACTTCTGGGTATTACTTGAGGGAAAAGAAAACACTAACTTGAAAAGATAGCTGCAGTTCCATGCTTATTGTAGCATTATTTTTAATAGTCAAGACATGGAAACAACCTAAGTGTTCATCCATGGATGAATAAATAAAAGAAAGTGTGATATACACACAATCACACACACACGATACACAATCACACACACACACACACACACACACACACACACACTGAAATATTATTCATCCATAAAAACGAAGAAAATCTTGTCATTTGTGACAATAATGGATTGACTGCAGGGTATTATACAAACTGAAATAAATCAGAGAAAAGCAAATATCCTATGATTTCACTTATGTGTGAAATCTACAAAATAAAACAAAAGATAGAAACCTCATAGAAACAGAAAACAGGCTGGAGGTTGCTAGAGGAAGTTTGAGGGGTTGGGCAATGGGTGAAATGGGTGAAGGTGGTCAAAAGGTACAAACATCCAATTGTAATATAAATAAGTCCCAGAAATGTACACCATGGTGACTACAGTTAATAAAACTCTATGTATATTTGAAAGTTGCTAAGAGAATAGCTCTCATTACAAGAAAAAAATCTGTAACTATGTGTGATGATGAACATTAACTGGATTTATTTTGGTGATCATTTATCAGTATATACAATATTGAATCATTATGTTGTACACCCAAACCTAATATAATGTTATATGTCAATTGTAACTCAGTTAAAAAAAAATAAATGCACATATACACAAAAAAAGAAAATTCATCTACTACTGGAATGACCCGAAATTCTACGTCAAGTTGTTAATCAACAAGACTTTAACAAGTTGGCTATAATCCTGGCAGTTCCCATGTCCATCTAATGGCATGCACTAACTAGTTCTAGGGGCTAATCCCTAATGGACTGGCATGGATGACAATAAGAAGGGACTCACCAGGTTCTCCAGCATCCTCGCGAGGGCCTCCAGCTGGTACTCCCCCAGTTGGCTCTTCTGCATTAGCACAAAGGTGCTCCTTGCCCACTTCACAGAGCTTACCTTGTGAGATGATGCTTCTGCTCTTCAGGAGTATGAGGTTCTCCGACCCCTCCAGTACTGAACATGCCAGACTCCTGCAGCAAAGAGCAGGGATCCCTGAGCTCAGGTGTGTGCACACACAAATGCACCCATCCACTCACCTATGATCATATATATAATAGGAGAGCAGGGACCAGGGAGGGTCAGAAACAGAAATGTCTGAAAAACTGAACTGTATCTGGCTTTTTCCTCCCAGGGGAAAAGTAACCACACACTCGTTGGGCAGGCACCCATTTCCAGGGAAAGACGTATGAGCAGTATCTTTCTTAATGTCAGCTCTTAGAGACTACAGAGGAGATTAAAATTGTTAAGCCTTATGAAGATAAGAATACAAAGGACTGAAAATGTACCTCAGATTAAATGAAGGAGAAAAGGGATATGCCTCACCACTAGAATTATGAGTCAGTGGTAGAAGTGAACCTAGGTATTTTGAAAAGATTTTCAAGTTATTCTACTATGAAGCCAAGATTATAACCACTGGGACACATATTTATCAAGAACCACACTAAGTGAATATATATTAAAGAATAGACTAGGAATCCCATCATACAAATTCGTTTCAATGCAATAATAAAGATAAGGAATAATGAAAACAAATGTTGCAAAATATATGCAAATTAACGAATCCTGTTTCTTATGTTTCAGCATGTCTTAAGATAACATTACGTCTCTCTCAAAGCCCACTGTCATCACAAAGTAAAAGGCAAATTCTTCCCAATGGCTCAATATTAGTTAAGGTATTGTAATGCTAGATATTATAGCAAACAGAGCCAGAAATAGATAATGTCTCAAATGTGATAGACGTTTAGTTTTTTCCTTCTCATATGTTTATGATATGACATGTTTATAAATGGAAGGTGGTCTCTTCTCCATGGTAGCTTAAAAACACAAACTCAATCTTGTGCCTCTGCCTTTTTGAGCACGCGGCTTCCACAGTCACTGTGTTGTCTCAAGTAAGAGCAAATGGGGAAACAGAATGATGCTCAAACCGAGAGATATATTTTCTTTTATTGTTTCATTTCATTTCAATTCCAGTACAGTTAACGTACGGTGTTATACTAGCTTCAGGTGTGCAGTATAGTGATTCAACACTTCCATATGTTACCCAGTGTTCATCACAAGTGCACTCCTTAATCCCTATCACTTACTTTACCCATCTCCCCCACCCACCCCCTTTGGGCAACCCTCAGTTTATTCTCAATAGTTAAGAGTCTGTTTCTTGACTCATTTCTCTCTTTTCTTTCCCTGCTCATTTGTTTTGTTTCTTAAATACCACACAAGTGAAATCATATGGTATTTGTCTTTCTCTGACTTAGTTCACTTGGCATTATTCTAACTCCCTCTATGTTGTTGCAAATGGCAAGATTTCATTCTTTTTTATGACTGAGTAATATTCCTGTGTGTGTGAGTGTGTGTGTGTGTGTGTGTGTGTGTGTGTGTGTGTGTGTCTTCTTTATCCATTCATTTATGGATGGACATTTTGGCTGCTGCTTCCATAATCTAGCTATTATAATTAATGCTGCTATAAACATAGCGGGTGCATGTAGACCTTTGAATTAGTGGTGGGTGGGTTTTTTTGCTTGTTTGTTTGTTTGTTTGTTTGGTGTGTTTTTGGGTAATACATAGTAATGCAACTACCAGATTATAGGGTAGCTCTATTTTCAACCTTTTTAGGAAACTCCTTACTGTTTTCTACAATGGCTGCACCAGTTTGCATTCCTAACAACAGTGCAAGAAAGTTCCTTTTCCTCTACATCTTCACCAACATTTGTTTCTGGTGGATTTTGTTTTGTTTTGTTTTTTATTTTGGTGTGTCATTCTGAAAGATATGGATAGTATCTCATTGCAGTTTTGATTTGTATTTCTCTGATGATAAGTGATGAGGAGCATCTTTTCATGTGTCTGTTGATCATCTTGATATCTGCTTGGGAGAAATGTCTGTTCATGTCTTCTGCCCATTTTTAATTGAATTATTTTGTGTTGAAGCATGGATTTGTATCAGTTCTTTATATATTTTGGATACTAACCCTTTATCGGACATGTCATTTGCAAATATATTCTCCTGTTCCGTACATTACCTTTCAGTTTTGTTGACTGTTTCCTTCACCGTGCAGGAGCTTTTTATAACCTGAGAGATTTTTATAAGCTAGGGCTACAAATGGAACATATCATGTCACCTCACTTCACATTCTACTGAGTGTAAGTCAGTCACATGGCTACAACTGATGGCAAAGAAAACTGGGAATGTACTCTTTGTGCCCAGTCACGGGAGAAGTTTACTTTGGTGAATAGTTTGTGACAAAGGTCTCAAGGCCTTATATGTTCTGGTTCAACCCCAACTCTCTGACCTGCTTTCCTATGACTCTCCCCTTTAGACACTCAACCTCTCTGCATTGGCCTTCTTACTTTCTTCAAGTAATTTGAATATGTTTGATGCCATTGTGTTTAATACTCCCTTTGCCCAGAGTGCCCATCTCCAGGACTACCACATGATACCCACCCTCAAGTTTCTGCACTTGACTCAGATGTCACCCAATTAGCAAGACTTTCTCTGGTTGTTTAATATAAAATAGACATTACAACCACTAATACTTTCTATTACTCCTTTATTCATTTTTTTTCTCCGCAGAACTAATATCTCTTTGCTTATTTATTCTTTTATCCATCTTTTCTACTGCCTTATCCATAGGCCTTATGTATATAGTAACCATTCACCAAATTATTAAAATTGTGAATAAAAGAATGGATTAACACATATATCTATTACCTGATCCTGCCAATGTCAACATTATTTTGGCTATTTCAACATTTTAATTACTGCAAGAATATGGATATATCTCCAAATGGCCACTGCCTCCTCCATATACCCAGTGACCAAACTGGCAGCTTCTCCTACAGTAGAAGACTAGCTGAATTTTTATTTTGAATAAAATGGCCTAGGGTTGAGAGTAACGGGTCAATGGAGTTGAGGTTAAGCAGATTAAATGTGTAACTATGAAACAGTTCTTTATTTTAAAGTAGAAATTGCCCCAAATTTCTTTGTAAACCATTTGGGTTGGTTTCAAAAGCCTATTTACCAAAGCAGACAATCCCAGGTATCAATCAAAAGAGTACATGCGCAGTCCACAAATGAGTGTCTGTGGGAAAGAGTATGTGTATTGCAGTAGAGAAGTAGGTTTGCAATCTTATGATGGTTTATCCAGTTTCAATTGAATACAAGATTTTAAGCAATGAACATTTACTGTAGTGCACATCCAAATTTTGCATATCATGCACTAAAATAATTAGACCCTAATATATTGAGGGGAACACATGTTTTTCAGCTTCGATTTACTATTCCTCAGAGCAATGAGAGATTGGGGAATGGAATACCAGCCCATTATGGTTTCTAACATTTAATATAATTCCTGGAAGAATTAACTTCTAAATTATTGCTTCTAAGAACCACAATACACTGTATTTTTATATTGTCTTTTAACTGAATATGTTCATGTGATTATTATATTATTATTTCTCAAACTCTCAAATTTTTACCTTGTATGTTTTTATGGAAATATGTAGTAATAACTGAATAACCTTCCCTCTTTGTCTACATTGACAGAATCCACAAGGAAGACATACAGCTACCAACCTTCATGAGCGTGACTCAAAAATAGCTGTCTGAAGAGACCAAATTTTATTCCATACATTTTACAATTTTAAATATATTTTTTCTTTAATCACTTATCTGTTCTCTTATTATTCCTCATGAAAAGAATACTTCTTAAGCATTTCCTTATGCACATGATTTGTTTGGGAAGCTATAGATAAAATCTTGAAGGCATGGTCTTTGTCAACTACTTTTAGTTTAGTCATAAAATCTTTCAAAGACCACTCTTTGCAAAGTAACGGGGAGCCATTGAGCAATTTTGGGAAGAAGTGTGACATGCATAGACTTGACCTTTTGAACGCTCCTTCTTTCAGAGTAACAGTGCCTTTAGGGAAGGGAGCTGGGAGACAATAAGACCAGTATGGGCCTTGGAATAACCTAGATTTTTTAAAGTGGACAGTTCCTGGACACTTCTCATTGTGATGGGAATTGAGAAGTAAGTGGAATCAGATGCTATATGTTTGCAAAGGAGAAATACTGGGTGATTAACTGAATAAGACTTGTCATGGTATGTGTCTGGCTCCTGCTCAGCTTTCATGTGGCTGACTCAAACAGACTCCCACTCTCATTATTTTCAAAACATTTCCATGGTTTTGATCTCAGGCACAGTTTGCCCAAAGGCCTAGAAAGGGAAGAGGTATTTTTTTTTTTCTTATCTGGTTTAAGAGTTACTTCATTTCCTGCCACACAGTTGCCTCCTTTCCAGGATTTGACAGTGGGAACATCTACTATCTTCAAGGGAAACTCTACCCACTCACATAAAGAGCTATTGAGTCCTATGGCCCTTGGGTTAAAGATAATCAGATTAATTGACCATATGCTTCCAAGAGTCCGGATTATTAAGTCTCAAATGAGAACAGATGTGGCACAGCAGCAAACAGCTCCAGGTAGCACCGTGCCAAGTTCAGGGCAGTTGTTTTCCATTCTTTCTATTGGCAAGAGACGAAAAGATCCTCTAGCCGGCACACAATCTGTGCTGCCACATGATCTCCACTCTTAATCTCCTGTGACCAAGGGCTTACATAAGCACTCACATGTCTAAAGAGGGAACTTTTTCTTCTTTTCAGTTAAAGTCAATCTAAATATAGATGGGAAGAGAAGAAATTTGCTACATTCATGGTATATAATTGTGCTAAAGAAACACCAAATTCATATGCCTGCATAAATTTCACCACATGCACCATATCTCAGCCCGAAGTAACTGCATTTGGATTTTGTCTGGGTCAGGTCCGGAGTGAAAATTTCCACCAAATGGTTGCACTTTTGCCTTATAAATGCAAACATGAAAGACACATTAATGAACTTACATAATGCTAAGAGCACTGTGCCCCAAATATAATTTCAAGCCTGACCTCAAGGGGTAGAAACTGCTTGTTTCTTTCAAAATGTCCATTTTAAGTCCCAGGCTACAGCAAGCATGCTGTTATATAAATTAACACATTCAGTTTGATTTCCACAATTAGGAGAGCTTGTAGAATCCATGCCACCTATCACAGATAGCCTCACTTACAAAGCAAACATTGTTTGTGGGCCTTGTATGTGTGCATCCTTTTTCCCTTTTAGGGGTCCTCTCAGTGATTGAATTTATTTTGTTCATTCTCAATATCCTAACAAAAAGTCCTGTTTAGTCCACTCTTATATTTCCACTCCTGATGCCACTGGTCTGAAGCATGGCTTTTTAATTTTTTTTTTTTTTTTATTTATTTACTATGAGAGAGACAGAGAGGGAGCACCAGTGAGGGAGGGACAGAGAGCGTGGTGAGAGAGAATACCAGGCAGACTCCAGACTGACAGTGTAGAGCCTGACATGGAGCTCGATCACACGAACCATGAGATCAGGACCTGAGCAGAAACCAAGAGTCGGACTCTCAAATGACTGAGCCATCTGGGCACCCCAGCTCTTTATTTTTTTTCTTTTTTAAAAATTTTTAATGTTTATTCATTTTTGAGAGAGAGAAACACACACAGAGAGAGAGAGAGAGAGAGAGAGAGAGAGAGCACAAACAGGGGTGGACACAGAGAGAGGGAGACACAGAAACCAAAGCAGGCACCAGACTCGAAGCTGTCAGCACAGGGCCCGATGCGGGGCTTGAACCCACGAACCATGAGATCAGACCTGAGCCAAAGTCGGATGCTTAACCGTGAGCCATCCAGGCACCCCGACTTTTTAATTATTCAAAATGAAACCCATATTCTAGCCTCCTAAGTAACCCAATGTCATTTTATCCTGTAGCCCTCCTTATCCCCTATACTGCTACTTGAGTTATTCATGTAAAAGCAGTTGAAATGTCACTTCCACGTACCCCATACCCATTTTACAAAGGAATGTTGAGGGTCTTCAAGGGTCTTTTCAGGTCTCAGTCAAGGTACCCTGTGATGAGTCAAGCTGCTTGGTGTCAGTTAACAAAGAGCGGTGGAGACCGTGGCAATTGAAGATCACAAACCAACACTGTCATGATGCAAATATTTTCAAGACATTTTTAGGTCATGTTAAACAACTGTATAGACCAAGGAGAGTTACTTGGCCTTTCGTTTGTAATCTCTGGACCTAGGAAATTTAGTAAATCTGTCCTCATCTCTTTTCTTACTGTATCTTTTCATCAGGCCAGACTGTCTTCATAGGTCTGTCCTCTATACGCCTTCATGTATTAACTCACAAATGTTCTAGAGCTAAGAATGGCCTCTCCACATCTGTAACTAGAGCAATATTCATTTCCTTTTAAACTGAGTTAAAATAAAGCTCTGTTTCTGAAACAGTCCATGATTTCAGAACAAGAATTCATTGTGTCTGATCAGGAATTCTTTATATATTATTCTTTACTTTTTGCCCTCATGTAATTATTACTTTTACTTTTAATTTACTCATGCATTCCTTTTTTTCTCTGTAGATGGAGTACTCTGGCTCTCAGGAAATCTATTTGGCGATCTTGGGTCATTCTCATTCTCAGACATAGGATCTTCAATATAGCAGGCCCTCAGTAAGTTTTTGGGAAAACACATTTGTGGAAAAGAAACATTTCAGTGGTTAACTTCATGACTTTTGGACCCAAAATAATTTGGGCTTTATTTATAAGTCTCCACTTATTAGGTGGATAAATCTGACCCGCTATCAAAATTGTCAGTCTCAGTTTGTTCAGCTCCAAAATAATGATAATAAAACAGACCTTGAATAGTTGATATAAGAAATAGTCATAATCTAGGCCATATATATAATCCACAGCATGTAGTATAGGGTTAGTAAATAGTGGCTTTTATTTATATTATTAATCTTTGTTCACATAAAATGACCTTTCTTTTAGATTTTTCAGTGTTGTCTCTTGAAAATTCCTCTTGACAGGTTGCCTCACATTGAACTCTTACTCATTTGATTTAAATTAAGCTACTGCTGTATCCAAAATAAATTAAGAAATGAAGCATTATGAGACTGAAGAACTGGATATAATTGGAGGCTGACATTGCCTGACAGAATGGACAAAATCTGATGGAAAGTCAACAATGAAATGGAAACAATTTCTAGTTGTTTGATAGCTAAAGATCCATATGACAAACCAGGGAGCTATTTTATAAACTTACATTCATTTTATAATTTAAGATACTCTCAATAGCAACTAACAGGAAATCTAACTCTGGATTAAGTAATCTAGGTTTAATCTGGTTTAAGTAATCAAGGGTACTTAGTCTAGTAGCTGGGTAAACCCCAGACATGCTCAGACACCAGATCCACTTTTTGGCAGTTTTATTTGTTCTGATGGTTACTGTTTATCAGCTTCCTACTCAAACTTTCTCAAGGAAGCAAAGCACTTGAGGCAGCTTTAATTCTATATCAACAAAACATGCATTTTAAGAAAAGGCAGAGTATCCCTCACCACTATCATCACGATTGAATGTTTTTTCTAGGCTCCATTCTGATTGGGCCATGACAGATGATGACTCATCCTCTGAACCAATCAGTGAGGCTAGTGAAGCCATCTTAAGCTAATAGCCAATTAGCTTAGGTGAACCAGGGCCAGTCCAGCAACTGGAGTTAGGTCAATGTAATTAAAATAACTGGCTGTTACAGAACGATAAGAATAAAATGGAGAATTCTGGGAAGATAATCACTATCTCATAAATGCGCAGGCACACGTGTGCATGTGTGTGCGTCCAACAAGACTGTCATTTAATTTTTTACTAACCATCTGAGTCTGGTTTAATTGTTATTAGTACAATATGATTTCAACTCTCCCTCTCAAATCTTATAAAAATTTCCTTTTGTATAATATGGATGCAAAAACCAGTTCTCAGAACATTTTTCAGTGTAAAATTCTATCTTTAAAATTGACCATTCCAAGGGTGCCTGGGTGGCTCAGTCGGTTAAGCGTCTGACCTCAGCTCAGGTCACGATCTCACCATTCGTGAGTTCGAGCCCCATGTCGGGCTCTGTGCTGACAGCTCAGAGCCTGGAGCCTGCTTCGGATTCTATGTCTCCCTCTCTCTCTGCCCCTCCCCTGCTCACACTCTGGCTCTCTATCAAAAATAAATAAACATTTTTTAAAAATTTAAATATTTTCAATTGTTGTCATTTATGAAAGGTGTACTGTTTCTGTTCATTTATTTTCTAGATATTAGATTTCCTGACTTTGCATATCTGGTTTTCAGAAGTGAATCTCTACTAGCATCTTTTCCAAAAAAAGGTTACCACTATCAATTCCAAAGTAACATAGACTTTTATAAAGAAGATGGTCCCTGGGGTGCCTGGGTGGCTCAGGTCATGATCTTACAGTTCATGGGTTCCAGCCTCATGTCAGGCTCTGTGCTGTCGGCTCAGAGCCTGGAGCCCGTTTCAGATTCTGCGTGTGTCTCTCTCTCTGCCCCTCCCCTGTTCACGCTCTGCCTCTGTCTCAAAAATAAATAAACATTAAAAAAAAGAAAAAAAGAAAAAAAAGAAGATGGTCCCAATTTCAAGGAATAGTGCCAAAATCTGGAATATGGAGAAGGGCGAGGAAATCGTTGCACACTGGTCAGACCATGAAAGATTGCCCAAAGTCCCACAATGGGCCATTGTGTCCTTCAAAGGTAAATACAATACCATTTGAGTATGTTTTCCTGCTCAAATAATAACTCATGTTTTTTAGTGCCAAACTGCCTAAAGAGCTATGTTGTTTTCATATTTTCCAAAATTCATGTTAATTAAACCAACACACTAAGGCCATTGTAAATCAAAGCTCTGCTGGGGTAAGATTAAATTCTTAAATATTTCAGTAGTTGCATAAATTAAAATGTATTTAATTTTAAAATTTATTTTAAATATTTAAAATTTAAATATTTAAATTTTATTGACATGTGTATTTAAAAATTTACGTGATCATCTGAAATTTAAAGAAAATAAATAAATGAATAAATAAAGTCAGGGAGTATTTAAAATTTTATGTGATCATCTGAAATTTGAGATTGTAAATGAACAGGGAACAATCTAACCATGAAAGCTCCACATAGCCTCTCAGACAGGAGTCCCAAAAGCCTGATTATTGACACTGTATCAATTCATTCAGGTATAATACTAGAAACTCTTCTCTGGAGAAAAAGAGATAGCAGGATTGATTAAGCACATTGAAATGGAAAAGAGTGATTTTAAATTCACTGTGCTTTAGGTAAAAGCACATTGCTTATTCATTTTTGGCAGAAATCTTGGGACGATGAGCGTGTGTGTGTGTGTGTGTGTGTGTGTGTGTGTGTGTGTAAGAGCATACATACAAATACTAAAAGATTGTTCTGGGACTCTTTTGTCTAAGATGGACCTACTACATAATCACCGAGTATACAACTATGAACAATTTGCATGCCAAGTTTTTAGTAAATGAAAAGTAAAATAATACAGTAATATGACACTCCATGGGAGGCAAAGCTGGTCATTAACTGCTGTTCCAGCGATTTCTACTTAACAAGCTCCATTAGTATTATGTTTCTGATTTCTCTCAGATGAACAGAACAAACCAAAGCCTTTCTTCCCCATTTGTGTTCATTTCAACAGAGTGTACAAAATACAACTGCGGTTCTGTTAATCAGTGAACACAGTAAAATTTGGGGCTTCTATTTCAGAGAGGGGAATATTTTTTTTTATTTAATTTACTGTCAGTCATTCATTCTATGCAAACTTACTGTGAACATATCTTGAGTCAGCGTGGCCTAGACATGAAGGTAATGAACTTACAACTGATTCCTTGGATGCCAGGTGGGAGTAAAGAGAATATGTTTTAAAATGCTGGAGAGGAGTTATCAGAGGTTCAGATATTTATAAAGTGTGGGAAGAAAAAGGCTTTGCAAGCAGCATTCAAACTGGACAGACTCTTTCTGAAAGCCAGATTTATATACCCCCCCCCAAAAATTCTTTGCATTCTGTATACAAACTGGAAATAGTTTTGTGACCACAAGATACAGGTTTGTACAATCTCACTTTATACCATTACTCTTCACTTTGACCACAAAAGCCTCTCTCTCTCCCTTCTCTGCCATCACCACAACAACAGTGGTACAGCTAGTGAGGTATAGACAGGAGAGAATCAGAGCCAAAGAGAATCAGAACCGAAGAGAACAGCCATAGTTGAGCAAAGAATGAACACTGAGAGAAGGAATTTCTCAGGTCTTGGGAAGTAGACATATTTTGGAACATGTATCACAGGAATATTAAGCTTCTTGAATCCCAGTATCATGTGGATTGGAAGCATTAGGGATGACAAAAGCCAGAGACAAAAATAATGCCGAAGAATCTCCCCTCAACTGAATTCAGATGTTTGAATAATTGCATGTCAAAGGAACCATTTCTGCAATTTCTGGAGAAAACAATGAATAAAAGAAAACTGCCATTTGACACAAATGGACAAGGAGGATGGAAATTTAGGGCCCTTTTAAGCAATGTTATTAACTGTCATGATCAGGAAAGAAATCTTGATGAAGATAAAGAGATATTACAGAGTCTTGAGGATGTTCCCATTTCTTGGAGAAAGAGGAAAGAAAATTGGTGAAGGAGAGAGAGCAAAGCAACCAATAAGGAAACCAACCAGGATGGTGTTTCTCTGACACTGAGAGAGGGCAGGATAAAAGGATCATGTACTTTTTAGGATGGTAGGGGTCACTACTGGTCACTCACCCCCAACAACTAGACCCTGTGAATACTCAGGACGCAGACATTTTGAGAGGCTGCGAGGGCTTGATATTTCTCAGTAACTTGAGTAACGAAACCTCATATGTGTTTTCACAAGATGAATGATTTAGTTGCTTTAGTGTCTCCTAAATACCTTTCTGAGAATCCACAATAAATCAATCATCAGAAACAGCCTATGCCCTTCTGAAGTACTCGTGAGTGCTGCTAACTGTGGACGGCATTACAAAGCCATGCAGTCGTGAATTACGCTGCATTATATGTTCCAGAACCATCTTTTTGCATTCCATGGCTGTCTAAATATAATGTATTGCACCAGTGGGCAAACAATGATGTGAACCAAGATCAAATATGTCACGTGTTCCCTTCATTGTCTTGGACTACTTTTTAGAGGTGCTGTAGTAACAAGCTGAGTCTAGGCATCTGATAGACAGGACAGCTGAGCAGGCCAGTCAGCAATTCTGGCACTATCATATTGCAGGTGCGGGAATGAAACTCAAATACTTGAGAACAGTTGCCTTTGGGCCAGCAATGAACTTGACCTCATTTCAGAGAGCAGCTTTTCCTTCTCACCCACAGCACAGCTGAAGTTTAGAATAGAATTCATTTAGCTCAGCTTTCAAAACCCAATTGATTCAAAAACTACTTCCCTAAGTTTCTTTTGAAGACAAAATGCCATGAGTTTTTTCTTCGTTGTTTAAAAGGTTTATGAAGAGTTAATTACCTGGATTTTTTCTTAACACGTGAAAACAAACTCTGCGTTTAAGTATAATCTTTGTTTCCAGGTACATTAAGTGCTTCGTGAAATTTTAGAAGTGTTTCCTTAGATGTTATTTTTTTATTCGGATAAGATGTAGTCCTTGAACTATTCAGTTCAAAAATATGTCCCCAGAAGTTATAATTTTTATTCAGATGTATCTGGACATCTCCTCAAAATTAGAAATAAAATGCATAAATATTAACTATGTATTTAAGAGATCCGAAAAAAAATAGAGAGTTACTTACCTCTGAAGAATAACTTGCTGAAAATATATCTTACCCCATTATAGGGTGAAAAAGTACTTGGTGAAGTACTGTATTAAACTGAAGATTTTACATTGTTCACAGATAAAAATAATCATGCTGGTATAAGCTACTCATTTCAGATCCCCAAGGGTTTAAATGGAAATGGCAACAGGAAAACTCTGTAATACCACTTGAAGGGCTGATTATTAATGGGCTTGGTTAAGACATGACATGGCCCTCATGATTTTATAGACTGAAGAAGTAACTTTCCATTCAAAAGCATTTGGACTACCCTCTGCCATATCCTTCCTAACCTTTAGTATACAGAGAACACTGGATTTGCCAGAGAAGAGAGACACAAGCGTCTTACTTTTTATTTTTAATTAATGTGGCATTGCTTCTTTATATGATTGCTACAATCTATGTCCACATATACTCACGGTGACTCCCTCTTAGCAACCCCCACTCCTGATTCATGCTTTTTACCACTAAACATGATTATCTTACACTGGGCCTGATCATGCTCAAAGTCTAGGTCAGTAAATGAGGAAATATTTTTTAGTCCCTAATTTGTGCAAAGAATGGGGCAAAAAGTTGTCTATGATAGGGGGATAACTAAGCATCATCTCTGCTTCCAAAAAGATGGTCAACCAAAGAGAATACAACCTATGGACAAATAATCTATAAAGACAAACCATTCAGAGGGACAATGAGATGGGGTAAGAGAGAATCATGATTCTAGGATGTCATCATGAAGGGCTCCCATGTGGGCTCTGAAGTACTGTATGGGACTGTTAAGCAGGAGCTGAAGTGGCAGCAAAGGTAAGACCTTTCCAAAAAGAGAAAACAGAATGATTAAATGCTCAAAAGCAGAAAAAAAGAGCAGGAAATTCTGACAGTGCATTAAAAGGAAAAGAACTTCCGTACTGGCTAATCTCTGCTTATGATATCTTTTTCCTTACTCTACTCATTCTTTAAGACTTAGCTCATAAATTGTCTCCTCAAAGAAATCTCAGAAAATAGACAATACCTGTCCGGCTACATATTTCTGTAATAATACATTTCTGTCTTATAATGTGCTGTATTATACTCTCGGTACATAATTGATTTAGTAACTATATTGTAAATCCTGAAAGTAGAGAGTTTGTGGCTTAATCCTCTGTTTCTTGAACCCATAGTCCAGTGTATGGTACTTTGTAAACATCTGTTGAGCTAATGGATGACTGAATGCTCAAATACTTTATATTAAGATCCTTATTAATATCCATCATCTCATTTAACTCCTAGAGCATTTTTTTAAGAGACAGATTTTATGTGTCATATTCAGAAATACTTTTGTTCAAAAAAAGTCTCTACTCTTAAAGATAAAGAATTTGTTCTACATCTACATTAAGCACTTGTATAAGCATGGTTCTAGACTAAACACAATAGCATGTTAAATTAAAACACTTAACTTTATGTTGAAAATTTTATTTTTAAGACATAATGCTCCATATTAAGCCTGCATTAAAACCATATATATATATATATATATATATATATATATGAGCGAAATATATATATTTTGAGAGCGAGAAAGAGCATGAGTGGGGGAGGGGCAGAGAGAGAGGAAGACACAGAATCCAAAGCAGGCTGCAGGCTCTGAGCTGTCAGCACGGAGCCCCACTGAGAATGAGCCCCATTCTCAGAACTGAGAATGATCTGAGCCAGAGCTGGACAGACTCTTAACCAGCTGAGCCATCCAGGTACCCCATGGCTGCATTCAATGCTTCTATTTCCCCTTTGGGATTCCGAATGTTGCAACCCCTATTCAGTACCACATATAAGACTATGATAACAGTAACTGACATCAGGAAAAATGTAACAAAACTAAGGCACAATGTCTCGAGAATAGCAATATTTGGAATTAAAGGTGAATCTGCTGACAGCTGATTTCTTCTTTGAATAGGATATACAGACCTTTCTGTTTCAATACTAAAAAAAAAAAAAAAAACATTAAAAATTTTATAACATCAATGCCTTATAAGGCTAGTTGTAAAGATTAGGAACTTTTTTTACTCTCCAGAGTTTTTTTTTTTTTTTTTTAACATTTATTTATTTTTGAGACAGAGAGAAACAGAGCATGAACGGGAGAGGGTCAGAGAGAGAGGGAAACACAGAATCCAAAACAGGTTCCAGGCTCTGAGCTGTCAGCACAGAGCCCAATGTGGGGCTTGAACTCAAGCAACCCAAGATCATGACCTGAGCTGAAGTCTGACGCTTAACCAACTGAGCCACCCAGGGGCCCCTTTCCTCTCCAGAGTTAAAGCAACCTGAACTGCACTGATAACTCAGCCCCTATATTTAAGTTTTAGTTTTTGGCTTTTTATTTTTAATCCTATGAATATTGCTTTAATTTTTAATCATACAGTATTAATATTTATTAACATACTCTAATACTAAAGTATTTAAACAATGCAGCCATAGTGAATATCCCCTTTGATTATGACTTCATTCTAATTCAGTCCCTTCCCCAGATATAACCATTAACATCATTTTACTGTATGTCTTCCAAGAATTTGTTTTTAATGCTTTAAATCCCTCCATAGTACCCACGGAGCTCACATGTGTTAGTATATTTTACATTAATGGTGTCATACTGTAGATATTATTCTGCCCTTGGTTGTTTTTTATTTAATGTCTTATAGCTCTTCTCGTCAATACATATGGATCTATCTTCTACTTTGTACTCCTGTTTAGTATTCCATAGTGTGGCTCTACTATACTTCACATAGCCATTTCTCTGTGATGGATATTCCCATCATTTTGATGAATGATGGATTAAATGGTATGTTTATTTATGCCAAATTACCCTCCAAAATCTTTATCAATTTTTAATCCCACTTGACAGTCTATGAAAGTATTACATTAAAATATTAGTCAATTTTCTGTTATAAGTATTACAACCATCTGCCTCACATACTTTTATTTGTCCTTTAATTCTATATATTGGAGTATTCTCTTGAACCAATTGTTAAAAATTTATGCAACTTAATGAATATTTTTTCCATTTCTTCTGATATTTTGTAGCTTATTTAACAAGGCCTTACCTACTCCCAGATTCTATAGTCTCGATTCCTTTTAACATTTTTTTTAATTAATTCTATTTTAAATTTGTGTTTGAAAACATATTCAATTAATGATGTAATTATTTTTCTCAAAGGATAAACAATTGCTGCAACAAACATAATATTCTCTTCTTTCTGTTATAGTCTAAAATCATCATCTTAATTGAAAGTGAAAACAACACAGGCATAATTGTATCTTAAGTGGAGGAAATTATATGAAATATCCCCCATTGCAGCGGTTCATGCCTTTTGGCTGGAGTTCGATTTTGGATGGTGTTATGGTGTTTGTGTACCTGTTGTGTGTGTATATATGTATGTACATGTGTGCAGACTAAACACAATAGTATGTTAAATTAAAACACTTAACTTTATGTTGAAAATTTTATTTTTAAGACACACATATGTATGTATGTGTGTGTATATATATATAAACATACATATACATATGCATATATGTATACATATATACACACACATACCTACGTATATATATACCATTCAACAGACACCTACATCTCTTTTCCTTTCCTGAACTTCTTATATAAAAGAATTCTTGTTTTGTTTGTTTTTTAACATATCTCATAACATTTACCTGATTGTTTTTAACTTGCTCTAAGAAGTAATTAATAGGTTAAGTCATTCTGACATACTGTGAATATTCATCTGCGTGACCTTAATCTTTTCTACCGTATTTTATGTGTTATGCTGACCAGTACAGTAAGCCTTACAGAATTCTGACGCAAAACTTGCACCCATATTTTCTCTCGATCCTAGGTATCCCTTCCTCCAAATAAGACACAAATGAGAATACTCGTGTACTTTTACCAGCCTTCTCTTTTTTTGCAAATGTTCTAAATTCTACGGATTGCCAGCAACCTCCTTGCCACTGAAGTCTGGTATTTTATTTCCAGGTTGCTGTTAAGTTTACACTTGTTAAAATGATATATTAACACATGTTTCAGAATAGTTTAAAATGAAATGTAAAACAAAAGCATTTAATAGTTTATTTGTACACTGTTATTTATATCACATTGACTTTATTTTTTCTTTTTATTCAAGTATGTCCTGTAGAAATTGTGCAGTAAGTTTCTTCCCTCAGAACTTTTACTCTGTTTTACTACCTTTCCCTTACAACTGACATTACCAATAAGAAGTCTGAATAATGTGATTTTCTTTTTTTAAAGGAAATCTGTTGATTCCCACCGGAGTGGGTTAGAGTTCGTCTTTAACGCTCAGTACTCTTAAATCTCCTCCAAAATATGTCTAGGGATGAATCTCTTTTAAATCCATCCTGTTCAGTCCTTGGTAGAACCTTTCAATCTAAGGATGTTGGCTTTATCATAAGCTGGAGGAGGTTTTTATTATTTTTTAAATGTTTCCTCCCTTCCAGTTCCTGATTATTTTAAGGACGTTCCCTTTGATGAATACTGGTTCATCCAAATTATTCTGTGTCTCTTAAATTCCCTTTCATGTTTCTCGTCTGAGCCAAGTATTTTAGTTTACTAATTTATTGCTAGCATTTTTCTGTGATCATTCCAGGCTATCCAATGTCCTGTTGTTCCTGGTGTTCACTCCATTCTAGCAGGTCCGTATATTTCAGGGATCAGTCTCTTCAAGTGTGCCACATTCTGCTGTCAATAACTGATTCATTCCTCACAACACTGAGCCTGCTGAAATTGCTGTGATTCCATTACCCTGCTTTCCTGTGAGAACAGAATGTATAGGCAGAATAAAAAAGGAAAGTGAGATAATCAGGCTCCCATTACATAAGTCATATCTTTTATTCTAATTTTAATCCTAGTCAGCTCAACAGTGACCCTTTGATAATTCTAGAGGGTTGTGTGAATTCTGCAGAAATGTGCAGAAAGCAAGTGTGTAAAAGAAAAGTGTCATGCAATTGCAAGTACAGGTGACAGCAAGTGACAGAAATTGGAAAGAATATTTGATTGTACTTGAGCTAATGGTGATATTGATTTCATGCTCCAATAGACCCTAAAGGACAAGACGGCGTAATGGTATTTCATTTCCATTTAACATTATGGGTGTAATACAAGTCAAGGTACTTTTGCTCTTAAATGCCTTTTTTAAAAGTAAGGTGAATTGAAGATATAGAAAAGGATCATATGTAAATCACATTTATTTGAGGTGCATGAGTGCTTTTTCATAGAAATATCACATAAATTGGCTATCATTATTATTAAAAATACTTCACAAAATAACTTCTCAAACAACTTGAGGTAAATTAAGAAAGATGTGGATGAAAATAAATACATGCACAGGCATAAATCAACAATAGTATAATAAGCCTAGACATTGTGGAGTTCTTTACCTTTAACAACAATATGACTAAAATATTTATTTAGGTTATTATGCTCTGGGTACTGTAGAATGAGCGAGAACAAAAACGGTTACGCTTTTCAAGGAGCTTAAGGTCTACAGATAGAGACAGACATTGTGCAAATAATCACACAGACAAAAAGGGCATAATTATAAACTGAGACTGAGTAGAGTATTAAGAAGGAAAGGGGCACAGCATGATAGTTTTTATTTTTAAAATGTTTATTTATTTTTGAGAGAGTGCCCATGAGTGGGGAAGGGGCAGAGAGAGAGGGAGAGAGAGAATCCCAAGCAGGTTCCGCACCATCAGCATGGAGCCCCGTACAGGGCTCAAACTCAGGAACTATGATCTCATGACCTGAGCTGAAATCAAGAGTCAGACGATTAACCAATGGAGCCACCATGTGCCCCAATAATAGTTTTTAACTGCAGAACCAGAACAGGCAGGAATATCAGAGCAAGCTTTCCTGCAGAAGTTACTTGATCCAGTCTCAGGAAGAGGAGTAAGATATAAACAGGAGAGGAGAGGCTGGTAAGAATGTTCAACACTAAGTACAGAATGTGTAAAGGCTCTGTGACAGGAGAAAGTGGGAGGAAACCTTTAAGACTGGAGAGCAGTGAGATAGCAAGAGAAAGTGACACAAAAGGAGATTGGCAGCTAGGCAAGAGTTCTGCAACATGAAGTACTTTGGACTTTTTCCTAGAACAATGAGGAAGAAGTGATTTCAATCAATCTGGGGAGGGGTGCGACACCATCGTATTTGTGTCCAGAGAAGAGAACAGTAGTTAGTCTGAAGAACTGAGAGAGGGCTCCAGAGTGGAAAGTAGGAGACGCAAGCAGGGGATATTGCAAAGGTCCTGGATGAGTGAAAATAGCAGCTTGAACTTGGGGGCAATGGGGACACAGAAGTGAATAAGAAATGTATTAAAGATGTAAAATTGTCAGAACTTGATAATGAGTGACTGGGAGGAGAAAGAAGCCAGGGTTGATAACCCCCAGGTTTTGGAAGACTTGTGCGCTTAGATTGGTGTTGAAATTCATCACCATGACAGGAAATGTTCAATTAGAAACAAGGGATAATGCTTTGTCATTGTCTTGTTATTTGTTTTGGGAGAGAGGATTTATAAGATCAGGAATTCAGTCTCAGGACATACTGAATCTGAGATAAGACTGAAACATCCCACAAGAGTGGAAATTTTGAAGGTGCTTTGATTCATAGGTCTGGTGCTCAGAGCAGAGATTTGGTATGGTTACGTAATGGTGAGTCATTATTTCGTGGATGATAAATAACAACAAGAAAAAGGATGAAATTCCCTTAGAGAGAGAGCAAAGTGAGAAGAAAGAAAGCCTCTGAAAACTCTGTGTATTCTCTGGGTCACTTACAATGACTCTTTTGAGAATGAGATGGCATGACTTGTGAAGTAGAGGAAAAAGAGGAAAAATGTGGTGTCATCGATGCGGATCGGAAGAAACTGTTTGGGAATGGATGATCACTTCAAGCAAAAGCTGACGAGAGGTCAAATTTCCATAGAAGACTGGAAAACATCCTTGAGATACAGAGACATCCAGATGATTAATGTCCCTGGCATGAGATGTTTTGGTGGAATAATGAGATGTTTTGGTGGAGCTTTTTATATAAAAATTTAAAGAGTAGCCCGATGAATAGCCAAGGACACTTTACAGTAAATATTATTTCTTCCCATTTAATGACCATAAAACCAAGACTCAACTAGTTACAGCTTGCTCCAGGGTCCAGAGCTAGCATCTGAATCTATATCTGAATTTAGTCTTTTGCTCAACATACTCCACATGCAAACCTTGCATACAAGTAATAGAGATCAATTTTTAAAATTAGGGAGAAAAGAGACAAATTGGGGGAAATCACCCATCTTGTTATGTTAATCATGGATCATTCAGAGCAGAACAAAATCCATTGGTTAATATTTCTCTGTTTTCCCATGTGTGTTATACACTATCTCTCCACGTGGTGGATTCCAGGTAAGTCCTACCATTGCTCTACTGGTAATCAGACCAAAGGAAATCAACTCTTTCAATCTGAAACCAAGTGAAACTTGAAGAAAACACCTGAGACGCTTCCTTACTGGAGGAATTAGTAGTAACAACAAGATGGAAACAAGATACTAAGCCTTTAGGAAAATGAAATAATCACCTTAAAAAAAAAAACTTGAAAAGGAATCTAACTCTTGTTTAGCAGGCCTTTGTTTACTCATTTTCCCATGTTTTGTAGTTGGTCACATTTCAACCAATTTCCTTGCTGTAAACAGCATTTGTACAGACCCCATCTACATCAGTTATATTTTCAGCATCATGATTCATGTAGACAATCAAATGTAGATGGAAATATCTAAGAATTATTTATGCTTTTTGGTGACTCCAGAACAAGTATGCCTTATGGGAACTACTGTTTGCTGAATAAGTTAACTTTCAATATATATTCTAATAATACCATTATTGAAAAAAATCTGTATTTACTTTTCAATAATAATATGTAAGGGTTGAATAGGGTTTCATATTTGACAAAGTACTTTCATATACACTTTAGTTATGAGTAACATTTGTCCAGCAATTTGCAATGAACTTTCACATGTCTAATTTAAGCCTCATAACAACTATGTGAAGTGGCTATTAGTATCTCAATTTTGCTGATACAGAAATTGTGACTTGGAGATGTTAAATGACTTGCAGCTTTCACTCAGCTAGCAAGTATAAAATCAGAGACGTGAGTCATAACTTTTGACTTCAAGTTTAGTGCAATGCCTAAGAGAACTCTTGTTTATATTAATTATTTCATCAGATATGGCTTTCCTTTTTTTCCAATACTTTTCAAGCTTTAGTTAAATGAGAGTAGACTTCCCATGTGTCTTATGTCATTCCCCAAACACTCAACTCACATGTTTATTATTATATGCTACTACATTCACTTTATGCAACAGACGTTGCTAATTTTACAAGCATCAAACACTTAGCACAGCTCTTCCATAGCTACTCAGCATCCAGTTGGATATTTGTTCTCAGGTATATTCTATATACATGTTGATGGAAAATAAACATACCAGAAAGCACTTACAGTTTTATTTTTAATTCCAAATAGATTCATTCTTGATTATTACTAATACTTAACAGTTAACAGATAATACCTACCCATAAAATTCAAAGATTATACCAAACTTATTACAAGTGAATTAGTACAGAAATGATTTAATTGCAGTATAAAATGAGTTTAAGATAATACACTTGATAACACGCAAAGACCAGAAAGATCAGAAAAGATGTATACCACTGAATGAGTTTTTGAAGTCTAGAACACTAATGTGACTTTGCAATGCAGAGAAACAGCTTTTAAGAGCAGATTTAGTCAAAGTCTGGTTTCTTTAAAATTTCTGAGGTTTATTTTTAGCAGTTGGGATAAGGCTATATAATGTGCCATTGAAAATATTAAAATGCTTCTAATACACATGTTGGAAATGCTCTCAGAAAAATTTTGCAAGTAGAATATCACTTAATATACAAGTTACAATCTTCATCATTCACAGATTTATGGGTTTTTCTTTGAAATTAATTTCACAAATTCTTCCCACAAAGGATATCATTTCATAATTTCTATCCATAAGCACATTTTACTATAATAAGAGTAAATTAGATTGTGATTCTCCTAAAGAAATTTTAAGTGCATTTTTTGGGACAAAAGTTTTCATTTTATAAAATTAAAGGCATTTGTATCCAGAGAGATTTTATTGAATTTCAATAATGGACTGGGGATAGTTAAAAAAAGGAATTCATATTTATTGAGGGTCTACTATGAGCCAATAAATGTATTAAGCGCATAAAATAAAATATCCAATAGGCAGACTCTATTTCTGGTCTTTTATCAGCTTTTGGGCTGTGTTGTAATAAGCTTCAATATTACAAAAAATGGGGAGCGCCTAGGTGGCTCATTCAGTTAAACATCCGATGTCAGCTCAGGTTATAATCTCATGGCTGTGAGTTCGAGCCCCACATCAGGCTCTGTGCTGACAGCTCTGAACCTGGACCCTGCTTTGGATTCTGTGTCTCCCTCTCTCTCTCTGTCCCTCCCCTGCTCACACTCTGCCTCTCTCAAAAATAAATATTTAAAAATTGTATATTAATACTACAAAAAATGAATTTACTAGATATTTTTCTATGGATAACTTTAGAGGAACACTCAAGGATGATTTTCCTTTTACAACCCTTACTTGTCCAAAATAAACACACACACACACACACACACACACACACACACACACACACAAAGTGAAGACACATACATACACACTCATACACATTATCCATTTTCCATTTTGGCTTTACGGTTATATATACATCCCTTGTGGAACTGTTTGGCACTTTATTAACACTATCTCATTGAATACTGAGTGACACCCACAAAAGGTATGAATTGTAATCCCAATCTATAGATGAGGAAAATGAGGCTCAAATATAATAAATGATCCTGCCATGGTCACCCATCAAGAAAATTTACCTTGACAATGTGAACTCAGTATTCTCCACAATTTGCCCTTGTAACACTATAATGTACTGCCTCGTGCCAGATCTTGGCAGGTTCGAGAAGTAAACCATGAAACGGTCAGCCCCTTCACCTGTGTATCAGTTCACTTCTCCCGAATACTGACAAACACAGTCCTAAGGCTGCAGTATATTTAGCTCAGCTCTCCATATCTCTCTCAAAACTGCATTGCAAAAGCTCTCTATTTCTATCCTGCCAATTTTTTAGACATCCCCAATTTTTTTTTTAATTATCACCAATTTTCTAAATAGGGTAACAAAGTTTCATAAATCTAAAACATGCCAAAGGAATATTCAGCAACTAGGATTGAAAGTCTGAGAACCATGCTAGAAAACATAGCTCTTCATTTATGTAATATTCTAGGCCCTGATTTAAATATTTGGTGTTGGCCCAGGAACAAAAGTATACTTCTACTCTACTTCCATTGTTAACTTCAGTGAATAACCATTACCTTGTGTGCAAAATATTTGTCTTTGCCTATATTCTGTATTCAATGCCATTCTCAATAATGCAGGAGCACGTGAGTATGAATATTTTCTCATACAGTAAGCATATACATTTCCTATTTATCTCAAAATGGACAAAATCAATTTAAGTGCAAATTTCTCTTTTTTCTTGAGCTGATTCAATGATAAACGACGGAGATAAATACTTAGATCAGAATTACTTAAGATCTGTGATGGTTTGGGGGCAAGATTTGAAAAGTATAGTTTGTGTCTGCAGATTGTTCCAAAGCCAGGTGGGTTTCCATTGACTCCTTGGGAAACAATACAGCTCAAAGAAGTTGCTGCAAAATAAGATTCTGCAAATGACCTTAGGTCAATAAGTGTAAAAGGTAAGTGGAAACATATAATGGACAAGAAGGAAAAAAAATTAAGTGTTTCAAGGAACTGTGCCACACAGATTCTGAGATGATCCCCCTTCACCCCTGCTTCCTCGCATCCACATTTTGTGCGGTCCCTTCCTGTCTTGTGTGAGTAGGACCTGTGACTGTCTTCCAACCCATAGAACAGAGCAGAGGTGAGAGGATGTCACTTTAGTGATTATGGTATATAAAACGCCCACATCTGTATTGCTAGAAATGCTCTCTCTTGCTGGCTATGATGAAGGAAGTGGCCTTGTTGGGGAAGTCTACAAGGTGAGGTAGAGAGGAGGAACTCTGGTCAACAACTGGCTAGACAATGAGGGCAGCCTCTTGCTGAGAGACGACAAAGAACTCAGGCTTTACTTTAAAAGTCTCCAAGAAACTGAATTCTGTAATGATCCACATTACTTAGAAGCATTCTCTCCTCAGTTGAACTTTGAGATAAGACCATAGCCCATACCTTCACCACAGCTTTCGGATGAAACCCTGAAGCAGAAAACTTATCAAAGCCATGACCACACTCCCGGAACTATGGAAACTGTGAGATAATAAATGTACTTTGTTTTAATCCACTCATGTGTGATAATTTGTAACATAGTAATAGGTAGTTAAAGTAAGGAGTGAATATATAGTGGGAGAAAAACATTGACTTCCTTGGGATCGCCTATCAGACCTGCCCTCCTAGGCAACAGGCAGATCTTATCTCCTCTACCTTATGATTTACAGTTGAACTCACTTAACACTCCATAGACGACAATGGACACTGAACCTGGCAATCTGGCTTCTGAACATAGTCTGGATATTTGAAATAAATATCAATATTTTGTACCAGGAGTAAGTGTGATGGTATATGCCAAACATGTTAAATAACTAGGCTCAAACAAAAAGTTGTATTTTCTCATAAAAACAAATTCAGATATAGACAATTCAGGGCTAGTTTCTGGGCTCCGTTGTCAGCTGGCTCACAACCGCTTAAGGCATACCCTCATGGTCAAAGATGACCGCTTGATCTCAAGGCAGCAAGTGGTAGAAATAAAGGGAAAAGGAGAATTATCCAGAGCCATAGACAGTTTTCGTTACATTTACTACGGCAAAACTCGGTTATGTAGCTACACCCAGCTGCCAGGAAGCTATAGAAATCAAGACTCTTAGCAAGGCTCATTGTTACCCCAAATAATATTACAGTTTTATTATTAAGGAGGAAAAGAAGGTTGGAATTCTGGGAGCCAATTAGCACTTTCTACCATATAATTAAATTTGTACAATTATTAAATCTTGAAGAATGCTTTAACTATAAAATTACGTGGCATAATACAAGTGTTCCTGAGTTATATTTATAGTTATACAACCATAATGTGAGTTAATGATGAAGCAAGATAAGTAGTGACACCATTTAATTTATGACAGTTGTATTATAATTCATAACTGTACTCAAACGTCTGCTTTTAAGTTGTCAGATATGCAAAAACACTATCCTAATGACAAATAAAATCAATGCCAACCACCCAAGATTTATAGATGGGCTTCAATAATGTGGTATGAGAAAAGTGAGATTATACTTTCAAAATATAAGCATGGCCCTAATGTGTCATGTCTTAAATAAATCATCATTAATAACTGAGTCTTTTTCTTTACCATTCTTCCTAATTTTGAACTCATCAACTTTGGATAATCTCTGTACATTCGACCAGAGTAGATTATCAACAACAAAAAGAGAGAAAGAAAGGAAAACATAACTAAAGAATACAATTAGATATGACTGCTTTTCTAGGAGACCAAGAAAATGCAAATTATTAAATAAATGTCCTGTCCTGAATACTGTATAGATCTCTGAGTGTTATTCTATCACATTCTATTAGTTGTTATTAATCTTAAAATGCAAATGTTTTTATATATAGCAATTCTATTTCTAGACATTTATATTTTGGATAAAAGTGTATTTTCATTGCTGCCACATTCCTGATAAAAATGTAAATAAGGCAAGCTGTTCAGCTATTTGGAATTAATAAATAGTTTATGGTATAGACATTTAATAAATAGTATTAAAAGATGAGGTAGAGGGGCACCTGGGTGGCTCAGTCAGTTAAGCAACTGACTTTGGCTCAGGTCATGATCTCACAGTTTGTGAGTTCGAGCCCCACATCGGGCTATGCACTGACAGTGCAGTATTCTCTCTCTCCCTCTCACTCTGTCCCTGTCCCACTTTCTCTCTCTCAAAATAAATAAACTTAAAAAGGAATGTAGAAAATAATTAAATTATGTTCAAAATGTATCATTAGTTCAACAAATGTTTATCAAGCGGTTCTCTATGGTTACCTTTAGGAAAGTTTCCCATCATTGAACTCAAAACTCTCAGTGTCCAGGGGCGCCTGGGTGGCTCAGTCGGTTAAGCGGCCGACTTCAGCTCAGGTCATGATCTCGCGGTCCGTGAGTTCGAGCCTGACGGGGCTCTGTGCTGACAGCTCAGAGCCTGGAGCCTGTTTCAGATTATGTGTCTCCCTCTCTCTGACCCTCCCCTGTTCATGCTCTGTCTCTCCCTGCCTCAAAAATAAATAAAAAACGTTAAAAAAAACTAAAAATAAAAAAAACTCTCAGTGTCCAATATTCAAATATAACAACCTATAAATGGAAAGGATGCTGCTAATGTGTGATCACCTTTCCAACATGTGTCATTTAATATGAAGGAAATATTCATAAAGGAAGAGTCAGTAATAAATACAAAAATCTCTGCTTAAATATGTATCTCTAATCTAATAAGAAGTTGTAATAAGTGCAAATACCAAAAATATCAGCTGTAGTATGAACAAATTTAAAAGAGTAACCTAATTTGTTTTCAAGCTAAGTAACATTAAAGTGAAACATTAAGCAATAGAAATTGACAGGAGAAGTTTGAAAGAAAGAACATTGTAAGCTAAGGATACAAGTGGTAAGGCCTAACTCATGGAAGCCTTGGTTAGCATAGCATTTATGCTCCGTGATCCCAATTCTGTAAAAATTTTGTAGAAAAGGGTCTGAAAAGATAACACCTTCTTTAAGGGATAGCTTTATAAAATTTCTGTTTGTTTTAAATTTGTCTTCCGTTTACATGTATGGGTATTTGGATTGTGTTTCACTGAATCTAAGTTACTCTTGTAGCAAGAAAAAACACTTCTTCAGGGATAAGAAAAAAAATACTCAACATTAACATGGGGTCGACGCAGCCCTTTATACTCTGACAGTGTTATGCTTCCTCCTGGAACAGCATTTATCAATCTATGTTAAAATGAACACTCTGTTCATATTGTATCACCACAAGATAGTGAAGTCCCTGGGGCCAAACCACTCATTTGCCCCGAACCAGCCATATTCACTATTCCTGACCCACTCACTGCTGATCCTGGTCCCTGACGTCAGACGTCAATGAGGTTTGAATCCTACATGCACCATTTACTAGCTGGGTGGCTCTGGGCAAATTACACAAACTGTACCCTGCCTTGTATCTTTTTATGTAAATAGAGATAACATTAAAACCTACAACATGCGCATGTTGTATTAAATGAGACGAAGCATAGAGAGAATGACTGACACATATGAGTCAATAAGTATTTTCAACCATCACCACTGTCAACATCATCAATCTAGAGCTTAAACATTCCCATCAACAGCCCCACCAACAGCCCCATCAACAGCCTCTGAGAGGACACGCCGTGCTACCCTCACTACTGCTACTACCTCTACTAAGCCACTAACGTCTCGTGTCTTCGTCCTCCTATGAGATTTCTACACTTGTCTTCTAAGATGGGCACATATTCCCGCTGAGGAATTTCATAGAAAGTATGGATTATTATAATATTATTCTATCCTTATATTATTATAAGTATCCTAGAATTTTTATAGCATGGAAAATATCCAGCAGAAGAGGGAATAAGAGAAGAAAATAAGCACCCTAGGTAGAAAAAAAACATATTCTGTGCACCAAATCCTGTGTTAACTGACTTAGCTTCTATGTATTTTTAAAATTACAAACCCTATAGCTGTTAAATTTGAAAGTTAGAAACACTAAATTTATAAAGAAGAAAATTCAACTTCTCTAGAGCATCATCAAGTTTCTAACAATATTTTAGTATACTGCCTTCTAACCGCTTGCCACATAAAAGGGTGAGAACATAATTGAGAGAGAGATAGGAGAAGTTTGGTGGCACTTTTACGGAGCCACAACCTCTCTCCAGGATCCTCTTCCGTAAAGGGGAAAATGAGGAATGATACTAAATAAAATAATCAATTATTAATGAATACTGAAAGAACTTGCCACTTCCAAAGAAAAATTAACAACATGTGAATGCATAATTAACAAGAAAACAAATTTCAGTAGAAAAAAATATTAAAAATTGTTTTTTTATTTTAACATTTTATTTATCTTAATAAAATTGTAATATTTAAAAATATTAAAAGCACTTCACTAATTGTAAAAAAGTAAAATGTGCTATATATTTGGCTATTAAATAATAAAGAGATTTAAATGAGATTATTCTGACTTGTCAAGGTCCTGTTAATAATGGCAACTCGTAAATAAACAGTAAACATTTATTGAATGAATGAGTGACCAAATGATGGGAATGTAGACCCTTGGACCTAATAATTCACTATTTCATACACATTTTAACTTAAGGATTTTACATATATATATATATATATATATATATGGCTATATTGACATATATAAATATATATACATAATTTATTATGCATAACTACACTATATACAATTATATACAAAATATATACTTACTATATGTAATAATATACATATAACTTATATAATATATATGATTTATAAGATCACATCTATCATAAGTTACAAGTCAATAAATTATCAGTAAATGTACTTATATAACCACTGCTCAGATGAAGAAGTTAAACATTACAAACATCACAGAACCTGCTCTCATACTTCCTCCCTTCCCAAAATTAAACACCATCCTGACTTCGAAAACTAAAACCAGTCATCTCAGATGGTCACTAGAGTTGAAATGTAAATCTAGTCTGGCCTGATGCTGCAATCTATGTTCTCTCCATTACATCATCCTACTTTGTGTTGGGGCTGTGTAAATTAAAAAAAAAAAAAAATTTGCATCACTACAGAATTTGTAAAAACAAGTTTTACATTGTAAAATGGATATTTGGTACCTGGAACTGGATTTCTCATATTGTCAGTGAATGATTACATAGCTTACTAGTTCAGTCAGTATTATTGAGTACTTCCTGGTCAGCTGCTAGTCTGGATGCAGAAGATACAAAGGGGAATAAGAAAGGCAGGACTTTGCCCTTGGAAACTTGTATTTTCCAGGGCACAGGGAGAAAATAAACACCTGATAAATAAATGAAATCATTGTGTGCTGAAGGCCATAAAGGCGATAAACGCAATGACGTGATGGGAAGTAAAGAGAAGAAGGAACAGAGTGGGGAATGGGCCAGGAGGCTAAGCATGCAAAGGAGCCCAGCACGCACCAAGCCCTGATGAATTACTCTGTTGGAAGGCCAAAGGCACTGAGTCAGGAAAATCCATCTGTGTGATTTTCAGAGAAAGTAGAACAGGGCAGGTGGGGTCCAACAAGAAAAGGGGAGAAGCTACAGAATTCATGGAAGAGACGTGTAGAAAGTGGCTACGCGAACCCTTCTCAGTCATGGGGAGATGTACGGATCTAATTCCATGGTTTTATTTAGCAATGTCTAAACTGATATTAGTCTTTACAAGGTCATCCTTACTCCTGAGTGGAGCATGAGCTATTGGTGAGTGAGAATGGAAGTGAGAAGCCCAGCAAGGAGCACACTGCAATGGCTTAGGTAAGAGATAGTGATGGCAAGGACGGGGGTGGTGGCCTTTGAAAGGGAAAGTTACATGTTGTAAGGAGAGCGAACAGCAAAGAGGATGAACTGGAGGGAGAGGAAGGGGGAGGAATTAAGGATGCTTTCAGGGGTTTGGGCTAGCGGGCTCGATGCATCGTTCTCAGGAGCCACACTGTCATCTAGTGACAGCATTTATATCATGCAGGAGGCACGGTTACAATAGGTACAAGCTACAATTTTCCAATAATTTGCTCTTTACAAATGAGAAGTCACTGAGGCCTAGAGGTATCAAACAGAGTAATGTCAGTGGGTTGAAAGTTCTGAGCTTCATTTGGATGCGGCTTTACTGGATGCAGCATTTATGCTTTTGGTCTGAAATAGGGTTTGCAGAGAGTCAGAAGCACAATTCAGTCTCCACACAATGTTGTGACTGAGGCCTGACGTCTTATTCTGATGTTATGATAAGAGTTTATGGTTTAGAATCTAAAGTACAGATGGATGAAAACTTCCATTTACACAGGAATTGAGAATTGAGACTGGAGACAGCCCTGTGTAAGAAAGACGGTAATCATTTTATTTATTTATTTATTTATTCATTCATTCATTCATTCATTCATTTACTTGGATTTATTCTGAGAGAGAGTGAGCATGAGTGGAGGAGGGGGTGTGAGGGAATCCCAAGCACGCTGCACACTCAGCTCAGAGCCTGAGGCAGGGCTGGATCCCACAACTGTGAGATCACAATCTGAGCCATTATCAAGAATGGGACACTTAACCAACTAAGCCACCCAGGTGCCTGAAGATTGTGATCATTTTACTTTTTTTTAAGTTTCATTATTTATTGTTAGACAGACAGAGAGTGAGCGCACATGCAAGCAGGGGAGGGGCAGAGAGAGAGAGAGAATCCCAAGCAGCTTCTATGCCATCAGAGTGGAGCTCCATGTGGGTTAGATCTCACAAACCGTGAGTCGATGACCTGAGCTGAAAGCAAGAATCAGTCACTTAACTGACCCAGCCACCCAGACAACCCCCCCCAAGATTGTTATCATGTAAAATTTTTTCAGGATGTTGTTCTTTCAGAAGATCATGAGGCTGCTTGCTCAGAACAGCTTGACCATACTGGTATGTAAGACAGTCAAAGTTTGGTGCATGAGGGAAATTGAAATAAAGTTAGAGGGAGTAGATAAGTTTTAATTGTTATTTATTTTTGAGAGAGAGAGAGAGAGAGACGGGGTGGGGGGAGAGAGAGAGAGCTGGGGAGGGGCAGAGAGAGAGGGAGACATAGAATCTGAAGCAGGCTCCAGACTCTCAGCTTCCAGCACAGAGCCCGATGCGGGGCTTGAACTCACAAACTGCAAGATCATGACCTGAACTGAAGTCGCTCAACCGACTGAGCCACCCAGGCGCCCCAGGAGTAGATAAGCTTTAAAGACAAGGTTTGCCTCAATTGTACTCAAGTTGGATCCCAAATTGCAATATCTGCCAGAACAGTGTTCAAACCAAGGATTCCTCTGGAAACTATCTAATACAAAATTCACCTTAACTTAAAATGATATACAAACTGTAAGCATTAAAGACACCTTAGACATGATTTAGACCAAGACTCTTTATATATATATGAATTTATAATAAAGTCTATTTTCACAGACTAAGACATTAAATCCATCTTGGTGCAAACAAGTCTAGCTGGAAAACCTCTTGGATTATTTGAATCCCAATTTACCTACTTCCCTAAGGCACCAAAAGTACCACTTGATTTTATCAATTCAGCAAAACAATCTGTTTTTCTTGAAATTTTTTAAATGCTTCCCAAGTGAAATTAATCAGTTAGCTAAATAAAGCATCCACCTGTATTTGCCCTGAGAAAGTCACAAATACCAAAGGTAGTATCACAAATAACTGGCAAGTCTTTAGCCCTTCCTCACCTCCAGGTCCAAAGCAATTATTAAAATTAATTAATTAATTAATTAATTAATTAATTTTTAAAAAGGAAAAAAGGCAACTAAATGACAGATGCCTTAGAGTACCCTACAAGAAGTCAAGTAGAAGTTCTTTGATAATGACTCATCAAAAAAGTAAAGGAGAACCTGAAGCAGCTTTTAAGAATGTTGATTTTCCTCTGATAGTCTTAAGGTTAAGCCTCATTCATTTGATGTGACAGAGAATGGCCAGTAATTATCCCAAACCTCAGAGTGCTGGAGCTAAAAGCCAATTTAATTAGCATTTTTATCTGGCCACTTGGATTTTTATTACTCTAGAACAAGATTTTGAAACAGCAGTGAATTCTTTTAGAAGTTCAACAATAAATAGTTTTATTCTTTCTGCATGCTATATCAGTAAATTGATTTTTTGTTTGCTTTTAGTTTGATTTTCTAAGTTTATATCCTATATTCTATACTGTCATTTGTTCAACAGAAAGGTTTTTTTGTTGTTGTTGTTTTCTTTTTATAACACAAAAGCAAGGGAAAATAAAACTATATGAAAACAAATCCTACCCTAGGTTCACGTTAGGCATGTTTTAGGTCACTTTCAAGGATTGGCCTAGTACAGAAACAGAGCTAACTTTGGCCTACAACGCAGAGTGCAGCCTCCAGGAGGGGCACTGTATGATGCTATTCAGGTGAGCCAGAGGAAGGCATTTTTCAGTCTTTTTCTATATCTCTAATTCTGGTTGCCCCACTGGCTATACATAATCAGCACCAAAGCATTGCTTCTCAAATGCAACAACTTCTCTTAAGTTTCTCTACCAACATCCATTCTCCGATCTTACTCCTACAGGCCAGCTATCACTTCCATATTGATGACTCAATACACAGCTTTAGGTTATGTTTCACACACATTGCCAATTCTATTGACCCAATGCCTAAAAGACTCAGATATAAAATTGTCCTAAAATTCAACATAAATTATGCTGAACTCATTGTATTATCCCAAACTCAATACCATCCTCCTCATCCTGGCATATCACCAGGCTTTTCAGAATCTAGGCTGCATATAGAATTCTTTGCCCTGTTGGCTTAAGAAGCAGTACTTCCCATGTTCTCGGAAATGTACACATCTTATTTCTTGCAGAACACTTTTCTACCTCTATGCCCCAACCATGGGATTCTAATCACAGGCCCCTTTTCTCTCCATGTGAGTTAGCTTGGGGAAGAGGGAGGAAGAAAAAAGATTAATGCTGTTCCTGTGCCTGGCAACTGAGGTGTCGCTTCGGACCTGTGCTCAGTACCCTACTATTTCTACATTCTTATCAAGAACTTTTAGGAAAATAAGGAAGGGAGTTTATTATTTGGTGGCTTGTTGGCACAGAAACAAGGAGGTGTAACCCAGCCATTGAATGACAGGAGACGTTGACTCACAGAAGTCAGTACTCAGAAAAAATAAAATGATACATAATCTGAAGAAGCATAATCTCAAGGTGCAGATTTACAAGGTTAGTTGCATAAATATGGAACAAATGATCTACCTTAACAGATACTCCTGGGGTATTAACTTGTTCACAGCTCAAAATGTTAAGAGTGCAATGTTCACATCAAGAGTGATAGTGGTCCTGTTAAGTTATAAATTAATGAGTTCAGTCTGGAGAATTACATCCAGGTATAGCACTCTCCTTTCAAAGAGTGCCTACAAATAAATGCAATCCCAAAGAAGACAATCTGAATGCTTGGAGATTTGGAAAAGGGTTTATCAAAGTGACTGATCAAGATAATAATGTATGCTTATTCTGGAACTTGGGATAATATGGGGAAGGCCTGTCAGAATTTTCCCTGTGAATACTAAAAAAAATTTGTTTAATGTTTATTCATTTTTGAGAGACAGAGAGACAAAGCATGAGTGGAGGAGGGGCAGAGAGTGACAGAGACACAGAATCTGAAGCAGGCTCCAAGCTCTGAGCTGTCAGCACAGAGTCCAACACGGGGCTCGAACCACGAACCATTGAAATCATGACCTGAGCCGAAGTTGGATGTTTAACCGACTGAGCCCAGGTGCCCCATTTTTCTGAATATTTTTAAAGATTGGCTGTATTCCCTAGGAGGCAAGAACAGGGATGGGTATTATAGGATGGCCCGTTTTGTCTTATTATCAGGCCAATATTTTTAATATTTAAACGTTCTGAAAATAAAATAGGCTGCTTCACAATGACTGAGCTTCCTGAGCAGGAAGTGTGAAGCTGATAATCACACGTCAGAAATGGTATAGATATGGTTTTTGAGTCTTACTTCTAAGCTCTCTATCATTTCATAAGGTTTTCTGAAACATGAACAAGAGCCATTCTCATCTTCGTCCTCCCACTTTTAGTCATTGCATAGCTAGAATGCCATTATTTCCAAGTCTATAATTAGCCCAATTATTTTGGAAGCTTTACTTTCCCATGGAGGTTTTTCCCTGGGGGTGGGAGCAGTTATAGATCACAGCGTGGAGCTGTTTTTGTGCTTAATAATGGTGACCGTCTTGATAGCTCTGAAATATCCACTGAACTGTATACAGGGATCAGGAGGCTACAGATAAGGTGCTAATCCCCAGCCACGTGCCTCCTCCTTGTCCCCGAGTGTTCAAGGCTACAAGAACAAGTTGAATTTGCAACTCAGCCTTAAGTTCACAACTCTGCCTCTAAAAATATTCTCACATTTATTAAACGAATATGCTTAAATACCTAATATCGCCCGACACAGCCAAAACTATAAAACGCAGTAGGTTCTGTATGAAATTTCTTTGGTCTTTATCGTAAGCGCATACTTTTTAAATCTTGCTGCCTCTTACCTTTCAGTATGTACATTTTATAAGGGCTCTTCATTTGCTGCAAAATGTCACCAATACTGATAAGGCCAGCTATTGCTGACAAAATCCCTTCTTCCTTTGCAATGAAGAACAACAGGGTAGAAGGTTATCTCTAAACCATTTCATGGGTAGTAAGGTTATAAAAGCAACATGACTTTTAATAGATTTTTAAATATTTATATGGTAGAGGGACTTTAAGAAGTGATTCATGGTGAGTATCTCTAGCTACATGGCATTCTATGTTTCCAAAGACTGAATCTATAACTTAAGGAAACTATGAGACTTCTGTTGTCATTAATGTTGAGAACCTACATCAGAAATATATACAAGCCCACAAGATTATACCATTTAGATTGAATATTTCCCTGAATTCTAATTCAGATCTTTCCAAACACACATGCGCACGCGCCCGTGCGCGTGCACGCGTGTGCACACACGCACACACACATGCACACACACGCACAGCCATAATGTCTTAAGTTAGTCTCTTCTACAGAAATTAAACTATTGTTGGATTCATTCCTCACATTTATATTTTTCTAAATATGTATATAGTGGAAATAAATGGAGACCCATAAAATGTAAACGAGGCAATTCAGAGCTTATTATCACAAGAGGGTGAGTCCTATCACTTGGGTTTGGCAGAGACTCAAACCAGACAGGCAGTAGGAACAGCTTATAGCGGATACAAAGGAAAAACTTTAGGTATACCTGATTGAAGGTTTTTGGAAGAAGGGAGCTGGAAGCTTGCTAACTGCAAGCAAGGCCTTTTATGTGATTGGTTTGGGAAATACATTGGGCTTTCATTGTCTGGTTCTGAGTTGGAAGCAGGGAGGCAAAATAGGAAAGCTAGCAATCACTGACCAAGTCCTGTCTGTTTAGGGCTGATTTGTACAGAGACTGTGGTTTGGCTTCCAGGGCTGGTTGCTGCAAAGGTTAGGGGCCATAGGGAGTTCAATTTTCACATATGGTCTGGCCATTGTCTATTTGAATATTTAGTGTCTCAGTGTTCTATCTAAAAGTCTTAATTTGTCAAGAATACTTTTTCTCATTAAGTACCATAAAACATATCTCTATCAAGTATAGTTGGGAGGCAAGTCTTGTGAGTCTCTTGTTTTTCTGTACATCTTGCAAGCAGAGGTATGGGTATGTTTTTCATTCCAGATTTTTTTTCAAGGATGTTTGCATATGGAATGGCCTTGGAACACAGAGATAGTAACTTTGTCCAGAAAACAGCACAGGTCTGTTTATAGCCCAGTATAACAAAGATAATGTGTCCCTCCAGGGAAAAGTTTGGGTGGTTGCTTTATAAAACATTTGAGTAATCTATGTTTAAACTTCCTCAACAGTAATGCAAAATCACTGCGTGTGCAACATCCATTTGGGGCATTCTATATGTCTTTGTGGGACTCGGGAGCAAGGGGAACCGAAGCAAACAAGCTGCTTGCTATGTTGTAAAAGATAAAGTCCTTTGTCTCTGACCCTAGAGTGTCATGTATTCTCCAGCATCGAAGAAACTGTGGCAGGAAAACTTGTTAGCTTAAAAAGCAGGATAAAATCTCAAATCTTCTGTTCTTTACAAGTACTAGGTATTAACACCCAAAAATAATCAATCATGTAAGGGAACACTGTGTTCTTCCCTGTGATTTGACAGCATCACCAAGATTATAAGAGCAATGCACAAAAATGTAAAGGGCACCTTGGATAAACTCACATAATTCAGATTGTCTTTGGTAAATGGAAACAATTTAATGCTTTAAGGACAGGCAGAGCTAATGAAATGAGGGTTCTGATTGTAAATATCAAGATATACGTGCACTGCTATTCCTCGGGTGGTTGATATTTAAATAAGGCTAATCATCAAAACTATCAGAGTGCAAAAGATTACAGAAAATGCTTAGATTTAATTTATGTTTAATCCTTACTACGTCATCTTTCTCCAAATCGCATAAAAAAATAATTGCAGCAAAGGTAGCAAACATTGCTAGTTCATGATAAAATATCAGTGCACCTGGCATATTGAAATCATTTACTTATAAGCTGCCAACATTTTCATCTCAATGAAAATTGATCTAACTAGAAAAATTTGTGTGCTTGAAATACATCTCAATAATCACCCTTGAGTTGGAAAAATAAATGATATTTTTCAAAATATATTTACTCAACTAAGATAAGTCTTTAAATCCCTGCTGGATAGTTGGAACACTTATGACTACACAGCATTTTTTAGACTCTTATGGTGTACAGTGATAAGCCCTTCTGTAAGTCAGGTTACTATATGTAAGGTGTTTGTTAGTCTTATGTTTTGTTATCTGTGAATTTTTAAATACATTCTTCTAAGTTATCCAATAAAAAAATGGGGACTGCATAGATTATGTACTTTCAAAAGAATAACCCAGGCTTAGATTAGAATATTTGGCTTCAGAGGTTACCATGCACTGATAAGACAGATAGAACACTGAGGCAAGGATGTTTCTAAATCTGCTGGACCATTGCATTTACTTTTGAAGAAGTGAGTCCCATACACTTTAAATTTCAAGGCAAGCTACTTTTAAAAATAAAAGCTAAGTACATGAGGAATGAATAAATCAACTTGAAAGTGTCCACCAGATACCATTTTTCCTCCCATAGAGAACGTAGTATGTTATCTGAGTGATAGGGATTACAATTTTCATTTTCAGGAACTGGGGGCAACGTTAGGCAAATATACATCCTGAATGTAATTACATACCCAAAGGGAAAGTTTGCAAATATATGGGGACCCATATGTGCTCTAGTTCTAACCAGGAAGACATGAGTTTAACTCCAAAACTGTCTCATATTCAATTGCATGAGTTAAGAGTTGTACTGGCATAACATTTCTCATGCAATTTAAATGAAATCTAGAATACAAAACTTAAAAGATGGAGAATTAAATTGTTTCCTCTTGCTCATCAAAGAATTTTAATAGCTGATTCCCAGAGACCAATATTATTTATTTCATCATGAACATTTTTAATATGAATCAGAGGAAGTAATCCATGTCTGATAATTTGATAAAAATACTTTGAGCACATCCAGCATCCCTTGTTCTGCTCCACTCTTATCATGTTACCTTCAGATTTGTAATTTAGTCTTTTGAGTGACAAAGAAAAGAGCTCTTTGCAGTGGAACAGCCCTAGTTCTCAAGCCAAGTGACCTACTAATGCGTCATTTTGTCTAATACTTTGCTGTGAGTTTATCTCCCAGACTCTGAAAAACTGAAATCATATAAATTACTTTTCTCAACCTGAAAAACTGAGGACCAGATCCTGGATCATAATGATCCCACACAATTACTGGTGGGAGACTACAGACAGGTGAACCAGCTCGCCTGTTCCTCCTTTTGGCATAACAAGCTTCCAAAAGAGGTTTTGTACAAAACATAGCACTTCATTTGAAACTCAGAAAGAAGAGAGAGAAGGTTCCCCAAAGAACCCTCAGCTGCAAAGATAAACCCTCCATCTGCATCGGAGTCACTGTAATCCCCAAACAAATATATTTATAGGAGATTAATGATCTCTCAAATCTCATTCCAGACCAGCTCCTGTTTCAGGAGGTGAGGTGATTAACAAAATCAAATCAAAAATAGATAGCTTTGGATGCAAATTCAAGAGCCCAGGATTGTCTGATAAAGAGGCCATATTCTGGGGAAACCATTTAAGAAGAGGTCAAAAATCCTAGAAGCACTGATCAATTCCAGACAAAGGTTGTCATATGGCTAAGCAACTGAGCTGTCCGGTCACTAGCATATGCACCTAGTCAGAGGGCACATTCTCCATCATTTCACCAAATCAGATGGTTACCATGCAGTGGGACCCTAAGTCCTGATCCTTTTGATGACAGGTAAATTTACATTTTAGTCTGTTTCATTTCCCATTCCTTTAAGCTAAGATATCAAATTCACTTTAAATCATACTAGCTCTTTGGAATAAAGTTTCTATTATGGCTAGGACTTTGTGTCTGGGGCTAGCAGGTTAGTCTGCATAATTGACATCATCCTAATAGCCAGTAAAGATCAGATTGGAAGAGAAGGTACTCTCAGCAGTGACTCTTACTTGACCATTTAAGAAGATGGGCACGGAACTTAGATGTATTGTTACTAAGGAACAAGGCGCTTAAAGGCTGATGTATCATCCATTGATAATATATATAGTATAGGTTATCATCAGCAGGGGTTCTCTGAGGATGCCATTAGATAGGTAAAACAAATCCAAGCAGAATCTGGGCAAAGAAAATTTCAAGCAAACGGGAAATGCTGTTATTAATATACTGCAGCTAATTATTAGGGTAAATTAGTCTGGGGCTCAAGTTACAGAATTCCAGTATCCTTAAGGACTGGCCCTATCTATGTAGGATCTCCAAATTAAAGAAGTGAGATCTCCAAACTAATGAAGGGGATTCTAAGTAGATCCACGCCTCAAGCTCACAGGTTGTTTACAAAATCCAGCCACGTTATTTAATTTGTTCCTATTTATTATGGTCAGAGTAACCAAACAAAAAGTGGCCACACTTATCCATATATCAGCTGCCCCATACTAATTACTTCATATTTATTTGTTTACCACATTGACGGTCTCTCAGTCTCCTGCTTTTTTACCCAAAGTGCAGTTTCTCTTGTCCAGAATAGTTCTTGGATATGTACACTCAACGTTGACTTCCTGATTATTTTAGCTTCCCAGTCGACCATACTGGCTTTGGTAGCCTGTTCTCTACATGTGTTTTCTGATTCATACTCTAGATCCACTAGTTTTGCTTCATGCTATCTAATCTCAGGCCCCAACACGTTGCCACTGCTCCTTAGGAGAATCTTAGAACATTTGCTGTCTCCTACAGTACTAACAATCAAGATTTACCTTTACTCAGGTTTTCAGTTGAAAATATCATTGATACACAATATAATACATAGTGAATAAAACAGAAACCAGATTGCTAGACTTGGAATACAAGGGTAAATATAAATGAGTATCACCATAGATACGTAGTCAAATTTCATAGACTCGTGATCTGCATCTGCTTGCCTTCAGGATTCTTAATCCCTTGTATTCCCTGTCCTCCTCTGTATTTCTGGAAGGCTCTGAAAGGGTGACTTTTATGTGCTCCATTCTCGTGGTTTTCACACTCGGTCATCAGGAACTGAAGTTCCTCCTGAACAGTCTACTGAGCAGTTCTCTGCCAAGGAGCCGTCTCAGCAGGGCTGGGCATCGTGGGCATCTCTACCATCCACCACTCCACTCTTAGGGATGGTCCTGTTTTTCTTGGCAGTCCTACTTTTTATGGTGAGTACTGCAGCTATTCAACATCAGCTTCCAGGCACTCAAGTTCGGAATTGGGAGGCAAAAGATACAAGTACAGTTCATGGCAAAAGTGAGATAATGCATTTTCCCCACTGAATTTTTAGCAGATCCCAAAACAAGAGTTTCTGTGTTGCAAGAGGGAGAATATCAGTCGTACTTTGTTACGTTTTGTTCTGGTTTTCACTTTTCCTCACAACTTGTTCCTTTCCTAGGACTTAAAGGGCTGGCATGAGGACAAATTTAGTTTATTGACACTGTACTGTGTCCAGATTGCACAGTCCCCTCAGGACAGTAAGAATTAGTTACAAACCACAATGTGCTCCATCCTATAGAATGTGCTAAACCAGGAAGATACACTTTGGCTGCACATGCTCCATCTCTGAACTGGTGGTGACTTGAGAAAGCAGGTGCCCAGTTCTTGGAACTCGGTTTACTTTGAGTTAACAAAGGAAGACTGACTTGTTGGTAGGCTACTGATTAGGGAGTAAATAGACATTTCTTTTCAAAAATTTTTTAATGTTTATTTATTTTTGAGAGACAAAGAGAGATAGAGCATGAGTAGGGGAGGGGCAGAGAGGGAAGGAGACACAGAATCTGAAACAGGCCCCAGGCTCCGAGCCGTCAGCACACAGTGAGACATGGGGCTCGAACTCACGAACTGTGAGATCATGATCTGAACCAAAGTCAGACGCTTAACCAACTGAACCACCCAGGCCCCCAGTAGACATTTCTGAAATACACCACACTACAGAGGTTCTCAGGCCTAGCTATGAACCAAAATCACAGTTTAACAATTAAAGATGAGGCTCAGAGAATTTACACAACTTGTGCAAAGTCAAATAGCAAACAAATAATGGTCTAAGATGGGATTTAAAGTGAGATTTATTCAAGTCCAAAGTTTACACTCTTTCTACAGTGCTACACTGCTTCCCTGTTTTAAACACACACACACACACACACACACACACACACACACACACACACAAACACACACACTCCTACCAAGGAATTAATTTAGATCAAAGAAAAATATAGAAGCAACCTTAAACTTGACTTGTCATAAATCTTCTCCATATTGTGAATTGCATCATTTGAAATATTTCCCAAGGGACATGATATCTAAATATCATCAGGACATGTGGATGTCAGATATTATATATTTATGAATGTGAATTATAAAAATAAAAAGTTGACTGTGAAAATATAGACATGATTTTGATGATTTATCATGAAAATGGCTTTTAAACTGATGGCAAGTTGCTCAGAATATAAAATTGCATACATAATACAGTTTGATCTTGTACTGCTGATTAAGTTAATTCCTTCTGATGGGCTGAGAGAAAATGTAAGCAGACAGACAGCTTTGTGACACAGAGCACATCATAAGAGTTTAACTGAATTTTTCACCTGATTTGAGCTGCATAAATTACTAGATCACTCAGTTTTCCCTTTGAAACTCTCCCATTGGGAGTTGCACAGGCTCCCAATTAACCCTAACAAGAGAGCCAAGCTACTGAAATGCATGTCTGGAATATGTTCACTGTTTTGTTACTTTAGTGCTTGGGGATCAAACTGCTACTCAATCCTGTTCTTCCTTCTTCCTTAGTAACAAAACCGAGGGATCACTCTAGATAACAACTTTTATAGCTAAATAACTACATTTCCCATTTTCCCATGCAGCTGGAGGTAACTAACAAGTGGAAGTTGGTGGGTAGGTTTGAGAGAAAGCTCTTTCAGAATCAGCCAGAGTTATCAGGTACCTCCTCCCTTATTCCTGCTGGTTCTCTGAACTGCAGGTATGATGACTAGAGCTCCATCAGACATTTTGGATCAGGAGCCGATCCTAAAGATGGGAGACCCATGCAAACAATGGGAATAGGAAAAGAGGGGGAAAAAAGGGCCCTTTATTGAGTCACCACCTATCAGTCAAAATAGCTCAGCATTACATAGCTCTAGTCTTTGTGTTTGAGAAAGAAACAAAGAGAAAGAGAGGGGGAGAGGAAAAGAGAGTGAGAGAGCAAGAGAGAAACTTTTATCATATTGAAGCTAGGGTTATTTCTGGTCTGTGTTACTTGCAGCTGAATGAAATTCTAAGCCAATCCGTTGTCCATTCTGACTAGGGTCAAATGGTACACATTGGAAAAAAAAAAAAAGTCTTCTAAGAAGCGGCTATGATGAGATGTCTGGGGAAGTTGACTTTCTCATTTTTAAGCTCTCATCTTTTATCTATTCTGTTACAATTCTTCATTACTTGAAAGTTGGAACTATGTTGTTTAAAAAGGGAACTCCATTGTTTAAATAGGGAAAATTGACTTTGAGATGATATTAGCAGTCAGCACGGTATAATGTAAAGTGCTTGGGATTTAGAATCAGTTGAGCCCTGAACTCAAATTCCAATTCTCACATTTATCAGCTGCATATCTCCTATACAAGTTACCTGGTTTTCTTAGGGATAAAATGGAAACAGTAAGAGCCCCTTCACGGCATAGTTGTTTAACATAATGCTATTAAGTACCATAATACTCAGTGATGGCAGATATATTTGTTATTTCATTTCTATGTCTAATCTATCCAAAACTTATACATAAATGGTCATGGCCTCTATAAAGTTCTCTAACATTATTGTTAACCCGACTTAATCATTATTTATACCAATTCTGAGCACTATTGCCATATATGTTTTATGGGTACTTGTTTTTTCTACAGATTCTAAATTCTGTGTATCTCAGATCACTATCAGAGGCCCTTCCAATAAGTGACCGGTCAAGGAGTATTTGAGGCCTGTGTTCTAACTATATCTGTTCTCAGAAATAGCAGAAAACATATGCAGGGCCGCAGGGGTTGATTATAGCAATCAGAATTCAGTTCTTTCTTCCTGCTGACATTATATGTTTTATAAGCCATGAACTAGCAGCATAAGCAGTAAAAACGGCCATTTTGATAACTTATATCATGTGAATAGGCCTTAATTATTGTCGTTACATTTTTTTAATTGTAGTTACATATTACACCTTATTCTTGTTCTAAATCCAACTTTTCTACACCTTCTGCATTCATTTTTAGGACACCTTAGTATCTGTAGAGAGGCTGCTTCTATCATACTCTGTTAGACACTAAATCCTTTTATCACCAGGGTCATGGGTTCCTTCATGAATGTTTTAAGATGGCTTTTGGTATCATATTAGAAAATAGACAAATCCAATTTTATATTTGTTGTGGGTGTCAGATTAAACTCAAGCTGAATTGTTAGCTGCTAAACCAACTAAAAACTTATTCTGATTTTTGTATTCAATAGTATGTGAAAATAACCCAGGAAGCCATTTCTAGTTAGTGTCATTATAATTTTAGCATGACTTCAGCATTTGGAAACATAATTATGTAATTCATTTTAAATATCTATTAGGACATATTAATCATCAATGACATATTTTTTTAATGTTTATTTATTTTTGAAAGAGAGTGAGCAGGAGAGGGACAGAGAGAGAGGGAAACAGAGGATCTGAAGCAGGCTCTGTGGTGATAACCGAGCCCGATGTGGGCCTTGAACTCACAAACTGTGATATCATGACCTGAATCAAAGTCAGACGCTTAACCAACTGGACCACCTGGGTGCCCCATCAACGAGGTATTTTTAAGTAACGTTCAAATCACTCTGTCTCAGAAGAGATTCTTTTAGAAAATTTATTAAGGGTACTATTAACAGACTTATGCCCTTTATTAAGATAGAGTTCCAAAGTACACTAGTCAAGTGGCACATTCACATTAAACTTCACATTTAACACGTCCTCTTACTGAGTATGGTCACGTTAAACAAATTAGGCAAACACATACACAATTATCTAAACAGGAAATAAATTTAGATACTTTATGATAACATTTCATACTGAGAAGAAATACCATCTATTCTCATTTGTATGAAATTTACCTTACCTATTTCAACCAATATACATTGAAATTATTCTATGTTCAGGCATTAAATCAGGTCTTGGGATTTCTAATATTTTATATATATATATATATATATATATATATATATATATATATATATATATTTCTCTACCTCCAGGGTGCTCACACTCTAATAAGGGATAATTATATTGTAATGCAGTGAATTCAGTTACGTATACACACGCATGCACATAGGCATGTATACACACACACACACACTACTGTGTGTAAACTGATAAAGGTTGCTTATCTAGATCCCAACTTTAGGGAAGGCTTTCTAGAGATATGACACTTAAGGAATCAGATTTAGACTGACTTTCAACATCTTACTAATTATGCTTTTTGCACTCTGTTTGTTCTTCAGATTGATACACTACTCTCCAATGAGGCTATGCAGAAGTTTTCAAGGAAAGAGGAGCAATGTGAGTGCAGGCATCATTCATCCAAGCCCCTGCCAATTTCATACCAAGTCACCATCAATGAAAGCTAAGGAAAGGGGGCATCTGGGTGGCTCAGTCAGTTAAGCGTATGACTTCAGCTCAGGTCATGATCTCACAGTTTGTGGGTTTAAGCCCCGCATCGGGCTCTGTGCTGACAGCTCAGAGCCTGGAGCTTGCTTTGGATTCTGTGTCTCCCCGTCTTTCTGCCCCTCCTATGCTCGTGCTCTCTGTCTCTCTCTCTGTCTCTCAATAATAAATAAATGTTAAAAAATATTTTTAATAAAAAAGCTAAGGAAAGGACTGACAGAAAACACAATTAAGAAATAAACTTCTGAATTAAGGGTAAAAACCAAAAAAAGATGACACATATATGCTACAAAAACTGAATAATTTGTTCTAGGCAAAATGTATATGGGACTATATAATTTTAAGACTCTAAGCAAAGCACTTTATTTACCTGGAAGTTGTTGCAATGTAAGATGCTTATGTAAGAGGTACTGGCAAAAGCAACAATAACTCCCAAGATATTTTGAGAGCAAGCCAAAGATGAGAGTGACTTATGGGAGAGAAAGATATCCACTGCACTTGGAACTTACTTACTTACTTACTTACTTACTTACTTTATTTATTTATTTATTTATTTATTATCAAGGAAATAATTGTAAATCCACTGGCAACTGTGGCCAACTCCAAGTGGATTTATTGGGGGAAAAAAGATGCATTTTTTATGCATTGATAAATACTGTGAATTATAAATACAAAATTGAGAGGAAGGTACAGAAATTTCCTGTGTACCCCTTGCCCCCATATATACATAGCATTTCCTTATTATCAATATCCACTTCTAGAAATGGTACATTTGTTACTGCTCATGAACCTATATTGATACATTATAACCATCCAAAGTGCATAGTTTGCATTAAGGTTCACTCTTGGCATTGCACTTTCTATGGGTTGAGACAAATGTATAATGATAGGTATCTATCGTGATAGCATCGTCCAGGGTATCTTCACTGCCCTAAAAATCCTCTGTATTGCACCTCTATATCCCTCGACACCCACTCCCATCTCTGCCTCAAACTACTGGCAACCACAGACTTTTTTTTTTAACCTACATCCCCAGTTGTGCCTTTTCTAGAGTGTTAGATAATTGGAATCATATGGTACGTAGCCTTTTCAGATTGGCTTATTTTACTTTTCATGTCTTTTCATGGATTGATAACTCATTTCTCTTTAGCAATGAATAATATGCCATTGGCCAGATGTACCAGTTTATCTATTTAACAACTGGAAAATATCTTTAGTGCTTCCAGGTTTTGGCAGTTATGAACAAAGCAACTCTAAATATTAATGTGCACATTTTTGTGTGGAAATAAGGTTTTCAACTCCTTTGGATAAATATGAAGGAGCACATTTGCTGGATCATATGCTAAGAGAATGTTTTGTTTTGTAAGAAATGATCAAATTGTCTTGCAAAATGGCTGCATCATCTTGTATTCCCACCACCAATGAATGAGAGTTCCTGTAGCTCCCCATTGTCACCCAGCATTGGGTGTTGTGAGTGTTCTGGATTTTAGCCATTGTCTTAGGTATATAGTGTTATCTCATTATGATCATTTTTACTTTGCATTTCCTTGATGACATATGATATGGAGTATCTTTCCATATGCTTATTTTCCATCTGTGTAACTTCTTTGGTGATATGCCTGTTAAGGACTTTGGCCTATTTTTAAATTGAGTTGTTTGCTTTCTGACTCTTGGGCTTTGTAATTTCTTTGCATATTTTAGATAATAGTACTTTATCAGATGTGTTTCTTGCAAATGTATTTTCCTAGTCTGTTGCTTGTCCTCTTACCTTCACTTGACATTGTTTTTGATAGGGCAGAAGATTTTTTTTTTTTTGGCACGTTCAGGTTAGCAATTAATTCTTTCATGGATTATATCTTTGGTATTATACCTCATAGAACATCACCATATCCAAGTTCATCTAGGTTTTCTCTTCTGTTATCTTCTAGGAGTTTTATACTTTTGGATTTGACATTTATTAATTTTGGATTTATTTTTGAAGGGTGTAATGTCTGTATCTAGCTTCATTTTTCTTGCATTTGGATGCCCAGTTGTTCCAGCACCATTTGTTGAAAATATTATCTTTGCTTCATTGTATTGTTTTTACTACATTATCCAAAATCAGTTGACTATTTCTGAAGACCTCTTTCTGGGCTCTCTTTTATGTTTCATTGATCCATTTGTCTTTTCTTAATGCCACACTGTCTTGATTACAGTTGTTTTCTAAGAAGGAATTAAGTTGTGTAGTATCAGCCCGCCAACTTTGTTCTTCAATACTTTGTTGGCTGTTTGGGGTCTTTGCCTCTCCATCTCTAATATCTAACATAGATATTAGAATGAATTTTGTCAATATCCACAATATAACTTACTGGGTTTTTTTTTAATTGAAATTGCATTGACTCTAATATTCAAGTTGGGAAGTACTGACATCTTAATAATATTGATGCCAATATTGTTGACATTGTTCCTACCCATGACCATGAAATATCTCTCCATTTAGTTTATCTTTGATTTCATTCAGTTTTATAGTTTTCTGCATACAATTCTCGTATACAGTTTGCTAGATTTATATCTAAGTATTTCATTTGGGGGGATCTAATGTAAATAATATTGTGATTTCAACTTCAAATTATACTTGTTGATTTCTAGTTTATAGAACAGTGAAGAACTTTTGTATGTTAACACTGTATCCTACAAACTTGCTATAACTGCTTATCAGCTATGGGATGTTGTCAGTTCTCCCAGATGTTCTACACTTTCTACAATTGATCATGTCTGTGAACAAAGACAGTTTTATGTCCTCTCTCTCAATCTGTATACATTTTATTCCCTTTCCTTGTCTTAATGCATTAGTACTTCCAATATGATATTGAAAAGGAGTTATGACAGGGGACATCCTTGCTCTGTACTTGATTTAGTGGGAAAGCTTCAGCTTGCTCATCATTGTCTATGATGTTAGTGGTAGGTTTTGTACTTATTCTATATCAAGTTGCAGAAGTTCCCCTCTATTCCTAGTTTACTCGAAGTTTCTGTCATGAGTGGCTGCTGAATTTTGTCTGTGCTTTTTGGCATCTACTGATATCATCATGTGATTTTTCTTTTTTTAGCTTATCAGCATGATGGATTGCATTAATCAGTTTTGGAATGTTGATCCAGTCTTGCCTACATGGAATAAATCCCATTTGGCCATAATAGATAATTAATTTTATACATTTTTGGATTCAATTTGCTTACATTTTGTGGAGGATTTTTGCATCTATGTTCAGGAGAGATATTGCTCATTTTCTTTAATGCCTTTGGTTTTGGTAATAGGTAATACTGGCCTCATTAAATAATTTGGGAAATACTCCCATTATTTCTATCCTCTGAAAGAGATTATAGAGAATTGGTGTAATTTCTTCCTTACATGTTTGATGGAATTCACCAGTGAACCCAACTGGGACCAGTGTTTTCTGTTCCATTTTAGAAGGTTATCATTTATTGACTCAATTTCCTTAACGAATTCAGGCTTATTTAGATCTCTAGTTCTTACGTGAGTTTTGGCAGGTTATGTTTACCAAGGACTTGGTCCATTCCTCCTAAAACTTGTGAGCCTAGAGTTGCTCACAGCATTCCTTTATTGCCCTTTAATGACCTTTCCTCTCTATGGATCCAAAAAGAGTTGGTGATTGTTCAGTTTGTTCAGCTTTTTATTTGTTGTTAGGCTGCAGTGGTGAGTTCCAGGTCCTTGCATGCGGAACCAGGGATCAGAAGTCCTACTGATCATTTTTTAAAATTTTAAATCGACTTTTTAGCATTTTTAATGTTTTTTTTCTGTTATGTAAAATAACACAATTTTATATATTTTTCAATGTTTCAAAAAGAATTCATCCTTTTCTCCAGATTTCTGGTTTGGGGGATTCATTCATGTTTATTCTAGGAGATATGTGCTTTTCTGAAAAAAAAATATTTCATTTCATTCAGCTTTTAAAAAAATGTTAAAATTTCCACCAATTATATCTGTTCTGAAAATTTATATTAAGACAATATAATTTTTGTCAGAAATGTAACTTTTAAAATGTGTTAAATATCAGCAAATTAATACAGCATAGAGAATTAAATGAAAATGAATGAGGGGTGCCTGGGTGGTTCAGTCGGTTGAGTCCAACTTCAGCTCAGGTCATGATCTCACAGTTCTTGAGTTTAGGCCCCGCATCAGGCTCTGTGCTGAGAGCTCAGAGCCTGGAGCCTGCTTCCGATTCTGTGTCTCCCTCTCTCTCTGCCCCTCCCCCACTTGCGCTCTGACTCTCTCTGCCTCTCAAAAATAAAAATTAAAAAAAAAAGAAAAAAAAAAAAGAAAAAAGAAAAAAATGAAAAAATGAAAATGAATGACAATTTTAAGGTCTAGAAAATGAATAAAATTATTAGGATACATATATAATACAGGATTCTATCTTACTGTACAACCTTAACAAAATTTCCTCAGAAGATAAAACTTAACCCAACATCAATGGCACCAAAGAATTGCAAGCGCTTTTTTTTTATTCACTAATTCTTTTGATTTATTTCTCTTTCAACCACTCTGATCCAAACAAGTTGTTTTAAAACACATGATGCGGGGCGCCTGGGTGGCGCAGTCGGTTAAGCGTCCGACTTCAGCCAGGTCACGATCTCGCGGTCCGTGAGTTCGAGCCCCGCGTCGGGCTCTGGGCTGATGGCTCGGAGCCTGGAGCCTGTTTCCAATTCTGTGTCTCCCTCTCTCTCTGCCCCTCCCCTGTTCATGCTCTGTCTCTCTCTGTCCCAAAAATAAATAAACGTTGAAAAAAAAATTTAAAAAAAAATAAAAATAAAACACATGATGCATTTCCAACACAGCTACAGTAACAAGAAGACTATGGAAGATTTCCCTAAAATAAAAGGCTACTTGCTTGATGTCATAAGTTAACCCTGAGGGTCCTCAGGCAGATGTCAACAAAGGGAAAATTATATGATATTATGGTTTATATACTGATCTTTTTTAAAAAAGAATCAAGGCTTATATTCCCTACTATACTCCATCTTAGCTGCTGGACAGCAACTATTAGTCTGCTTTTGTATATATGAGTCTAACATAGTGTTTGAGATGAGGTAGGGGCTTGATATGTATTTTCAAATGAATAGACATTACACATTGATGGCAGCTTTTGATTTATGTATGAGTATATTTATGGAAGAGTCTAAGCATCCATTCGGTTCATACACGCTTTCTGCAGTATAATGTTGCTTTCAGGTCTGGGAGAAGGGAGACAGAGAGAGAATGTGAAAGCAAATTATCTCAGCAGGATGTCTCCCCCCTGTTGATAAAAAGATTTAGTAAGGCTTAAAGGAGCTCTACACAACATCATCTAACAGTACCCCTGTTCTTTGGTCTTACCCAATAGAGGACACTCCAGAAAGCCAGCCTATATATGAACGCACTAGCTAATTCCATATTATTTGTACAGTTACAACCAAGAGAGAAATACAAGCCATCAGAATAATTGGAAGATTTCAACCAAAGTGTGGGGCCTTTTTCTCAGGCTCTGAAGATTACATGGAGAAGACTGCATTACAAAGTAAACAGATACATTTTTCTGAGCATAAATATTATATAAAACTCAAAACTTGAAATAAGACTTTGAATTGAGGATGTTCATCTTGACCCAATAGAAAAATGGAGGCAAAGTTAAATGTTTCAAGTATTTATTTCCCTAAAATCCATCCAAATCAGATAGCCATTTGAGAAAGTCATGCATAAAAAAATCCCTTCTGCCAGTTTTCTATTTAATGCATTATAATCAGAAATTAGAGTTTTGGGGCAGTAACAATGCAAATATACAACTTCTTCAGTGATTGAATCTAAGCTCAGGAAGAGAAAATGCACTTTTCACTTATAGAATCTAACTGTAGATATAACCATTCATTGATATAAAGGAGGCATTAGTGCTTAACTGCTTGAATTTGGCATATTAAAAGGTTTGGGCAAGCATTTATGCTTATACATTTATGATTAGATTATTATGAAAGAGACTGCTTTTAAGGAATAAATTTGAGTTTACGATCTGTTAGCAAGGAGTTTATCCTAGCATAATCTATACCAGCATGCCAAAGTCCCAAGGGCACTCTGAATTCAACATGTCAAGGGCTAAACTCATTTTTACTTTATCCTTTTCTACACTTACTCTTTCCTTGTTTATATTAGGTATATCTCAGGGAACGGCAACACCAATCATCCAGTCACACAAGCCAGAAATATGAAAGACATTTTATCATTCCTCTCTCTCAACCTGTACATGAAATCTTTCAAAATGACCAGATCATTCTCCAGCCTTCATGTCTCTCAAGTGAACCCTGGTCTCTCCAGTCCTTCAAACAACACATAAGTTTAAATAGTCATCATTTTTTCCTAAATTTTTGTAATAGCCTCCTAACCAATTTTCCTAATTTCAGTCATAGCCCTTTCTCACTGATTTTTCCCTTGTACCTGAAGAGATCTGTTTTTTTTTTTTTTTTAACGTTTATTTATTTTTGAGACAGAGAGAGACAGAGCATGAACAGGGGAGGGGCAGAGAGAGAGGGAGACACAGAATCTGAAACAGGCTCCAGGCTCTGAGCTGTCAGCACAGAGCCCGACACGGGGCTCGAACTCACGGACCGTGAGATCATGACCTGAGCCAAAGTCGGCGCTTAACCGACCAAGCCACCCAGGTGCCCCAGAAGAGATCTGTTTTAAAATGCCAAGAACATCTTTTCATGTGCCTGTTGGCCATCCGGATGTCTTCTTTAGAGAAGTGTCTATTCATGTTTTCTGCCCAAGAAATTGTGGTTTATATACACAATGGAATACTACGTGGCAATGAGAAAAAATGAAATAGGGCCTTTTGTAGCAACGTGGATGGAACTGGAGAGTGTGATGCTAAGTGAAATAAGCCATACAGAGAAAGACAGATACCATATGGTTTCACTCTTATGTGGATCCTGAGAAACTTAACAGGAACCCATGGGGGAGGGGAAGGAACAAAAAAAAAAAAAAGAGGTTAGAGTGGGAGAGAGCCAAAGCATAAGAGACTGTTAAAAACTGAGAACAAACTGAGGGTTGATGGGGGGTGGGAGGGAGGGGAGGGTGGGTGATGGGTATTGAGTAGGGCACCTTTTGGGATGAGCACTGGGTGTTGTATGGAAACCAATTTGACAATAAATTTCATATATAAAATAAAAAAAATAAAAAAATAAAAAAAATAAAGTGGGTTTCTAGCAGACAAAAAAATAAATAAATAAATAAAATGCCAAGAACAAACCACTTCCCTGTTCATTACCCTCTGTGACTTTCAGAATAAAACCAGACTCTTGCCCATAACACTACGGATCTTATGTGTCTTTCCCTAGATCATTAGTTTTTCATCTCTCTTTTTTTTTCAATATATGAAATTTATTGTCAAATTGGTTTCCATACAACACCCAGTGCTCATCCCAAAAGGTGCCCTACTCAATACCCATCACCCACCCTCCCCTCCCTCCCACCCCCCATCAACCCTCAGTTTGTTCTCAGTTTTTAAGAGTCTCTTATGCTTTGGCTCTTTCCCACTCTAACCTCTTTTTTTTTTTTTCCTTCCCCTCCCCCATGGGTTTCTGTTAAGTTTCTCAGGATCCACATAAGAGTGAAAACATACAGTATCTGTCTTTCTCTGTATGGCTTATTTCACTTAGCATCACACTCTCCAGTTCCATCCACGTTGCTATAAAGGGCCATATTTCGTTCTTTCTCATTGCCACGTAGTACTCCATTGTGTATATAAACCACAATTTCTTTATCCATTCCTCAGTTGATGGACATTTAGGCTCTTTCCATAATTTGGCTATTGTTGAGAGTGCTGCTATAAACATTGGGGTACAAGTGCCCCTATTCATCTCTCTTAAGTTCACAACTTCAGCCTCTCATCCCTTGAAGTGAAACACAGCTGTTTTCTCTTTCTAGATTAGACTCCTCCTATCTGAAAATTTTGCCAACTCAACATTCCTGAAGGATGAAACTAAGTAATTTCCACTGGGTCACTTATGCTAACTTCCTTCCTCCAAAATGCCCAACTTAACTGTATTGGCACCTAAGTTCTATTTTTTTTTTAACTTATATACCTATTTGTAAACACCTCACAGGCAGATAGAGTTTATGCATCTCTTTGCTTTCAGATAATCTATTATGAGGTGTGGTACATTCATCTGGTAAGTGCACTCTGGTAAAAACTAGGCTACATCTCCTTTAAGTTACATACCAGGGCACCTGGGTGGCTCAGTTAGTTAAGCATTCCGCTCCAGTCATGATCTCACAGTTTGTGCGTTGAGCCCCTTGTCAGGCTCTGTGCTGACAGCTTAGAGCCTGGGGCCTGCTTTGGATTTTGTCTCTCCCTCTCTCTGCCCCTACCCCGCTCATGCACGCGTGCGCATGCTCATTCTCTCCCTCTCTCTCAAAAATAAACATTAAAAAAATCTTTTAAAAAGAACATTTAAGTTACATACCAATACTCTGATGATTCAAAACATAAGTAAAAGACACTATCCATAGCTACTTTATTCTCCTTTAAAGTTTCACCTTATGGGACCATAAAAATCTTTAACATACTTAATATATTTTAGAAAAAAATAATTATTCTTGATACAGAATAAATAGATATTTCTAGAGTATATTTGATTGGGAAAAAACATTTTCTTTTAATTTTTAAATCTATGTATTTATTTTGAGAGCGACAGAGACAGTGCGGGTGAGGGAGGGGCAGAGAGAGAGGAAGACAGAATCCCAAGCAGGCTCCACACTGTCAGCATGAAGATGGATGAAGGACTCAAACCCACAAAACCTTGAGATCATGGCCTGAGATGAAACCAAGAGTTGGACACTTAACTGTCTGAGCCAACTAAGAGCTAAGGAAAAAAACATTTTGTATGAGTAGTCATTGTCTATTGTATTTACAAATGCCAATGCTCTTTATATATCTTCACTTTCCGTATTAAATACATGGATAACATGACCAGAATTTATGTAAAATGTTTTAATTCTCACCAAATCTAAGAATTCACAGCATTTGCTAGGTACTCACATATAAAAATTAAAATTCTTATTTAAATGGCAATAAACAGATATCTATTGATAATTACTTTAAATGTAAATGGGCTAAATACTCTAATCAAAAAGCACAGGGGCTGAATGAATTAAAAAAAAAAAACTATATGCTATCTACAAGAGACTCACTTTGGGGCATCTGGGTGGCTCTTGATTTCAGCTCAGGTCATGATCCCAGGGTCATGGGATTGAGATCTGCATCAGGCTCCTCACTGAGCATGGAGCCTGCTTAAGATTCTTTCTCCCTCCCTCTATCCTTCTCCAGCTCTCTCTCTCTCTCAAAAAAAAAAAAATAATAATAATAAAATAAAATAAATTTTAAAAATCCTAAAAATTTAAAAATAAATAAATAAACAAAATAGAATCACTTCCTACCTAAAGACACACACAGATTCAAAGTAGAAGAATGGAAAAAGATATTCCATGCAAATAGAAATGAAAAGAAAGATGGTGTCACAATGCTTCTGTGAGAGAAAACAGACTTTGAAACAAATACTGTAGCAATAGACAAAGATGGGAATGCCATAATGATAAATAGATCTATCCAACAAGAAGATATAATACTTGGAAATATTTATGAATACAACATAGGAGCACCTAAGAATATAAAGACACATAGGGAAATATTAAACAGACGCAAAGGGAAAAATTGACAGTAATACAATAATAATAGGGGACTTTAACAACCCACTGGCATCAATGGACAGATTAACCAGACAGAAAATTAATAAGGAAACATTGACCTTAAGAGGCACTTGGACTAGATATAGATATGTACAGATTACATATTAGACCACACTTAATAGTTGTATACAGAATGTTGCATCCAAAATCAGTGCAATACACATTCTTATCAAGTGCACATGAAACATTCTCCAGGACAGATCATATGTTAGGCTGCAAAAAAGTCTCAAGAAATTTAAAGAGAATGAAATCATACCAAGACTCTTTCCTGACCATAACAGTACACAACACTAGAAATCAATTATAAGAAGAAAACTAGAAAAAACATACAAATATATGGAGACTAAACAGCATACTACTAAAACATCAAGAAATCAAAGACGAATTCAAAAAAGTAATTTAAAACAGTGGCTCCTGGGTGGCTCCATTGGTAAAGTGTCCGACTCTTGGTTTCACCTCAGGTCATGATCTCATGGTTTTGTGAGTCCGGCCCTGCATCAGGCTCTGTGCTGGCTGCACAGAGTCTGCTTGGGATTCTTTCTCTTCAGCTTTCTCTACTGCTCAACTCATGCTGTCTCTGTCTCACCCAAATAAATAAATAAATAAAACTTTGAGAAAAATTAAATAACTTAAAACAAATGAAAATAAAAACACAATGTTTCAAAATTTGGGGGACACAGCAAAGGCAGTTTTAAGAGAGAATTTTATAGTGATACAGGCCCATCTCACAAAACAAGAAAAATCTCAAATAAACAATCTGACATTTGACCTTAAGGATCTAGGAAAATAAGAACAAAGCCCAAAGTTAGTACAAGGAAAGGAATAATAAAGATCACAGTGTAAATAAAGACTTAAAAAATAAAAAATAAAAAGAAATGATTAATGAGACTAAAAGCTGGTTCTTTGAAAAGATAGGAAAAGAAAGCTTTAGCCAGATTTGTCAACAAAAAAAGAAAGAGGTCCCAAATAAATAAAATCAGAAATAAAGAGAAGTTACAAATGATAACACAAAAATACAAAGGATTATAAGAGATAATTACACACCAACTGGACAAATCTAAAAAACAAAAACAAAAACAAAAAACATGAATGGATAAATTTCTAGAAACATACAATCTTCCAAGACAGAGTCAGAAAGAAATACAAAATATGAACAAATTGATTATTAGCAATGAAACTGAGTCAATAATCAAAATATTTCCCAGAAAACAGAAGATCAGGACCAGATGACTTCACAGGTAAATACTACCCAAATTTAAAGAAGAGTTAATACCCATTCTTTTCATACTATTACAAAACTCAAAGAGGAAGGAATGCTTCCAAACTCATTCAATGAGGCCAGCATTACTCTGATACCAAAACCAGAGAAAGGCGCTACTAAAAAAAGAAAATTATAGGAAAATACACCTGATAAACATGCAAAGATTCTCAATAAAATATTAATAAACTGAATTCAACAATACATTTAAAGGGTCAGACATCATGATAAAGTGGAATTTATACCAGGGACTCAAGAAGGGTTCAATATCTGCAAATCTATCAGTGGGATCACTATATTAACAAAATAAAGGACACAAATCATACGATCATCTTCATAGATGCAGAAAGAAATATCTGACAAAACTAAGCATCTATTTGATACAAATTCTTACCACAGTGGGTATAGAGGGAATGTAGCTCACCATAATAAAGGACATATATGACAAACCCATAGCTAATACCATACTCAATAGTAAAAAGCTGAAAGGTTTTCCTCTAAGACCAGAAACAAGAGAAGGATGTCTACTTTTGCCACATTTATTCACATGTTATTGGAAATCCAAGCCACAACAATTGGGCAAGAAAAAGAAGTAAAGGATATACAGATTGGAAAGGAAAAAAAGTAAAACAATATTTACTGGTGACATGATACTATATATAAAAAAACATGGAATCTCCACAAAAGAAAAACCTGTTAGAACTAACAAATGAATTGAGTAAAGTTACAGGATACAAAATCATTACATAAAAATGTTGCACTTCTACATACTAGTAATGAAGTATCACAAAGATAAATTAAGTAATTCCATTTGCAATTGCACCAAAAAGAATAAAATACCTAGGAATAAATTAATCATTAAAACAAAATACCTGCACTCTGAAAACTAAGACATTGATGAAATTGATGACAGCACAACTAAAGGAAAATATGTAAGTGCTCATGAATTGGAAGAATTAATATTGTTAAAATTTCTAGACGACTGAAAGCAACCTACAGATTCAATGCAGTCCTACTAAAATACCAATGGCATTTTTACAGAACTAGAGCAGATAACCCCAAAATTTGTACAAAAGCACAAAAGCCCCAGATAGCCAAGAGAAAGAGCAACAAATATGAAGATATCATGCTCCCAGATTACAAATTATACTACAAAACTGTGGTAATCAAAACGGTGTAATACTGGCACAAAAACAGACACGGAGATGAGTGAAATAGAATACCAGAAATAAACCCACATTCATATGGTCATTTAATCTATGACTAAAAAGGCAAGAAAATACAAGAAAGAAGATAGTCTCTTCAATAAATGGTGATGAGAAATTGGACAGCTACATGCAAAAGTATGAAACTGGACCACCTTCTTACACCATACACAAAAATAAACCCCGAATGGATTAAAGACTTAAATGTAAGACCCCGAACCACAAAATTCCTAAAAAAAAAAAAAAAAAAAAAAAAAGGCAGTATGCTCTTTGGCATTGGTGTTGATGATGTTTATTTGGATCTGTCTCCTCAAGTACGGCAACAAAAGTGAAAATAAACAAATGGGACTACACAAAACTAAAAAGCTTTTGCACAGTGAAGGAAACCATCAACAAAATGTAAAGGTAACCTACCGAATAGTGGAGGGTATTCACAAATGACGTATCTGATAAGAGGTTTACATCCGAAATATATAAGGAACCCATACAACTCAATCTCAAAAAACCAAAGAACCCAATTAAAAAAATGGAGAGAGGGCCTGAATAGACATTTTCCAATGAAGACATACCATTGGCCAATAGGCACATGAGAAGATCCTCACCATCAGTAACTATCAGGGAAATGCAAAATGAGAGATCATCTCACAACTGTTAGAACTATTACTATACTAATTGTAATAAAACTGTAATCAAAATGATAAGAAACAATTGTTGGCAAGGATGTGGATAAAAGGAAACTCTTGTCCTCTGTTGATAAGAATGCAAACTGGTACAGCCACTATAGATAACAGTATGGAGTTTTCTTTTTAAAAAAAACTATAAATAAAACTACCACATGATCCAGAAATTCCACTTGTAGGTATTTATCCAAAAAAATGAAAACACTAATTCAAAAAGACATACATATCCCTATATTCATTGCAGCATTATTTACAATAGCCAAGATATAAAAGCAACCTAAATGTCCATCAACAGATGAGTGAATAAGAAAATGTGATATGTACACACACACACACACACACACACACACACACACACACACACCAAAAGATTACTCATCCATAAAAAATTTAAAATACTTGAAACAGATAAACATAGGAGAAGGGAAGGAAAAATAAGATGAAAACAGAGAGGGAGGCAAACGATAAGAGACTCAAATACAGAGAGCAAACTGAGGGTTGCTGCTGGGGAGGGCGGTGGGGGATGGACTAAATGGGTGATGGACCTTAAGGAGGGCACTTGTTGGGATGAGCACTAAGTGCTAAATATAAGTGATGCATCATTGGGTTCTACTCCTGAAACCAATACTACACTAAATGCTAACTTGAATTAAAATTAAAATAAATGAAAAACTAAAATATTTATCATTTATGACAACATGGATCAACCTAGAGAGTATGATGCTAAGTGAAATAAGTCAGAGAAGGACAAATGATAAATACTATATGATTTCACGTATATGTGAAATCTAAAAATCAAAACAAACAAAACAAAATAGAAACAGACTCATAAACACAGAAAACAGATGGTTGTTAAAGGGGAGGGGGGTAGAGTGACGGACAAAAGAGGTGAAGGGGGATTAAGAGATGCAATCTTCCAATTATAAAACATAAGACACTGGGATGTGATGTACAGCACACAGTCAAAAATATTGTAACAACTTTGGATGGTTTGGATGGCAACATATGGTAACTAGACTTACTGTAGTGACCATTTCATAATGTATACAAGTATCACATCTGTATGATGTACACCTTAAACTAATAGAATATTGTATGCCAATTATTCTTAAATAAAAATATAAAATAAAATACTTTGTTCTTTTGAGCAGTTAAAATTGTCACATAATTTTTCAAAGTTTCTTTTCATAAAAATGTTATCTCTTAATCCTGAAAATTGTAAGCACTTTCTAGAAAAAAAAAAAACTGTTTTTTTTAAGTCTGTCAACATATATAGCTTCTTCTGCATGTCCTTATTTAGGCAAAGAAAAATTTATTTGATAAACAGTTAATATTTTCTAAGTTGTCTAATAGTTATATATATATATATGTACATATAGATGTATATGTATGTATATGCATATGTATATGTATACATACACACACACACACACAGACACATATATATATGTACTATGTTTTTTAATCCTCAGGAGGAGTGGTGCAGAAAAAAAAAAGGAAATGACATTGTCCCAATCTGTATTGTGTACTAAGCATTTTACATATATCTTATTTAATCATAAATGTTTAGGAAATAATTATCATACTTAATATTAAACAACAAGATGATTTTTTTCCCACTGACCCTTGAGAAGGAAGAATTACTGATACCAGATTAACGAAATGAAATTCCATTAATGAGAAGAGTAATTTAACAAACAGCACCAAGACTGTGAAGTACTAAGTTACAGATATTCATTGAACACAGTCATTAAAGGGGCACCTAGGTGGCTCAGTCAATTGAGTGTCCAAGTTCGGCACAGGTCATGATTTCACAATTCATGGGTTCAAGTTCCACACCTGGCTGTGTGCTAACAGCAACATGGATCCTGCTTTGGATTCTCTGTGTCCCTGTCTCTCTGCCCCTCCCCTGCTTGCTCACATTCATTCTCTCTCTCTCTCTCTCTCTCTCTCTCTCTCTCTCTCTCTCTCTCTCTCTCAAAAGTAAACATAAAAAAATAGTCATATGTTCAAGCATCTGTATATAATACTATCATATAAAGGTTTATCCCATATGGTACCAATTCTGCTTATGTTTGTCATTCTGCCCAAAACAGCACCCAGGTGACATTTGAATTTCTATCTTGGTCAAAAGATATGCTGCTGAGGGTATTTCCATTTATTCCTTATCATCTTCCTTCACTTATCTCTTTCTTCACTTTCTTGTTATCCTTTTTATATACAACCTTGTACTGAAATATTTGTTACTTTTCAAGTTATTCTTTTCTACTTCATCTTTAGTCTGTAGCGGGTTGTAGACTGCACGCATGTTTCTTGCTGCATGCAGTTGAACCAGATACCTTTTCTTCTCTCAGTCATAAGATACCCGCACCTATATCCTGTCTAATAATGGGAACCCAAATCAGTGTCATTTTCTCTTAGAGGGAAAAAAAACCTAAAAGTCAAATTGTCCTTGATATTCTATAACAAGTGCATAACAGAGCAAGTTCTGTACAATTCTGATATATTTTACGCTAGATTTCTATGAAAAATACTTCAAAGATCAAACTGATAGGTAAGTGTATAAATTTTATGTAAAACGAATACAGGAGTACCCTGTAGGACATTTGGTATTGGTTTAGCAAAATAGCCAAAGTCCATGTTTAATTGTTTTGTTTTGTTTTGGTCACCTACTGTCATAAAATAAGAAAACTGAAAAACTGGTAAAATATGAAATCTAACTTCAAGATAAATTTATAATACTTTCATATTAAATAACTTTCTAAAATGATGGTGTAAAATATTTGACTTCTAAATAAGACTAAAATAAGACTTACATATATATATATATATATGACTAAAATAAGACTTACATATAAAATAAGACTTACAAATATTTGACTTACTAAATAAGACTAAAATAAGACTTACATAAATATTTCACTTCTGAAACATATTTTTTTAGTGGCTGAGTTTCTTAGCACCACTTACATAAGTTATAATAAATAGATTTCTTTGATTCCTGTCAAAATTCCCAAGTTTCTTGGGGTTATTTGTTGTGATAACTAACAAAATACAATTGTGAAATTCTCTACATAATCAAAAATAAATGTGAAAATAATATTGTCAAAAACAAAAATAAATTAATCCCTACTCTAGTATAAAATCTGTTGGCCATAATTATTATATTTTGAAAACATTATATATTTTTGAAATTATATATATTTTAAAACAATTATGTATTTTAAAATTATATCTTTTAAGTTATATCTTTTAAAACAAACATGTTTATAAACTGTGACAAACTTACTTGGAGTTAAAATATGATTTAAACTATTGTGAGTTTCTCTACAATATTTCATTTTCCTTTTCCTGTACTTTGTAATCAAATTATTTAAGTATCTCTCAGTACAGATTTGTATAGTATTTACATAAAATGGCAGTCATATTCTCCTTTGCTTCAGTTTATTCAGTAGTGTGAAAAATAAGATTTTTTTCCAAACTATTGAGAAGCAAAATGATTAGGATTAAAGTTGACAAGGAGAATATATTAATATGTTAAATTTCAAATATTATTTTGGAAATAATTATGTCTAACCTGAAGAAAAACTTAAGATACTCGCCTTTCTAAAAAAGATACCGTTTCTTCTAGCTCAATAATAATCTAAAAACAACAACAACAATACAGAAAAACAGGTAACACAGGCAAATAAACATTATTCACTTGTTATAGGTCAGAATAATATCACTTGGAAAAGTAAACATCTAGATTTTTTCCTAATTTTGCCACAGAAGTACAATACTATTCGTAAACCTTCAGAGGAAGATCTACCAACATTAAAATCGTTAGCAAGAATATATGTCAGTCCCCACAGAATATATCATAGGTTGCACAGCCATACCCCAGGTTATAGGCACAGGGAAAAGAATACATGAAACTAGACTGGGCAGGCAATTAAGCAGTTTTGTAAAACTGGGGCAGTGGCAATGGTGGTAATATTACTCACTAGCTATAGTAAGATCCTAGCTGGAAACTTGAATGGAACAGAAATAGGAAACAAAAAAAAAAGAGGTTAAATGCAAATGTGTGCTTTGAATTTCTGAGTATTGCAGAGAAATTGCTATAGTTGTTGAGTCTAGGTAAGTCAAGGTAGTAATTAAATCATATCATTTCATGCTTCCCTGCCTCTGATATTATCATAACTTGTCAAAGTGCTCCTCATAAAAAGCAACAGAAAAGTTGGAAGTTCTCTCTTGGTGCACTAAGGTGGCTCAGCATTAGAGCAAAACAAGCAATATTTTTCAACTCTAACTCACAGTAAGGAATCATTTAATGAATCACCAAGAGCCATCACCTAACTATGTGAACAATACCAATCTAGGTACTTTCCCAATATCCAATTTCTTCTAATGGTTATCATTCTGCTAAATCACTACCTTGAAATTCTGAAGTCCTCTTGAGTTTCTAATGCTCTATTGACATTTGTGTCCAAATCATTCTGGTTGCATTGATTTCTGCCATTACAATCGAGTGTAAGAAACTCAGTATAGTTAAGGTGCTATGGGAGATAATGGAGAGAAAATATTGAAAGATTTTTCCAAATGCAAGAGTATATTAATATGTTATAATGGAATTGTAAGTGTTCTAGGACAAATTTGTCATTACAATTAAATCCTACCATGAAAAATGGGTGGGGCTACTAACAAACTATTTTCTAATGAAACGAAAAAAAAAAGGTTCTTCATTTCTAGTTATGTAGTAAAGAATTTGGCCTAGCCCCAAGAAAAGTGTGACTTTTACTTTTGGCTTCTGGGAAGGTATCTATGTTATACCTGATAGAAATGTCTTTGTTTAGATCGGAGGCCAACCACACGGGATCTAAGACTACCACATTTAAGAGTCTTAGGTTGAGGTGGACCATACAGAAATATTAACCATGTAATTTGGAGTGAAGGCTTTCAGTCACTCTGTATCAGTTACCAGAAACCTGAGATCAATCATGTCTATGTGATGGAGCTCGATAAAAACTCTAGACACCAAAGCGTGGGGCTGTTTAGCAATATTCCAAGTGAGTTGTCACACATAAATGCTAAGAGACTATCTGGACTCTATGAGAGAAGACAAGAGAAGCTTTGCATTTGGAACCCTCCCAGACTCTTCCTCATTCATCTCTTCCTTTGGTTGATTTTGATCTGTATCTTCTCCTGTAATAAATCATAATCATGCATATACAGCTTTCAATGAGTTCTAAGAGTCCTCCTAGTGAATCACTGAAACTGAAGAGGGTTCAGAAAAACCCCTAAACTTTCAATTGGTGTCAGAAGGGAAGATAGTCTTGGGAAGTATGTCCTAAACCTCTGAATTATGACTAATTCTGGGACACCTTCTTCAAGAACTCAGCTGATAGAATTCTACAGAAGTCAACTTCTTCCCCTTGTTTATGAAAGTTGCTTTCAGAAGTTTGGTTAACAACAACACCCTTCTTTTTCAGAGAACAGTAAAAAAAAAGAAATTTGTAAAATTTCAAGTTGATTAAATGTACCTGAACTCAAAAGTGTGCCTTCTATTGAAAAAAAAAAAAAAACAACAACAACAACAGTATACCCGCTCAATTTGTCATCAGGGCCTTTCACATCAATTACTACTGAAAATATTAAAAGCATGAAAATGCTGTTAAAAGATTTAGGAATGAAAGAAGCAAAAGCCAAGAAAAGAAAAGAAACATTTAAAACTTGTCAATAACATGCCAAAGACTGTTAGTTGATTTACACACATTTTTCCCATAATTAATTGCTTATAAGGAATTACTATTATGTTACTTGTGCATTTGAGAAACTCAGGATCTGAAAGATTGAACTACATACTAGTTTCATATAGGCTAAGTGGTGGAATTAGTATCTTAAATTTTCTTTGTCTAATTTGAAAGACCAAGTCCTTTCTATATTACTAATCTGCCTCCACTAAGTAACTATAAAACATCAGGGTATAGGAATTTTGAAATTACAAATACCGTGGCTCTTCTATGTGACATTGATAAAACCTTCCAAAATCTATTTGCATCCAGATCCTTATTCTGTGGAAACAGAGAAAATAGTTAAATGAAAAAAAAAATAACCAAAATTCATAAAACAATGTGTATAGCCACAAATGCACTACCTCTTCTCAAAGGGTCGTAACATACTTTATCAGATCTACTTTCATAAGATCCGTGAGTGTAAACCTCACAGATTTCTACTTTCGGCTTTAATTTTAGAGCATGAGTAGAAGCAGTTGCATCAACAGCAGGGTGAATAGGAGTTACTAAGCTAAAAGGGATTCAGCCTAAAAAATGTCCTATTATTGGTGTGCCTGGGTGGCTCAGGCAGTTGGGCATCTGACTCTTGATTTTGGCTTAGGTCATGATCTCATGGTTTGTGAGACGGGGCCCCACATTGGACTGTGTGGGAGTCTGGTTAGGATTCTCTCTCTCTCTCTCTCTCTCTCTCTCTCTCTCTCTCTCTCTGCCCCTGCCCTGTCATGCACTCTCTCTTAAAATAAATAAATAAACTTTTTTTTTTTTAAGTCCTCTTATTCTCGTAGGGAGTGTTGACATCTAAACATCAGAGAGAAATAATGCCTGGACTACTTCACTATAATCCTTTCCCTATAAAACCCTTTCCCCATCCCAAGTCTTAATCCGTTTTAGAGTAACTGAGCTGGGATAAGAGTTGCACTTGCAAACTGAATATTATACATAAAGCCCTTGATTGCTTCCTTGTTGAATGCAAGCTGACCTAGAAGGGAGAAAAGCATTGACTAATGTATCTGAAAATGGGTCTTTTACCAAGCTTCTATCTCACTTTCCATATCCACTCTTCTTTGTGGTACGTTAACGTAACAATCATAGTTACTGATATCTGTATTTGGCATGTAGGTTCTCTTTTTCAAAGAAAAATTTCCACTCCACTACTGATCTATCCCAAGAATGCAAAGCATCATATAAAACATTTCAAACCCAAACAAAATTGTGCTTATGTAAAGACAAAGGAGTCAGCCAAGGATGCAAATATAGACCATCAAAGGCACTTCTGATACAATGATTTATTGATGTTAATAGGTCACGCAAATCAGGCCAATTCTCAGGGCTGATTTCAGACTCCAAGCTTCAAAATCCCTCAGGGAAAGAGACAGTCTTATTATCTTTACTTAAAGACTAGTTTAGGCTTTGCAAACTTTATAAACCAAATAATTCAGAAGAGGAGGATTCCTAGAGATGTCCTCAATACTGAAAAACTAAGAGATAACAGAATTTAAGAACTGGGAACAACTTGAATGAATACTCAGTCCAATTCATCTTACAAATGTAGATATTGAGGCCCAGAGAGTTTAAATCATTTTTCTAGGATTGAGAGGAAATTAGTGTAATGAAGACTGCTGGTTTCTTCACTTTGCATTCATAGTTCTAAGAAATTTTCTTATTTAACAATTTCACTGAAAATAATCCAATACACAGATTCCATATGCAATGGCAGGATTCTTGGGAACTCAATTCCTGAGGCATAGCATGAAGTAAAATTGCTATTTTCTTTCTAATGTTTCTAGATGGAAAAAAAGAATGACTTCTTTTATTAAATAAGAGTATTCTAAAGTAGCATGGAGAAGACAGTACTTTCTCTAGTATGTCCTAACAAGGGAAAAGAAATAGGCGATAAACTATTTAAGTTCAACTGGGGAGACACAATATGGTGGACAGACAGTCCCTGAATAGAGACGGTATATAAACAGCCCATATGCATGAGCAATAATTGGTAACATTACTACTAATATTGCTACTGACAGAATCAAAGACCCTGTCCTCAGAGCCCCTGTTGAACAAAGGCCCCTCCCAACCATCTTAGAACATGTATAACTGAAGCCTGAGTTCTCCACCACTAATGTCAGTAGACACCAAAAAACATTTGACAAAATCCAACATCTATCCCTGATAAAAATCATCAGCAAACAAGAAATAGAAAGAAATTATCTCAACCTGATAATGGGCATCTATGAGAAATCTAGGAGAAGCTTTATAGTTAATGTTCTTCCTAACATTAGGAACAAGACAAGAATGTCCATTCTTTTTTTTTTATTATTAAAAAAAGGTTTTTTAATCTTTATTTATTTTTTGAGAGAGAAAGAGAGACAGTGTGAGCAGGGGAGGAACAGAGAGAAAGGGAGACACGGAACCTGAAACAGGCTCCAGGCTCCAAGCTGTCAGCACAGAGCCTAATGTGGGGCTCAGACTCACAAACCAGGAGATCATGACCTGAGCCAAGTCGGACACTTAACCAACTGAGACACCCAGGCACCCCAAGGATGTCCATTCTTACCACTACCATTCAACACTCTATTGGAGCTGATAGCCATTACAATCAGTCAAGAAAATGAAATGAAAATGAACCCAGTTTACAAAGGAAGAAGTGTTTATTCACAGGTGATATGATTTTCTATGTAGAAAATTCAAAGGAATCTACATTTTAAAAAAGCTACTAAAGGTAATGTGATTAGCAAGGCTTCAGAATACAGTATCAGTATACAAATAATAAATCATATTTCTTGAATAAAAACACTTAAACAATAACACTTAAAACATCATCACAAATATAAAATAATTAGGGATAAACAAGCAAAAGATGTACAAGACCCGTACACTTAGCCCATAATGATAAAAGGTTAATTAGATGGTTTCTCAAAGTTGTCCCTATCAATGTACTTAGACTTTTCATGCCTTCTTTGGTTTCCTCTTATGTGAAATGAGGATAAAACCTCCTATTTTATAACTGATATATCAGGGCTATAATGCTGACTCAATGAATTAAGACTAGAAGGCTCTTAAAACAGTATCTAGCACATAGTAAGTATTCCAACTATTGGTATTTAAATTTGAGAAGTTTTAACTAAAGGGGAATAAGAGTTAATAATCAATTTTCCATAAGTGGAAGGAAGTGGAAAGGAAAATACAATTAATACCTTACTAAATTATTTTTATTTGCCCTAGCTGTGCCATTTGTCTTATTGATCATTCCCTTCTGCAAATCATCCTTCAATGCTTTTCATTATACCACAATTTCTAATCTAACTCTCATTCCATTCCTTTTCAGTCTCCTTTTTGGGTTTTAATTCCTTTAATTAGCTTTCTGTACGGTGATGTTTCCAAGGCTCTATCTACTCCCCTCCCCTAGTCACCCCTTCCTTCCTTTCCTCTCCTCTTCTCACCCTACTATGGACCATTTGACTCACGTATTAAATTTCTGTTTAAAAACCTCTCTTCTGAGCTACAGACTCATATATTCATCATCTTGTTGGATATCTCTACCTGATATCTTGCCTCATTTCTCACTCTATTTATTTCTCACCCTATTTGACTCAACAATAAAACCCACTAACAAAATTACCCACTCTCTCCTTTGTTGATGTTCAAGACTCAACTGATGAGGTAAGTCTTGAGAGAGGAGCTAGGGCTTGAGCCAAAAAAAATATATATATATATATATAAATCAGTTTGGTGGCAATATAGGAATGAGAAATAGTTTAATTCATAGGATGGAGGAAGAAAAGTTACAGACATGGAAACTACAGCTTGAAATATTTAAGAAAATACATGCAGATCGCTATACCTATATGTAGGAGGTAATGAGGTAAAGAGAGAGAAGTTGGTTGATAATCGTTCAATGAACAATTTTATACAACATGCAGCTACACAGAAGATGTGCTATAATGTTAAGTTAAAAAAGAATCGACTTTCAGAAAGAAAAATTAGGGGAAGATGATGGTGTAGGAGGACGCTGGGCTCACCGCGTCCTGCTGATCACTTAGATTCCACCTACATCTGCCTAAATAACCCAGAAAACCGCCAGAAGACTAGCAGAACGTAGTCTCTGGAGCCAAGCGCAGAGGAGAGGCCCACGGAAGAGAGTAGGAAGGGCGGAGAGGCGGTGCGCGCTCCACGGACTGGCGGGAGGGAGCCAGGGCGGAGGGGAGGCCCGACAGCCAAGCAGAGACCCCGAGTCTGGCTTGCAAAAGCGGAGGGGCCGGAAGGAGTGTGTTCCGACAGCAAGCGGGACTTGACATCTGGAAGGTTATAAGTTAACAGCTCTGCTCGGAAAGAGGGAAGGCTGGAGGACAAAGGAGGGAGAGTTGCTGAGCCCGGGATGACAGAGCTCAGTTTGGCAGGGAACAAAGGCGCTCACCAGCTCCATCTCCCTCGCCCATCCTCCAGCCAAAATCCCAAAGGGAACCAGTTCCTGCCAGGGAACTTGCTGGCACCACGCAAACACCCAACGCTGTGCTTCTGCGGACCCACACCTCCGGTGGCGGGCCTGACTCCCTCCCGCTGCCACAGGGCCCCTCCCGAAGCAGATCATGGAAGGAAAAGCTAGCTGAGCCTGCCCCTCCCACCCCGTGCACCTTGCCGATCCACCCCAGCTAATACACCAGATCCCCAGCACCACAAGCCTGGCACTGTGCAAGTAGCCCAGACGGGCCACGCCATCCCACAGTGAATCCCACCCCTAGGAGAGGGGAAGAGAAGGCACACACCAGTCTGACTGTGGCCCCAGCGGTGGGCTGGGGGCAGACATCAGGTCTGACTGTGGACCCGCCCACCAATGTGAGTTATTCAAGACAGCACAGGGGAAGTGCCCTGCAGTTCCACACCACTTCAGGGACTATCCAAAATGACTAGATGGAAGAATTCCCCTCAAAAAAACGTCCAGGAAATAACAACAGCTAACGAACTGATCAAAAATGATTTAAACAATATAACAGAAAGTGAATTTAGAATAATAGTCATAAAATTAATCCCTGGGCTTGAAAACAGTATAGAGGACAGCAGAGAATCTCTTGCTACAGAGATCAAGGGACTAAGGAATAGTCAGGAGGAGCTAAAAAATCCGATAAACGAGCTGCAAAATAATGACCATGGCTCGGATTGAAGAGGCAGATGAGAGAATAGGTGAACTAGAAGATAAAATTATGGAAAAAGAAGAAGCTGAGAAAAAGAGAGATAAAAAAATTCCAGGAGTATGAGGGGAAAATTAGAGAACTAAGTGATGCACTAAAGAGAAATAATATACACATAATTGGTATTCCAGAGGAGGAAGAGAGAGAGAAAGGTGCTGAAGGTGTACTTGAAGAAATCATAGCTGAGAACTTCCCTGATCTGGGGAAGAAAAAAGGCATTGAAATCCAAGAGGCACAGAGAACTCCCTTCAGACGTAACTTGAATCGATCTTCTGCATGACATATCATAGTGAAACTGGAAAAATACAAGGATAAAGAGAAAATTCTGAAAGCAGCAAGGGATAAATGTGCTATAACATATAAAGGGAGACCTATAAGACTCGTGACCGCTCTCTCTTCTGAAACTTGGCAGGCCAGAAAGGAATGGCAGGAGATCTTCAATGTGATGAATAGGAAAAATTATGCAGCTGAGAATCCTTTATCCAGCAAGTCTGTCATTTAGAATAGAAGGAGAGATAAAGGTCTTCCCAAACAAATAAACCTGAAGGAATTCATCACCACTAAACCAGCCCTACAAGGGATCCTAAGGGGGATCCTGTGAGACAAAGTACCAGAGACATCGCTACAAGCATAAAAGATACAGACATCACAATGACTCTAAACCCGTATCTTTCTATAATAACACTGAATGTAAATGGATTAAATGTGCCAACCAAAAGACATAGGTATCAGAATGGATAAAAAAACAAGACCCATCTATTTGCTGTCTACAAGAGACTCATTTTAGACCTGAGGACACCTTCAGATTGAGAGTGAGGGAATGGAAAACTATTTATCATGCTACTGGAAGTCAAAAGAAAGCTGGAGTAGCCATACTTATATCAGACAAACTAGACTTTAAATTAAAGGCTGTAACAAGAGATGAAGAAGGGCATTATAAAATAATTACAGGGTCTATCCATCAGGAAGAGCTAACAATTATAAATATCTATGCGCCGAATATGGGAGCCCCCAAATATATAAAACAATTACTCACAAACATAAGCATCCTTATTGATAAGAATGTGGTGATTTCAGGGGACTTTAACACTCCACTTACAGAAATGGATAGATCATCTAGACACACGGTCAATAAAGAAACAAGGGCCCTGAAAATTGTGGTTTATATACACAATGGAGTACTACGTGGCAATGAGAAAGAATGAAATATGGCCCTTTGTAGCGACGTGGATGGAACTGGAGAGTGTTATGCTAAGTGAAATAAGCCATACAGAGAAAGACAGATACCATATGGTTTCCCTCTTATGTGGATCCTGAGAAACTTAACAGAAACCCATGGGGGAGGGGAAGAAAAAAAAAAAAAGAGGTTAGAGTGGAAGAGAGCCAAAGCATAAGAGACTCTTAAAAACTGAGAACAAACTGAGGGCTGATGGGGGGTGGGAGGGAGGGGAGGGTGGGTGATGGGTATTGAGGAGGGCACCTTTTGGGATGAGCACTGGGTGTTATATGGAAACCAATTTGACAATAAACTTCATATATTGAAAAAATAAAGATAAAAAAATAAAAAAGAATCAAGGTCCAAAAATAAATATATATTTAAGGCATTATAACATCAACTATAATGTCAAATATTTAAAAACAATCCTGTAGAGACACTGCTTCCTGTGATGGAAGTAAACCAAAATGTTCACAGTGATTAAAATGATGAAATTTTAAATTATTTTTCTAGTTTTCTCAAATTTTCTAGAGTACTTTTCCCCCCAATATATATTAACATAAAAGATAAAACAAAGATTTCAAAAAAAATCTATTCAATCTTATAACTTTCCACCCTTATTCCTTTGTTTCTCCAATTTAAGACAATTCCTACACTATTCTCTCAACATGCAACTCTTGTACTGTTGCTCAACTTGGAATCTGCACCCATGGTTCTGAAAATGTCTTATAATGCCTACAATAATAGCAACTGTGGTAGCAGTCAAGTAATAAATTGCCTTTTGTTAATTACTGATTCTGATACAAGCATGGTACCAAACCCTTTAAATCATTTCAAAAAAGGGGCGCCTGCGGGGCTCAGTAGGCTAAGCATCTGAGTTCCTTCCATTCAGGTCATGTTCTGGCCATTCAAGAGTTCAAGCCCCACTTCAGGCTCTGTGCTGAGAGCTTGCATGTGAGATGGGGAGAGGCAGAGAGAGAGGGAGACACAGAATCTGAAGCAGGCTCCTGGCTCTGCAAGAACATGACCTGAGCCGAAGTCAGTCGGTAGGCTCCCCCAACCCTTTAAATCATTTCAATTAAACCTCAAAATAATATGAAGTGGGTATGGTTATTTAAAGTATAGTTCTTGATCTTAGAGGAAAAGCTGTCAGTTTTCACCATTATGACATTAGCTGTGGATTTTATATATAAGGCCTTTATTGTGTTGAAGTATGTTCCCTCTAAACCTATTATGTTACGAGTTTTTATCACGAAGATATGGTGTACTTTGTCAAATGCTTTTTCTGCATTTATTGAGATGATCATATGGTTTTTATCCTTTCTCTGTTTAATGTAATGTAATGTATTGATTGATTGATTGATTCATGAATATTGAACCACACTTGCATCTCTGTAATAAAATCCGCTACTTGATCATGGTGAATGATTTTTCTTAATGATTTTTGGATTCAGTTTGCTAACATTTTGTCGAAAGTTTTTGCAACCATGTTTTTACTGGTCTATAGTTTTCTCTTTTTGTAGTGTCTTTATCTGATTTTGGTATCAGGATAATGATAGCCTCATAAAATAAATTTGGAAGCTTTCTTCTTTCTTCTTTCTTCTTTTTTTGAATAGTTTGAGAAGAATGGGTATTAATTCTTCTTTAAATGTTTGGTAGAATTCACCTGTGAAGCTATCTGGTCCTGAACTTCTGTTAGTTGGGAGTTTCCTTATTACTGATTCAGTTTTGTTGGTAGTAATCAGTATGTTCAAATTTTCTATTCCTTCCTGAGTCAGATTTTGTATGTTCTCCATTTCTAGAAATTTATCCACTTGTTCTAAGTTGTCCAGTTTCTTGGCATTTAATTTTTCATAATAGTCTCATAATCTTTTTTCATTTCTGTGGTATTAGTTGTTATTTCTTCTTCATTTCTGGTTTTATTGAGTCCCCTCATATTTTTATGATAAATCTGGCTAACAGTTTATCAATTTTGTTGATCTTTTCAAAAAACTAGCTTCTGGTTTCATTGATCCGTTGTATTGTGGGTTTTTTAATTCTATTTCACTTATTTCTTGTCTAATTTGTATTATTCCTTTCCTTCTATTGGATGTGGGCTTTGCTTGCTCTACTTTTTGCTCTACTTTTAGCTCCTTTAGGTGTAAAATTGGGTCTTTTATTTGAGATTTTTATTGCTTCTTGACATAGGTAGATTATTGCTATAATCTTCCCTCTTAGAACAGTTTTTACTGCATCCCAAAGATTTGGAACATTGTGTTTGCACTTTCATTTGTCTCTGTGTATGCACACTCTCACCACTTTTATTCAACATACTACTGGAAGTCTAGCCTCAGCAATTAGACAAGAAAAAAAAATAATAAACATCAAATTAGTAAGTAAGAAGCAAAACTTTCACTATTTGCATACGACATGATATTATATACGGAAAATGCTAAAGATTCCACAAAAACTATTAGAAGTGATAAATAAATTCAGTAAAGTAGGAGGATATAGAATTAATAAATATAAATCTGTTGCATTTTTCTACACTAATAGTTAGTTACCAGAAAAAAAGAGTTAAGGAAACAACCCATTTGCAATAGCACTAAAATAATAAAATACCTAGGAATTAACTAAAAAGGTGAAACATCTGTATCTGAAAACTACATAAAACATTGATGAAGAAAATCAAAGATGACATAGACAAATGGGAAGATAAACCATGCTCATGGATTAGAAGAACAAATACTGTTAAAACAATAGCCAAACTATGGAAGGAGCCCAAATGTCCATCAACTGATGAATGGATAAAGAAGATGTGGTGTGTATGTATGTGTGTGTGTGTGTGTGTGTCTGTGTGTGTATATATATGTGATGGAATATTAGTCATGAAGAAGAATGGAATCTTGCCATTTGCAACAACGTGGATGGAACTAGAGTGCATTATGCTAAGTGAAATAAGTCAGAGAAAGACAAATATGATTTCACTCATATGTGGAATTTAAGAAACACAACAGATAAACATAGGGGAAGGGAAGTAAAAATAAGATAAAAACAGAAAAGGGGCGCCTGGGTGGCACAGTCGGTTAAGCGTCCGACTTCAGCCAGGTCACGATCTCGCGGTCCGTGAGTTCGAGCCCCGCGTCGGGCTCTGTGCTGACTGCTCAGAGCCTGGAGCCTGTTTCCGATTCTGTGTCTCCCTCTCTCTCTGCCCCTCCCCCGTTCATGCTCTGTCTCTCTCTGTCCCAAAAATAAATAAACGTTGAAAAAAAAATTAAAAAAAAAAAAAAAGATAAAAACAGAAGGAAGCAAACCATAAGAGACTCTTAAAGACAGAAAACAAACTGATGGTTACTGAAGGGGAGGTGGGTGGGAAGATGGGGTAAATGGGAGACGGGCATTAAGGAGGGCACTTGTTGGGATGATCACTGGGTTCTACTCCTGAAACCAATACTACACTGTACGTTAACTAACTTGAATTTAAATAAATAAATCTTTAAAAAAGGAAAATAAATGTCTATACTACTAAAGAAATCTACAGATTTAATGAAATCCCTATCAAAATTTTGATAACACTTTTCAAAGAACTAAAACTAATAACCCTAAAATATGTATGGAAACACAAAACACTCCAAGTAGCAAAAGCAACTTGAAAAAGAAGAACAAAACCAGACCTATCACATTTCAAGGTTTCAAGATACATTAAAAACTATAGTAATTAAAACAAAAGGATACTAATAGAAAAATAGAAACAGATCAATGGAACAAAATACTGAGTCCAGATACAAACCCACACTTTTATGGCAAATTAATTTACAACTAAGGAGGCAAGAATATCTGATGGGGAAAAGACAGTCTCTTCAACAAATGGTGCTGAGAAAATTGGACACCTACATGCAGATGAATGAAACTGGACCACTTTATTGCACCATACACAGAAATACTCAAAATGGATTAAAGACTTAAATGTGAGGCTTGAAACCAAAAAAATCCTAGAATAAAACATATGCAGTAGTCTCTTTGACAGCAGCCATAGGAACCTTCTTCTAGACATGCCTCCTCCAGCCAGGAAACAAAAGCAAAATCAAAGTATTGACACTACACCAAAATGAAAAGCTTCTTCATGGTGACAGAAACCGTCAATAGAAACAACAAAATGCAACCTAGTGAATGGGGGAATTTATTTGCAAATGATACATCTGATAAGGTGTTAATAACCAAAATATCTAAAGAAATTATACAAAAATATAAAGAACTTACACAACTCAGCATATATATACATATACATATACATATACATATACATATACATACACACACACACACAATTAAAATAAGCAGAGGACAAGGGTGCCTGGAAGGCTCAGGTGTTTAAACATTTGACTTTGGCTCAGGTCATGATTTCAAGGTTTATGAGTTGGAGCCCCAAATCAGGCTCCCTGCTGGCAGTGCAGAGCCTGCTTGGGATTCTCACTCTCTCCTCTCTCTCTCTGCCCCTCCCCTGCTCATGCTTTCTCTCTCTCTCTCTCTCTCAAAAAAAGATAAATTAATTAAATGAATAAATAAATAAACTTTTTTTTTAAAGATAGGCAGAGAACATGTATAGACATTTTCCCAAAAGAGACATATAGGTGACCAATAGATACATGAAAAGATGCTCAACATCACTTATCATCAGTAAAATGTCGATCAAAACCAGAATGAGACATCACCTCACATTCAAAATGGCTAAAATAAAAAAACACAACAAAAAGTAAGTGTTGACAAAGATGTGGAGAAAAAGAAACCCTCATGCACTGTTGGTGGGAATGCAAACTGGTGCAATCACTGTGGAAAACAGTATGGAATTTATTTAAAAAGTTAAAAAATAGAATAGGGGTGCATGGGCGGCTGAGCTGGTTAAGCATCTGACTCTTGGTATTGGTTCAGGTCATGATCTCATGGTTCGTGAGTTCAAACCCCTGTTTGGGATTCTCTCTCTCTCAATCTCTCTCTCTGCTTGCTCTCTCTCTCTCTCAAAATAAATATAGAAACTTAAAACAATTAAAAAATAGAATTACCATATGATCCAGTAATTCCACTACTGGATATTTACCCAAAGAAAATGAAAACACCAATTCAAAAAGATATGTGAAACCCTATGTTTATTGGAGCCCAATTTATAATGGCCATGATATGGAAGCAGCCCATTTGTCTATTGATAAATGAATAGGTAAAGAAGATGGTGTGTGTGTGTGTGTGTGTGTGTGTGTGTGTGTGTGTAAATGGAATATTACTCAGCCATAAAAAATGAATTCTTACCATTTGCAACAACATGGATTTACCTACAGGGTATAATCCTAAGTGAAATAAGTTAGTGAGAGAAAGACAAGTAGTATATGATTTTACTCATATGTAGAATTTAAGAAACAAATAAACAAAGGGAAAAAAAGAGACAAATCAAAAACACCCTCAGAGAGAAGTGGCGGTTACCAGAGGGGAGGTGGATGAAGGGATGGTTGAAATAGAGAAGAGTAAGAAGAGACATATCCTGATGATAACTGATAAATGTACAGAACTGCTGAATCACTATATTGTACACCTGAAACTAATATAACACTGTGTGTTAATTATACTTGAATTTAAAAAAAGATAAAGTATAGCTCTTCTCCTACTTCATCCATCCCAGACTTTTTTCTACTTAACAGTTTACACTAAAAATCTCACCCAATATAAATATTATTGTACATATTACTGAAAAGTATGGTTACTTGAGATAGGATATAAATTCTACATTATAAAATATGGAGTTAGTCCTTTCCCCCGTCTTCTTTCCTTATTTCCTTCCCTGGTTTTTCATTGGTCTCTCTTCTAGCTTTTTTTCCTACTATTTGTCCCCCTTTAGGCATGTTTGTTAATATAATTATTAATGCAAAATTAAATAAAATGTTGGATAATGCCCAATTATAAGTTTGAGAAACAAAACTTTTATGTGTAGGGCATGCAAATGTAACAGGTGTATAATGGAGACAGTATTTTTCTGGACTATAAAACATAAGCACTAAAATCATATAATACATTGAGTTCACAGATTTGTTATTTTTTATGAAAATGAAAAGCCAGACAGATGATAATGATGACAGTTGCATTTAGACTTCATGATTTCCTTTACATGAAATCATATTTATTTAAGATTATGAAACAACTGGATTTGGGAATAGAATTTTCAGATTCCTTTGAATACTTAGGATTTCCAAAATAGTTTTTCTGAAATGCAGTTATGAATGATGTTTGATTTCAATTCTATTTCAAACTTGACCCTGTATGAGAAAATAATGGAATCAACAAATGAGCAACCACTCTTAAATGATCCACCAACAAATCATAGCCTGTAGATACTAAATTGTGGTAAGCTCAGCTAAAAACATTGAGTCATGACTATTAATAGAAGGGGAAAGGAAATGAAATGAGATCAAAATCTTGATGACAACACAACATGAAAGGGGAATACATTATATAGAAGACATTAATGATGTATGTAATGACCTTGGAGAACTCTAAGACAGTTAATGATAAAAATGAGTAACTTGTGTGCATAGTTTTCCAATGAAATTGTCCAAATGCATGCTTAATTTTCAATTAGAATAACTTAAATTGAAAGAAAATACATAACATTAATCTTTAGAAATGTATATAGTTAATTAGGAATTTTATATTTCCTGGAGTATGGGCCGTTTGTACATAAAACTTGAGTCAAAGGGAATCATTAAAAATCAGGCATCATCTAGATAAATAAGATTTCATATGTGTAAGTTGTGAATGTTTGTGAAAAACTGCTTGCATTTAATGCTATCACCACACACACACACACACACACACACAACTTGTACATTTTCAGAGAAGAGCATTTCAGTGTGACTTTTGACTTCTTTGAAATAAGGATCAATATTCATAGCTGTTTCTACAAGACAGTGTTTGTAGTCAAAAACAAAAAGAAAAACAGAAAAGACTTAGAGGCAAATAACATATAAGCACCAATTTCGACTGTCCATCAAAGAATTTGAATGGGGTTGTGAGGACTGAACATTGTGGCCAATTTGTAAAGGGGTTGTGTGGGAATTGAAGCATTTATGTGTTATAAGCTAAGAACGAATATGTAGACTTTCTAGGTATCTACAGACAGCTGCGATTTGTTAATCACATTAAACAAAAAGCACATATTCTTTTTTTTTAATCTGTCCATTGCTCTCTGACAACCTTCTATAACATCATAGTTTTATCAATCCTTTAACATAATTTAAAGAATTATTATAATGCTCGCATGAAAAGTTTTAGACTTAGAAATTACACTTGGCCAAAAAAAATAAAATTAGAAAATTTTAATGTTTTAAATTTTATTTGACTACCTTTTGTTCATCTAATGATTGAAAATGTAGATTAAGACAGTGGGTAATTGATCTGTTGAAAAATGATAAATATTTTTTTTTAGGTTTAGGAGGAAAACTAAAACCATGTACAGAAAAACAATTATAATGTTAGATGATACAGCTCATTTAAAGTATGTATTTTCATGATGCACCTCCATGTACATTAGAAAAAAGTCTTTATAGGCCAGCCTATGAAACTTGGTAATTTTAGTGCAATTGTCCATCACTTAAAAAAGAATATTAAGAAAATATATATGATGTCAAAATCTAATGCTAATAATTAGTGTAACTTTTGTGTATTAATCTGGGAATTACTCCAGCTTCAATATTCTCTGGCAACGTTAACAAGTTTTGATAGTTAATGTGTGTTCATGACCTTCTTCTATAGTTTAATACATTGTACATTGAAATTTAAGGGATTTTTCTCTTCTTTCAACCTTTGGAGTTTCAGATATTATAAAAGGAACTTTGATGGATACTCAAAACAGTCATTTCAGAAAGATTTCCTGGAAAAAAATTTGATAGGAACATACATGACATTATGTGAGCTCCATGGAAACCTATTTCCATTTTTTCTAAACTGAACTAACAACATGTATTATAATACATTCTAAGCTAGCACTGTGCTTCTGCATATAAACTTTTTCTTTCCTTTTCTTCTATTTGAGGGGAGGATGGGCAGAGAGAGAGAGAAGGAAAGAAAGAATCCCAAGCAGACTCTGTACTGTCAGTGCAGAGCCCAATATGGGGCTCAATGCCATGATCCTGAGATCATGAGCCAAAATCATTTGGATGCTTAACCGACTGAAATATCCAGGCGCCCGATTCCAACTTTATTTTCCAAAGCTGTCCTCGTTGTGCATTCTTTACTTGTATAAAAAATATGTCGTTTTTAATTTCTCCATACATGGAGAGAAGTTTATGGGACTCTAACATTAGCAGAAATCAGGTTAAAAGACAAGGGGATATTGCCCCTATTAAGAGACTCCAATTAATGTGACACATTGCTCTTCATCCTGTGTGAGAGACCAGCACAAAATAAACATGACTAATCACAGATTGCTTCCTGTTCTTGCCAGGGTTGGAACACTATGAAAAAACAGGTTCTGACTGCAAATATATAGATATCAGTTGTGTCTCTGGAAATACAATGACTCTCAATGAGGTTCTTCTGTCAATTATTTGTTCAAATTGCTAATGATGAAACATAAAAGTTAATAAAGATAATGGTGATGATAAATGTATTAGTTTTGTATTGCTACCATAACAAACTACCATGAACTTAGTGTTTTAAAACTACAAGTTTATTATCTTACAGTTATGCAGGTCGGAGTCTGACACAGGTCTTATGAGTTAAAATCAAGGTACTGTCAGGGCTATTCCTTCCTGGAGAATTTTAATGTTTATTTATTTATTTATTGAGAGAAAGAGAGAACACAAGCAGGGGAGGAGCAGAGAGGGATGGAGAGGGAAAATCCCAAGCAGGATCCACACTGTCAGCACAGAGCACGATTTGGGGCTCAAACTCATGAACCGCAAGATCATGACCCAAGATGAAATCAAGAGTCCCACATTTAACTGACTGGTGCCCCTCTTTCTGGAGATTTGAAGGGAGGAAGTGTTTCCTTGCTTATTCAGATTGTTGGCAGAATTCAGTTCCTTCAAGTTATAGGGTTGAGTTCCTGGGTTTCTGCAGATTGTCAGCTCAGTTCCAGTCCCAGCTTTTGGAGGTCACCTGTATTCCTTGGCTTGTGTCTCCTTTCTGCCATCTCCAAAGTCAGCAACTGTGGATAAGTTCTTCTCACGCTTCAATTATCTCCTTGTGTTTCATCTCTCTGATCCACTTTTCTGCCTCTATTTTTTGCTTTTAAAAGTTCACGTAATTATATTGGGTCCACTGGGAGATTCTGGGATAATCAGCCCATCTCAAGGTTTGCAACCTTAACCACACCTGCCAAGTCTTTAGCCACGTAAGGTAATGTATTCCCAAGATCCAGAGATTAGGATATGAATATCTCTGGGGGACAATTATTCTTCTCACCATAATAATAATAATGGTAGACACTAATACTATATACAACTGCTTTAAAAATTTTTTTAACATTTATTTTTTGAGAAAGAGAGACAGCGTGAATGGGGGAGGGGCAAAGAAAGAGGGAGACACAGAATCCGAAGCAGACTCTGAGCTGTCAGCACAGAGCCCAATATGGGCCTCGAACTCAAGAACAGTGAGATTATGACCTGAGCTGAAGTCGGATGCTTAACTGATGGAGCCACCCAGGCATTCCTGTACAACCACGTTTTTAAGTGTCTTCCACATATGAAATAATTTAAACTTTACAGTAATTCTATAAGAAAGATAGTATTATAATCTCCATTTTACAGAGGAGGAAAATGAGAGATCGTGTAACTTGTGGGAAGTCGCCCCGCTAAAAAGTGAAATAGCCTTCCCATAGCCATACAGTTGTAAATCTGGAATCCAAATCTGTCTCATCCATGTTCACAATCAGATCAGTTTTTTGTTATGGGTTTTTTGTTGTTTGTCCCCCCCCCCACTTCCCCGTTCTGCTTTATAGGGAGTTAAGTCATAGCTTTGAGCAGAAGCAATTAAGGTAGAAAGGTTTAAAGTACTTCTATAATAATTCATCCTAGGATCCTGCCCAAAATCAATGTGGAACTTACTAGCTTAGAATTTGTAAATATATTCTTTCCCCATTAAAAAAAGAGGGGGAGGAGATTGGGGGTTTTCCATATCAAGTTTTCAAGTAGTTTTACGATCTCCGTTAATTCCTAAAAAGCACTCTGCTGTCTCATTTTGAAGTTCTTTCAAAATGAAGATATTTAATCACGTAGGATCCTGAGTGAGTGAAGAAACTCAAATTATTCTCAACTTGATGCCCTCTAGAAGTTGGAGAAGCTTCCTAGTAAAGTGATCGTTGTTTTTGAAGGGATTGTGACCCCAGAAAGCAAGAATGATGTAAAAATTCAACAGTTGCTGGGACTTGTGCCATCAAAGTGCATGAGTGTGCATTTGTGGATGTGTGTGTGCACATGTGGTAATCCAGTAGAGAATTATAAACTGGCTGTAATTCAGGGAAAAAAGTCTATGTAGCTTATTCATAAGCATTTTCTTCTATTTCACTAAAAGGAAAGTGCCTTTAATAAACCCTGTGATTCAGTGTTGTCACTATTAACCTTGAAATATAGAAATTGTCCTATATGAGTGTCCTATATGTGCTGGCAAATAAACATAAAACCACACAGACATATTTAAATACTAGATGGTTGAAACACAAACCAATAAAACCCAATAGTTTCAGGGTTAATTGTGACACATTTTCACCTTTAGCTTCTGTCACTACAGTAAGAAAAACATGCCCTAAAGTATTTCAACTGTTTACCTGTAAATTGTAATTAAAAACCCCATTATATAAAACAGAGTACACCCTTATGAAAATCAATGAAGTCAATATGACTTTAAAAATAATCTTGTTTGCAAATCCACTTACATCACAGTCTATGTATCCTATGTTGGAGGTGGGATGTAACTATATTTCAGTTATTATGTTACCAACAGAATGAAGTGAATAGTTTACAGATGAATATACTTGCAATTATTATTTTATTATTTTCTTAGCTAAAATAATGACTATTTCTTTTTTTTTAAGTTTATTTATTTTGAGAGAGAGAGAAAGAGAGAGAGCAGGGGAAGGGCAGAGACAGAAGGAGAGAGAGAATCCCAAGAAGGCTCCACACTGCCAGCACAGAGCCCAATGCGGGGCCCAAATCCGCAAACCGTGAGATCATGACCTGAGCCTAAACCAAGAGACTGACATTTAACCGACTGAGCCACCAGGCACCCATAAAATAATGACTGTTTCTTGATCCCCTTGTCTTTTCATTTACTCTGGAAACACTGACAGCAATAAGTATTCTTGAGCAATTAAAGACTAAGGAATGTAGAAAAGACGCTGTGTTAAAGGAGGAAGAGAGGAAAGAAGAAAAATGAATCACCAATATTTTGTACCTTAAGAATGGAAGATAGTATGGCCTCCCGGAAAATATAAGTCTCAATTTCTTTTAAACATAGTACCTGCCATACAGTTTCTCAAAAGAGAACAAAACCACATATTATCAGCCAATATTAAGTTCTGTTCCCAAAAATTATTTTTCTAGAGCTCAGGCACATCATTTAAAGGTTAGGGTAATATATTCCCAAGGGATATGTTATCATTTTAAAATTATTTTATCAGGAATTGCTTTAAGGTCTGTAAACATCAGAATTATCTTTGTGTAAATAACAATGCTTTTTTTTTCTATTCCTCTAAGACCATTCCAATGATCTCTTCTTTAAACTATTAATTTTAAAGTCTGTTTACTTTTCACAAATATTTTTAAAGGTTTTTTTTTCATAATTGAGCATTATTTCCCTAAATAAACAGAAAGTGATTTGTAATTCTGTATACAAAAGGAAAATGGCATTTATGAGCCTTTCTGCCTATACGCCATGGGAGTAAATAGGCTGGAATTTCTAACAGAAAAATATAAACCTTTCACTGTTTTCTTTTTCCATTTTTTTTCTTCCCTTCCTAAAGAAATCTCATGTGGTATCAGTATGAGCGTCAGTGAATTGAAAGGTCAAGTTATTAGCAGAAGCTCAGCACTGTAATGTTACTTTGTCTCGAAAGAAAACTGAAATGACCACTGGTGCTACTCTGAGGGGATATGGTTATCTCAGAGAATTAAGAAACTGAAATTAAAAGGTCATAAAGTCCTTGGGGATGGTGAAAAGGCAATGTGGCATTAGGGGTCATCCTCCACTCAGGCTCAGACCTGTCTGTAGATGCAGTTCTCTAAAGGAGAGGCTAAAGTCAGCATCAGAATCAAAAAGGACCTTTTAAAAAATACTTCCAAAAATAAATGAATCAATCAATCAATCAATCAATCAATGAATCAATGAATGAATACTTACATACATACATAAATAAATACATATATACATACATACAACTTCTTGTCCTGGAACCACTTATAAGAATATGCACTTGGGATTCAAGACAAAAGAGCTAATCTAATGTCTGTTGTTGCCCAACTGTTGTATGATGGTGAACAATTTGCTGTATTTCTGGGACTCAATTTCTCCCCCTAAATAAGGATTTGGTATCATTGAGTGTTTCTCCAATGGTAAACAGGGATGGTTCCATCTTCTGCCATTAACGTCTAAAATGTAGAATTCAGATGAGTTACCCACCCAGAGTCATTTGTTATAAACACTAAGCGAGCTGATCTGTACAATCTTTTCTGGCTTTCCCCTTATGATGTTTGTCCACATGAATGTCTCCCCAATTCAGATATTCTATAATTAATTTTGAATAAACATATGTCATTTACTTTCTTTGAATCAGAGAACTTTGCAGCAGAATTAGTGAAAATACAAAGCTATATAAGACACATACTCTCCCCTAAGTACAGAGTCTGGTAAATGCAGAAAGACATGTAAATAAATAAGTGTAATAAAGAACTGCATTTTCACTGAGGGAGCTCTTAAATTAGAATTAGGGAACCATGGAAGAAATCTAGTTTTGCCCAAGGCATATTTAAGTGACTGATCCAAAAAGATTTTGTATTAAAAAGTGGTGATATTTTTGAAAAAAAAAAATGACAAGGAATGGGTCAGGTGTTTAGAGTAAAGGCATTCTCAGATCAATCAATCATTCAATCAATAAAATATAATAGAAAAAGCAGAAAGTCTATGAAGCACCTGGGCATGTTCATGTTAACTACTAACAATCCAATTGGGTGGGGCATAGAATGTGAGGGCAGATACAGCAAGACAAAATGCTGGAGAGATAGGCAGAGGTTAAACTTTGTTAACTAGAATTCTTTCTTAAATAGTATGGGTTTTATCCTATAGACAAAGGGCTTTTAAGGACTTTTAAGGCAGTGACAACACGTATAAAGCTTGTGTTGCGGTTGTAGAGAAAACTGTTTAAGGAGATATAATATTAAGGAGGTATTACTGATTTGACAATATGGATTGAGGGTGTTAAAGTATAATTTTTCAAAGGCAAAATTATGAAATTTATGCAAACAAAAAAATGAATACAGCAAATATTTGGCTCAACTAATTAAGAGGAAAACATTAACATTTGAGAAACTAGCAATTTAAAAAAAAATTGTTAGGTTAAGATTGTTGGATTAGTTTTAAAACTTGTTGATGTCTAAAAGGGCAATAAACCATAACCTTTGAGTTATTTGTGACATCAAGTAGAAATTGGATTTATATTGGACAAAAATCAACAAGTTCACATTTAACTTTACTAAATGTGAGAACGTTAACAGTGTGTAGTGAATTGAAAGTATTTTTCCCTAAACTTGTGGTGGGGCGGGGGTAGGTCATAATCCTGTATACATTGAAAATGCATGCCAGCTATCTTTCTGTCCTATTTCCAATTTCGGGACAATTATTTCTTACGCAGGAAAACTACACCATCAGTATTTTAGTATGCACTGTCCCTTTTGCTAAGTTTATGTACCATGTAATTGAACCATTTAAAATATGCATATATAAAATGCTATATTATTTATAATCATATTGTGTATATATATCATATATCATAGTGTCATATATATCATACATAATCATAGTGTATATATAATTATATACACATACATGTATATAATACACACATATATTATATATGTTATATATATTATATTATATGTATGTACATGTATATATTAATATGTAATTATAAAATAATTATATATATTATGTGTATTATCTGTATTATACATATATATAGTTATATTATATGTATATTATATGTGTTATATGTATATATATGATATGTATATATGTATATAATCATACTGTATAACACATTTTAAAATTTCAAACTAAATATACCAATGAGAGATATTCCTTGACTCTAGAAATATTTACACAAAGCACTAAATGCTAGTTTCTCTTTATTTTGAAACCTGTTTCAGACATATCTGTTTTGAAAATTCTAACACACTTTTTAAAAAGGCAACTCTTCGTTTCCCGGTTTTAATCAATTAGTTCCTCCTTCAAGTTTTCCACTGGATAAATTGTAATTCTCGGCTTCTGTAGCCAATATTCTTCCGGAGAAGCAGGTTGGTCTTAGACATTGCTATTCCATCATTCATACTGTTCTGTTCACCAATAATTCCTAATTATACTGAAGGTAGCAAAGAATACTTGTGGCCTTTATTGGGTTTTCCTTGGATATGGACTCTGTGACTAGGAACCCAATAAGTGCCATGCTGAATAAACCCATTATTGTCCCTTGCCGCAAATGCTTACGCTGAATTTGTTTTATAAAACCAGTTCTGTGAACTCAGCATTTTGACAAGGTCTAATAGGATAATATTTCATAGAAAAAAAAAAAAAAAAAACAAATACTTAGTGTCCTTGATTCACTCCAACATCCTTTAACAGGATATATGAGGATAAGCAACCCCTCCCTTTATATCCTAATATGATTTTACTCTTACAAATTAGGACTAGGTGGCTTTGGTTTAAAATATGAATAGTCCGTTAAATACTATGGAGACAAAAGTACAGATATCAATTAATCTAAGCCCTATGTAATTGTGTTGGGCAAATGTCTTTTCAATATTTAACTGGCTTATATCTAGAGACTTTATGCAACAAGTCAATGCATTTTTCTTCCTAGGTGTTTATTTTCTAACCAATTTGTCTTAAAGAGTAGACTTGTGTAACACAGCTGAAAGTTAATTTCATTCATTCATACAACAATTATTTATTGAAACTTACTAAGCTTGAGGAACCTGAGAATCAAAAGTCTGTGCTTTCAAAGATCTTACACTGCAGTGGAAAAAGTCAGACGATAAGTATATACATATATACATAAATAAATAAGAAAATTTCCTGTGGTGACAAGTGCTTTGCAGAGAAATAAAATAGATTCATGTGATAGTGACTGAGTAAAACTCTAGATTAGGAATTCAAGCTAAGATCTCTCTAAGGAAGTTAAGTTTAACATTAAAGTTGAATGACAAAAGGAAGCCCACCATGACAAGATAAAAGGGAAGAACACTTAAGACCAAGGGAACAGACAAGGTAAAAAGGAGAATGGATGTGCATACTTTAAAAACTAGAAGAGGGGCACCTGGGTGGCGCAGTCGGTTAAGCGTCCGACTTCAGCCAGGTCACGATCTCGCGGTCTGTGAGTTCGAGCCCCGCGTCGGGCTCTGTGCTGACAGCTCAGAGCCTGGAGCCTGTTTCCGATTCTGTGTCTCCCTCTCTCTCTGCCCCTCCCCCGTTCATGCTCTGTCTCTCTCTGTCCCAAAAAATAAATAAACATTGAAAAAAAAAATTAAAAAAATAAATAAAAATAAATAAAAACTAGAAGAAAGCCATAATGCATGGAACACAAGGGCAGAGGGGAGAGTATATGATGCTGTGGGCCATAAATACTACACCAAGATTTCGGTTAATGGTAAAAATGAACACTCTATGCCATGTAATTTGAGAATTGAACTTGACCATTTCTGTTATATGAGTCCCCATATTGATACATGAACAAAATATCAGGAAGCTACTTATGACACTCAGTATATTTCTTCCCTGGCTGGTCCTACTGATGCCGTTGGGCTTCCTTAGCTGCACTGAGAATGTTTCATGAATCTGTGTGTGATTCTTGTTATGTCAATAACCTGTGCACTGTGTTGGACTAAGATATAAGTAACACCATCTTGTTTACCAAGGTGTTGTCACATTATCTCTGAATAGAAAAGAACATCAACAAATGTGAATCTGCCTATTTGCTGAGATTGCATGGACCAACAGGAAAACATTTTTATCCAAAAATACCTATCAGATGTCATGCTACCTATTATCAGATATTACATGCAAAGTAATGGGCATAGTGTTAGGTAATAATCATATATTTTATATTAGTGATTATTATTAGCAGTACTAATTTTATCATAGAATTACTAGAAAACATTTTATTTATTATTATTATTATTATTATTATTTTAATGTTTATTTTTGAGAGGGAGAGACAGAGCATGAGTGGGGGAGGGGCAGAGAGAGAGGAAGACACAGAATCCGAAGCAGGCTCCAGGCTCTGAGCTGTCAGCACAGAGCTCATCATGGGGCTTGAACCCAGGAACCGTGAGATCATGACCTGAGCTGAGGTCAGTTGCCCAACTGACTTAACCACCCAGGTGCCCCACTAGAGACTCATTTTAAACATACTCCTTTTGTTTATTTATCAGAGTAATGCATAGATATGCAAGTAATCAAATGGTGTAGAAATCTATAATTAAAAACTATAGACTGAAACCAACATTTTGAAAATATTTTTGCATAAATAAAACTAATACATTCTTATACTCATTTTAAGGAATATAAGCAATCCAGCATCCTTCCAACTTAAAAAAAAATCATTCCAGCCATCTTTTTAATCATGCATACAGAAAAAAAAATATGGTTTCCTACTCTCTTAAGTGAAAAGTAGTAGAGATACTGTTATTTGATATAGATAGAAAGAAACTAAAGCAACTGCCAATATTCAAATAAATATATTTTCACCAAAAGACGTATTTCTTAAAAGAGTCTTATACAATTGAGAAAACAAATTTTGTATTACGGGAAGGAGGAAGTCTTTAACTATAGATTTCAATTACAGAAGTAGTGTTGAATTTGATTGAGCTACCCAGGTGTCTCTATGTAAACTTTTTTAATGCAGCATATTTTTCTTATTTGTTGTTTTACTAAAATGAATCCTATTTTTTTAGATTTTTTAAAGAATGCATTTTATTTATTTTGAATGAGAGAGACAGAGAGAGAGAGCAAGCAAGGGAGGGGGGCAAAGAGAGATGGAGCAAGAGAATCCCAAGCAGGTCCCATGCTGTCAGAGCAGAGCCCAACGTAGGGCTCCAGCTCATGAACAGTGGGATGACCTGAGCTGAAATAAAGAGTTGGGTGCTTAACTACTTAACAATTGAGCCATCTAGGCTCCTGATAGGTTAAAAAAAAAAAAACAACAACCAGATAATCTCTTAGCAAGAAACCCTGGCTACTCTTAAGTTCTGCTTTTGAAAATGTTTGCTTTATCATTGAACTGCAACTTGCTGACTATGGTATTTGAATCACTTTTTTGTTTCTTTCAGGATTTAGTACATATTACTGTAAGGTCTCATGCATTGAAAGTTTCTGCAAAGATCTTGAGGAAGCCTGTCTTGATTTTTTTCTCTTGGAAGATTTCCTTTTTTATATTATGGATGTCCAAAATATTCTTTCTTCATGGACAAATTTTTATAAATGACAAAGTATTAATCTTTGTGTCTAATGTGCTACGTGAAATTTTTCTAGAAGTAGGTATACTTTTTCATACTAAAGATTAGTCTTTTCTTTATTTCAGAGAACTTTCCTGCAAAATTTTGATAAATTTGCTAAGTTCTCTACACTGAGGAAATTAATCATTTTCCAATTGGATCAATTTTTGTTTCTTTCATGTGATTTTGCTTCTCACTGATACTTTAATACCTTTGTCTTTTTCATACATCATCATTGCAGTTACCTCAATCCTCGTTGCCTAATTTTAGATGTCTATACGTTTCTTGTCATTCTAATTATTTCAGCACTTTTATGATGTGTTTTGGCGCAAGTTTTTTTTTTTTTTCTTATATCACCAGTTTATCTTGACTTCTCTTACTGTTTTATAAATGCATCTTTTGGGTTTTTGTATTGAATATTTATTCACATTGTTGCTTCACATTACAAAGCACTTCTGTATCTTGTGACTTTGCTGAATTCATGTATCAGTTCTAGCAGCTTTTCGGTGGAGTTTTTCAGGTTTTCCATGTAGAGTATCATGTCATCTGCAAAAAGTGAAAGTTAAACTTCTTTGCCAATTTGGATGCCTTTTATTTCATTTTGTGTCTGATTGCTGAGGCTAGGACTTCCAACACTATTTTAAATTAACAGTGGTGAGAGTGGACATCCCTGTCATGTTCCTGATCTCAGGGGAAAACTCTCAGTTTTTCCCTATTGAGGATGATATTAGCTGTGAGTTTTTCATATATGGCTTTTATGATATTAAGATACGTTCCCTCTATCCCAACTTTCTTGAGGGTTTTTATTAAGAAAGAATGCTGTATTGTGTCAAATGCTTTTCTGCTTCTATTGACAGGATCATATGGTTCTTATCCTTTCTTCTATTAATGTGATGTGATGTATCACATTGATTGATTTGCAAATATTAAACAAGCCCTGGAGCCCAGGAATGAATCCTACTTGATCATGGTGAATAATTCTTTAATATAGTGTTGAAATCAATTTGCTAGTATCTTGTTGAGAATTTTTGCATCCATGTTCATCGGGGATATTGGCCTGTGATTCTCCTTTTTGTGGGGTCTTTGGTGCTGGAATCAAGGTAATGCTGGTTTCATAGAATGAGTCCTGAAGCTTTCCTTCCATTTCTATTTTCTGGAACACTTTGAGAAGGATTGGTATTAACTCTGCTTTAAATGTCTGGTAGAATTCCCCTGGGAAGCCATCTGGCCCAGGACTCTTATTTGTTGGGAGATTTTTGATAACTGATTGAATTTCTTCGCTGGTCATGGGTCAGTTCAATTTAGTATTTCCTCTCATTTGAGTTTTTGTAGTGTGCGGGTATCTAGGAATTTGTCCATTTCTTCCAGGTTGTCCAGCTTGTTGGCATATAAATTTTCATAGAATTATCTGATAATTGTTTGTATTTCTGTGGTGTTGGTCATGATCTCTTCTCTTTCATTCATCATTTTTCTACTTGGGTTCTTTTTTCTTTTTGAGAAGTCTAGCTAGGGGATTATTAATTTTGTTTATTTTTTCAATAAATCAGCTCATAGATTCGGTGATGTTCTACTGTTTTGTTGTTTTTTTTTTAGATTCTATATTGCTTATTTCTGCTCTAATCTCTATTATTTCTCTTCTTCTGCTGGGTTTGGGGTGTCTTTGCTGTTCTGTTTCTAGTTCCTTTAGGTGTGCGGTTAGGTTTTATATTTGGGATTTTTCTTGTTTCTTGAGATAGGCCTAGAGTGCAATGTATTTTCTCCTTAGGACTGCCTATGCTGCAGTTGTATTTACATTTTCATTTTCCTCCATATATCTTTTAATTTCTTCTTTAATTGCCTGGTTGACTTATTCATTCTTTAGTAGGGTGTTCTTTAACCTCCATGCATTTGGAGGCTTTCCAAATTTTTTCATGTGGTTGATTTCAACTTTCATAGCATTGTGATCTGAAAATATGCATGGTGTGATCTCAATTCTTTTATATTTATTGAGTGCTGTTTTGTGACCCAGAATGTGAATTATCTTGGAAATGTTCCATGTGCACTCAAGAAGAATGTGCATTCTGCTGCTTTTGAGTGTAAAGTTCTGAATATAACTGTCAAGTCCATCTGGTCCAGTGTATCATTCAACGTCATTGTTTCTATATTGATTTTATGCCTATATGATCTGTCCCTTCCTGTAAAGTGGAGTATTAAAATCCCCTGTAATTACCGGATTTGTATCAATAAGATTGCTTATGTTTGTGATTAATTGATTTGTATATGTGGGTGTACCAATTTGTGGGCATAAATATTTACAATTGTTATCTCTTCTTGATGGACAGACCTTGTAATTATGATGTAATGCCCTTCTTCATCTCTTGTTACAGCCTTTAGTTTAAAATCTAGTTTGTCTGATAGAAGTATGACTGCTCCAGCTTTCTTTTGACTTCCAGTAGCATGATAGATGGTTCTCAATCCCCTCACTTTCAATATGAAGGTGTTTCCAGGTCTAAAATGAGTCTCTTGTAGACAGCATATAGATGGATCTTGTTTTTTGTTTTTTTATCTATTCTGATACCCTATGTCTTTTGATTGGAGCATTTAGTCCATTTGCATTCAGAGTTATTATTGAAAGAAATGAATTTAGTGTCATTGTGTTTATGTGTAGGTTTCATGTTTGTGGTAGTGTCTCTGGACCTTTGTAGTCCTTCCAGCATTCCACTCAGAGAGTACCCCTTAGGATCTCTTGCAGGGCTGGTTTAGTTGTCATGAACTCCTTCAGTTTTTGTTTGCCTGGGAAAGCCTTTACCTCTCCTTCTATTCTGAATGGCAGCATTGCTGGATAAAGGATTCTTGGCTGCATATTTTTCCTATTTGACACATTGAATATTTCCCCTCACTCCCTTCTGGCCTGCCAAGTTCCAATGGACAAGTCAGCTACTACCCTTATGTGTCTACCCTTGTAGGTTAAGGCCCATTCATCCGTAGCTGCTTTCAAAATCCTCTCTTTTTCTTTGTATTTTGCCAGTTTCACTATGATATGATATGGAGAAGACCTATTCCTGTTAAATCTGAAGGGAGTTCTCTGTGCCTCTTGATTTGGATGTCTGCTTCCTTTCCCAGATTAGGGAAGTTCTCAGCCATAATTTGTTCAATTAACCTTCTGCCCCTTTCTCTCTTCTCCTTCTGGAACTCCTATGACATGGATATTATTACATTTCATTGAATCACTTAGTCCTCTAATTCTCCCCTCATGGTCTATTATTTTCTTATCTCTCTTTTTCTTGGCTTCATCATTTCCATAATTTTATCTTCTATTTCACTTATTCTCCCCTCTGCTTCTTCCATCCTTGCTTTCACTGCATCTAGTTTATTTTGCACATCATTTACAACATTTATTAATTCATTGTGACTATTAGTTCCTTGATCTCTGCAACAATAGATTCTTTGCTATCTTCAATGCTTTTTTCAAGCCCAGTGATTAATCTTATGACTATTACTCTAAATTCTTGCTCAGATATATTATTTTTTATCTGTTTTGAGAAGTTCTCTAGTTTCATTTCTTCCTGGAATTTCTTTGGGGGAGAATTCTTCGGTTTCACCATTTGGGTTAGTTTTCTGTCCCTTATGCATTGTAATAGCTTATTATGTGTCCTGCACCTGTGAGCACTACTATATTAAAAAGGGGTCATAAACTGCCCAGGGCCTGGTCCTTCAAGAAGTGTTTTTGGAGTGTGCAGTGTGCTCTCTGTTGTTGTGACTGTGGTTGCTTTATCTCCCTACTCGTAGTGGTGGTTTGGGCCTACCACCATGTGTGTTTTGATTTGTTCGTTGAGTAATCCTGGAAAAAAAATTATAAAAAGGTGTGGTGTTGGTGGTGGAAGAAGCCTTATTCCTTACAAAGAGAGAAATGACAGGGGTGGGGGAAAAAAAAAAGAAAAAAAAATTGACCAGGCAGAGAATCAGAGAAACTATATGGCTTAATCCAGAGACAGAGACAGAGATAGGAAAATAAAGAGGAAGGAAATATAGAAGGGGTGTAAAAAGAAAAGATTAAAAATGTCTATGGCCTGCCAAGTTGTCCCCTTGGGCCTTTGGAGATGTTTCTGTCATTCTGTAGCCCAGATTCCTGGAATCCCAAGTCTTCTGGCCTCAATACTACTGTGTTTTTGGGATGAGGGAACTTAGGCTGCCCCTACTTCTCTGCCATGTTGACTTCTCAAAGTACTTTAGGATAATCTACTTCTGTCTCTATGTTGTCCTTTTACAAGGCTGGGATAAATTTTTACTGTGTTTTGCAAAATGTAGATTTTTCTTTCATCCTTTAAAAAAAATCCTGTCATTTAAAAAAATCTTGCTCATGAATTTCCCTTTGCTTTGACAGTGAGTACATTCTTCCCTTTATTTTACCCTTATCCCAGAATTATAGATTAGGTCCCCCTCAACGAAGCTTGTCATTTCCTCTCTCCTCTGCTTTCCCCTGTCTTCTAAGGACATGTAATGGAAGGAGAGAGAGAGGAAGAGAGCTTCTGTCATGCCTCTCATCTCTCATGTCACAGATTTTGTTAAAATGACCTGTATTATGTTCCCACCATCAACTGACAGAATACCATTACTGTTGGAAGACATTTTTGGATTTCCAATTTTACAAGTGGAAACATTTAATTCATGAAAGAGCAAAATACTGCCTATTTTTTCCCTACCTTACTACCCTTGCTACTTCAGCTTACTCACAAGACACAATAGATGGAATCCCCTCTCAGTTTGCTTCATATATTTATAAAAATCAGTAAGATTACCAGGGTTTTATTCACTTATTAGCATGGCTTCTCAGGGATGTGGGTAAACTTAGGAACACTGCCACGCAAAAATGGTTTTATTCCTCCAAAAAAATACTGGCTCTGTGAATCCCCTGTCAAATGTTTCTCTGGTAAATGCCTTGCGAAACAGCGGACAGATGTTTCCCAATAGAAACAAACCATTAATGAAAAGAAATAAGAAAGTTGGGTGACTGTGAGACAGAAAAAATGGTATGTATTTGATACTGGGTGGTAAATAACCTTATTCTATCAAGGGAGTATTTCTCTTAAAAATCACTTTCCATTTTCTGCCAGGATTCAGAAAATGTTCTTAATTCACGTCTTCAATGTTAATCCAAACCAGGAGTTCTCAGCTCTGCCTGCATATCTGAACTACCTAGGACACTTTAGAAAAAGTGTCTGTGCTCAGGCCCAAAAAACCCAGACCCCGGAAAAAAATTTCTGGGGGGAGGCCTGAGATCTGCATGTGACTCTGATGAACACTGAGTGCTGGGAGCCACCAGTGTATACCAACACTAAAGCTGTTGATTTGATTTTTAAATATACCTTTGAACACTGCTCTGTTCCACTAAAATCAATGTTTTATTAAACACTAAAAACTTCACATTAAAAGCAATACATTTTGCAAGAAAATTGTTTTTTCTAAGGGATGAAAAAATACATAGTAGTTAAGCTTAGCAGAATTTTCATGTAAAGCAAATATTATGTGACAGAACTAACATTTCTTTTGAGAATTGAGCATATTCTTTTCCCATATAGTTTTGCAGTTAGTTATCTAATGTCATATATTGTTCAGAATGTTACAGTGGAAATTTGCTGGTATTTATCTCCCATCTCCCACAAATCAAATCAGTATGGTGTAAGGCTATCAAGGGACCTGTCCCTGAAGTAGATTGTTAAGCAATATATTAAGGTATCTGCTCCACCAACTCTTTAAAAAAATCTAATAAATCAGTATGCATTGAGGAGATTTCACTAATAATGTTGTTTTTTTTTTCTCTTGGACTTTTCTTTAGTTAAAAAATAAATTCTTGATGTACTTCAGAGAGTATCTACCAATACAATATTTTACTACAGTCTCAATGCAAATATTGTACACTGAAGTCATTTAAAATTTCAGGAGTTGTGCAGGGAGTATATTCTATTAGTTGCTTCTATTGTATCACTTGGAAATTGGAAATTGCATGACAAAATTACCTAATACAGGGTCAGCCCAAGAGATTTGCTGATAAACAAGGATGTAGATTCAGTCATAAGTAATGGAACAAACTGAATGTCACGGTGAAAAATTAATGTTTGTCAGTTGAAGATTAATAAAGGATTATACTTACTGTTTGGATCAATGGCTGATACATTTCCTATTCTAAAGGATACTTCCAAATTTCCCTTTTCAGATAGCCAAGTTTAAGAGCTTAAATATCAAACTAGAACATTCATAAAATACAGTTGGGAGTAAACCAATGAAATCCTATAGTTTAGTTGGACTTATATTAAGTCTCTCAGAATCAAAATTTCAAATTTATTAAGGGATCATGACAATTACATTTTGTGAATCCTACATGCCTGCGTACCATTTTTGAAGTGGAAGATAAAGACATTACTTCATGACTTTTGCTTTCGTGAATCATTAGATGAGAGTAACCATTCTAGTATGGAAATCTCTTGCTTAGAGGTTTTCAGGTTTCTAATACTGGTAAGATCATGTGATTTGGCATCAGTCTTACCCAGTATTATACCCTGGATTAGATACTTATTCATAGCTCAACACAGGATAACTTACTTTTTCTTAGCCTTGGTGACCCTATCTATAAAATTATGAAGATTAAAAATACCTTCCTCACAAATATTCTTAGGCACTTGTGTTTGAGGTAATGTTCATACATACGTTAAATATTATGTGTGACACAGTACTTGCATAATGTTAATAAATTTTAAAAATAATAACAGTAGGATTACTACTAATAACAATTACAGTTGTTTTGTCCTCCAAAGCCGCCAGCCCCCTACGTTATAGTTTAAGTTCATTCTAATCACTTCCAAATTGGTCTGCTGGAAGGAGACATTCATATCTAGAAAGGGAAGTTACTTATTTTAAGAGTAGGCATGGTTTTGTGAAATGTGCATATTCCAGCAAGTATGGCATTTGGAATATATTTCTTATTGGTATCTTATGTATCCCTCCTTTTGCTTTTCACAAGGTCTAGAATTCCATATGGTTGGTCCAGAAAATTCTCACTTCTTTAGATCAAATTTAGAGAAAAGATAAGCCAGTATTTTGAATGTGATCAATTTTAGTATGGATTGAGCAATTACATGGATCTTTTTGCCACCTGTCATGAGTCCTTTAGTAGACTCCACGACTTAAAAATATCACTATTATAAAGTCTTCCAAAATAAGTAAACTAAGCCAATATTGATCTTGTTCTGCAGGAATGCTAAACTTTATCTGAACAGAAAATCTCATTAAAGATCTAGCAGCTGCCCTTTGCTGCTACTGTTACTTTAAAATGCCTTTGTACAATGCTTTTCTTCCCTATTAGATGGCCTCAAGTGTGGAGGAATCGATGCAGTTATCTGAGACTTACTTTTGGTAAATAAAAATTATTGTGTGGCAACAAAATGAACCTCATTGCCATACTTTTAGTGACTGGCAGGAAGGAATCTTTACTTTGTACTCAAGCATTGGAAAATCTATAAAATGCAAACTGTATTTAGGTTCCTTTTTTGTTTCTGGGTTGCAGTTTTTATGTTAAAGTGTGTATTTTTTTTTTCTGCTCAGTATAGATTCATTTGATGGCCATGAAGCATATTCAAAATAAAGTTAAAGACAATGAATTTTGATGACAGGAACTTATTTTAAGAAATTGAATAAGCCTAACTTTTTATGCCAAATATGCTTTTAAAAAATTTATTAATATAAGAGATAAGCAAAGTGCTAAGAAGCTACAAAGACTTCATTTATCAATTTCTTTCATGGATATAATTGAAACTATAGCCCTCTATCCATTCAAATACTTTCTTTCATTTTGATAGTCAAGACTATTTAGCTATTTTATTTTCATAATGTAAGGCAGCCCTCTGGAATAACTCACTTGAAAGAGAGACACTACATAAAAACCCAAAGGAACAAATTTCTCATATAGGGTTAAGAATCTAACAGTGAGGCATTGGTTCTTTCTTGAGTTTGAGACTACCGTTAAAAACAAATAAGATAAAACAAATAGACATTATGACTATACCTCCATAGGCACAACAACATTTAATCCACATGGAGCTACCACTACCAGAAAGCATCACGGGGGACCACACAGAAGCAGCTGTAAATATGCCAACACCTGCTGGTGCCAGATGGCAGGACATTCTGCAGCCCACGAGCTCCTAGCCGTGCTAGTGCTCTGTAGCTGCATGTGCACCAATCACTGTCATGTGATGACACACTCAGGAAGTGGCAAAGTAATGACTGTCAGGATTTTTCCTCTCTACACTGTACGCTTTTTGGATGAGGGATGGCATGTTATAAATATTTATATTCACAGAGCTTAGCAGCGTGGTTAAGTAGATAAATAACTTTATTAATCTCTTTAATAACGGGTATAAAACATGAATGGCTATTTTCTGTCACAGGCAAAATTGGGCATTCATGTACATGCGTACATCGGTATACACCATAGTGAAGGAGAAGAACAAATCCATACTTACCACCCTGCTTATTCCTAATGTGAATCAGTATTTTATGTAATTTTCTTCAGAACAATATTTAAGGTCTTATCAGTGGAAAGCAAATATGACAAACATCACTAAGACATTTTTGAACTATCATTTTATAAAGCAGTAGTCTTCAAAATTAGGTGTCTAAATACACAAAGATCTTCTAGTAGGTATGTCGACACAGACATAGATAGCTTCTTTAAGAAGTCAATTTCCAGACCTTCAACTTCAAAATGTGTCCTTACCATAAATCAATCTGCCAGAAAAGAGCTGTGATTTGCTAACTTTGGTTTTCACCTCCCCTTTCAACACTGCCCTTTTACCACCATACAAAACAAAGGGGTACATCTCACCTACCTCATCTAATGTGGTGCATAGCCACAAGGTAAAAACAAAGTTAGGCACAGGAGTATGTTAGGTAATTTTTAGGAGAGTATTGTGAGGGCTGAATAAAGAGAAAGATAATTGAAGAGGAAGCACTCTATTTCATCCAGGTAAGACACAAAGGGTGGGGTTTTCTATATAGTTGATCTAACTTATTCATCTTAGAATTCTGTAAAGAGATTTCGGTCACAGGAATAAAGAGTTGATTATATTTAAATTAAAAGATATTTCTAGGGAAATTCAGTGTGATTTTGGCTAATAATAACTACTTTTGCCATTTGGGTTATATAATAGAACTTCCCAAATTTGAAGACTAAATCTGAAGCTTGATAGTGTTGACAAATGAAGTTAAATTCTATCCTACCACTCTAAGTGTAGTTCAGACATTTAAATTGCACTAACTGAAGGGTTGAATTATGGCAAGGTTAAGCAAATGACCAGAGTGAAGCAGCTGTTAAGGATGGAAACCAAGAGCATTGTATCTGAGTTTGCAGTTTCAAGAGATTTTATCGTGTGCTTAAAGCAGGATCCAACCAACAAAATGCCAGAATCCTTTACACCGTATGAAATATCAATAATAAGTTATTGATATTAAGTTCAAAATGTGCAACGGCCTACAGAGTTTTCTCAAAATCCTTTTAGGAGGTATAAAATGAAAAAAAAATTTGAATATCACTGCATAGTGTTCAGGTTGGTTTCCAATTTTATTCTTATATTTCTGTGATAGTTTTAGGAGTGCTTAAAACTGCACGTAAAGTCCCAATTTGAGTAAAACATGACTTTCCTTTCCCCCTTCCCATCCCTCTCCATCTTCTAGAATTAAAGCAGGGTAAAGAGGAGGGTAGGAAGATCTACATTTACAAGAGGATCTGTAAGAGTGCTGATTCGAAATGTTGGACAGAGTATATGGGTTGGCCTACCTACTTTTCGGACTCCATTAACATCATGATCATAAAAACAAAGCAGAATTCTTGCACATGCCCACATTATGGTGTTCCTTTCAGCACCTATTTGCTAATGATGTTTTTAAGAAATATTTTTCTAATAGCTCTATATGGATTTAGTAAATCTCGTTCCTTGGTTATATACATTTATAATTAGCCTTAATGCTCAGATGGTTCACTCAATAAATATTTTAAGGTTTACTTTATTTAAAAAACTTTTAATGTTTATTCACGTTTTTTTTTGGGGGGGGGGGAGAGAGAGAGAGAGAGAGAGAGAGAGAGAGAGAGAGAGAGAGAGAGAGAGAGCGAGTGGGGGAGGGGCAGAGAGAGAGGGAGACAGATTAGGAAGCAGGCTCCAGGCTCTGAGCTTTCATCACAGAGCCCAACATGAACCGCAAGATCATGCCCTAAACCAAAGTCGGGTGCTCAACCAACTGAGCCACCCAGGCAACCCAAGATTTTCTTTATTTTAATCTTCATTCATATAATTATTGGTCAACCCTCTCAGGCTAAAGTGATTTTTACAATGCACTTTATAATGCCAAAGGATTCCTAATCCTTACCTGACTAGAACTTTTTATCTTCTCATTTTTTTTAACTTGTCCTTGAAGTGGTTATATAATCTTCTACTTCCTTAACAAGGTAGGAGAGTTTCAATTACCTCACAACCTTGCTAATCAACTGTTCTTGTTGTCATTTTAATTTTAGCAAGTCTAGTAGATACACCATGTTGTGATTTTAACTTATATTTCTCTGATAAGAAATGATGGTGATGGTTTACTCGTTTATTTGTCATCTATATATGCCTTTTGTGAAATGCTTGTTCAAATCTCTGGACCAGGTTTTAAATTGGGTTGTTCAACTTTTACTATCAATTTGTATTATTTCTAGATTCCATATATATTTGTCATGAATATCTTGTAAAGATTTTTGAAAAAAAATCTTTTTTTGTAAACTTTTCAATCTTTTCAAGCTTCTTTGGAAAAAAATTCCTTCTCTCATTGATTTTTCCCTAGAACTTTTTCCCAAATCAGTTGATTTATAAATGTGATTTTCTATTCTAGATTTTCTATTCTATTCTGCCTTTGATCTGTTTTTCTATTCTTGCCCAATAGTATACTATATTATTATATTTTATAGTAAACTTTGATATCGCGAGTATGTGTCCTACAACAAGGATCTGTCATAGAACTATTGCGAGTCTTCCCAAGTCCCTCGAATTTCCATATTTGTATTTAATTAAACTTATCAAATTTTTCAAAGGAAGATTATTGGCATTTTTATTGAGACTGAAAGAATTGACATCTTGACAATATTGGATTTTCCAATTCATGAGAATGATTTATTTCTTCTCCATTTACTTAGGCTATCTCAATATTTTGTATTATTCAGCGTAGAATTTTTAAACATTTTCGTTTCAAAATTTTATTTTGCTTGTTTTTTTATTCGCTTCTATTGTAAATGAATTTTTAAATCATTTTTCTGATTTTGCTTTTGTTAATTTCCTCTATTTATCTCTTTTTCTATTTCATTGAGCCTTCTTTGATCTTAATTATTTTCTTCACACTTTGAATTTAACCTCCTCTGCTTTCATTGAATTTAAGGAAAAATTTAGATCACTGATTTTAAGCATTTTTTTTCAAATACAATTTCTTAAAGCTATAAATTTCCCTCAAATACTGCTTTATCTATATCTTAAAAATAAAGTTTTACATATTTTCTGATTTTCGATCTCTGAGCTCTTTAATGTGTTATTTTACTAACCAAGCACTTAGGAATTTTTAAATAATTTTATGATTATAAATTCCTCATCTATTTCCATTGTCAAAGAGACCATAATCTGTGAAAGTTCCATAATTATATGTACAGTGTGAAAGTTTGCTTTCTTGCTATGCAGTGTTATGTTTTTTATAATGTCAATTAAGTTGTTTGATAGCATTCAAATATTTTATGCAGTTTGTCATCTTTATCTAGTTCTTCTATAAATTACTATGTGAAAGGTAATAAAAAGTTCCACATATGATTACAGAATTACTGATATCTGCCTGGAGTTCTGTTGATTTTTGCTTTAAGTATTTTGAAGTTTTATCAGATGAATGTACACATATTATCATCACAATATACCTTCATTTTCCTGACAATACTCTTTGTCTGAAGTCTCTTTTGTCTGATAAAGAGATGTTCCAGCTTTCCTGTGTTTCATGTTTGCATTTTCATTATTTTACATATATTTTATATCTAATCTTTTCTTTGTATTTAAACTCTTATAAATAGCATATATATGTGTGTGTGTGTGTGTGTGTGTGTGTGTGTTTTATCCCAATAATCTCTGCCTATTAAATGGAGTATTTAATTAACTACATGTAATATATTTATATACTAAATATACAATGAAAATATTTACATAGTAAAGTTTTTAAAAATTTTTTTTAATGTTTGTTTAGTTTTGAGACAGAGACACAGAGTGCGAGCAGGGGAGAGGCAGAGAGAGGGAGACACAGAATCTGAAGCAGGCTCCAGGCTCTGGCTCTGAGCTGTCAGTACAGAGCCCAGTGTGGCTCTAACTTAAGAACTGTGAGATCATGAAAGGATGCTTAACAAACTGAGCCCCCCAGGTGCCCCTATATGGTAAGATTTATGTCTACTAACTTGCTATTTGCTTCCTGGTGGCCAAGTGTTTTTCCTTTTTTTCGTTCTTTTATTCCTCCTTTCATGTCTTCTATTGGGTCAGTTAATACTTTTCCATGTGCTAATTTAATTCTGTTGGCATTTTATCCATACATTTTTATTTAACTGTTTAAATAGTTCTGTATTAGGGTTTCTCAGCATTAACCCCATTGACATTAAAGCTGGATAAATCTTTGTTGTGAGGAGCCTGCCCTTTATACAGCAGTATGTTTAGTGGCATCTTTGCCCTCCGCCCTCCAGATGCCAGTAAGACTGTACCTTCACAGATCACCAAAAGTGTTTCGTTTTATTGCCAAACGTCCAAATGTGGGGGGGGGGGATCACCATTTGTTTAGAATTAATGCTATAAGGATTACAATATGCAGTGACAAATTATTATTATAAGCCTGAAGATAACATTCTATGACTTTGTGTAACATTTAAGAACCTTACATTGCACAATTATTTTATTTTTTCCATGTTTAGTACTAAAGGCACGTGTATTTTATACATATGTAAGTCTCACAATAAAATGTGGTTACTTTTGCTTCAAATATTCACTGCTCTTTAAAAAATTAATATATATGAAAGATTATTTTTATATTTACCCACACACTTAGCACTTCTGTTGCTCTTCATTTCTTCTTGAAAATATAAGCCTCCATATGGTGTCATTTTCCTGAAGAACTTCATTTAAATTTTTTATGTTGCAGATAAGCTAGCACAAATTTCTCTCCATGTTTTAATTTGAAAACGACTTGACTGCGCCTTCATTTTTGAAGAATATTTTTGGCTTCTTGCACCTTAATATTAAGTATTCCACTGCCTCTCCTTTAACACTGGTCTGATGAAAACTCAGTCATCACATGTGTGCATGGCCCCAAGTATTTCATGTACTAAGTTTCTGGCTGCTTTTAAAGTTTCTCTTAATCTTTATATTTTAGCAATTTGCTGTAACATGCTGAGGTATATCTTGGTATTTATCCTGCCAGTTAGGGGTTTGCTGAGTTTCTTATATTTTTCACAAATATTTGGGAATTTTTAACATGATTTTTTCAAATACTTCAAACATATCTTTTTTTTTTCTTCTCCATTCTCTTGAAACTCTTGCCCTGAAATTCCAATTACAATTATGTTAGACTACTTGATATTGTCTCACAAGTCGCTGAGACACTGGGGTTTTTTTTTTAAACATTTTTCTCATTTTTCTTTAGGTTAAATAATTGCTATTGCTCTTCCTTTACATGTATCAGTTCTATCTCTGCAATCTCAATGTTGATAACGCTAGTTAGTAAAATTTTCATTTCAAGTCTAAAAATTCCATTTGATTGCTATTTTCTTTTTAATAGTCACAAGTGATCTGCTGAGATTCACCATCAATTCACTTTTTATAATCATATTCTTCTCAAATATTTAAAAATATATTTCATAATTGTTTCAGAGTTTTCATATGAGAATAGCAATGTCTAGGCTGTCTCAATGCCTTTTTTTTTATTATGGGTCATATTTTACTACTTATTTTCATGTCTAGAAATTCTGATTATATGTTGAACGTTGTATATTATAATTATAAAGACTTAGATTATAACATTTTCCTTTAATGAATATTGATTTTGTTCCATCGGGTAAATTGCTGGCTGAAATTTTTGATCCTAATATGTTTGATTTTATTTTTGGATAGAGTGTTGACTCTGACATTCAACTTAGTCCTCCTCCTAGAAAGTCACATTTATTTTAGGGCATGTTTCTTCCTCCTTAAACATGGCGTTTCATGAGACTTAACTGGGTGGTGAGGTACTAATCAATGTCTCTTTACTCAGGTATTGCATGACTTTGGTATCGTATTTTAGTTTCAACCCAACAGGTAGACTCTGCTTGGACTTTTGTGGTTTGTTTTCTAGATGTAGTCTAGCCTTCACTCAAAAACCTATGAATACAACTCATAGAATTTTGGAGACCCCTTTTAGGAGCTCCCTCTTTCTCTTGACTGTGCTCTATAAGGCTCAGATGCTCCACTAGTTGGAAACCAAATCACTGTCTCCTCAGATCAATAGGTCTACCATAATTTGTGTAGGCCTCACCTCTCTGGGCCATGTCAGGACATGCTACCATGCATGAGATAATTACAGGGTTCACCTTGTGCATTTCCTTCTCTCAAGAACCACTGTATTATGTTCCTTATTTCCAGTGTTGAAAAACACGTGCCTCCTATATTGTAGTCAGTCTTATCGTTGTTCCAGTAGGTCAGCATGTATGGTAGAAGTCAAAATTTCTATATCAATATTTACCCTGATTCTCCTTCACTATCTCTTAACGAAATATCAAATGTATTTTTTAAAAGCCATTGTAGATAAAATCCTTCCCAGAACCAAATCTATAAGGTAGAAAGATAGGCCACATGAAGAAAAAAATGCAAATTGTAGAACAAGTTCAGATCACAATATTGATATACCACATTGGTTCACAGCATTTGCTTTATGTATGTATACCCAAAATTATTAGCCATGAGAAAATAGTACAGACCACTTCACCAGCTTTCATGGAACTACTGACTGAGTGAACACAGCACAAAGAACAATGAAAACCATCTATATCTATAGTACAATATAATGCTTTATTCATGTGCATAAAAATGCACATATGGAAAATCCAACCAAAAATATTAAAAATAATTTTAACAATGATGCTATTGATGATGATGATTATTTTCAGTGCTTATTATGTGCTAAACATCTACTTGTATTGCCTACATTGACCTCAACAAGAATTTTTATGAAATATACATGGCCAATATCTCCATTCTCAAGCTGAGTAAAGGAAAGCACTGAGACGTTTAATAACTTGCCCAAAGTTACAGAGCTAGAATCACTATAGAGTATTGATCCTTATTAAAATAACCTACTTTTTTTATTGCCTACTCTCTTGAATTATTTATAATTTGTTTTGAAAATCTGTGAACTAATTCCCTGACTCCACTTTTTATTGTTTTTACAATTAACACCTTGTTAACTGTGGACAGGTGTTTCCCAATGGGGTACTGAGCTCCAACCAGGTGTTAATGAAAAGAAACAAGAAAGTTAGGTTAAAAAGACATGGGAAAATTGCCATGTATCTGAAATAGGACTGTAAATTAGCTTGTTCTATCAAGGGAGAGATGTATTTTCTTTTAAAATCTTCTCCAGTTTTCTGCCACATTTTAAAAACCTTTAGCAATTCTTTGATTTTGATTCTAGTTTCAGTTAACATAAAATTTCCTTCTTTGATTTATGTAAATATAGCCTTGATTGTTGATTTGGTATCACAATGAATGCTTTGTGAGCCCCTTGTGAATACTCATCATTAAATTTTATACTTCATAATAAAAAAATAAGTAGAACTAAAATGGAAGATGGAGCAACACATATTAATATTATTTGTGACAAAACTAACGACTTTTTTCACAGACTAAACATATTCTTTTAATCCATTGATATATGTACTCATGTAATTAGGTAATGTCTTATGATCATCAGTGAAACCTAGTTCATATAATATTCAGAATTTCATAGAGGAACCATATTGGAATTTCTTTTACATGTCCAAATACAATTATGTATGTTTAAGTGAAAATTATTAGGCATCTTTACACAAAGATGGTTATAGTAGGTAAATAGAATACTTCCCCCAAGACAATCTCTGTTAAGCATTTACATATAATGGCCAGAATACCTGATTTAAAATACGAATAGTAAGATAGGATTTTTATACATATATCCTTAATAAACATGAAAAGTATCCATCAGTTCTGGTGAGGAAAATAAGTTGTGTACTTATATATGCATCTGGTGAAAAATAAATTGGGAAAATGTATCAAGGATGTTTAGGGTAAGATGATGAAGAAAAGACAGGTTGTGGCAACATACCTTAATACATATCAAAAGATAAAGTCACACTTATATATTTAGTATTTTTATTACATAAATGTATGCTGCTAAAGTACTCGGAAATGTTGAAAAGTTTACATTTTAATGTAAATGGTGGAATCAATAATGTTAAGCGAATGGAGGGGTGGTTGTACTTTTAACCTGGGTGGTCATAGTAGATTCATTGAAAAGGTAACATTCCAGCAAAAGCTTGAGTGAGATAAATATTTCTAGATTTTGTTTGTTAACTCTTAGATTTTTAGTCCATTTAAATTTTGGGAAAGGTGAGAGGTAGGATTCTTTTTCTATCTCCAAAAAAGGATGGACAATATTGGTAAACCCAAACCTGTATTTCATCCATTGTGTTGCTATATCAACATTATCATATATCACATACCCATATATCCATTGATATATACATTTTTTTCATTGCTGACTTAATAACACATGGTTTTAATTATAATTTTTACTTTACATGTAAATATGACTTATAATGTATTTGTATTACAATGTAACTATAATTATATTTTGAGGTCTGATAATTGTCCTTCTTCATGAACTTTTATTTTAATACAGCTTGGTGTAGGTTTTGCAGAAATGTATTATATTGAATATAGAGATAGCTTTAGAGAGAAGTGGCATTTTGTATTTCAAATACATGATATACCTATCTATGTAACCTTTCTTTAATTTTATAACTTACTTCATCAAAGTTTTCTTTATGTTTTAAGTTTATTATTACTTCTTTTAATTTTTGTTACAAAGTTACAATCTTTCCTCCTGTTTCTTAATCAACCTTCACAGGTTGATTGCTATGCATACTGATGTGTGTCTAGTCATGGTTATTAGTTATAATTTATCCATTAAGTTTTTTCAATTCTCTGGAGACACATTTTTACTGCCAATAAATAATGACAGCTTTCACTTTCTTTTCCTCTTTTTGAAATATTTTTGATTGACTAGAAACTACAACGGTGATTGAATCTTGTGATGTCCATCATTTCAGTGGGAATATTATTTAACTGTTAGTATTATTGCCATACATTTATAATGAAGAGTTTTTTATCAGAAAAAAGAAGTTACCATTTATTCAGCCTGCTAAAGATATTTTACCAAAAATGTTGGTAGAATTTTATCAAATGTTTCTCCTGCAACTGTTGGGATGTTTCTGTAATTTTGATTTGTTAATGTAAAGGACATTAATGGATTTTTTCAAATGTTACACAATCTTTTAACGACTGGTGGATAATGATTTGTTTTTACCTAACGTATAAATTTGGTAACACTTATACAAACATTTTTTGTTTTGTTTTCCTATTCATAACATCCACAACCCCTCCCCCATTTTGTCCTAGTATTGGTGTACCGTTAATCTCTTAACACAAATTCAGGCAGTTTTCAACCCTTAATACCCTGTGATAACTTTACAACCTAAGTAATTCCTTGAAAATTCAGTAAAATTGTCAACAGAACTATCTGAGGTTGGGTCTTATTGTGAAATTAAATATCAACTTAAAAATGTATAGTTCTTGGTGATCACAGGGTTTTCTAATTCTTGAGATGTATTTGCTGATCACATGTACTATAAATTGACCCATCTTTTGTTTTTAAAGGTTTTGTTTTAAATACATATATATTCATAAAATTTAATGTCATATTTATCTCTAACTAAACTCAATTCTCAGATTAGTATATGGCTTATTTGAGCGTTCTTACTTTTATTTTTATCCATATTTGCAGAAAAGAGATTATCTACTTTAATATTTTAGTCTTTTTGCATCATCAGATTTGAAGTGTGTTGATCAACTGTATTCGTGTGTTCATTTTTCAAAATGATGCCTGCTTTATTAACTTTTCTTTTCATTCATAGAAATTTAAAGAGATGAGAAGAGAGATTCTAGTCAGAGATCTAAGATCCAGGTGGTCCAAAGAACAAAAAGAAAACACCTACGTCTCAGAGGAAATCATAGAAGCCAGACATTCCTTATGGCAATCCATGATGAAGCAAGAGTAAAGTGATGAATGGGAGCCAAAATCAATATTTCATCCAATAGACAAATGGTGTATCTGAACCAAAGGGTTTTGGCCTATTGTCCATCCTATTTGGTCAGTTGTCTCTCATACCCATGTCAGAAAGACATAATCATATTTTTATTATCACTCCCACTCACAACACTGATGTGAAGAAGACTGGGGCATAATAAGGCAGTATAATGAATGTAGGAATTGCATTTTTAAATTGTTAGAAAATTTTTAGTGTTTAAATATATTCAAATGTATGTCTTGTAACTTTCACTTAATCTGGGCACAGGCTTGTGAGTGGGTCTTTGATGTTCTCTAAAAAAATAAACTATTTGAATCCAATTACCATATTGAAAATATTCTTCCAAAGTTTTAATTCCCTGTCATTTCTCCTCCATTTGTCTGAAGCTGCTATTCAGAATTTTAAATAACTCATTTACATAAGAATTCTTTTCTTAGCTCCAGACAGTGTGAATATTTTTGTGCAGATTAAAGTTAATGTACGCCTATGAAAACTTTAGGGGGAAAAAACCCGAAAAAACAAAAAACAAATTCCCAGAAGCCAAAATCAGATTATAGATCTAATAAGCTGCAGTGAATTCATATGTGCTACACCTGCTGCAGAAGTGTGAAAATGTCATCAGGTGGAATGAAATTTAGATAAAATGTTCTATTGTGTGTGTGTTTATTATTTCTCTTTATCCTGGGAAAGGAATTTAATATTTTATTTATCTCCCCAAATTTTTATGCATTGTGTAAAACTTCTGTAAGCTCAGATTTTGCAAAGATCATTGTATAAAAAATATGGATTATCAAGTATAGGAAAATGCAAGATAATTTCCTTCCTGCCTAAGGTCCCACTAGCCAAATATAAGGAAAAAGTGTAATGAATTTGAAAATAAAAAGCTAACATATTCTACTCCCTTAAGCACTGTAAATATTCTAATGAAAGAAACATCTCCTGCTGAGTTTCTCGTCAGAAAATCCAATAAAGTTTTTATTAAAATGAACAGTCACAGAAAAGGAAAGTTTAAAGTAAATCCTCTGTATAGTTTAATAAGATCTTTTCCTCATAAACAGCACTGAAATCCTTCATTAAAAAGATCAATAAGACACTCAAAAATACAGTGTAGTGCAACACCCATTAATTAGGCTTTGAAGAATACTGCATGGCTAGAAGAAATCATTAATTTAAAACCAAATTGAAAATAGATGCCCCTTGAGAGTAACTTTAAAATGAATCATGATTTCATTATACAGTGAAAGCACATGACTTTGGACTGAATATATGTGGAACCAGAAAGTTATTGAGCAACTATGTAGGAGAGACTTCCTCAAGTGACCTAACCTTGAGCCAGGTGCTCTTGAGCAGAGAACTATTTTATTCAGAAACTAGACTGAAGACTCTTCTACTGTAACCAACATAATATTAAGAGCCAACCCCGATTTTGAATAAGCCAAATGTTTTTAGTATTGAAACAGAAGGATCATGTCTTTACTGCAAGGAACACAAAACCCCATCTCACAATACCCTAGAGTTTATAAGACTTTGAAGAACACTTTTTTCCTTTTTTGAGGAAAACAAAGGAATTCTGTAATTGATGGCCCTGCACACAACTATTAGCAATGATTAGCATTTTGCCTAAACAATAAATGTGAAGCAAGTAAGCTAGCTAGATAAACATGCACAATTTTGCTTCTTTCTTTTATTGATATTGGGAATTTGTCATAAAAAATAGAATCCTTCAATTAGTTGGTATTTTAAATATTGTAATTTTAAAAAGACCTAAGTATTATATATGACCTATGGGAAAAGAATGAGCATGTTCTTAAACTATCTTTATGCATGACTTACATATAATTAGATTTTGAAATTAGGTTTTAGATTTTGAGTATTAAGTCATTTACCATAAGTAAAATATATTCCTCACGCATCTGCAATGGATCATGTCTCACACTTTCTGTTACTAAACTGCTTCACCGAATGTCCTGACCTGAGCATCACTGGCTACGTTGATCACAGCTCAAACTGATTAAATGTTTATAATGTCTCCTTTTTGACATATCCTTCAGTATTAACTTCTTTTAAAACTAAGGGAAGATACACAGCTAATATCAACACTTAGTGTGCAGTTCACAGTCACTGAAAAGCACACAGTGAAACATCAATAGCTTTTTGCCATGCACAGCCCTGAATCAATTACTTTGGCTTAAAAGCTGCGTCTAGGAAATGTTCAATGCATACCCCAGACTGCTTCCCAAATCTGTTCCTCCTTCTGCCTTAGTCATCTTAGATGGCATGATACTCTCAACTGTAGACAAAGAACCAACCCAAACCAAAACCCCTATTTCCTTCTTCCAGGGACTTCTCCTGGAATTTCCTTGGTTTCTTCTTGGCTTAGAAGAACTTTTTGACTATAAGATCTCAGAGAATTTGATAACTTATTGGCACTTTTCTTCACACCAGTTTGGAATTCTCCACACGACCAATCATAACTTTAATTCATTTTGTCTCAGATTTATGGTGTAAAAAGAAATGTCAGAATTCTGGGACTTGGCTGCGTAAAGATTAAGAGGAATGGTAGCAGGACTACCTTTAGATTGGGTTGTCCGTGAACCCACAGCCCAAGACAAAAGTAACACATACTGGAAAACCACTAACTCCCTGTCCTCATTATTTTGTCCAAGCAATACTCAAGATTAAATCTAAAAGGAAACAAATTCTTCTTGCTAACCAGAAAATAAGTACTGTCATCACATGTGTATCCTCTTCAACAAAGTTTCAAAGACTTTACTATGAAAGATATAACCCATCCCTACTTAAATGGATCAAAATGTAATATATTCACATTGAATATTTGTATATTTTACACTGTCATATTAGTAAAGTTGTTAGCTTGCCAATGAAATCAATTTGATAATCACAATAAAAAGCTTTTATCATGTGGTAGACTGAACGTGTCTCAACAAAATTCCTATGTTGAAGTCCTAACCCCCAATTTGATGGCATTTGGTGATGCGGCCCTTGAGAAGTAATTAGGGATAAATGAGCTCATGAGGGTGGGGCTCTCCTAAGAAGAAAGGTGGGACCCTTATAAGATTAGACACCAGAAACCATGCATACATGAAGAAGAAATCAGTGAGTATTCAGTGGCATAGAGGATACTTATAAGCCAAGAGAAGAGGCCTCATAATGAAACCTATATCATATGTATTCTGATCTTGGACCTCTCAACCTCCAGAAATCTGAAAAATAAATTTCTATTCTTTAAGCCACCCAATCTACAGTATTTTGTTATGACAGCCTGAGCTGACTACCACATGGAACAACATCAATTTTCAAGAACAGAGCAGACCTGATAATTGCTTTGCTTCCAGTTGCAGAAAAATATTTTTTAAAACAAAAAATAATAAGTGAACTTGAAAGAAATTTTAATTATCTGCATTATTTTTTTCTCCTTTTAATTCTTGCATTATGTACTTATATGTACAGTTCCTTCTATAGCTTCCTTTTCTTGCCTCTTAATGATTTCACACTCAATATTTTCATTATTACATTGCATAAATCATAACTTAAAGAAGTAGGAAATTCTGCTGTGCGCTTCTATTTTATTTACTCTTTCGATTGCAAATACATTCTACTTATTGTAATTTTTCCACTGTCATCTTACAACATGGTTTTGTGATAATTTCACAAGTAGTTTCTATTTAAAACAAGGAGTAGATAAATAGACTTATGGTAAGATGATACTTTTTAATTACATTTATCTCCTGCTATTATGTGAATTCCTCTTTCAAAATTCAAACTAAAATTGTACATAGTCATTCTTTGTGAGAAATACTCATTAGTGGTCACTTTTACTTACCTCTTCCATAATTAATATATTTAAGTTAGAAAAAATGCAACAAATTTTAATAATGAATTTCAGATTTTCTGAGTCTTTTACACTGAGACTCATAATATCTTCCACTCAGTTATTGCATTTATACTTGATTTTTATTATATAATGGCCAAGGAAAAAAAACAGAGTTATGTTAATCAGTACCTAGAAGAAAGCCATTGATTTCTGCCTATTTTAAGAACTAAATATGTGTTATTCCATATTATTCTCTGTAAGTTAGAAATGTATATAACAAAAAAAATCAAATTAGTATTAATTAAGCCTAGTAGGGCTTCATCTTTTTCATAAAATAAATATCTTATTGTAAGCATTTATTCAGTGAATCAAAAACATAAAAGCCTAGTGAATCTCTGATTCTCTAGCCCTCCTCTAGTAAATGCAAAATGGCTGACTCATTTTCAAAGATCACAAATAATTTCCCAGCAGTAGGGAAATAAGAGGCAGAAAACAAAGAGAGGTTCCAGCCAAGTTTGTCCTGTTTCCTAGGAGCTTTCATATAAATAATACAAATAATTTCTAATTGCAGTGCATTGACCAGAACTGTGTCTAATAGTCATCTCCTGGCTTAAGGGAGGCTAAGAAAATTGGTTTTGTAGCTGGGGACTTTGTTACCCAACAAAACTGAACAAAATTGAGGTTCTGTCAGTAAACGAGAAGAGAATATTGGCAGTCAGACAATTCATATCATGTATCTTTGCAAGCCACATGGCATGAAACTAGCAATCAATAAAATAAAGAAAATTGTAAAATTCATAAATACGTGAAAATTAAATCACACACTCCTGAACAACCAATAGGTCAGAAAAAAAATGAAAGGAAGAAAGAAAAAAAATGGAAATTTATTTTTTTTATTTTTTTTTTAAATTTTTTTTTCAACGTTTATTTATTTTTGGGACAGAGAGAGACAGGGCATGAACGGGGGAGGGGCAGAGAGAGAGGGAGACACAGCATTGGAAACAGGCTCCAGGCTCTGAGCCATCAGCCCAGAGCCCAACGCGGGGCTCGAACTCACGGACCGCGAGATCGTGACCTGGCTGAAGTCGGACGCTTAACCGACTGCGCCACCCAGGCGCCCCAAAAAAATGGAAATTTAAAAATATCTTGAGATAAATTAAAGTAGAAACACACAACATACCAAAACTTATGAGATGCAGCACAAGCAATTTTAAGGGGATGTTTATAGTGATAAATGCTTCTGTTAAGAAAAAAGAGATATTTCTAATAAACAACCTAATTTTATACCTGAAGGAACTAGAAAAAGAAGAGCAAGCTAAACCTAAAGTTAGCAGAAATAAGGAAATAATTAAGATTAGAGAAGAAATACATGAGATAAAAAAACAATAAAAATATTAATAAACCCAAGAGTTTGTTTTTGAGAAGATAAAACAAAATTGGCAAACCTTTAGACTAATTACAAAAGAGACAATTCTCAAATAAATACAATCGTAAATGAAAGAGCAGACATTACAACTGATACCACAGAAATATGAAAGATTGTAAGAAACTACTATGGATACTTATGTACCAACAGATTAGATAACCTAGAAGAAATGTGTAAATTCCCAGAAATATACACAGCCATTCTAACAGGTGTAAGGAGGCTCTTCCAGTTTGTATGGTGTTTTTCCAGAATTTTTTTTTTAAAGCAATTTTTTTTTTCAACGTTTATTTATTTTTGGGACAGAGAGAGACAGAGCATGAGCGGGGGAGGGGCAGAGAGAGAGGGAGACACAGAATCGGAAACAGGCTCCAGGCTCTGAGCCATCAGCCCAGAGCTTGACGCGGGGCTCGAACTCACGGACCGCGAGATCGTGACCTGGCTGAAGTCGGACGCTTAACCGACTGCGCCACCCAGGCGCCCCTCCAGAATTTTTTATAACTTTCTCACCACTTTTCCAGCCTCGTCAAGGTAATGCCACATGTTCAGTGTTTTTGTTATGGCAGCACTCCTATTCTATGGACCAATTTCTGTATCAGTTAGCTTTTTCTGTATAATAGATTTTCCCAAAATTTAGTGACTTACAACAAGAACCATTTATGTGGCTCATGATTTTGTGGATCTGTAATTTGGTCTGGGCCCAGCTGGACCATTCTTCTTCTAGGGTCAGTCATACGTCTGTAGTCAGCTGTCAATCATCTAAGTGACTCTCCTTTGGAGGGTTGGATGGCTTTGAGCCAAGCAGCTGGGTGATTCTTCTTGTTTGAGGCAGACGGATCTCAGCCGGTCTCCCATATCCGTTAGCTAGAGAGTTGGTTGTGACTAGCTGATTTATGATGGTTTAAACAGTGGCTTCACTCTTTGTAGTATCATATATGGCAACTAGTCCATATGGCAATCATGGAGTACCAAAACCAGGATGAGTGGAAGCCACAAGAACGTTTTATGTTTCAATTTGGAACTGGCACAATGGCACTTCCACTAAGTTCCATTAGTCAAAAGTCAGAAGCCTAGCCTAGACTCAAAGATTGATTCAATGGATTGAACTCTTGATAAGAGGAAATGTAAATCAAGGTGGCCATTTTGAGAAGCTATGTATAATTTGAAAATGAAATGGCTGGTTTAGCCTGAATTTTCCAGAAATTCAGAACCTAAGCAAAGGACTTGTAATTAGATATTCTCAAAATGTCCATAAGAAATAGTAACGAAAAATATTTTATTGGGAGAAAACAAAGTTAATCCAAGAGTACATTAGCAAATTGGCCATTGCTATAGGCATTTGGGGTCACTACTTGACTAAGTTTGCAGTGATGTGCCATCTTCTACTATGGCCAATATGAATTTTCCAGTGGCCATACAGATAAAGAAGGTACATCTACCATCCCTTTTGCATCCTATGACTTTTGGAAGTATGATGCTTATCTAATTCCTCTGAGGTGCACATTTGCTTCTAATTTACTATTTAATATATATAGAAGATTCACTGGACATTTCTATAATAATGGCTCTGATGCCTCTCACTGGGGAACCAATCCAAGGCATCTGGCAATTATACTTGCCAATCAAGGAAGTCACCATAGGGTGAGTCTCTGAATCTACTGAACCCATTGGCCAGGATTTCAATTAATACATGGCCTCCATCAACCTCCACTCCTACCCTGAACCATGATAGCCTTTGGTGCTCCCTGGTATCAGAATCAGCTCAAATTCTGTATTCAACAGCTCCAGTGAGGTCTGAGTATGCCCTCTTTCTCAAAGTACAGCTAGATTGGCAATTGGCCACTGGTCACTTGGGGATAATATTGGGTAAGAACTATCTTATGTATATGTCTGTTTTATCTCTTTCTGAGTTTTTCTATACGGGGACCCTTCTCAATGTTAAACTGATGGACTTTGAAAATCAGAATAGGATCAAATCTGGACACTGAAGAGGAAATTAAGATTTTCCATTGTGATGACTGATATCAGCCTTCTCCTGGCCAGGTCTTTTTCTGGTTATAAAGTTAAAGAAAACAGTTTGTCATCCATCTTGTCGTAAGAATGCAGTGGTGTATTAGACATCAAATAGACGACCCCTGCATGTTAAAGAAACTTGGTTACAACACTAATTTTCCCACTAGTGTTATATCCTCTTTGTCACTGATGTTTAAGTGACTGCACATGGACTCTAATATTCTCGAATTCCACCATCCTCATTGGTTCTGTACTAAGGTACTGAGGTGCTGTACCTCAGATGTCTTCCTCTCAACCCTGGTCCCTAGTGCACCATCTCCATTAATCTTCTTAAATATGTGATTTCTTGTGTATTGCCTTATTTAATGAAATTTGAGTGCTTCTAGGGAGCACATCCAGGGTGTAGATTCTTTGGTCTTCATCTACACTCATGAAGCATTCTGCTTCCATGAAGCTTTAGACCTCTCCTCAATTCTGGATCAAAGCAATTTTGGTATCTCCCCTTAGATCACTGACACGTCCAAGCTTCAAGGGGTCATCCCAATAGCATATTAGGACTGATTCCAAGAGTTCTTACGAGGACTTTGATTTTGATTCACAAATAGCATTCCAATGTCATTTATGTATGTATGTATGTATGTATGTATTTATTTATTTATTTATTTATTTATTTATTTATTTATTTTTATTTCTGGCCCTTTATGAATGTCTCCCTTATCTACAGCTCAGAAGAGCCACACCCAGTTGCTTTCCCAAGTTACTAGCATAGCCAAAGTGAAGTCCTACAATTTTTTCTGGGTATAAGCTATTTAATTTGGGAGAAGAAACAAAATTTCCTTTGCTCAAGTTGTGCTGTGACTTCCCTTTGACTATTCTCCAGGAGTTGAGAGGTTCCCTCTTTGAAGTACAAAACCATAACCTGATGAGACACCTTCCTGAACTGAAGTTTCTATAAGTCAAGAGGAGACTGCTCTTCTCTAAATGCAGGGAGATTTTCTTATTAGCCTGGAATGTTCAGGAATTGGAGATTCTCAAACATGTTCATAGAAAGGGACAAAAAAGGGCTCAGGCTGTCACTCTTTCTCTATCAGGTCCACAATTTTGTCAGAGGAGAGCTGTTAATGCTATTCATAAGTCTCCTTTGTGTCTTTGCTACACTTAAAATTAGATTACGGACTTAATTTTCAATATAGTTTGCCTGGAAGGCACAGAAGATGACTTCATTTAATACTCACTGGAAGCCTCTTAACCTTCTCAGTGGACCTTCAAGTGATAAAGAACCTGAGCCTGTGATGGTAAAATCGGCATATATTAATATACCCAATGACTCAAACATTTAATTTCCATCTACCCATCCTCATAAAGATGTTGTAGAAGATATTAAACAAAATATGTTACAAAATGATGGAATAAACAAAAACAAAGATGCCACTGGATCGTGGGAACAGGAGAATCCACATGGAAAATAGAGGAAGAGAATTCTTTAAGATGACGGTAGGGCCCGGGACAAGTGCTCTGTAGGAGGCCTAGAGACCAGGTCCAATTTGGAGAAGGAAAGAAGATTCTGTTCAATCAGATTAGATCAATTAGACACAATAATTGTGTCAAATGATTGGAAGATTATATAAAATAAACTATTTATAAAACTATTCAAACAAAATATTAGCAACTACTGACTCCAAGAAAGATAAAGAAATGTGACTAGGAGTGGAACTTAAACAAAGGTCACTGAGCCATGAACAATATTTACATAGTTATCATAATACAAACACTGAATATATATAAAGGCCAAAATTACGGTAGGACTCTATTAAGAGTATGAGAGGACAAGTGTATGTGTTTGAGTGGTGCAGTGAACAAAGTCAAGTTCTCATAGTTTTCCATAGAAAATCAACAAATAATATATAAAATTGAAAACAAAAACGAAGTAGCAGAATAAGCATGTGCTAGAAATATGAATGTAAGTATCAGAAATATCAGGCAACAATATAAAACATATTTACCTCTGAAAAGCCAAAATCTAATGAGGAGGTTTGAGGCAGGAGACTGCTCCTTATATGTGTTATAAGACAAACATATGACAAGGTTATGTGCATTATTACTGAGAGAAATTCAAATTTAAAAATAAAAACTAAAGGAAAAGGGAAGAGAAGAACACATCTTTCCTTCAGTAAAGATCATGATATGGCTGTAATTCCATAGAACATGTGTTAAATAATTTACCAGATTTCCAAAGTAGCACCCTTTTCTAGTGGATTCTAGTAATAGAATCCACAGACATGGTAGTGTTGAGGAATCAAAGTGTACCATCTATGAAATATAACAGAGGGGTTCTACTCTAAACTATGATATTTTTTTTTATATATATGAAATTTATTGACAAATTGGTTTCCATACAACACCCAGTGCTCATCCCAAAAGGTGCCCTCCTCAATACCCATCACCCACCCTCCCCTCCCTCCCACCCCCCATCAACCCTCAGTTTGTTCTCAGTTTTTAACAGTCTCTTATGCTTTGGCTCTCTCCCACTCTGTGTGGCCTTGGATAAATTAGTCTCTCAAACCTGTAAAAAGGAGTCACAGAATTGGTGTGATTAAAAAAAAATCCCTTTCAAACCATTTGCCATTCTTCCTGACAGCCAATAGCTATATGAGAAAAAGTAGCTATTGATTATGCTCTGGGAATCAGTTTTTTTTTTTTAATTGTTAGAGTAACAACCTGTCAGTGAAGTTCCTATGCTCGTTGCATTCACTGAATTGTAATGAAAAATCACAACTACAACTCATTATGTTGAGCTCCTCTGTTTTCATGATTTCCCAAACTGATATCAATCACTGCCTCAGTCATCTTGATGGTTTTAACTAAGTAAGACATTGGTCCATGCACAAGACTAACAATAACAAATATAATTATTCTGAGTAATTTTCTAAAAATAATGGAAAATCCAGTAAATTCCTTCAATTCATAGAAGAGACAGAATAACTAAAGATTTCCCTAAACAAATTGATGTTTCCTTTGTGCCTCATCATCACTTGATATGGGCATCGTATGTCAATGTTCAGTAAGTGTCAAATAGAAATACAGGTGTGGGCTTTGGACTTCTCCAATGTAAGTGAGAGATTAGCAGGAAAAATGTGTTCAATGTCAGTGCTCCAATGTAAGTTAGATGTTAGAAACATAAAAACACTAGTGGGGAATGTAATATATGGAAATTGGTTTGCCTACCCTACTTTCTGACAGAGAATGATGGTTCCCCTCCATTTATCTATTTGATATCATAAACTGCTTATCTCAGCTGCAAGGCTGATATCGCTTTCCATGAAGCAGATGGTGAATCATTGCTAACATCAAAACTGAGACTGTTTTAAATACATGGAAGTGCAGTTTGTTTGTCTCCCAACAAGGACACTCCAACAAACATGAATTTTCCTTTCCAGTAACATCTGAGTGAAGCTATTTTAAAATGTGTTTAGTCGAGAACAGATTTTCATTATTTCTTTATCAAAGTGTTCTCTATTATCCTCAACTAAAGGAGAAAAATGGACCTTAACTACACAAATTAAATGACTGGTCATTTATATTGTATATCTATCAAATATTCCAATGTTATAAGCATTGGGTGGGTTGTAATAGTTTTTTTTTTTTTTTTTTTTACTGAGAGCACTTTAAAGGAATACAGAATTTTGAAGAAAACTATTTCTCTTTATTGTAATGTATCACCCAAGTAATTTTTCCAACACGATAGAAATATCATATTGAATGATACCACAAGAGTAAGGAAATGCAATAAATGACTTTTGGCTTAGGGAATTTATTTTTTTGAGGAATGGACACCAGAAATACATTGTCAAGTAAAAGAAATCACTGCAAGCCAATGAGAGGCAAAATTTTTGATGAGTGATGTAAGAATATAAATACTAAAGGAAACAAAGATGACAACTGTCGTATGAAATTAGCTAGCCCTTGAAATGCGGTTGTTCAACCGTTCAACAGTGCAGTAATTGGAATGAATATATTCCAATGTATTTTTCCATGTCTTTATTTATGACGAGACTGAAAATTATCCCTAAGAAGGTCATATTATTAGTGCAAAGAAAAACTAAGAATTTGAATCACAAGCCCATCAAGAATCTATCTGTTTGATTGGGCCAAATATTTAACATATTATCGGCAAAATGATAACGATTTAACTTATAACTCATAGGATTGTTTGGTTATAAAAAGACACAACTTATGTAAATAAAAATAGCACAATATCTTCTGCAATTTAAGTCCTCAACTATCATATTTCCCTTACTTCCCCCTCCTAAAAATGCCATCAGAAAATGGCATATTCTAAATGTTTAAAAATGTTTTAAAAATATTTTCAATAAGAGAAAAGAAACCCCACCTTAGCAAACATATACTATGTTAACTTTCTATCTATCTTAACCCTGGGGTCATTCCTCCCCCCCACCCACACACAGAGGAATTTGAAATTATTGGAGCCATTTTTGGTTATCATAACTATGGAGGTGTTATTAGCATCCAGTGACTAGAGAATAGCAACACTGCCAAATATCATAAAATACACAAAATACACAGGTGAGCCCTACCCACAGAAGAATTACCCAGCTCAAAAAGTCAACACTCATATTTAATAAAATGTTTTCAATTAGTATAGAAAGAATCCATTTTTCTTGCAGAATAAGAGTTGCCTTATACATTTGAGGACACAAGAAAATACGAGTAGCGGAGACACAGCATAAAGCAATAAAAAAGATGTCAGATCTTAGTGAAAGACATACTTTTGCATAACTGATTCCAAAAAGTACGATATATGAGGAAGTTACCTCAATGTCTCCAAGCATCTATTTCCTCAGCTAAAAAATAGGGATAGTTAGCCTTCCTCTTATGGCCATGAAAATTTAATGAACATAAAATTTCTAGCAGAATGTACAGCACAAATAGATGTTCAAAGAATAAAGACTGATTATATAGAGATAAGGCTAAAGATAAACCATACTCTAGAATAAGTTTATTCTCTTAACCAAAGTGATTTGATTTTAAATTCACTGTGGAGGTTTGCACTCTGACCTCAGAAGCCAAATGTTTGCACATTTTTACATTAGATCAAAGGGCAACGTAACCATATGCTAATTACTCTAAATCTCTCACTGTCAACCACCCAACAGTGCTAGCATTTTCCTATGACCACTTTTAGTTTCTTTACCCAACATTCCAAAACTTTAAAATCAATGCCATGTAGAAGCTTCAGCATGAATAACTTTCTTCATTCCAATTTTCAATTACCATATTCATCTAAAATAAACTACTTGCTTATTTTCTATTAATATATTGATTTAAAAGAGCCAAGAAGAGAAATAGGAATGGAACACCAGTCCATAGTGAAGAAAGTCATTAAAAACTCAAATCTCAGTAAACAGAGCTAATTACAGGACAGTTGGGCCATGTTTTCTTCTGAGGAAATCTAATGTGAAAATTGAAATCTATGAGGTATTTTAGCACCTTTAAAGTTTCAAAGTATTTGCACAGAATATGAGCCAGGTATGTATTAAGTCCTAAGGAATGAAATGGGACGGTGAGCTCTAAAGTATATTACAGGGAATTTTCAATGACACACGATCAATACTAAGTAGAAAATAAGGGCAACTGCTACTTTAGAATTCAAATACTAGTTAAAATTCTATATTATTATGCTTTCTTATATTAATATTATATTATATACCAAATAACAGACATTTTAGAAAACATTTAAGAAATCTGCATAAGTAACTAAAATAAAATGGACTTTTTTCTCTGTGTTTTGGTTTTAATTTTAGAAATTATATTTGAAATGAATAAATATGTGGTTACTAGGAGCCTACATGAATGTGGATAGAATGGAATACTCTTTTTGAAAATGCCTTAAAATTGGCCTTTAAATGAAATTTCGATAAAATTGTAAAGGATTAAGATACTGGAATTCTTATATTCCTTGGTACAATAGAAATAAAACTTAGGTCTACCTTAAAACTAGCTATAAACTAGAGTGGAAAATATAACACATGGTAATATATTATAGTGCTTTAATAAAATATTGTTTTGGGGCGCCTGGGTGGCGCAGTCGGTTAAGCGTCCGACTTCAGCCAGGTCACGATCTCGCGGTCCGTGAGTTCGAGCCCCGCGTCAGGCTCTGGGCTGATGGCTCAGAGCCTGGAGCCTGTTTCCGATTCTGTGTCTCCCTCTCTCTCTGCCCCTCCCCCGTTCATGCTCTGTCTCTCTCTGTCCCAAAAATAAATAAACGTTGAAAAAAAAAATATTGTTTTGATAAATACTGACTGCTACTGAAGTTTTTTTTTTTCTTAATGATTTATTTACTTTTGAGAGAGAGAGAGAGAGAGGGAGAGAGAGAATATGTATGTGCACATGACCAGGGGAGGGGCAGAGGGTCCAAACGGTCTCTGTGCTGAGAGCAGCAAGCTAGACCTCAACCACAAGATCATGACCCAAGCCAAAGTCAGATGCTCAACCAACTGAGCCACCCAGGCAGCCCAAGAAGTTTTGAAAAGAGAAAGATATCTCTACTAGAAAACTAAATAGAAATTAGTCTTTACGTTTTGAATTTTGGTTTCTTATAAACGAGACCATGGACAGACAATAATTTATTCTTCTGACAATAACATTCATGGATTATTCACAGGTTGGTCCAAACCTTCCCAGAGTTTTAGGGTTGCAAACTGCACACTGAAATTTCCAAACAATTAAAAAAATACAGTCATGAGGTTTTTAAAAAGAAAGGAGATCAGAATAACATCAAACATTGTTATCTTCAAACATATATGTTACTGGTAAACAGTATAGTCTGTAAATTTCTTAGAGATTATTTTGCATGTAAAATCATTTACTCTGGCAAAGTATCACTTAAATTTAAACTAAAATAAATACTGGCTCAGAAATTCAAGAACTTAGAAAATTCAATTCCCAGACATTCTTTCAGACAAAAAAAAATACTAACAAGTACATTGTAGCAAAGCAAAGGAAAAGTATTAAATCTGAAAAAAAAGATGTGAGATAAAAAAAAATAGAGATGAAAAAAAAAACTTTGATGATTTGAATTTTTCTAAACTTTAAATTGAAAATGACTGAGTATGTCACAGAGAGTACAATACATGTTATAGCACAGCACGATGTGACACAAAACAAAATAAAAGCAATGTATAAAAACAGACAACAAAATATAACCCTCAAAAGCCCACTGGATATAGGATTTCTCCAGCACTACTAAAGAGATGTGGCCTCAGGCTTCTACCTAATAATATAGAAAGCTAGAGGGGGCGCTGCTCCCCACCTTACAATAAAAACAAGCTAGATTAATTTCAAATGTATAACTTGTTTTGAACCATTTAAATTGCCAGGCAAAAAATGGCACCAAATCTCTGGATCTGGCACACGCACACAAGGGCACAGTGAGCGCACAGGTCAGGGTAATGAAACTGGACACTGGTAAGAAGAGTTCAGCCAGAATAGCTGACAAATTGGTGAAGACCAAATGCAGACTGTGCAACAGCGGGAAATCTCTAAGAGGCCAAGAAATTGACAAGTCCAGACCTTTTTGCAGGTTCTTATTCTATTAATGGCACCAGGTGCTCACAGAAAAGACTGGACACAGACCCAGGAAATGAGGCAGCCCGATGGGAAGAGAACAACAGCTATGTGAGAGGGAAAGGCATTCCACGAAGGTCCCTCTGTGCTGCATTACCTTCCTAGGGCTGTCATAGCAAAGTGCCACAAACGAAGTGGCTTCAACAACAGAATTTTTTTCTCGCAGTTCTGGAGGCTACAAGTCTGAAATCTAAGTATCAGTTGGTTGTTTTTCTGTTGACTGTGAAGGAGAATATCACTTAGGCCTTCCTCTTAGCTTCTGGCAACTTTGGCATTCCTTAGGCTGTAGACACATCCCCCCAATATTTGCCTTCAGGTTCACATGAGGTTCTCCCTTTGTGCACCTTTGTGTATCTATTTTTTTTTCCTTTTTAAAAGGACAGGAGTCATATTGAATCATCACCCACTCTAATGACCTCACTTTTCCTTTTTTCTTTTTTTTTTTCCTTTTTTTTTTACTTGTGTAAAGATCCTATCTCCAAATAATAACACATTCTGAGAGAGAGGGAGTTAGGACTCCAACATATGTTTTAGGAGGAACAAAATTCAACTCATAAATGTCTCTGTATACACTATATACACTATAGAACAAAAGCTTTAATTTGGCAGGGGGAGCAGGCAAGAAGAATTGTTGTCCTTAGAGCACTAGCAAAAATGTATTACAACTGGGAAAAGGAACAAGAAAACAATTCGACTTCTGGATGAGAGGCAGTACTATGTGCTGAGCCCACAACTGTGGCTGAGAGAGGGATAAGGGAACTGACACAACCACATGCCTCTACCCAGTGACACGGTGCATGGAAGACTGAGGCTTTAGTCAGGGAAGCTATGGGCACACCCCACCACAAGCCAAGAAGCGGCAAATGACAAGTGACAGCAGAATAGTGCTTAAAGAGTGGCAGGACAGGAACGACAACATGTACAGTGGCTTTCGTTAAGGCACAGTGCAAACTGAAGTTCTACACCTCAGAATAAAACACACATTTCTTTAGTAAACCATCCTCCACCCTACACTTAATCTATCTCTACAGAAACGTACTATCTGATATGCAGTGAGAGTAACCATAGCAACAATAACACCAAATCTACTCCAACTTCTAAATATATTAAATTAAACCCTGCTCTAAAGGTCTACAGAAGGAAAAGTGCATGCATACCTGGATATGAGAATTCTCTCAGTCTCTGATGACCCACAAAAAATGTCTGTCCTTCATCCAAAAATTATGAGGCACAAAAATACAAAAAAACAAAAAACCAAACAAACGGAGCTTGAAGAGACAAATTGGTCATAAGAATGAGACTCAGATACGACACAGATGTCAAAGAATCTAAGAATTTCCTAACTATTACTAGAAAGTTTAATATTTGAGGCACTAATGGAAAAGGTCAGCAACATGCCATATCATTTGGTATGCAAAGTATCATAAAAATCAATGGAATTCAAAATATTAGCAAGGAACAATTGAAATTTAAATCTTCTTTTAAAAAATACCATTTAAAAGAGCACCAAAGGGATGGGGGTGAAGAAACAATGGAAGGAAGGCAAGAAGGCAGGCAAGAAGAAAATTGTCCTGACTGAATCGTGTCTCTCCAAAAACTCATATGTTGAAGCCCTAATTCCAGTACTTCAGGATGTGACTGTAGTTGGAATTAGGGACTCTGAAGAGGTTATTAAGTTCAAATGAGGTCATTGTGGGGGCATCTGGGTGATTCAGTAAGTTAAGAGTCTGACTCTGGATCTCACCTCAGGTCATGATCTCATGGTTCATAAGACTGGGCCCTAAATTGAGCTCTGTGCTGCCAGCATGGAGCCTGCTTGGGATTGTCTCTTCCCCTCTCTCTCTGCTTCTCCTCCAAGTGCAAACACGGGGTACTCTCTCTCTCTTTCTCCCTCAAAAAAAATTTAAAAAGTCAGGTCATTAGGGTGGGCCCTATTCCACTCTGACAACGGTTCCTATAAAAAAAGAGGATATTAAAACACAGACATAGACACTAGGGAATGTGGTCAGAGGAAAGGTCAGAGAAAGCAGCCATCTGAAAGACAAGGAGAGAGACCTAAGAAGAAGTCAAACTTGCTGATAGCTTTGACCTTGGACATTTAGTCTCAGAACCATGAGAGAATAAATTTCTGGGCTCAGAGCCTGGAGCCTGTTTCCGATTCTGTGTCTCCCTCTCTCTCTGCCCCTCCCCCGTTCATGCTCTGTCTCTCTCTGTCCGAAAAATAAATAAACGTTGAAAAAAAAAATTAAAAAAAAAAAAAAAAAAAAATTATGTTATTTAACCCACCTGGTCTGTGATATTTTTTCCCAAACAAATTAGTACAGAAGGGAAGGAAGAAAGAAAAGTAAAAGCAAAAGAAATGCCAGGATATAAATCTAACAAATTATCTGTAGAATCTGTACTCTAAAAGTGTGATGAAACACAGGAAGAAATCAAAGACTACTAAATTAATGGAGTAAGATACTATGTTCCTAGACTGGAGGCTCAAAGGTTAAAATTAAGGCTTAATTATTTAATTGATTAAAATTATTATCAAGAGGCCAATTCTACCCAATTTGATCTATAGATTCAACACAATCCTAATCAAAGTTCCAGTTGTGTTTTATAGATTTTAACAGAAAATTCTAAATTGTTTATAGAAAAGCAAACTGCTAAATAGGTAATATAATTTTGAAAAAGAACAAAGTTGGAGGATTTCATTACCTGGTTTATGTAGGTCAATATAAGAGAACAGGAATCCAGAAAACATACACATACATGCATGTGCATGCATACACACATATACACACACAGTAAGAGTCAATGACTTTTTTAACAAATGTGCAAAGACAATTGAGAGAAACAACAGTTTTTTAGCAACTGGTGCTGGAACAGTTAGACATCTATAGCCAAGAAAAATGATTCTGGACTCATTGTACATTATACAAAAATTAACTCAGAATGGATAATAGACCTGAATGTCAAACATAAAGCTATAAAACTTGCAGAAGAAAGCCTGTGTGATCCTGGCTTACACAAAGAGCTTCTGAATATAGCACTAAGAACATAAATTGTAAAAGAAAAAAAAAAAACATGGTGAATTGGACTTACTAAAAATCAAAAACTTTTGCTGTGTGAAAGATATTAATCAGTAAATTGAAAAACATTCCACAAACTTGGAGTAAATATTTGTATATTATATATGGGAAATAAATGGTATCTGGAAATTATAAGGAACCCACAAAATCCAGCAATGAGAAAAAGAAAATAATTAAAAATTCAACAATTAAAAGACTTTTTCAGGGAAGCCTAAGTGGCTTGGTTGGTTGAGTCTCCAACTCTTAGTTTCAGCTCAGGTCATGATCCCAGAGTCATGGGATCGAGCCCTGCATCATGGAGCATGGAGCCTGCTTGGGGTTCCCTCTCTCCCTCTGCCCCTCTCCCCCACTCGCACTTTCTCTCTAAGATAAAAATAAATAAAAGTAAAGTTTTTTTTTTCTTTTAAATAGGCAAAAGGTCTCAAAGAGGATACCAAAGAGGATATACGAATGCCAAAAATAAACAAGCAAACAAAAACACATTCGTGAAAAAAAAGGTTTAATACCTTGTGTCATTTAGGAAATAAAAATTAAAACTACAATGAGATAATGCTATATACCCATTAGGATGCTAAAAACCTAGCAATAACAAGTGCTTGCTAGGATGCAAAGCAATTGGAACTCTCCCACATTAGTAGAAATGCAGAGTGATAGCCACTTTGAGAAATACTTTGGCAGTTTCTTAGACAGTTTTCACTTCATAACCCAGCATTACACTCCTGGGTTTTTAACCCAAGAGAAATGAAAATTTATGTTCACATAAAAACCTGTATGCCAATGTTTACAGCAAGTTTATTCATAATTTCCAAACATATCAAAGCGTTTTAACTGGTAAATAGATAAGCATACTGCGATATATCCATATAATAGAATTCTACCCAATAATAAAGACTGAACTCTCGATGAATACAACAGCATTAAATGAAACTTAAATGCATCTTGCTAAGGAAAAAAGGCAAATCCAAGAGGCTACATATTGCATGATTTAATTAATATACCGTGGAATAGAAAACTATTAGGAGAAAAACAGAAAAGCAGTTGTCAATCTACTGGGTGAGGGGAAAGTTTGTTTCAAGGTAACATAGGGGGACATATGAGGTGATGGAACATGGTTTGTGTGGAACTGCAACAGTGAATATATAACTCTATGTATTTCTCAAAATACATAGGATTGTATACCACAAAAAATGAATTTTGTTATATGTATCTACCATTTTTTTTAAGTATATGATCGAGGATCTGGCTCACCCAGTTGGAAGAACATGCAACTCTTGATCTGAGGTTCGTGAGTTTGAGCACCATGCTGAGTGTGGAAATTACTAAAAAAAAAAAAAAAAAAAAAAGTAGACAGAAAAAAAAAATAAACTCATTTCAAAAACATAGTATATGGAGTTCAGCTGGTATACAGACCTTTATATATGAATCTAACTGAAAAACAAATCGATCACTTAACCACACTGAAAAGTATTAGGAAGAAAGGAGCTGATCTGACTTGGGAAAACAGTGCTTTGGCAGGACAATGTAAAGTTAAGATAAAAATAACTTTATATAAATACATTACAGTTATAAAATTTGTTCTTAAAATGGTACAGGTTATGAGGAATTCTGTAACTATTGTATTTGAATATTGCATTTGAATAAATTAAGATATTACAGATAAGGAGAGCCGATTTTTTTAATTAACAAAACTTTTTTAAAGATACAAACAAAGAAATTAAAAGGGTTAGAATTAACCCTTTCAGGTCAACTGGAGTTGAAGTATCAATACATAGTCACATAAAGAGATGGAGAAATACAAAGACATAGAAATAAATTTAGGTATGTATATCCACACAGCTTACTGTATGATTGTGTATATAACTTATCTACTAAGTAAGAGAGGCTGAAAGCAGTGACCCTCCATTCGAAATGAAAAAACACAGAACTCATGATCTTCGTTTCTAAGTGCTATATTCCAATAATAACTGCCAAGGCTCTTTGGAGACGTAGTTGATTCCACAGTTGGGGTACGAATAATACAAGATAAATCTGAGGCATCTTCTGATTTTCTGGTGCCAGAAAGTAAGGAAGTGCTTACAAACAAAAGGTGTGGAGGCATATCCAAAGAGCATAAGAGCCAGCGCGAAGAGCTCCCTATGGACAAAGTTGTAACAATCTGAGCAACAAAATAAATAACCATGTTTTGGGCTGTATACCAAATAGTAAAATAGCCCAAAATCAGCACTAACATAACGACTGAGTCAATAAATGAATAATCATGACAACTTTTCTTTATATAAGCCCAATTAATAAATGCAGGAGAAATTAAAAAGATGGAAAAAATCACTATTAGAATATGACAATAATAACTGATGAAGGCAAGATCCCATCAATGCATGCTGAAATTAGTAGGAGAGAATTTAAGCAGAAACAAGATATGTAGTTAGTCTCAGTATCCCCTGTAAAATATTTAACAATTAGAAAAATAGAAAAATTACTGTGGAGAATTCTGGCAGGTCCCACCTTATTAGTACCACCAGTAATACATAGGTATGTTATATAATCCCTGATATGACACAGTAAAAAGGGAACATAGCTTTTTTGTATTCTGCCCAACAGTTCATTCTCTCAATGTAATCATAAGAAATTATCAGGCAAAACCAAACTGAGATACATTCTGCAAAATAATCACTCAGTGTTCTTCACTAATATCAAGGTCTTTTAAAGATGTGGACAGAATAAGGAACTATCTCAGATTGGAGGAAGCAAAAGAGACATGACAAGTCAATGCAATTTGGGATCTTGAAGTGGATCTTGGAAAAGAAAAATAGACATTAGTGGCCATGCTGATAAATTCAAATGCATTCTGTAGTTAAGATATCTTATCAGGGCTAATTTTTCACTTTTGATAAACATTCTATAGTAATAGAAGATGTTGCCATAAGGAGAAGCTGGCTAAGTAAGGACATATGGGAAATCTGTAGAATTTTCGAGATTCCTTTTTAAGTTTTAAATAATCTCAATAGGAAAAATAAGTAATAAGATATGGGCTCCTCCTTTTCCTTTTTCTTTCCCTTCCCTTCTCTTGGGAGTGGCTACAGGGCCAGAACCTAAGGAGTCAGCCAACCCTGTGACGAAGTGAAGTGACGAAATGGCCACTGGGACTAAGGTATGGCACACCAATGATGAGCTTCAGCTCTCTTCAGCTCTCCTCCAGCTATACCACACCTTACCGTTATTTATTCAGGTCTACCTTGATTTACTGTCCTTCACTGTATTGCGCTTTGTAGATATCGTGTTTCTTTAAAAATTGATGGATTATGGTAACCCTTCAATGAGCAAGTCTATCAGTGCCATTTTTTCAACAACATTTGCTCACTCCATGTATCACATTTTGATAAATCTCACAATATCTCAAACTTCTCCATTACTATTATATTTGTTATGGTAACCTCTGATCAGTAATCAAGATTCACTAAAAACATAGGCGACAGCTAGCATTTTTTAGCAATAAAGTATTTTCTAATTAAGATCTATAGTTCTTTTTAGACATGATACTATTTATTACACACTTAACAGACTACAGTATGGTGTAAACACATAACTTTTATAAGCACTGCATAACCAAAAATTTATTTGACTCATTCTATTGCAATATTCACTTTATTGTGGTAGTCTGAAACCAGATCTTCTAATTTTAGCTCTTTGACTTGAGTTTAGGTATGATACCTGCTAGAATCCACCTATTATTGAAAACTTCCAAACGTAAGCCTCAAATTGAGAATTCCAGATGATGGCGATCTCCCAGTTCACTTTAGGGAAATGCGTGAGAATCTCTAATGACACCTCTCCATCTTCTAGAACTTTTATTTTAAAACTAGAATTTCCATTTTAACTTTCATTTTACACTCGGGAGATGGAGTTACATGTCCCTGTTAACAAGTGAAATACGTGGGTAAAATGAAAGTTTTAGCTAAGATTTCACAATAATATTGCATATGCAAATGAGTTGTGGTCCTCCATGGCCAGCAGGTAATGTGTGGACAGGAACCAGTTAGATAAGTCTTTATTCATTTAGTTTTGTTTATTTTTGAAAGAGAGAGACAGAGTATGAGTGGGGGAAGGGAAGAGGGAGAGGGAGACACAGAATCCTAAGCAGGCTCCAGGCTCTGAGCTGTCAGCACAGATCCTGACTTAGGGCTCAAACTTACAGACTGTGAGATCCTGAGCCAAAGTCGGACGCTTAACCAAGTGAGCCACCCAGGCGACCCCCAGTTAGACAATCTTAAACCTTACCTATATTTCATTTATAAGTATTTCCAAAGAGTAGAGAAAGAAGGCCATTTGTGGAGGGAGGTTTTGAGGGAATGACTGGTACATAAAAAGAATGTCTGCTCCTCACAGCAAACCATGTGAGAAGCATTTAAATGGATCCTTTGGGAGAACCCAATATGTGTCCCTGTAGTTGAAGGACAGAGTGGATTGGTCCCTGTCAGCAAGACATTTGGGGATGAATGCTTCTCATGGACCAGATGTGGCCAAGTGTAAGGAAAAGTCATATGGAGTCATTTTAGGCCCAGATAAGCCACCTAGAGAGTCATAGGGTCATCAGCAGACAGAAGCTAAAGGTGTTGTCAAATAGACAATAGACTGTGGAACTATAGACTATAGACTGTATAAATGACAATCAACAGTAGAAATAACTTCATTTGGGTCAAGGAAGCTGTAGGTGAAGTAGCCCACTGAAAGGAAATCTCTAAAGAACACACCTACTAGAGCTATCTCTAATGACCAGCCAGACTTGGAGAATATGACTCCAGCTCACAAGACAGCCATAACGACTTCTCACCTCCTCTCTGTTCATGCTTCCCAAACTCTATCACCTGACCTGAAGTATCTGAAGCCATACCCAACAAGCTGGATAGGATGGACAAAAACTGACAGTCTATGTGGGAATAAAAAAAGAAAACAAAACAAAACAAAAAAGAAACCACATATGTCCCCATTCTCCTACTACCAGTTCCCTATTTGTGACAGGCCATGGATAATGGAAGAAATAAGACACCATTAAACCAAGAGTTTTGTCTTCTCCAAGGGACTGGACATTTTAATTATGGAAAGGAGAACCTTTTATCATTGATAATGGTCAGAAAAGACATAAGACTTCCTCTAATTTTTAATCAAAGGGCCGAGAAAAATTCCCTCACTGAATGAATGTAAAATTTCAATGGAGATAAAAATAGTACATTTTATTATTTATCCTGTGAGGTATGCTTGTTTAAGTGATTAGTCATTTATGGGGTGCACTGGGTGGCTCAGTCACTTAAGTGTCTGACTTCGGCTCAGGTCATAATCTCATGGTTTGTGAGCACGAGTCCCGCGCCAGGCTCTATGCTATCAGCTCAGAGCCTGGAGCCTGCTTCAGATTCTGTGTCTCCCTCTCTCTCTGCCCCTCCCCCACTTGTGCTCTGTCTCTCTCTGTCTCTCAAAAATAAATAAATGTGAAAAAAAATTTTAAATGATTAGTCATTTAGGTATTTATATAGATACAAATATTATTATTGAAATCTAGGCAAAGAAAAAATAAATATTAGTCATTATTTATAACAGAATATTAAAAATAATAATTTAAATAAATTCCACAGAAAATAAAGGAGTTTCAAAAAGATGTGTTGTTTTTTTTTTTTAATTTTTTTTTAACGTTTATTTATTTTTGGGACAGAGAGAGACAGAGCATGAACAGGGGAGGGGCAGAGAGAGAGGGAGACACAGAATCGGAAACAGGCTCCAGGCTCTGAGCTGTCAGCACAGAGCCCGACGCGGGGCTCGAACTCACAGACCATGAGATCATGACCTGAGCCAAAGTCGGACGCTTAACCGACTGCGCCACCCAGGCGCCCCAAAAAGATGTGTTATATGACAATTTTATACCAGTAAAAATTAAGTTTAATTTAAATGCCCCTAAAATTGGTTTAATACATGATGAAAGCTGATTAAAACATTGCTCTTTAAATGAGCACACTAGCTTTGGAAATACTGAGGAATGAAATAATTCCTTGGAAGGTAAACTGTACCTCCTTAGGAAAGATTACTTTGGTTTCCTCTTTAGTGTCCCTCATGTAACTGATAAGAAGAAAGATTCTACTAGAGAAAGACGTGAAGGGAACCCAGACTAAGCCAAGGGTTGTTTCTACCAGGATGCAATAAACAGAAGCATGCTTGGGGAATGGAAAGTAATTCAGAGGCCTGGAACTTGGGACGTAAAGCCAGAAAGACTTGATCTGCAAAGAGTGAGGAATTTGAAAAGAGTACCACAGACAGTGGGGACAAAATAAAGATATCTATTTAGAAGACAACAGAATGCTAAGGGCATATTGGATTAGGGTAAAAATAGAGACTGAATGCCAGTCAAGGTTGACAAGGTGTCATATTTTCCAAGATGCTATAAAATTGTAAAGAAAAGCAAAGTCTTGTAAATAAAGAATGGAAATGTGGATGTGACGTTCAAGATAAAGATCATAGGCTAGAAAATTAGATATGGGTTATACTGAAGCGATAAAAATAGCTGTCATAAGCCAGTACATGTGAATGTAACAGAAGAGGAATGTAAAGCAGAACTTTGGAAATATCAGCCCACAAGGCAATGGCAGGAAAAAAAGGAAGAGAGAGAAAAATTAAGAACAAGAACTAAGAAAGATCAGTCAGTACAAGCCAAATATGAGAACGTCAGGAAGGTCAGATTCAGCTGAAAGATCAATCAAGAGGAAAGACTGAACAGGTCACTGGAATTGGCAATTCAAAGCTCACACACAATATTAAGGGCAACATTTTTAGGGACTTAATTTCCTCAATTTAAACACTGGGACTAGTTGAAATAAACTTTAATGCTCCCTCCAGCAATAATAATTGTGTTCTCTGGGATCTAGGTTCTGAATGTAATTTGAATTACAGAATGTCTTAATTATATGGTTCCTTTCAATTGCACAAGTGATACATTTAAACATTACCACGACAATTGACCATATGTACATGTCTGTATGTACATACCCTCAACATGTTTAGTTTATATAAAATTATTTGGCAGGGGGTGACCTCAAGGGTAATGAAAATCATATCATCATTCTGTTTTTATTAGAGAGATCTCCTGCAATAGCCTAGTCAAAATTTAGTATTAGTCTTTTTTTTAAAAAACAGATTGGTGAGAAATAAGAAATATAGTTAAACTTAAGATAATCTTTAATAACATGATGTAAAGTCCTTCCTAACAGTATCTGATTATAGATAAATAAATAGCATTTTAAAAATGTGCATTTAATTTTTCAAATTACATTTATGTGGTTATCATGTTTTTGAAGACACCGGCACTATTTATTATTGAGGCAGAAACTGATTCTATTGAGTCAGGCATAAGTTTGCCATTTTGTATTAATAATCTGATGCTTCCCACTCAATTCATTTCAACAATAGTCATTTTCCATTATGAACTAACTATAATTGCTTATTAGTTCCCTTTATTACTCTCATAAATATAATATTTGTGATATTTAGCATATCAAATGCAAGATGAATTTTAAATATTCCACATAGAAAGGCTCAGAATTGAGAGGTTTCTTTATTCTTGGAATGATTTATTATGGAGTTTATTCTGATACAATTGCTTTGGGTAGTTTCTAATACATTCCTCCTTTTTATGTGTAGATTTTTGATAGGTTATCCTACTATAAATATTTAATTAAGATACTGGCGGGTCTTATGCCAAGTGAAATAAGTCAGACAGAGAAAGATAAATACTGCATGGTATCACTTATTTGTGGAATTTAAAGAAGAAAAAGAATGGAATGGTTGTTGCTAAGAGCTGGGGGATTGGGGAAAGAAGGAGATATTGGCCAAAAGGTACCAACTTTGAGTTATCAGATGTCCAGGTTCTGCTAATCTAATGTACAACATGATGCCTTAACAAAACTGTATTACATACTTGAAATTTGCTGACAGTAGGTCTCCAAAAAAGCACGTTCACCAAAAAAATAAAATGAAATAAAATATAAATAAATAAATAAATAAATAAATAAATAATAACCATGTGAGGTGACAGATGTGTTAATTAACTTGATTTTGGTAAATATGTATAGCAAATCATCACATTGTACATTTGAAATACATGTCATTTCACAATTATACCTCAATAAATCTTGGGGGATAAAAATATTTAATTAATTTAAAACATTTAAAAATGGACTTTTATACCAACATCTCAATTTGTAATTTATTTGAAAAATTGGAAGGTCTGGGACGGCCACACGAGGGCTACGGTCTCCTGGCTGATGGAGCTGAGAAGAGAAGGCAAGTGTTCTGAAGTTCAAAATCCCCACCAGGCCCTGTCTGTTTATTTAACCCATGTAAGCTGGCCAGTGAAGGCAGAGGGATTTTAAATTTCTAATCCCTGATTAAAATGTGTTACATTTACTTTCAATCCAGCTTTATCTTTGAAAGTTTACTTATTTCAAATTGAGTGAGAATATGTAGTTTAAGTCTGTTACAATATATCTAATTGAGCCTGATATATGCTGCTACATTTAAATTTTATCTAAATTCTGCAGTTCTCACAAACCCTATAATAAATGTCTCTTCCTTTGTTTGGTGAGATGTCCCTGACTTCTGATGTACAGTTTTTCCGGTTGCAACATATTGAAAGCCCTATATTTAAGTCACTTCCAAAGGTATTTATTAAGAACCTGTTGAACAAGTGCATAGTAAAATGCCGGAAGAGCATTACTGGATGGTAATCAAGTCAAACAATTTTCCTATTAAAGTATATCAACACGTAGAGTAGAAAAAGTGCTTGCAAAACATGAAAGGGAACTTAAAGAGTTTCACCATATATTAAAATGTCCTGTAGTGCAGTAGTATTTAATCTATGTGCCAACCCTATCTATAGCTTATAGGTTGGTGAAAAAGTTCTATATGGAATTTCCAGAAAGCATTTTGTAGGAATGTGAGCAGAAAAACTAAATAATCATTGCCATAATAATAAATGCTCAGTTGGCCAAGAGTTTCTTCTATTATCTTAAAGTTTTATCACAAATATTTGTTTCCTGTGATTAAATGACTTCATGTATTAAAAAGGTTTTCAGTCGAAGTTTTTATGTCCCCCAAAGGGCATTTGGGAATGCTGCTTAGTGAACAAGTGGCACACATACATAATACATGCAATGAGTGGGCCAGCGCACTAAAGACAGAATTATCACACTCAAATACCAAATGTGTCCCCATATGAAAACACAGAACTAAGAAGGCATGGGCTTGGCTTCTCATAGCAGTTTTGCAACTTGGCAAATGACTTTCTAAGTCATAGCTTTCTTATGTGTTCCAAGGAGAATACCTTCCTGTTCTTCGTCCTTGATTGGCTTATCTAGAAAACATTATATGTGTGTGTGTGTATACACATATATGTATGTACATAGCGCATGTAGCATATGTGTATACATGTATATATGTGTATTTTCTTTTGCATGAATTATAAACTCAAATTAGATTTTCAATTTCTTAAAGACATAAACCTGGAGATAAATAAATATATACAATAATACATTAGGGGCAAAAACTGTTGACAATTATTAAGTGCTCAAATACGCAAGGAATCTATGCATTCGCACTGTTATGTACTGTCCTAGGAGTACAATTTCTTCCTTCAATGGAGAAGATATTTATCATTTTCTATAAAACCACATTTTCATTACTTTCTCATAGTTTTTCTATATGTTAAAATAATTATTAGAAAATAATTTATGTTTACAAATCTATGATTTCCATAAAATTACAATGTATTAATAATTGGTAATTCACTGTTCTAAGGTCAGTAAGAAGGACAATTTTTCAAAATATATAATTGCTAGCATACTGGAGCAAAGTTTTGAAAAATTATTTCTGCCCATGAGTTGTATAAATACAGAATCCATTTAGTCAACCTTTGAATATAATTTTATCATTATGATATTCTCCTTTTGAAAAGATATGCCAATATCCTAAGAGATTAAATCAGGTGATATAAGCCCTTAAAAAAGCCTCTAAACTTCTGCCATCTGATTAAATTCCATATTAAAATTTCTCATGACTCAGACATACTCTTAACTTATATAAACTACATTAATTTTAGATATCTGTGAGAAAATGAGAATAAACTACAGCTTAGATGTGTTAATACTTACCAAAAAAAATACACTTTTTTTGCAAACTCCTAACTTTGATTCCTACTTATTATTTTAGTTTTTTTTTTCTTCTTCATCTTTGTTAATTAGGATCTTTTCATCTTAAAGATTAACAACATTCTCAAACCATATGCTAGACTGTTCCTGTGAGGTAATAGGAAACAAATATATAGATATCAGCACCAGCTTCCTATCATGGGGCTCCTAAAACCCTTTTAATTTCTAAGTGATAAGAGAACTAAGAGCATCTCTTATTCTAATTAGGCAACTCTGGATGGGCTCCTGGATGGCTCCTGAATGGGAGCTGGTCACCAGAAAAACCAAGGCATGATTAGAAGTTCAGAATTTTCAGTCCTGGCTCCTAATCTCTTGAAAAGGGAGAAGGGCTGAAAATGAAGTTAATAAATGGTCATGCAATGTGATGAATGAAGCCTCCATAAAATCCCAAAAGTATGGCTTTGGGGAGCTTTCAGGATGGCAAACATATTCATATCAGGAGGGGATGCATCCCAAGTCCAGGCAGACAGAAGTTCCTGCATTCAGGACCTACCCAGGCATTTCCCTATGATCTCTTCTTCTGACTCTCTTCATCTGTATCCTTTATCATATTTTATAATAAGCTGGCAAATGTAAGCAAGCATTTCCCTGAGTTCTGTGAGCCACTCTAGCAAATGAGTCAAATCTGAGAAGGAGGCAGCCAAATCAGATGGAAGTTGTGGGTTTCTGGGGACCTACTATTTGCTATTTGCACTTGGCATCCTAAGTATGGTGGGAAGCAGCCTTACAGGATTGAGCTTGTACACTGTTGGATCTGACGTGATCTCTACAGATTGTGTCAGAATTGAGTTAAATAACAGAACATTTTGCTGATGTTGCAGAGAATTGCCTGTTAGGGGGGAACCTTCAACAAATTTGGTGACCAGAAGTGACAGAAGTAGAGTGTTCTGTGTAAAAGTAAAGGAGGCACTAACACGGAAGAAACTCCTAGTAGATGAACTGAGTTTTTCCCTACATAGGAGGAGGAAAAGCTGGATTTTGCCTTCACAGTTCCTAATGACCTATTAAAATACCTCTTCCTCCAAGAACCATTAAGCAATTAAACTCAGTCCTTTTGCTTTTGACTTGTTATTCAGAAGAATGTTAAAGCTGTTTAAAACAACATTCATTTGACTTATCATTTAGCTTTCTGCTAAATTTGAGCAATGAACTGTGTAACAACACTGTAGGAATAGAGAACAAATACATAATTTCTGATAAAGCCTATTTCAACACAGCCTTTAATTGTTAATTGGGCTTTCCTGGAAAGCACAGATAATTATGTTATTATTACATTTTTTCCATTTCTTAATATGTCTTCTTTCTTGAATGACCTGCCTGAGAGAACATAATATTCAAGCCAAGGAATGAGAGGTAAAGATATTAGGGGTGGCTGCAATACAAAACTGTGAATCATTTCAAGAGCTTTAAGAGGTACTGAGTGCAGGCAGAGGTCCCTCTAGAAGCAGCTCACAGACCTTGAGTGGATTTTTTTTATGGAATAAGTCTAAAAGAAGAAAATCCTAGAAGCATGACTCTAACTGAATGGTTGGTACCAAAAAGATTTACTTCATGTGTACCAGCAGGCAGGAAAAGTAATGATTTATTCTTTTAGTCAGCACCCAGTAAGAGAAAAGAAAATACTTCACGAAGGCCCATAGTTTTAAAGAATGCCATTCTACCTTCAAGCATGAACCTAAGGGTAAAAATACAATGGAGACTGAGAACCTTCATACTCATGAATCCAGTAGAAACTTCTTGTCTCAATTTTATTCGAACATCCTGCTATATCTGATGTCTTTCATAAAACCCACCTGATAAAGCCCACCAAGCATTAATCTGTAAGATCTTGTAATACTATTAAGTTAATATCTGCTGAATAGGTTCTAAATGCCAAGGAGCTCCTGTTTTCCTGACAACAACCCTGAGATACATAACATTCCTGTATTAGAGATTAAAAAGCCACCCCACAAAGTGAGTATGTGATATCGACTAAGAAACCAAATATCTTTTTGTTAGTGAATTAACTGTTTATTTGCTTCAGGAAGGCAGACACAGCAGAATTGGCCAGTAAGGTGAGCAAAACTGCCGGTCCCTGTACATTAGTGCAGAGCAGATGAGCTCATCTCCAGGTTTGGATTTACAAATGGCGCCTCAGTCAGCTGAACTAACAGTGATATATCTTCAGTGAAATCTAATGACTAAAATAAAAATTCCACCTTAATATCAAATTATACAGTTGTCCATGAAGTAAAGAATCATAAAGAAAAATGTCAAAGAAGAACTTAAAATTTGAGGAGTAAAAACTTGAATTTGTGGTTGTAAAAATCACTCATGTTGGACATTTAGTATTTAACAGGACATTCTTCACACATTTTACAATTTTACATGACATCAGAATAATAATCAGAAGACAAATGGGATAATTTAATATCACTCAGAAGTGTCTTGATAATTAACTAATAACAGCTTTTTACAGTCCATTGAGAATTGCATTACTAGATTTATTTCACAGAGTCTGCTATGGGTAACTTATTTAACAACTCTAATCAGTCTGAATGGAACTGGATTAATCTGCATTCTCAGAAGCAGAAGGGGAAAAAAAACAGCAAAAATTAGCTAAATCTTCAACCTGAGCATGTTGAAATATGTCAAGTTAAACAGCCCCAAAATATGTGACCCTGTGCAACCATTTAGCATGATGCTCTGTTTATGAAAATCTCTCCCTTGAGGAACAATTTAATTGTCTAAGGTTCAACTACAAGAAGGAATAAGCAAGAATTAAAGCATTACTATAAAGCTCAACAACAAAGTGAAGAGTTTATGTTTTATTTATCTCAATCTCCCTCTCTTTCTCTGTTTAAAACCTGATTTAATAATCATTGGTAGTAATATTTTCTTCTTTGATACATGCACCAACATTACTATTCCTTCCTTACTTATACAAGTACAAAGCATGTCAAACTTTCATTGTCTGTTGACAATACTTAAGTTTGCTTCTAATGGATCATTTATAATTAGGCAGCGTTGCATAAGCTGTCACAAGTTGGAAGGTAACATTGGGGAAATTCAGAAGGAAATGACTCTGACATTTGAGTCTGGACCACCAAGACCTGTGCTAAGTACCAGAGAAGAACAAAAAATTAGACACCATTTTGGCATTTAATATTTTCCAAAAAGCTCAGGAGAGACTTCAACTCTTCTCGTAAGTGATACATCTGAATCCTGTTATACACAAGTTCTGTGCTGAAGCAGCACAGAAGGGGTTGTTGTTATAAGCTTCACTTGATGGAGTCAGAGAAGACCAAGGAGGTAGTAACAAGAAAGCTTTGATTTTTTTTTAATGTTTTGTTTATTTTTCAGAGAGAGAGACAGAGACAGAGACAGAGTAAAAGCGGGGGAGGGGCAGAGAGAGAGGGAGACACAGAACCGCAAGCAGGCTCCAGGCTCTGACCTGTCAGCCCAGAGCCCCATGCGGCGCTCGAACTCACAAACTCACGAACTGCGAGATCATGGCCTGAGCTGAAGTCAGATGCTTAACCGACTGAGCCACCCAGGTGCCCCAAGAAAGCTCTGATTTTAACCATGATTGGGATTCTCCAGCATAATAATGATGTGAAAAGACAGATCATGCTTGGGTAATGATACTTAAGTTGTTACTGCTGAACCATAAACCCAATATGAACAATGAGACTGGCTCTGTACTGATTTTTCCACATTCATCTGTTCTTAGATCTACTCTAATTTCTCCCCTTCAGTCAGGGTATTCTTCTTAGTCTCCTTCATGTACCATGTTCTTCCAAATCTCTAAACCTTTGTTCCCTCTGCTCTCTCTGATTGGAATGCTCTCTACTCCAGATCTGCCTGATGAATTCTACTCATCTTTCGAGACTCAGCTTAAGAGCAAGCAACTTGGGGAGTGTGGGTGGCTTAGTCGGTTAAGCATCTGACTTCAGCACAGGTCATGATCTCATGGTTCATGAATTTGAGCCCTACATCGGGCTCTCTGCTGTCATCACAGGGCCAGTTCAGATCCTCTGTTTCCCTCTGTCTCTGTCCCTCCAGTGTGTTCTTTCTCTCTCAAAAAGAAATAAACATTTAAAAGCATTGTTTTTTTAAAAAGCAAGGAATTCTATGACACTTTTCCTTCTCCTGGTCCTTCCAACACGGGAGTAAAAACATTATTTTATGTTCTAATGACATCTTATCTTTATCTCAATTATTCATTCTTCATTTATCCATCTAATCATTCACTCATTCCCTCATTCAGGATGTATTTATCAACCCATTGTTATGTACCAGGCACAATGCTAAGCATTAGAGATACAATTAATGGGAAATAGAGTCCAGAAGGTTTGATTTTGGGCTGAACTGAGAATCTTATAGCCAAGAATAAATTGTAAATTCATAAGTATGTCTCCATATACAAACGTAATAAATGTAAGAAGTGTTAAGAAACTCAGATAATAAAATAAAGAGCAGCTCTGATAAGAGGGGATCATTTTTAAGAGTCCTGATAAGGCATATTTTTCTGAGCCACATCTTTAGAAGTGACATCTGAGCTACCATCTTAAAGATACAAATGAGTAGCGAAAAGCATTGTAGCTAAAGAGAAAAACAAATATTAATGCTCTGAAGTGACAATGTGCTTGGCTAGTTTAGGACTAGTATGTAAGTCCATCATGTAGGAACTTTAATCTGTTTATGCCTAATGTTTAGAAAAATGCCTAACACACAGTAGGTACTGAGTATTTGTGGGGTAAACAAATGGTGAGAAAGGGGATAAATGGCACCTGGGTGGCTCAGTTGGTTGAGGGTATGACTCTTGCTTTCAGCTCAAGTCATGATGCCAGGGGTCATGAAATCCAGTCCCGCCTCAGGCTCCACTTGATATTCCTTCTTTCCCTCAATCCCTCCCTCCCTCCCTCCCTCTATCTCTCTCTCTCCTCCCCCCTTCCCTGCTCATTCTCTCTTTCTAAAAAAAAATAACTTAATTTTTTTTTTTTAATTTAAAAGGTACTGGATATTAGGAAAACAGGAGAGTGATACAAGAGTGGAGAAGTGGGTGGGGGTAAGTTCATGAGAAGCTACACAGATCATGATAAAACATAACTGTATTTTATTACAAATTTACGGGTAGTGTGTGGGAAAGCAAGTGTGCACTAGACTAGTCAAAGACAAATAACAAGAACGAGGCTGAAATTAAATAAAATCTTGCAGTGATTAAATTGATCAATATTTTTAACGCTAACACGATTGTCAAGCGTGTGGGGTAGTTTGGAAAGTTCTGATGCACTTTTAAAAAACACTGTTTCAACTGTATGACATTCAGGAAAAGTAAAAACTAGAGGGACAGTAAAAAGATCAGGGAGAGGTGAAGAGGGAGAGCACAGAGCATGGATTTTTAGGCCAGTGAAACTATTCTGTATGGTACATAATGATGGACATACACCATTATACATTTGCCAAAACCCTTTGAAAATACAAGAGCAACCCTAAAGGAAACTATGAATTTGGATGATAATGATACGTCAGCTCTGTTCATTGATTAGAACAAATATACTACCTGGGTGGGAGATTTAATAGTAAGGGAGGTTGTGACTATAGCAGATGAGGTGGAGTGGGGAGGCTGTGAGAATTCTATGTACTTTCTGCTCATTTTCATTCTGAACCCAACTCCCCTAAAAAAAAGTCTATGTAAGAATAATTGTAACATTTTTATTATTTTTCATTTGATATTGGGTATCTAAAACCATTATTCATATATTTTCATTCAAGACATTTATTTCTACATTATCTTTCCACAAAATAATCAAAGATGTACACAGAAATTTTATTTAAAACTTTTCATCTCATAATTGTTTAGAATAAAGATATTCTGTAATCACCTTCAATTTCCTATACTAGCACAATGGGGAAACTAATTATAGAATATCCATATACAGTTTTGCCATTAAAATTAGGTTTAAAGAATGTTTACTAACTAATGAATATACTAATAAAACGTCAGGTAAAAAATTGCTACAGTATAACATACACAATACAAAACTAACGATAAAATGTGCAAGACAGGTACATGTACCTCGGGAAATGAAAAAAGTTAATGAAAACAAAGACAACAAAATGCTGTAGTCAGGGTCTCTGGTAGGTGAGATTTCTAATGAATTTTATTTTCTTCTTTATACTTAGTTCTTTTCTTCTTTATACTTTCACAAATAAAATGTCAAAGATTAGAAGTTAAAATATTTATTATAGGTTGATTTCGCTAATTTGTTAACCAAAGAAATTTAATTGCTGGAGTATGAAGTTGAGAACTGATAAAGGGTAAGTTACAACAGCTTGGTATAATTGCCTCAGAAACTTTTAATTTATTTATACATTTGCATTTACTCTAGTCCCATGAAATTCTCATGGGGAGACAGAAACAATAACAAAGTCAAGAAATACTAGATATTATTTCACACTTTCTGAGACTAGCAACATATTTATTATGTTTAAGGCTCTAAGAAGTCCTGCATTTAAGAAATTTGTTTAAATTTATTTAACCAACATTTCCCAAATGTATTTGACTTAAAGCATTTTAAATGCAATTGGCATGAACACCCTGAGGAATACACTTTAGGAAATGCCACCATTGGCAGTCAGAACAATCAATAGTTTTTAAATTATTTTTTTTTACTGTGAAATATCCCCAAAGTAAAAGCCCCAAAAGAAAAGTTATAAATATAATGACAAATAATTATTTTCTAAACAATTTGAGCCAGTTGCTAAATTCACCTTCCATTATTCCTGATAAACTCCTGAAAACATTAGCAAATATGTTCAACAAACAAGGACATTCTCCAACATAACCATTATAGAACCATCAGAATAAGTAAATGAAAATGAACACAATAATTCAATGTAATTTTCAGACTTGTTTCAAATTTTGCCACTTAGCCTAAAAAAGTTCTTTGCAACATAGGGTTTTAGCTCAGAATTATGTAATTCACTTAGTTGTCTTTAGTCACCGTTAGTCTGGAAAATTGCCTTGACTTTCATCACCTTGACCCCTTTGAAGATTACAGGCCACGTATTTTTTAAGATTTTTTAACGTTTCTTTATCTTTGAGAGAGAGAGACAGAGAGACCGAGGACAAGCAGAGGAGGATTAGAAAAAGGGGGAGACTCAGAATCTGAAGCAGGCTCCAGGCTCTGAGCTGTCAACAGAGAACCCAACACGGGGCTCAAACCCATGAGATAATGACCTGAGCTGAAGTTGGAAACTTAACCAACTAAGCCACCCAGGCGCTCCAGGCCACGTACTTTTAAATACCCTTCAGTTTGGGCTTCTCTGATGCTTCCTCATGATTAAATTAATATTATAGAACTTTGACAGATAAAATTATACAAGCGATGCTGTGTTGTTTTCATTGTATTCTGTAAGATTTCACACAATTTCTGTTTGTTGCATCACAGGGTAGATTCACTTTGATCACTTGATCACTGGAGTCTGTGCCACATTTCACCTACTATAATGTTACCCTTTTCTCAGTTTCTAATGAATAAGTCATTTGTGGGATGGTACTTTTAGCTGTGTAATTACAGTGTAAATACAGTGGACCCTTGAACAACACAGGTTTGAACTGTATTGGGTCCACTTACATATGGATTTTTTCAATAAATACAGTACAGCACTGTAAATGTATTTTCTCTTCTGTACGATTTTTTAAAATAATATTTTCTTTCCTCTAGCTTACTTTATTATGAGAATATAATATATAATACATATAATGTACAAAATGTGTGTTTATATTATGGGTAAGGCTTCCCAGTCAACAGTAGGCTATTAGTAGTTAAGATTTTGGGGAATTAAACTCTATGCATGGACTTTTGACTGCCTGGGGGAAGTGTCATAGCCCATACCCCTGTGTTGCACAAGGGTCAACTGTATTCTGTTCCTCATATTGCAAACACACCCTAAGTTGATCCCTATGATTCCCATTCCTACCATTCATGCTCTTATACAGTATCCTCTGTAGGAAAGAACTGTGACTTGCTTCTAATCAGAATATGATAAAAGCGACAGAATGTCATTCCTGTGATGTTTTTCTTTCCTTTTTTTTTTAATATATAAGACTTTGTGTTGCTAGATGATTCATTCTAGTCATACTCTCCATGGCTGGCCTCAGAGAACACTAAGCTAACACTTCTACAGCCATCAGGAAATGAATTCTTCCAGCAACCTTGGAAGCAGAATCTTTCCCACTTGAACCTCCGGATAAGAACCCAGCCCCGGCTCACTTTGATTGCAGAGGACCTTACAGAGGACCCTGGATAACACCTTAACTGCAGCCTTGCAGAGAACCCAGTCATTCTGTGCGCAACTCCTGACCCACAGAAACTGTGAGACAATAAATTTATGTTGCTTAAAAGCTACTATATTTGTGGTAATTTGTTACACAGCATATAAAATGAATGCACTTACCAAACTTTCCATTAATTAATTAATTAATTTCAATACACTCATATTTTCTTTATTTCTATTGTATTCAATGGATTGTAATCTGATACGATAAATATTTATTTTGATGTGTAAATGGTTACAGATTTAGGAAGTGGCATTTGCTATCATTTTGATATGTCACCATCAATCTTTGATCATTTCTTTACTCTCTGGCACAAAATGATATTCTACACTTGTCTTCTATTGTCCTGCCCCTGGTAATGAGCCATTTTTCCATTGAGCACTGATTCATTAGTAGGGAATATTTAAAAGACAAGATCTATTTTCTAGATATGATTATTGCTATGTGGTATCCCTGCTACCAGACAGAGTTAGAGATACACGCACATGCACACACACACACACACACACACACGCACACCCATCCCTACATAAAATAAACACATATGTATATTCTATTTATATACATACACATAAATATATGTACACTCATATTTGATTATATTATCTATTGAAAACCATGAGTTCACTCACATGCTTCCAGTTAAACCCAACTCCACAGAGCTGATGCTAATTTTATCTCTTTCCATATTTATAATTCCCTTCTTTGACAATAAGGAAACTGGCACCTATTATTCTTCATGTGTTTACTTATTTGTTCAACTTCCTGTAAGAGAACAATACATGATCCCTACTAAACTCCTCCTCTTCTTTTGCACAGATGCCCTCCTCATCTTACTTAGGCTAAGAAATTCCATGACAAGCTACTGTCACTACACCACCATTTAATGAGGACATTAATGAGGAATGAGGACATTCCTCACCCTGCTCAGCCTTCAATGCCCCATGCCTGGCAGCACTCCCATGCAGACACCCTGCACTCCCTGCTTGACTTCTGACACCACACAGTGCTCTGCTCTTCTGTGAAGACACCTCTTCAAGCTTCTTGGACTTTGACATGACATGCCAGATGTCCCCCTCCATGAACAACCTCCTCAACCAGCTTGAGCTCTGATGTCCCAGTCGGGCTGAACTTCGAAGGGGACCTCCTCCTTCCTTAGCTCTGACTCTTCTACCCTGTGTTGGCTGTCTTCCACTGTGACTACTTTCTTTACCACCGACAGGCTCTGATACCTCATGCGGGGCTGCATATAATCTCTGAATCTTAAACTAACAGTCTATTATTCAAAATGAATTACACTAGGGGCGCCAGGGTGGCGCAGTCGGTTAAGCATCCGACTTCAGCCAGGTCACGATCTCGCGGTCCGTGAGTTCGAGCCCCGCGTCAGGCTCTGGGCTGATGGCTCAGAGCCTGGAGCCTGTTTCCGATTCTGTGTCTCCCTCTCTCTCTGCCCCTCCCCCGTTTATGCTCTGTCTCTCTCTGTCCCAAAAATAAATAAACGTTGAAAAAAAAAAACAAAATGAATTACACTAGCTCCACTATTCTAAAAGAAATGATCAGCAGACAGACTGATAGAGACCAAAAAACTAAATAAATACATAGAAAAGAAAAAGAAAAGACACACTGATTTTTTTTTTAATGTACTGGTAGAAACAAGTACATTATATAGTACCATGCAGAGAAGGAAAAATGATCCCAGCTTCAAATGCAATGTCATATAGTTTGCTTTAGAAAAGTAATGATTTTTAATGTAGCATGTTAAACATTTTCAAGTGCTGTATCTTTTACGTTTTGTAATTGCAACATTATATGTATGTACATATATATATATATTGAGTTCTCCTCATGTTAACAGCTTAAGCTTCTAACTAAATATTAAGTGATTTACTTTTGCTAAGGTTTAAGTGTGTACACTTGACTAACATTCTAAAGAGAAAAATCAACAAAAAGACACATGTGCGCCATAATAATTTTATGTAAAAGAAGGTAGCTTTGCATAAGTCTACAAATACGAGTAAAGCCTTTTTAGACAGCATATCATAATTTCAAAGGACATGTGGTCTTATTCTGTCACGTTAATTAATATATTAATTTGCTAAATACTTATTAAAGTTTAAATTATGTATTTAAATCATTAGGAAAAATGACAAAATGAATCTTCGTGTAGTTTTAAAGCTGCAAATAAACTTAGGATTCACTAATATGTGTGACAGGAAGATAAACAAGGTAAAGACTATGTTTTCCAGGAATTTATATTTTGCTCAGCTGGGCAGAAAGTAAATAGATCATTATAAAACAACAGATGACTTTTTAAAGATTGTGGTAAAATACGGAGTTGAGAAGAAAACACAGAATGAATAATCATGACCTTGAAAACAACATTTCGAATACTTACTTTCCAGTGAATTTAAGAATGAGAAAATCTAAATGACTTTCCCATTATCCCAAATACTCAGTGCTAGAAATGAGACTGGAATGAATTCTTTCTCCTATATCCTGGGTTCTTATTCCTGACTTCCCTATATATTATAGAAAGCTTAATAGCACACAGTTTTAGGTATGAAATATCTTGGAATATGGTTATTTTTGTACTAAGTAAAAGCACTTCACAAACAAAATCATCAAAAGTTTAGTATATCATCCCAGACCTAATACTTTTACACTTTTTACTGTGGTTCAAATAAACTATGGAGACACAAACTGTATGGACATCAGTAAAACATTTTACATATACAAATGTGGATGTATGTATATATATACACATATTTTGCATATATAAATACAAATATATAAATATAAATATATATAAAATATATACATAAATATATATTTATACATATTTATATATATAATATGTATATATATATATATACTTATATACACACACATACACACACACAATAACACAATATGTATAACACACACACTCTGAGGACAATAAAGAGCTGGCTTGCAGTGAAGCATTTAATGATAAAGGGGGACAACTTCTGCACACTAAGCATATTCCCATCTGAGATGTTAATGAGGTAGAAAATTAAAAGAAATAACAACACATGGGTCTTGTAGTGTTTTCTAAGCCCTGAGTCCTTTCGTACTTTCTTTCTCCTTCCCTTGTTGGACTATGTTTATTATACTATTGATATAAACGTTTATCATCGAGCAAGAAAGAAAGTATAAATTCCTACTTATGGCTTGGTGACACTGACACCCACCTGGAAAGATTTATGGAGATTAATTTTTCCTTTATAAACATTTGCCATTCTAGTCTTCAAATCTGATAGGGGAAAGACCCCTCAAATATCCTTCTAAAGTTTTATTTATTGAGTGAGTGAGTGAGCAAGCGCTCTATTAGCTTTTAGCTCAATGTCAGCTAGATAAAGAAAAATGGAGCAGAAAATGAAGCCAAATTTAAAAATACTGGTAAGTGGGGTTAGGAGACTTAGGTGTTTTCCACTAAATTCAGCTTTTCTAAGACTACTATATTACCATAAATTCCCAGGCCAAGTTCATAAGTGAAGCACTGTAAGTAGTTCGATTGAGCAAACCCAAACATAAATATCTACTGCAAAATTATGGTTATAGGCAGCTACATTTTGAGCAGAAAATGATGATGCATGCAGATTAGCACCAACCATTTAGAATCAGATTTTAGATTTATTAAAGCAAGGGCTACATTTTTACTGCCTTGCTGACTACCTTTTCAACATCATAATTGCCTAAGTAGTTTGTGCAACCTTAAAAGAAGTAATCATTTTTTTGAGGTAATCATACAACTAAAGATCAGAGGAGCAACATTCAAAGAATAAACGCATTTCCTTAAAAACAGTAAGAAATAATTTTTATTTAAAGTTTTAACAGATTGTTTCTTAATTTCTGCTGTAGAGCTGAATCAGAAAATAAGACACATAAACATTCAATTTATGATCCTTTATCCCACACATTAAAAAGCAGCTGATAAAATATATATGAAATATCTGATGCTGTTTATGATGAGTATGCATTCACACCCCTGTGAGTGGGTGGATAAATATATAAGTGCATGGAACACATGTAGCTGCTCAGATAATATGTCATTGTATGGATAATATACATTAATGAACTATAATTTAGGAAAACTGAAGTTGACCACTGTTTTTGTCCTTGTTGTTTGTTTCATTTGCTACTAATTTTTAGACGGTCTTAAACTAAAAAGATATTTATTTTTCCCTTCATTCCTACTTGGAATCAGGGAGGTTAGACATACATTTTTTTCATGTTATTCTCATTCATGTATGACTACCATCCCCTCTCCCTACATTCCCTGTCCAAGATGACCATTATCCCAAATCCCAGTATTATTGTTTCCGGTATTCCCTTTTGGAATCTATAGTGTATATTCCAAACCTTTTTTTGTAATCTTAGTTGTTTGTTTGTTTGTTTGTTTTTTAATTCTACAAAAAGAGCTAACTTATGCTATACGTTATCTTTTAGGACTTAACTTTGGTCACATAAATTCACATTGCTGATGAGAAGCGCTCTCTATGGCAAGATAAGAATGTCTGAAATCTAATCCTCTGTAAAAGCAGTGAGAACACTGTAAAAATTTTTCAAAATTATTATTTTCTGAATTCTGGAATTTAACCAGTCTGCAATAATCCATGAAGTGTTTATTTAAGAAAAGGAGATGAATCCTGGTAAAAACAGTGAGGTCCATGGCATTCAAACTACTTCTGTTACTATGCCCTTTACCCCCAGCTCCTCGGTAGCCTTGAAACAGTCTTACCACAAGGGTAGTTGTGGGGGAAAACAGACTGGTAGGCATTGGAGGGGGAAGAATGGCTTTGGAGATCCCTCAACCTATCCCCACAGAATGGGTATTATTACGCCTACCTGGCAGCTCCCTGGACAAATCTCGTTCTCAGAGCATGTCTTTTCTTTTGATTCAGAGCATACTTAGCAAAACATGTCCCATCCCCAGGGCATTTGACAAAAACAATCAGCAGCAATCCTCTGCCATCACAGATGCATAATGTGGATACCAGTTGCGGCAAACAAGAAGCTGATCTAAAAATGTAAAGTATCTCTGGGGAATAATATGTCTTTAGAGGACTCTCAGTTTCTGGTTTGTCATGTAAGAAGCTTGGAAGCTCCTACTAGATCCTAAGAATAAGTAAAAGTTGAACAAACTGAAAAATCCACAACTCTTCTTAGATCTGTCAGAGAAATAAAATCACAGCGCAAATTCCTGCCTCCAAAACTGGAGACACCAACAGGCAAATACAGAAAATCACAACATTTGAGAACAGAAACCCTCCAGCTGACACCTACACGCGAACGAGTGCCAAGGGTAGGGAAAACTGAATCACAGTTGATGAGTTGTCAGAGGCTTAGTCCGAGTCGAGTCTGAGATATAAAAACCTCAGGGGGACTTATCATTAGAGGACCCACATGCTTCTGTGAGTTTTACCTCCTGGAGCTCTAGCAGGTCCTCACAATGGATATCAGGGAAAAAAATAATATATATCCCCTCATGCCTTCAGCAGGAGAAGAGGAAAAGGAACTATTCTGCAATACACAAGAGCATTCTGTTTTTCCTAACAAAGTCTTAACTTAGGCCTAATCTATTCGAGTTTTACCCAAGCCTAACTGATTTAAGGTAATTAAAATACCCACCTCAAGCCTACTCTAGACGTCCTGTCTTAACTGAGTGAAAGGGGGTGCAATGAGAAATGCATGTGAAATTCACAGTCCAAGGGCATACAGACTCACTAAATGACTGAGACCTAACCATGGAACCATAGAATGCTTGCCCCACCCCCAACCCGGGTCCATCACCACTTTACTAAAGGCCCATTTATAGCAGATCTTTTTACCTAGTACGTCATGTCTGGCTATCAAGAAAAAATCGCTACTATCAGGCAAACAAACACAAAAAAACACAGTTTGAAGAGACAGAGCAAGAAGCATCAGAACCAGACTAAGACATGGCAGGGATGTTGGAATTATCAGGATTTTTAAAAAAATTATGAATGTTAATGGCTCTAATTGATAAAGTAGAAAGCATTCAAGAACAGATGGACAAGGTCAAAAGAGAAGTGAAAATTCTTAGAATCAAGAAGAAATGCTTGACATCAAAAACACTTTAACAGAAAGGATTAATGCCTTTGAGAGACTTATCAGTAGATGAGACACAGCTGAGGAAAGAGTTTATAAACATGAGGATATCTCAGTGGAAACCACCAAACTGAAAACTAAAAACAAAAACACTACATATTGGCATATGATTTTCAAACTATAGAAAATCATAAATAAAGAAAACTCCTGAAAGAAGCCAAAGGAGGAAGGAAAAAATGATTTATAATGGAGCAAAGATAAAAAAATCTGACTTATTCTCAGAAAGCATGTAAGCAAAAATAGAGTGAAATAGGGCTGCCTGGGTGGCTCAGTCAGTTGGCATCCGACTTTGGCTCAGGTCATGATCTCTTGGTCCCTGTGTTCAAGCCCCACTACAGGGTCTGTGCTGACAGCTCAGAGCCTAGAGCCTGCTTGAGATTCTCTGTCTTCCTCTCTCCCTGCCCCTCCCCTGCTCATGCTCTGTCTCTCTTTCAAAATGAAGTAAACATTAAAAAAATTTTAAAAATAATAGAATGAAATATTTAGTGTGTTGAAAATGAGCAAAACAAACATATAAACAAAAACTCACCAATCTTGAATTCTGTACCCTGGAAATTACTCTTTAAAAGTGAAGAATAAATAAAGACTTTCTCAGATGAAAAAAAAATTGAGAAATTTGTTGCCAGTAGCAGGAATCTTGCCTTGCAAGAAATCTTGAAAGTAGTTCTTTGAGTGAAGGAAAATGATATAGGTCAGAAAGTTGGATCTGCATAAAGAAAGGAAGAACATTAAATAGAAATGTAAAGGTAAAATAAGGTTTTAAATTTTTTTACTGTTTTTCTTTTAAGTTTATTTTTATTTATTTTGAGAGAGAGAGAGACAGCAAGCAGGGGAGGAGCAGAGAGAGAGGGAGATAGAATCCAGAGCAGGTTCTGCACTGTCAGAGACAGAGCCTGACGTGGGGCAGGAACTCATGAACCATGAGATCATGACCTGGGCCAAAATCAAGAGTTGGATGTTTAACTGACTGGGCCACCCAGGTACCCCAAATTTTTAATTCTTAATTGATCTAGTATATAACAATTTGTTGAAATAATAACACTAGCAATGTGTTTGATCATGTATTCTTATGTATAAGTGAAATAAATGTCAGCAATGTTTTGATGGACTGAAGAGAGAAATAAGGATTATTATCATAAGGTACCTACACTGCCTGTGATGCAGCATAGTGTTGTTTGAAAGTGGACTAGATTAATTGTAAATGTATATTGAAAATCTAGGGCAACCACTTAGTAAAAAGAAAAAAAAGATAACTGATATGCTAAGGAAGAAGTGAAATTATAATAAGACACTCAACTGAAATCACAAAAGTTAAAAAAAAAAAGAGTGGAAAACAAAAACAGGAACAAAGAATAAGGACAGCAAATAGAAAACAGTAAACAAATATAGTAGATGTTAATACAACATTATGAATAATCACTTTGAACATCAAGGTTCTAAATACAGCAATTGAAAAACAGAGATTATGAGTGTGGGTCAAAAAACAAGATCCAACTAAATGTTGTCTACAAGAAACCCACTGTAAATATAAAAACACATAAATTAAAAGTAAATGGAGAAAAAAATATTCCATGCTAACAGACATCAAAAGAAAATATGAGTAGCTATACTAGTTTTGGACAATGTAGACTTCAGATGAAGGAAAATTATTAGGAATAAAGAGAGACATTACAGAATGATAATTGTGTCAATTCTCCAAAGACGACATAACAATCCTTAACATGTGTCTAACATAATTTATAAAAATTTGTGGGATGCAACACAAGTAGTGTTTATAAGGAAATTTATAGCATCCCTAACTTATGATGGTTTGACTTACAATTTCTCAACTTTACAATAGTGCAAAAGCAATACACGTTAAGTAGAAACCATTCTTCAAATTTTGAATTTTGATGATTTCTCAGGCTAGCAACATGGTGTATGATGCTGGGCAGCTGCAGTGAGCCATGGCTCTCAGTAAGCCACATGATCATGAAGGGAAACAACTGATACACCTACAACCATTCTGTACCCACACAACCATTTTGCTTTCCACTTTCAGTACAGTGTTCAATAACCTACCTGAGATATTTAAGACTTTGTAATAAAATAGGCTTTGTGTTGTATGATTTTTCCCCACTGGAGGCTAATGTGAGTGTTCTGGGCATGTTTCAGGTCAGCTAGGCTAAGCTATGCTGTTCACTGTGTTAGCTGTATTAAATGCATTTTCAACTTACGACATTTTCAATGTACAATGGGTTCATAATGATGTGAATAAAAGAATTATAAAGAATAGAAATGACAAAAGAGCTAAAATCAATCATCTAATCATCTAAGCTCCCATTTTAAGAAACCAAAAACCAAAAACCAAAACAAAAAAAAAAACAAATTAAAACCAAAGGAGAATAAAAGAATAAAAATTAGAGAAGAAATCAATGAAATTAAAAATAAGCAATCAATATAGATAAAAAATCAATAAGTCTCTAGCTGGGCAAGAAAACATAATAAAAAAAAAAAAAACAATGACTAATATCAGAAATGAAAGAACAGACATGACCACAGACTCCATGAACATTAAAGAATAATTAAGGAATACTATGAATAACTCTATACCCACAAATTTGCTAGTCTATATTAAATTGACCAATTCCTTGGAAAACACAATCTGTGAAAACTCACCTAGGAAGAAATAGATAGGCTAAATAGACTTAATTTCTCTTAAAGAAATTGAATCAATAATTAACAACCTTCCAGAAAGCACTAGGCCTGGACAGATTCAGTGGTAATTCTACCAAACACTTAAGAAAGAAATTATACAAATTCTCTACAATCCTCTTTCAGAAGACAGAAGCTGAGGGAAAACATCACAACTGCTTTTATGAGACCAGAAAACCAGACAAAGATGTTACAAGAAAAGAAGGCTACAGACCAATATCTCTCATGAACATGTAAAAATCCTCATTAAAATACCAGCAAACTGAATTCGGCAGCTCATTAAAAGGATTATATATCATGATCAATGGAATTTGTCCCTGGGAGACAAGGATGGTTCAACATTCAGAAATCAATAAATGTGACACCATATTAACAAAATGAAGGATAAAAAAACATAGTATCAGCTTAACAGGTGTAGAAAAGGATTGACAAAATCCAACATATTCATGATAAAAACTTTCAATAAATTAGTTACAGAAGGAATGTATCTCACATAACAAAGACAATATATGAGCAGCCCACAGCTAACATCATACTCAATGGTGAAAAGCTGAATGCTTTTAAGATCAGAATAAGACAGGAGTGCATACTCTTGCCACTTTTATACAACATAATACTGGAATCCTATCTAGAGCTATTAGGCAAGAAAAATAAATAAAAGGCATTCCCTTCATTTGCAAATGACATGATCTTATATCTACAAAACCTTAAAGATTTTTTTCAATCTTTTGAGTTTTTTCATTTTTTTTCAAACTGTTAAACCAACTCAGTAAAGTTGCAGGACACAAAATCAACATACAAGAATTACTTATGTTTCTATAAACAATAGGCTATCTTAAAAAATTAATAAAACACTTAAATTTAGAACAGCATCATGTACACACACACATACACACACAAACTTAGGAATAAATTTAACTCAGGAGGTGAGAGATCTTACACAGAAAACTACGAAATATTGATGAAAGAATTTGAAGACACAAGTCAATGGAAGGATATCTCATGTTCATGGATTGGAAGAATATTGTTACAATGTCAATACTGCCCAAAGAAATATAAAAATTCAATGCAATCTCTATCACAATTCCAACAGCATTTTTCACAGAAATAGAAAATGCTAAAATGTGTGTAAAACCACACACACACACACACACACACACACACACTCACACACACACAGATAGCCAAGCAACCTGAACAAGAAGATCAAAGTTGGAAGTATCATATTCCCTGACTTCAAATTATGCTACAAAGTTATAGTAATCAAACCAGTATGGCCCTAGCATAAAAACAGACTCATAAACCAATGGACCAGAATAAAGAGCCTAGAAAGAAACTCATACCTGTATGGTCAACTAATCTTTGACAAAGACACTAAAAATATACAATGTGGAAAGGACAGTCTCTTCAATAGTGGTGCTGGGAAAAGTAGATAGCCACATGCAAAAGAATAAAGTTGAAAATCATCTTACACCATACAAAAATGACCTCAAATGATTAAAGACTTAAATATAAGGCCAGAAAGCATAAAACTTTCAGGAAGAAATCACCTGGATATTGGTCTCGCCGTGATTTCTTTTGGGTTTAACACCAAAAGCTTAGGTAACAAAAGCTAAAATAAACAAACTAAAAGGTTACTGCATGGCAAAAGAAACAATCAACAACTTATAGGGCAACTTACAGAGTGGGGAAAAAATACTTAAAATCATATATCTGATAAGGGACTAATATCCAAAATATATAAAAAAACTCATACAACCCAATAGCAAAAACAAAACAAAACAAAACAAAAAAACCCTGATTAAAAAAATGAGTGAAGGACTTGAACATTTTATCAAATAGGACATGCACAGAACAATAGGTATATGAAAAGATGCTCAAGATAACTAATCATTAGAGACATGCAAATCAAACCACAATGAGATGTCCCCTTATACCGGTTAGGACAGTCATCTATTACGAAAAAGTCAAAAGACAGTAAATGTTGACAAGGATGTGAAGAAAAAGGAATACTTGTGCTTTTTTAATAGGAATATAAACTGGTATAGCTGCTGTGAAAAACAATATAAAGATATCTCAAAAAATTAAAAATAGAACAGAACTACCATGTAATCCAGCAATTCCACTTCTGAGTATATATTCAAAGGAAGTAAATCATCATCTCAAAGAAATATCTGCACTGTCATGTTCACTGCCGTATTCATAGCAGCCAAACATGACACACACACACACGAGCACACGTGCACACACACACACACACACACACACACACACACTCACATACACTAGAACATCATTCAGCTTTAAAAAAAGGAAGATGATGCTGCCATTTACAACATGAATTAACCTAGATGCTGTAAGTGAAACAAGCCAGACAGAGAAAGATAAATATTGCATAATCTTAGTTATACATAGAATCTACAAAAGTTAAACTCATAGTAATGGAGAATAGGATGATGGTCACCAGGGGCTGGATGTGGTCAGGAAAAGGGAGGGAATGGGGAGGTGTGACCAAAGGGTACCGATTCTCAGTTCTAGGCTAGATAAGTTCTAGAATAAATAAGTTCTAATGTACAGCATGGTGACTGCAGTTAATAACAACATAGTGTAAACATTTCTTTAAAAATGTAATTGCACAATTAAATGAAGGAACAGTAGTTTTCTAACCAATAGTGCTGAAACGACTGGATATGTATATGCAGAAAAAGGAAACTGGATCTTTCCCTCACATCATACACAAAAATGAACTCAATGTGGATCACATACCTAAATATAAGAGGTTTCACTATAAAACTATAAGAAAAAAAGACATAAATCTCTGATACTTTAAGTGATTTTTTTAGATAACATACCAAGAGCGTAAGTGGCAAAATAAAAAAGAATAGATGCTTCGTCTTCATCAAAATTAAGTATGCGTATATTTCAAAAGGCAACATCAAAAAAGTGAAAAGACAGCCCACATAAAGCGAAAAAGTATTTGTAAACCATATATCTGATAAGAGATTTAGATAATGATATCTAGAATATATAAAGAACATTTACAACTTGACAATAAAGTCAAATTGACAAAATAAAAGTTGGCAAAGGAGCTGAATAGACACTTCTCCAAATATGATATACAAGTGCCCGAAAACACGTGAAAAGATACTTTACATTATTAGCCATTAGGGTGATGTAAACCAAAACCATAATGAGATACCAATTCACAACTACTAGGACTCTTAACACACATAAGACAAGGGTGGGTGATGATATGGAGAAACTGGATCTTACACATTTCTAGACGGGTTATAAAGTGGTGAAGCCACTGAGAAAAACAAATTGCCAATTACCTCTATGGTAACATAGAGTTACCATGTAACTCAGCAATTTCACTAATAAGTATATGCCCAAGAAAATTAAAACATATGTCCTTACTAAAATTTACACATGAATTCTCCTAACAGCATTATTTGTTATGATTAAAAAGAGAGACAGACTAAATGTCCATCAACTGATGAATGGGTAAACAAAATGTGGCATATCCATCCAGTAGAGTATTACTTAGAAATAAAAGGACTGATGTGCTGATACATGCTACAGTATGGATGAACCTTAAGACATTACATGAAAGAAGCCAATCACAAAAGAAAACATACTGGATGATTCAACTCATACAAAATCTGCAGAAGAGAAACAGACAGAAAGTAGGTTAGTGGCCGCCTCGGGCTGGGAAGATGCAATGGGCTATGGAATCTTAAGTAACTACTGACGACAGTAGAGCTTCTTTTGAGGGAAATGAAAATGTCCTAAAACAAGACTGTGATGCTCATTGTACAACTCCGTGAATATACTATAAACACTCAAATGTGTACTTTAAAACAGGGAATTTTATGCTATGTGAATTATACTTAATGAGTGTCATAAAAACACATTGATATTCAGTCGTATTACTGCATGTACATAACATTCATTTATTTTGATATCTGTATAATATTCCGCTGTTGTTTTTTTTTTTTTTTTCACCAAACCTCTGTGATAAGTTTTCAAACTATTTACAGGTCTTTGCTAATATGAATGGTGCTGCTGTGAGCCTTCTTGGGCCTGTGCTCAGCTACACGTATATAAGACTTTCTCTTTTGGGTACATACTTAAAGTTAGAAAAAATAAAACAGCTTCAGTTATTTCAAATAGAGAGGACACTTAATAGTGAGAATTCAGTTAAAAAGTTGTGTTGTTGTTGTCGTCGGTGTTTTATGAAGGCTTTGAAATGCCTGGAGGAACAAAAAGGGATTAGGTAGTGTTACACAGAAATTAGTTACTGCAGAAGGTTCCACATCGCTGGGAAGAAGCAAAAGGACTGTGTGACTTTGAGCCCCCGCTCACTGTCACTGTGCCTGCTCTTATGGGGACATAGGTGCTAGAAAGAATCCAGCAGCCCATATTCACCGGATGCTTCTGCTTTCTGGACTGTAAGCAGGATAAGCAGGGTGCTGTCACCATACTATTACTAGTACTACTGTTTCTATTACTTCTGTCATTAATAATGCCGCTCGCATGTCCTTGGGTAGCATTCGGCCAGAGGGGAAACAGTAAGCACCAAAAAAAAAAAAAAAAAAAAAGCATTTTTCTTCTTCTGCCAGCCGTAGGCACTGAGCAGGAAGTCAGCTGGTAAGGGCACTCTACATCTTGCTATCCGTGACAATAATCTTCTACATAACAATAATAAAATCACATCATGCTTTTGAATACCAGAAAGCAATCGGTCTTCCTATAAAGAGACACACTCCCAAAATGGTCCCAAAGGTCCATGACTCATCTCTAGAAATGTTCATTCCGTTAGTAATACAGTCACAATCACATCTATGTAGTCTGCAACATAAAGACAAATTATAAAGTTAACCAAAAACAACTTTATTTAAAATAACAGCGAAGAGGTAGAGAAATACCCAATACACAAAAAATGAATAATACGCAAGAAAAAATATCTATAGGCATTGTAGTCCTTGTTTCTGTAATTGATCACGTGGCCACCGTTTTTATTTATCACTTTCATCTTTTATTCTAAGTTCTACATTTTCTTCTCCCTCGACTGGCATTTCAGTTGGTCAAAGTTCTTAGTGAAATGAATCAAATGTTCTCTGACAAAAGAGGTAAATCATTAGCTGAACTGGGTTCCAGACTTGATTCTCCTCTCAGTTTTGTATAAATTAGGATCAAACTCACCAAGGCAGTCACCTCTTTGTATGAGTGCTCATTAAATGGCAAGTGAAATCTTTACTTTTAGTTCTAAGGAACCATATTTGTGTCCTCTACTGAAAGTAAAACTGTGTGGAAATTAATACCTTAGAGACTCAAATTTGCAATTGGGTTGTTACATGTAAAAGTGAGAATAGCCCTTTCTGTATTTACTCTTTAGTTATTAGAACTGACTGAGCATTCAGTCTCCCAGGAAGAAGTGATATTCAGTGGGGAAGAAACCCAGAGATTCAGTAGAAGGACTGGAAAGGCAACTAACTGTCTGATACGTCCCCACGAATTTTACTTTCCACTATAGTTTCTTCTCAGAGTAAGACTTCTTGTCACCAAGGCTTTATTTATGAGGACTCCTAAGTTGCTACTAATTGTCCCAAGGCAACAGAAGTGGAAGAATCAAGGGACGATTTCAGTTTCTTTCCAATTTTATTATCCCACAGCTACGACAGCCCTGCCCCACTCCCAGAAAGGCAAATCCCTGCCTCACTTCACATGGCTTCATACCCACTCATTTAGAGCATTTTAAATGGATTCTTAGAGGTTTTTCCCCATGTTGGTGTTTTCTCTCAGCTGTTCTTCGAGGGCTGTCTTGGGGAAGGTTATAGCAATCTGTGCCAATACAGTAGAAACACGTAATCAGTCTGTAGTACCCCCTTAGCCACTGGTTCACAGTTTCTTTCCCTGCTGATGTGAGGAATGGCCAACAGATAAAGGAGATATTTTAATCCCATCATTAAACACCTGTAAGTAAATATTCCAGAAAGGAAGCATCCAAATTCCTTGGCTTGGGAATCTGCACATACACACTTTATGTCACTACAATTAAAAGCATACTTAAAATGCCTTGTTGGAAACTACTAGAGAGATAGTTCTAATATCACCAATAAAATCAGTTCATTTTCTAATTGTATCTTGCTTTTTATATTTTTTTATGTTTATTTATTTTTTGAGGTAGAGAGAGACAGAGCATGAGTGGGGGAGGGGCAGAGAAAGAGGGAGACAGAGAATCTAAACCAGGCTCCAGGCTCTGAGCTGTCAGCACAGAGCCCAACACAGGGCTCAAATTCACAGACTGCAAGATCATGATCTGAGCCGAACTCGGTTGCTTAACCAAGCGAGCCACCCGGGCAACCCAAATTATATCTTGTTTTTTACCAAAAGGATCATTACCCTAGGTTCACTGCTGTTCCATTCACTAGACCCAGGTTGTTAATTATTTAATAGCATTCCCCAAAACTAAATCTAATCTCAAAACATGAACACCTGCAATCACTGAGGGCAGGCCAGAAAAAGGAAAAAAAAAAAATAATAATGCCCAGTACGAGCATTGAATAAAACCAGGAAATTTGTAAAAGAAAAAAAATGAAAATCAATAAAGGTATGATTCAAGAAAATTTACACTAAGATTGGAATTTCCAAAAAAGGTTTCCAAACATGTTATTTTTAAAAAAGTACACAGGATTCTAAAGTCACTTTGAAATTGACAGTAATATTTTAGTGGTATTGTTTGTGATTTTCTTAAGATTTTTAAAAAATTTTATTTTGAAACAATTATAATTATAAGGAATAATACAGACTGGCCCTATGTACTCTTTACTCAGTTTACTCCAATGGTAACAACTTTCAAAGCGATAGTACAATATAACAACAAGGATATTGACATCGGTACAGTCAAGATGCAGAACATTTTCCTTACTACAAGGACCCATCATGTTGACCATTTATAGCCACACCCTCTTCCCTCCTTCCTTACCCCAAGAAGAAGATGTAAATAGGATCATATAGTATATACCCTTCTGAGATTGGCTTTTTCTTCCCAGTCAACTTTGGTAGTTCCTGTTAGTTGAGGACAGATCTTTGACGTGAGCTTTGGAAGCCGCAACTTCCGGAAGCTAGAGGATAGAGGTCCTTGCTTCGTAACTTGGAGGGCACAACAGCATCTACTTCATCTGTCACAGCTATAGCAACTAAATGGAAGGCAGCAGGTTTAAGTAGCTTATCAAATTCTTACTACTGGTAAACAGAGGATCTGCTATTTGAAGCTAACCTAACAGACTGTCAGCTGGATCTAGAGTCCACAGCCTAGGCCACACCTAACCACTGTGACCTCCTGACTCATCATTTAGGTGTCCCAGTCCATCAACAACTGCAACAAGAGTGACCCAAACGATTTCCAAAGAAAGTGAAACACATTTTTATAAACTCAGAGTATTAGTTTTCTATCACCGCTGTAACAAATCACCAAAACCATAATAACTTGACAATACAAGTCTCTTGTCTTACAGTTCTGCAGGTCAGAAGGCTAGTGTGGATCTCATCAGGCTAAAATCAAGGTGTCAACAGACTGGCATTCCTTGCTAGAGGAGAAAGTTAAATAAATACAGCCAGATTTGACAGAAAGTACAATTTTGGTTAAAGAGATGGATTTGGGTCTCACTCTTATGGCTGTGAGATTGAACCGTTAATAGTTTTAGTGACCTCTTCAAACAGAAGTCAGTCAGCAATCTCCACCAGGCTCACAAAACAAAACAAAACCTTACGGTTCGATAGAAAATTATGTTTTATAAATGTAAATGTTTGACATAAACGTATGCTATGTGATTAACCAGGCATATCAAGAGACTTTATAACACAGAATCTAAGGGCTCTTCAGGCAGTAATTTAAGTTATAGTTCTTCACATCTCAGTTTGTCAGTATAGTATCAATAGACTTTGACAGTTGTTTATACATAGGTATGGCAGTCCCCCTTTTTTTAATTCTAGAAAGTGTCAATAAAGTAATATATGGATCAGTGAAAGACCATTGGCACCTGAAATCTAAAATTTAGTATATGATTTCTTCAATTTTCATTACACACAACAGAAATTAGAGAATCGAGCATATGAGATATTTCCATTGAAATCATTTCCACCTAAAAGTCTCATGAAGTAAAAATAATGATCCTATTTCTATTTTCTCCTGTGAGCCATTATGATCACCTTGGAAGTGACACTAAGAGACATTTCCATTGAATCCTTGCCTATTGAGATAGAGCCTTAATGGTACCAGGACGTTTCTACCTTTTAACATTGGAGTATATTGTTAAAAGTCACTGAAATTTACCCCTGTCAGTATCCCCTTTACTAAATTTTTCACTGTTACCCCCTTCACAATAAACTATTCATTCTTGGTATTTTTTTTTATACATGAGGCAAGGATTCATATAGCTGTCATTTATTTCTTTATTGTTTTTCAAGTTTATTTGCGAGAGAGAGAGATTGAGTGAGCAGTGGAGGGGCAGAGAGAGAGGTAGAGAGAGAACCATAGGGAGGCTCCATGCTGTCAGCACGGAGCCCAATGTGGGGCTCCAACTAACAAACTGTGAGATCATGACCTGAGTCGAAACTAAGAGCTGGACACTTAACTGACCCACCCAGGCACTCCTAAAACTGTCATTTGAAAAGCACTGGGTGTTGTATGGAAACCAATTTGACAATAAATTTCATATTTAAAAAAATTAAAAAATAAATTAATTGAAATTAAAAGCATAATGCAAAGATTGTTAAATGAAACATCTGAAGGACAAATAGAACAGCTTCCTTCCTACAAAATGCCATGGACAAATAAAAATAATGACCAAATATCAATTATATAATTATGTCAAAATAGACACACAATACAAATAATAAATAATCAAGAATATATTTTACTACAAAGTAATTACATGAGTAGGCAGAAAGGGTGGGAAAAGATGGGGTCTGGCCATAAAACGAGAGAGTTCATGTCCCAAATAAATCCCATTCTAGAATTTGAACTTGGAAGAATCTTCATCACCTAAGAGATTGAAACAACACTTAAAGGATATTTCAGAATTTTTAAAAAAAAGAAAGAAAATGACAAGCAATTGTCAAAAAAAAAAAGTTAAAAGACAATTTAAAGCAATAACAAGAAAACAAAATATTTCCATCAATAGGATATAGAACAACAACAACAACAAAAAACCCAGTAATACACATTGTGGCTCTCTGCCAGAAAAATAATTAAATACATGTGAAACAGTTTTAACACAATATGTACTACATTGTAAGAGTTTGATAATTTTAGTAATTATTTAATGAAACCACCTGAGGGTAGTTTATTAAAATTTCAACCCCTAGATCTCCAAACTTTATCTGTTATTTTCCTTCCTTTCATAAAAACAAAACAAAACAAAAAATAAACAACCCCCCCCCCACACCAATGGCTGTGCCCTACCTCTTACCTGGAAAGGCATAACTGCTTTATTCCCTAGCCCTAACCCTACTCCCAGCTCAAAACCTTGCCCTGACCATGTTTTTCCTGCATAATCAATCACTCAGGCTCTACTGGATCTTTGGCATTACATGCCAAAATGCTCTCCTAGTCTCCCATCTTAAATTGTATTCTTTAAAACTGATACCTCTAGATAGCAATAAGTTTGAAAGACTTGTCCAATTACTTTGTTACCACTCAATCTTATAATAAATCAAAATTTGCTTCTCTTTCCATGTGTCGCTGAAACTAATCTTGCCTGGCTCTAAATCAATTAGATACTTCCCTCACCCCCAAAGGTACTTCTTGCCATTTATTTGATCAGACAATTAGGTACTTCTTCATATACAAGACTTTCAACTGATTGCAGCCTTCTCACCATACAGTTGTCTGATGTCATGCCGCTTCACACTTTTTTAAAGTATGTTTGTTTGTTTGTTTGTTTGTTTTGAGAGACAGAGAGGGTGCAAGCAGGGGAGGGGCAGAGAGAGAAAATCCCAAGCAGGCTCCATGCTGTCAGTGCAGAGCCCGATGTTGGGCTCAAACACAGGAACTGTGAGATCATGCCCTGAGTCGAAATCAAGAGTTTGCTGCTTAATCAACTGAGCCATCCAGTCACCCCAGCAGCATGTTTTTTTTTTTGTTGTTGTTGTTGTTGTTGTTTGTTTTTTTAATCACCAATTCTGAAGTTAAGTCTCCAGCTAACTTCTCCAAACTCTCAACAGTTCTCTCAGAGAAGTCTAAATTCAGAACAGGGATATAGGTCCCCAAAGACAATTTACTTATTTTTTATCTGGGTTGGTAAAGTCAGGAACAAAGGAAATCCTGAGAACTCTGGGATCCTAGGACAGACTGGAAGGTGGTCGTTCCACAGGTGTAAATAGATAACAGCCAAGGTTTTACTGTGTACTAAGGCAGCTGGTACATCTTGGAACTCACATATGTAGCTTCCTCAGGAAAGTCGGTATACCACAAGGAATAAAGCTAATGTTTTGCATTTTTAACAGTAACTCTACTTCAACATGAGAAGATCAATCTTTGTTTTATGGACTTCACTTTAGAAAAGGAGCTGTTACCCTAGAGATTTATGATTTCTGCCAGATCATTGAGTGGGAAAAAAAATGATGCTTAGAGGACAAGAGCTGAGAAATTACTTTGTTAATTGGAATAATTGCCCCATAAATACAAAAGGTAAAAATGCTAAAGCAAAATTTTCATTGGTAAAAATATTGAAAGTAAATTTTATTTTGAAGCCTCTTTAGATTTACTAAAGTACAATTTACCCAATATGAAATATAGCTATTAGAAATGCACACAGTACAGTGATTTTCAGAGGATTCCTAGTATTGTGCAATGATCGTCATTGTTCAGCTCTACAGTATTTTCATCACACCCAAACGTTTCCTAATGTCACAGTCACTGGTCAGGCAATGAATGGGCAAAGACTACTCAATCACTACATCCCATAATGCTTCCCTCTAGAGACTGATCTGTGTGTAAGTTGAGGAACACATTCAAAGTTTGGGAACTTTGAACGTTTAGTATCTGCCTCAGATTTTACTGTCAGGTGTCTCCGGTCCCCCATCCCACATTTGCATAGCCATGGACCTACAAAGGGTTTATCTAATCCTAATACGGATCCTTCAGTCCCAGGATCCCCTCATTAAATTTCTGTCTGGTCTTCAAGTTGCCTCAAAGGGTATGGCAATCTCAAACAAGTTAAGCTGTAGTTCTCCCTCGCTTTCTACTAAATTTGCTACATTTAATGAAATTTTTACTAGACACAGATGTTTGCCTTCCACTCCAAAGCATGGCGGTTCCCTCTGAAAGCAAATCTACTAGTATTCAAGGTTAGCCGGGTCCTGATAAAATTATCTTAGCCGCAGAGTTGTGGTGCTGATCCAGAAAAGACTACTTCCACTCCCATTGTTTTTACCTGCAGTTTATGAACAACTACTTCTCAGTTTGTTGCTAGCCTTGGGTCAACTCCCCAAACCCTGAAATGGTTGTCTGTAACAATTTGTCCTCCTTTACGCTTGTTTTTGTGGAGGGGTTTGTTTGCCAAGTTCTTAATTCCTCCATAAATTCCCCAAATTTCTTCTTTTAACAAGTTGAGGTTATATATTGAGGTTATATACATGGTCTTCTGTGAAGAATGTGTAATCTAAAATATAAAAAGGTATAAATATGAATAATCCCAGGATAATTTATGATGCTTGTGCAGTCTATATTCCAATGGTCACAAGAGTTTTAGAAAAATATTCATCAATTTCTATATTGCAGACATGACTTGGGGGAAGAGACCAGACTGAAGCCAACTGAGATAAAAAGAAAAACATACTTTATTTTTCCAAATTTAAAAATCATCTGAAATAACATATTTCCCTACAGTGTTACTTCAGGGAATGAATGATAAGACCTTACTGAGTAGTGAGGCTGAGCTCACGTTCCACAACTCAGTTCTCAAATAACTATAACAAATCTCCTATTCCCCAGGCAAAAGTTTGAAGGATTAGCCCTCCCTAGGGAAACCGAGAAGCCTCAAATAAACATTATACAAATTCTGGCATTTCATCGTCCCCATAAAGTGGTCAGATCACCTATAGAATAGCCCAGTTAGGCAGAAAACTAAAAATAAAAAAAGATAAAAAGCTTCCATTAGGGTCTTATCATGGCAGTTTAAAATATTCAGTTTTAAATATTGTATTAAATAAACACATGGAGAAAAAGAATCACAGATTATTGAAGTCTCTAACCATACAACTGAGAAACCAAAATAAACTGGAAAAAAAAAGCACAGAAAACAAAACCACCAACTAAACAATGTAATTGAAAATATATGAGCACATAATATTGGGAGAAGAGAATTTTAAAAATCAGTAATTACGATTAAGAGCCTCACAGAAATAAAAGAATGCACTGTACCCATGAAACTAGAACAGAACATTCTAGGTATTCTGTAGGAGTCTACACAGACCCTTTGAAGGGGGAGCATTACCAAGGCCAAGCTTACTGCTGCTAACCCGAAGACTACTGCTAGAACAAGGGATGCTGTTAGTCTGTAGCAGTTGATGACTCATCGTGATGTTTGCTCCATCCCCCTAAGTTCCAGCTATTAGGGGGCCCCCTCTTTTTTTTCTTCACAGTATACTGCATTTCATTTTCCCTCTTCCATTATCTTTCTGTTTGCTGCTGTTATTTCAGCCAAGAGGAAAATGTAATAGAATTAAAGGGACAGTCTCAGTACTGATATACTTCTCACTAAACTACATACAATCTGAGGTTCAGAAATCTTTGTGTCATTTTGTTCTAATCTTTACCACTGAGTATAAATCAAAACAGGTAGATATGACATGCTGGCATATTTGATTGAGATGTCAGCATTAATTTTTTGAGCTATATTGTGCCTTAATATAGTTGCCTATACTTATCTATACTGTCTCTTACAAGTTTCTCTACAGTAATATAGAGCGTATTTCTTGGGTTCTCCATACACGAAAACATACTTACTGTTGCAGCTACAACATCGCCAATCACAGAAGAGTTAGTAAAATAGGAACTAGCAAGCATTATTTCCAAATGATTTAAAATAATTTAAGCCATAAAACAGAATTGTAGCAACCAAAAAATAGATACTTCTTTTTAGTTTAAAATTTATTTTCATACATATTAAATGAAAAACATTACTTAATGTCATCTCAGCAAATATAAAAACCCAATTAAGATAGATATAATTATTCTCATCTGAAAAATTAACAAACTAAATGTAAAAAGTTTGAGCGAAGCACCATGTACACGTAGTTGAAAATAGCAGCAATGGGGCAACCAGGTTTTCTAAAGTCAATTCCATATTCTTTCCACGACATGCCATTATTTCCCCACTTGGATCCAAACTATAAAATTATAGCAATGTCATATTCATATAAACACACAGTGATACATAAACAAAACACCGGCTGTATTGAAGAACTAATTTTCATGTGTTCAGCAGTTTCATACATTCATTAGAGATTAATATTAACTCTAAGCAATAGTAGAAAAGGCACTTTTCCCAGTCTCTTAGCTCATAATGTTCATTAATATTGAGATTTTAACACCTCACCCTTCATTTACCAATGCAGTGAATTATCTGCTTTCCATACCCTGATGCATAAAGCATGCTAAATGCTACTGGGTTTAAAATTTACATAAGGTTACATACATCAAAATGTTTTAAAAAGTAATTTAATGTTACCACAAATATAGTTAATTAATTAGTTACTACTTAGTTTCCACCCTCCTTCCTTTCATCCTTCTACAATTTCTTTTTTTTTTTATTTTTAATGTTTATTTATTTTTGAGTGAGAGAGAGAGAGAGAGCGAGAGAGAGCATGAGAGGCGGAGGGGCAGAGAAGAGAGAGAAGGAGACACAGAATCCAAAGCAGGCTCCAGGCTCCGAGCTGTCAGCACAGAGCCCCACGCGGGGCTCGAACTCACAGAGTGCAAGATCATGACCTGAGCCGAAGTCAGAGGCTTAACTGACTGAGCCGCCCAGGCACCCCTCATCCTTCTACAATTTCTTAACCCTTCCTTGAATTGATGACTTCAGTGTTCCTTCTAATTAACCTTGACACCTTTCCCTCACCCAAAACAATGCATTCCTTGAATATATATACAGATTATCTGTGTGTAGCAGGGAATTAGGAAGATAAAAAGATCTGAACTTTTCAATCTATCTCTGATAGTGTAATCTTTGCGATCATGCCAACTTCAGCACAGCTGTGCCCCTTAAGCTCCTGCACTTGTAATAGTAGGTGATTCTAGGCAATAGGAACAGCACAGTCACATTGCACCAAGCTAAGTCCTACCTACCACTGAGCTCTGCATTCACAGGAAGCCATAAGACCAGTGGTCACAGCATGTATAACAAAAGGAAACTTTCTAATCCTTTGTAGCTTTTAATTTACATATTTTTCATTGTTGGAGTAAAGCTTCAGGCCCATTGTTTGATTATCACTCTTCAGTTCAATATCATATCCTGGTCAAGGATTGACAATTGTGAGATACTCCATCTTTGGCCGACTTTCAAGAGCATATCATATAACGACTCAGGATATATTTCTTACACTAGTTCAAATAAACTGCCAGCAAATGGCTACTTTGGTACTTAACTTTATCAATAACATCTTAGCAGAAAATTGCTTGCTGAAAGCAAAATGCACTTGGACGTTGCTTTCCAGTTGCATTAACATCATTTAAACTCTTAAAATTTTTCTTGCCTGTATTTTCTTGCCAACAAACAACTATAACTCTAAATGCCTTTTCCTTTATCTTTTTTTTTATGCTACTCCAATGCCGTGTGTGTGTGTGTGTGTGTGTGTGTGTGTGTGTGTGTGTGTGTGTTCTTTCCTTCTTTTTCAAGACTTTTCGGAGTTCTTCAGAAGATTATGGTTCACAGTGTTTGTTAACATTGTTTTGGAAATCAAGAAAAAGCAATCAGAAGGACCAGGAGTCAAAACACTTGTGAAAGGAATCTTTCTCACTGACCTAAATTGGCAATCTGCTTGAGCATTCATATGCATACATTATGTAGGGAGTGTAGAAAATATGCATAATAAAATTGTCCATCATTTTAGAGTTAAATTAATAACATAGAATTTTTGGAACTCAATACTTTGATTTCTAGCTTCAGTATGTCATTGAAACAAAATCTGTAGAGATTCAGGATAAGAAATTCTAGGTCTGTATTAAAATGACAGATCTATATTGTATGACATTATTTTTGGTTAGACAAGACTAATGCCTTCAGAGTCAAACTACTCTTATGAGAGAGCAAAAGGGACTATAAATTCAGAGTAAAAGCAACGATTGGTGACACTAAGTCAGATATTATAATGATATATTATTGAATGAAAACTTTTCAAGGCTTCTCCCGAAATTCCCAAAAGTTTTAGACATGAAGAGAAGTTTCAGGAAAAGGAGTATTATTGTCTAGTTAAATCATGAAGAGGTTTATATTTTCTTTTCTTTGCATATTAAGATATTTTTCAACATATCTTTCGAGTAATCACTTCCATTTTCTTTATACAAAACATAAAGTTTATAAAAAATGACCATAAATCCATCCTCTTCTCTTGAGTTCAGAATCTTTCGTACCTAAAAGCAACAGAGTCGGTGTACTGCTTTAACAAGATTTTCTACTGGTTTGGTACCTACTTTTGAGAGGAAGGGATAAGGTATCTTCAGGAGTCAAAGCAAGGCCACATTGCTACATAGTCCCTTGATTAAAGATGAAGTTAAGAGTGAGTAAATAAGGGGGGATGAAGAGCACTAGATATTGGACTTTGGGTCAGATACCAGGTTTCAAATCCTAACAACTGTAGATATTCGTATTGCAAATGGTACTTAATCTTCCAAACTGATTGAGAGTAAGAGAGATAATACTAACAGAATGTTATGACAAATAAAACGATTATATAAAATATTTAACCTATGTTTTCACTTCAATTTTAGCCCACAAAGACTGGCAATAAAGTAGCAAGGTCAGTGTACCATATTTCTCCTGATATGTTAGTTGTTTTTTCCCCCCATTCTATTGAATACGGAAGAGCAGACCATTATAAGACTAGGCAGTAAGCGCTCTGTAGTGGCCGAGGCACAGCCACTGCAGTCAAACATCTCGGCTTTACCGCATATTGCCTGCATTTGGACAGATTATATATCATCTAAGCTTCAGTTTCCCCTTTTGTAAGAAAAGCATAGTAACAGCCCCTGCACCCTGGTGGTTAACAGAATAAACGTGATCGTTTATAACTAATGTACCCTTGAGATTGCAAGTGGAGGACATACTGTTAGGTTCTAAAATAAGAAGATGACGCCTTCCATCAAGGATCCTATACTCCCACGTGGAAAGTGCCAATCCACACATAAATCAAGGATTTATAAGAGCTAGTGGAGAGGGCTAAGTGGGACAGGGGAAATGGAGGACGTAGAGGATGCCAAACAGGGGCCCAAAGAGGGCATCTACTAATAGGCAAGGAGAACACCTCTATGGAGCCCCCACGCGGAGGTAAGCCAGAACTGCAGCCACAGCCTCTCCTTTCTTGTGTCTCTAACCCAAGGGTCTCAACCTGGAAGCCTGTGGGCTAATTCTAACTCATAGATTTGGTCTCCTCCCCACCCGCAAAAGATTTTACAAATTGGTCATTTCTCTTAAACATTCTGATTTGTGGCTTCTATTGAAAAATAGGAAGATGTGGCCTCTCTGGGCCTATATTTCTACATGGTGACTGTCATCTAAAGTTGCATGACGAGGACACTTTGAGATACTCCTTTTGAACTGTTCTGTTTTCTGTCGCTTTACAAACAGACTTTATTAAATACTACTCACGCCCCTAGTGAAGGGATTTTGTTCATTACAAAACAGTTTCCATGCACCTGCAAGTTACGATGTTGGCATGGTACTTTGATAACAAAATACGTGAGAAATACCTGACCAAGGAAAAGCATAAAAGAACTCTCCAGAATCGACTTTATCAGAACTCTACAGAGGAAACCTGCTTCATTTCCTTTAAATAAAGCCAGGCAGTGGCAGTACGTTGCAGAACTCCAAGTCTCCTTCCTTGGGTCAGGAGGGACTGGACCAAGGGCAGGTTGGGAGAACTAGAAAGGCCCTGCCAAGAGCCTTTGGAAGGAAGAGGAGGAATGAGCTGAGAGGCAGGCTGAGCATCCACCGGCACTGCCTCCACAAACCAGTGCTCATCATTCTAGGGAGCTGCAGATGAAGGGGAATATTCGTGAGGAATAATCTGAAGAATGTGGTTTACTGTCTCAGCTTTTATTTGTATTTTGTGCTTTAAAAGCCTAGAGATTTAAGCTTTTACTCAAATTCCAGAGTATGGTAATATCTCTAATGAAGGAAGGCTTAGGGCAGGTGACATCCCTGTCATATTTCTGGGAGAGGACAAAGGGAAGAGTAAGGCTCATACCTTAGTTTTATTTTAGGAAATATTCTGCTTCCTAGGATGTAACTAAGGTCTGTAGCAATGTGAAAAGCACATTATAAAAGAGAACACGCTACTATATCTGTGTGCAACAAAACAAAGAATTCAAGTCATAATTCTTACCACTCCCATAATTATCTCACTCACATCACAGATGACAAAGTTCATTCATTTCTGTGAAACTTCAGAAGTGACACAATGAAGCAATGATTAGACAAAAGTTATATACTGTGGCCATGATATAGCAGAAGGCTATGTTTAGTCCGTATATTTTTTCACTTATAGTTGTCAAAACATTGGCCTTTTACATATATTAGACTGATAACAGATTTGTCTCCTTATTTTTACATATTTCAAAAAATATACAAAACTGCCAATTCAACATAGATGGTAAGCTTTTTTTGTTGCTCGTATTGGTAAGAATACTGTGCACATTGTACGCACTGTTCTGGTTTTCTAGAGCCTTCTTTAGCTTTAGCACCTCTAATTTCATTAGAAATTGCTTATGTTTTGCTTTCAGTAGCAATGCAAAGCCATCGATAACATGTCCTAACATTTCAAGGAGTTCAACACCGTGGAAATGTTCTGTTTCACATATCAACCTGAAGAAAATGTCGTTAATTTGTTTTCTGACTGTTCTTAATCCAAGAAATCTCCCATAAATCTGATGCAGAACATATTTTTGTGCTGTTTTTGACCATGGTCCCCACAAGTCCTCACTCTGAGTCACAGAAGGAACCTGATGGGAGCTGAGAGCTGTTGGGAGCTGGTGACCCTGAGACTTGGGGGTGGGGGGATTTGAGGGGGGGCAGGTGGAATCTTGTGCCATTCCCCCTAACCTCAACTATCAAAAACGTGTTGGTGCAGCCACACCCAAGATCCCATAGAAAAACTTCAAAAGCTCATTCAATATTATTTGGGAATGAAAGGAGTAAGTTTTACAAGATTTGTAATTTTCTAGGAGCTCAGGGGGGCATTTCTTTTCTTTTGTTTTGCTTTAATCTAAGCTCCCTTATGAGGACTTCATTAATTTTCACTTTGTAAAATTATCTGAAAGTATTTTCAGATTCTTGCAGGAGCTTGAGTAATTATCATAAAACACAATCTGGCATCTCCTTTTTAATGCCTTTGCCACCTGCCATGCTCTAGATCTCATTCTCACGTACTATCAAAACAGCCTCTTGCTTCTTTCCATGTTCTCCTCGCTCAATCTGTCCTACACACCAGTGCCAGAGCTCCATCCTCAAACAGATCATAGTGAGGCAGAAGCCAGGTGGGCCATTTGATTCTGCTATATTTTGCCTGTGTTTGGAGACAAGGGGAGAGAGTTTAATATGGATTTGCATGGAGCTTTGTTCCTGAATCTTTTGAGTCAAGAGGTTATAAAGAATTTCGGACCTCCAAAATGATTATATATCATAAAAACGTTCAAATGTCACATTTTATATATTGTATTACTTAAATTATTTTGTTGCCAATTTCCAATCATAGCAATGGTGTTCAAACCTGTTTGCACGATCACATCACTCGGGGAACTCTACAAAAATGTAATGTGTGGGTCCCACCCTAGACAGATTAAATAAGTCTTTTAGGGATTGGGGACCTAAAATTATTAGTTTTTAAAATGATACCAAGGTGATTCTAACGTGAAAAGAGACTGACAGCCACTGGTTTAGTACTCTGTTATTATATAGGGTAAAATTATTTAATTTACTTTAAAGTGCACTGTGGTAACAAGATAGTGAGTCAGGGATATATCTTAGAGGAGAAAGGAACAGAAAGGCTTAGGATGGCCAATCAGCTCAGAAAGTTATAAAGTAACCGTTGCTTTCTGCCTTCCAAAAAATTTAAGAGATTTGTTCTTTTTTCCTACTAGCTACTCCCTAATTTTGACCACAGGAGGAGGGATAACTTACCTTATTGTGAGTTGTAGAAACGATTTGCTATATTAATATGGTCTACGTTTTTGGGGGCTCTTTCTTTCAGAGAGACTTGCCCACAAATCAAGCAGCCTCTCTTTCTCCTGAGTCCACATGATAAGAATACCTGACTTGAGGCCCAAAACAGGATTAGAGGCTACCAAACACGTCCAAAGGCCTCAGCACTAGGGTTCAAGGCAAAAAGTGAGGCTTCCTGGAAATTGCCTTGAAGCCATGTGGAGACTATGTGTAGTTAGTTCTCTCCTCTCCCTTCAGTGCCTCCAGGGTTATGACTTATGGGTGGAGGACACAATTAGAAAAACCTTAGATCGTTCTTTATTTCACTGCTAATGATTTTTATCTCTCTCTGGTTCCTGTATGGGATTCATAATTGATACATAAAAAGTTCTATTACCTTTTGAAATCTCAATAAAAATATTCTCTGAGAAAACAGAAAAAAATTGGAAGGAGGGAAGGAGAGGAGTAAAGGGAAGAAGGAAGGGAGAGAGAAAGAGAAAGACGAAGGGAGAGAGAGAAGGAGCAAAGGAGGGAAAGATTTATAAGCCCTTTGGCTGTGAGGTCCATGCCTTTATCACTCCCCTCCTCCATACAATTCAATAATCTTTATTGAACTGAGTTGTGAGTAAATCTGAAACACATGGTTTAAATTATCCTCAAAACTTTCAACCAGTTTAAAAATAAGGATGGAAGGATCTATCACAATGTCTTTATTATTTTTCCCCTAGGGCTTAAACATAATTGGTTTTTAAAAAATCAGATGAGTTCTCTATCTATAAATGGATTCTCTTTTAAAAAAAAAAAAAAAAAAAAAAAAAAGAAAAAGTTCCTACATAAAAACAAACTTAACTATTATGGCCTTTTATCAAAGGTCTCCAAAGTTTTTAACCAGGGACTACATTAAAACTTAAAAATTAACCTTCCTTCTGATCCTAAAGTCCAAGCGAGGTTAGTGCCATGGTAAACAGAATCCTTCTTGATTCGTTAAACAGAGTTATCACTCAAAAATTATATAATTAAAAATAAACCCTTGTAACAGTGAATATGGAGAATTGACATGTGTGTGTGCCTACACACGCACACACCCCTGTGTAGCTAAAATAGACAATAATTCAAATACCCTGCTGGTAACAACATGTGTTTGGATATTGAACATTAATAAAGGTTTCTCACTAAAATGGAATAGGGAAGCTAGAAGGGGAGACTAGACTCAACATTAATTACCAGAAGAACTGTCCAATACAGACCCCAACAGAAGAAGATTCATCAGTGAGAAGGGGTCATCAATGACAGGCCCCAAAGGGGAAAGGTACACATTGCATCTCCTGCAAGAAACTGACGACCCCTGTAACTCATCCAGTGAGATTCTCATGGACATCTGCTTTTCTCCACCAAACTTTCCTTCAAAACAACCCCTCCCAACCTCCTCCTCCTTCCGCCTAAAATCACGTTCCTCCCCTTTGTTTGTTGGGCTTGCCTATGGTTTTGCCATAACTTGCATGTTCCCAAACTCAATTTTCCATTATTCTCAAGTAAATTCATTCTTGCCAGTAGAATGACTCTCATTTTTAAAGTTAACAAATCCATTTCCTGAGTTTAATAAGTATAAGCTACCATTTGCTTTTCATTTTAATTCTGCCTGCTGCTGACTGCATAGATGACCCTGGAAAAAACATTTAAGCTCCCTTCATCTCAGTTTTCATTATATTTAAAATAAGGTTTATAAACATTGCCGGCACCACAGAAGCATTTCCATTGCGTTTAGAAGTATTTTACTCATAATGAAAATGTTCTCCACACTGAAACTTCGTTTGTGGTAAAAGGAAAATGTAGAGAGGACTTACTGGAATGCCTTATCAAAACTGAATTTAAAATAATAATCAGTGAAAATATTGAAAAACACGGAGTGTAATTCAATACATATATGTATGCTTTACTTTTCAATGGAGAATTAATCTCTTTTTTGTTTGTGAAATACGTTTCTCTAGATTCTCCACATTTCATTGGGGTACACTGTACCTTATACTTGCTTGAAATTTCTAGCAGTCAGCATTCTGTTTTGACGTAATGGACCCAATCACAGATGAAATTTATCGTGCACTTTGAGACTCTCTGGTTGTGTATTTGTTTCTTAAAATTAGTCATATCTTTCAAAATTTCAAGTACAAATATTAATACAGAACCAAACTGAATTATGATAATCATAATATGTTGGCACCTGTGGTCTCACAGATTTACATTTATAGATTAAAATTATGAGAGGATTATCCCCCAGTCAGGGTGTTTGAACCTATTACTGGCTAAATTAGTTACTGTTTTCTCAATTACACATGGCTATGTTATATATAGAGTTGAAACTAATGGTTCTTAAATATTACTATGCAGTAAAAAACTAGAAAGCTCTAAAAATGCAGGTTGGTGAGCACCAACTCTGTAATTTTATTTAAAATGTATGGAATGGAACCCAGCTATATGCACTTGGCAATCATCCTTAGATTTTTAAAGCAGATATATCATGTGTCACAAACTCAGAATTATAGCTGGAATCTACACTCAAAATTACCAGTGAAAATTATTGGCAGGAGATAAGTATTTCCATTAAAATAATTTAAGTGACAATAATTAGTAAAATCAGTTATATTATCAAATAGTGATGCACTTACGTAAAATCTAGTAACTTCCTCATTAATCTTTAATTGTAATCATTCAAACATTCAGTTAATCATGGATTCATACTTTAAACTGACCTTGATCTCCTAGTTTTATTTAGAATGTTCCTTTATAAATGACCCTTCTTTAGGGCAAGCCATAACTCTGGGACTTCAAATCTACTTGTCATCAAATCCTTATACTTCTCAATGCTGCCACTCTCATTTACTCAGGTAAAAGAATCTGTCCTGTGACTTCCTTATTACCAGTTTCTGGAATAAATCTCACAGATGTTCTTGTCATTAAAGTCAATCAGTCTACCATCAGCAGATTGGGATTCCCAAAATCTAGTATGATTCCTCCAGGTGTAAGGTTGTGTCTATTCAACTAAATTCAGGAATTTTGTCACTAGGACTCAAACTTTGGGAAAATGGTAACTCTTTTTCCAGAAATGCAGAAATGCAGCTCCCTGGTATTGAATATCCACCTGGTCAGTCTGGTAGACCTTTAACCCTTTTGACACTTTTTCCCCAAATTAAGGGCTATATTTTTCTACTCTGATCACAAAGAAGTGAAAGGCATTCCCAAATCTTAACTCACACCATAGTTCCCCCCTCCCACAAATGAAGTTAGAGAATGATACTGCAGTAAATCCTAAAAGATCCAAGCATGTCTCATAGATTTTCCATTACACATATCTTTAGAATTTTTATAAATACTAGATTATGGATAAACATTTTTTTCTATAAAATACTCATTTTTAGATATTTAAAATGGTCTCCCAGCATTGAGAATAGAGGACTCTTATTAAGACCTCTGAATGTAATATTAACACTGCCTTTTCTTATCATTACTATTCTTCTTGGTTTACAGAATGCTCTTATGTGCAAGTCTGTGAGTTAGTCGTTATTTCACGAAAACAATAGGCGTCAGAAGCCCAGGCAGCTTGCCAAGGGATGTCCAACTGGCAAGAACTGCCATCTGACTGCCGCCCAGCTCTCTTCCAACTAGAGATGCACTGCTCAGACACACGTGACCTCTTACCCCAGGCTGTCATTCCCATTCTGTCACAGCCAGCAAGTGCTCAGCCTGAGATGTCACCCAATTTAATCTCCCTAAGCCCCTGGCTCACTACTCAATGTGTTTCTTTCCTAATGGTGAGGTGAAAAACACCACATGGTATAACAGAACAATAAAAGTTACAGACACAAAACAATTTCCATGCATATTACCTATTTTTCTAAACAGGGATATCACTACTTACCTGGGGAAGAGAAAATCTTAAAGAAACAATTTTGCCTTTCAGAATGTTGTATTTATGACATTGCGTCTTTCTATGCTAAAATGAGTAACTCTGCTTCAGACAACATCCCTTCCACAATAGGCAGAATTATTCCCCATCCATTTTTTTGCCATTGACTTTGAAATACAGAGAGGGTATTTATACTAGCACTCGCTGCATGATGCAAAATTTAAAATTACATGCAAACGCTAAATGAATACATGTCAAATTCTAACTATGTATTTATACATTTAACAAAATTCCCTCTGTTGTTAAAAAAAGTTTATATGTCAACTACATTTTTTTAACTTATTCACTTATTTATTTACTTAGCAAATGTCTCTTCTCTCCATCTTGAAGAAATCTTTTTTTACTTGAACTTGCTCTCATCTGACCTCCAATATGAGCAACATGATAAATCAAACCCTCCAGAGTGGCTCCAGGATTTTAATGGCAGCTCATCAATTTTTAAACTGTTTTTTTTAATTATCTATTCACTTTTGTCATTTCTGATTTTATTGCTAAGTGTATGTAGCTGAAGACGTCAAGGCCCTAAGTCTAGCTCCTTTTAAATTAACTTCCTATAAAAAAAAAATCAATTTTCTGACACACATTGCCCCACTATGTCCACCCAATCAGTCATCTTTACAATTTTGTTGTCTCAAGAGGGCATGACAAATGTTGTGATTATGTCGGCTAAACATATCAATGTCCTCAAAGGTTGTCGAATTACAGTATGTTTCTGCAGCATACAAATAGATCTTTTCAAACATACTTTTGTACTCTTGCATCTGGTTCTCTGCATCTGGTTCTCTGTTCTGATAATATAAGGTAGGCACACCATTCTTTCTCTACAATTCCAAAACAAAAAAAAAAGCTCTGAAAAATTTGTTTTTGTGAAGTATGCCACAACCTCATTTGGCAGCAAAACCTGATCTGTTGGAAAGCTATTTATCTCGCCTAAGATGAACTTTTTTTTTTTTGCTACAGAAATTATATATGTGATGATATGCACTTCTGCAGGTGATAGATGATATACAATATATGCAAAAATCACTTTCTAAAATATAAAGTAGTTTGAATTATGAAACTCAGAGCTTTACATAAAAACTTCTCGACCCTGTATAAGATTTTTAACGAGTCTAGCAAAGCTCTGAAATGTCCAAGTAGATTTTGTTAGATTGATGAACATTCAAAAGCTCTACAAACCTTGCATTCTCAGAGTTACCTTCTCTTTAAGATCAGTTCAGTAAACAATGCAAAAGATGAACTAAATATTATGATGGATACTAAAAATACAAACGTGATTTCTACTTGATACTTGCCTTCAGTTAAACTCATGATAACGTTTTTTGAGTTGTCTTGATTCTTTGAAAACATGGTGTCTATAAATTAGGGAAATCTACTGCAAGGCTTCAATTATCAAAAAACAAAATAAAGCATTTTTCATATACCTGACACCAAGTACATTATCAACACAAAATAACTATCATTGTATGATTTTCTATATTTAAAAATGATTCTATTTCTGAAGGAAGATGAAAATCAAATGTGTGGAGTGGTTTTCCCCTGCCTTTTCAGAAAATGAGTGAATATTTCTCAACTTCCCTCTATTCCTACAACACACAAGTCAGTGAATGGAAGACCCCCATGAAATATGATGACAGGATGACTGTGCTTATTAGCGTTCTATGCACTCTTTTTTTTTCCTTCCAAGATTTTATTTAAATTCAATTTAGTTAACATATAGAATAGTATTAGTTTCAGGAGTAAAATTCAGTGATTCATCACTTACATATAACACCCAACGCTCATACCAACAAGTGCCTTCCTTAATGTCCATCACCCATTTAGCCCATTCCTCCCACGCAACACTCCTCACGCAACCCTCAGTTTGTTCTCTATATTCAAGAGTCTCTTATGTTTTGCCTGCCTCCCTCTCTGTTCTATTAAAAGATCCTACTATTATATTAAAAGAAAAAAAAACGAATAAACTTAAAAAAATTTTTTTAAAAATTTAATAAACATAAAAGCTAAAAAAAAAGCTTCTAGGAAAAAAAACATAATGTCTTCACAACCTTGAAGTAGGCAAAAATGTTTTGGACACTGCACAGAAAGCACTAATGAGATATGCACTCTTTTTTATGTTCAAGGCTAAAATAAAAACGAAGTGGCAGATCAAAGTGATTTTCAAATTTGAAAGTTGATAACATAATGTTGTACTCCTCATTTACTCAGATAGAATATTCTTTTCCAGAAAAAAAAAATTGAACTCTTCAGAAATTGAAGTAAGGTGTGACTATGGCTGTATTCTTTTCTGTTATTATGTCATTTTCTACCTATGCATTATTGTCAGTTATTTTTCTTTGTAAATCCAAATGCTTCATTTATAATCTATTATCTTTATAGTTCTAGCCTCTATAGAAATTGCTTCTACTCTGATTAAAATGATTTGAAAGTTTTAGACATCATTTCAGAAGCATAAGACCAATTAGAATATCAGGATCATATATTAGAGACAGAAAAGAATCTTAGAAGTTCTGTATCCCAACGTTTTAATTTTACAAATGATAAGACAAAGGTTCAAAGAACCTTCAGAGAAGATTCCAAATCTTTTGACCTCTTTCACCTATTTGCTAAAAAAGCCCAGAATAGAGTCCCATCTCCTAACTCAGAGCCCAATGTTCTCAGTATTCCACACTATCATCCTATTATTCTCCCCCCTGTATAAAATGCCCACATTTCCTTATATAATATTTACCTATAATACTTCAGTTATTATTACTTCAAGTAGTACCTTAAGTCATATTTTAGTCAAATGTCTTCACTGTCTACATACGAAAATAAATAATTTGAGAAACTTTAATTCCAAATCTTCAAATTAATTTTCAATTTTGATAAATTTAGTGTATAAAGCATTATGACAGTTGAAGTTTTCCCAAAATGATGCTACATAATAATGAGTACATGAACAAGAATCCACAACATGAGCAACAAAAAGAGACAAGTAATCAGTCACAGACTTCCAGTTAAAATGGCAAAATGAGTCCATGCTTTGATTCAACACTTGTACTGCAAATACACACGGAGAGACAAGATTGAAAACTAGAAACCCAAAATAAAATTGCCACACATAAAAATCAAACAAACATCTCCAATGGGCCAGACATTGAATAATAATGCTAAGCTATGATCAGTACTATGACTGTGGAGACAGTGGATCCAGAGGTCATTATAATATCTGATTCTGGACATCTTCTCCCTTATATTTTCTGATATCTTCCCCCTGAGTGCAGCCAGATTGAGGCAACTCATAATAGATGAGGAAAAGCAATGGGTCAGCGAGAAAATAAATGAACAAATTAATAAATGAATCAATTACAATGAATTAACCACTGCAAATTATAAATCACATGGAGCAAAGTAAGGCTAAGAAAGATATCCAACCTACATGTAACACATTTATTCCAGACACAATTAGTTTTATGGAATAAGTGACAAAGTATGGTATACAAATACCTGTAAAACGCATGAAGAATAGTGAAAATCTAAAGCACAAAATTAGCTTAACTATAAAAAGAACAGGTGGTGTGGGAAAAACGTCTTATTAGAAATCTTGGAAATGAAAAATATTATTTAATAGAATGTCACTAGAATAGCCACAGTCTTAGAAAGTGGTTGAACTGTAAAATACAGATGGATTTACTATAAGTAATAGAGAGTCTCCACCATATATTTTCAAATAAGCTTTTCAGAAGAAGTCAACTGAGCAAGTATCTGAATTTTCAGTTTGAAAGTATATTCCTAGTAGATAATAGAATAAAGATGAGCTCATATCTAGACACAGCATAGTGAACTGTATAATTTCAGGAATAAAAAGAAAAAAAAAATAAATCAACGAACATAAAAACAGACTACCAAGAAGTAACTACAGATTGCATAGGTTCATCAGCAAAAGTGCTAAATGATGAAAAGATAATGGAGCAATGTTTTCCCATTGCTTTGAAGATTTCACTGTCAACCTAAAATATTATAACTTGCCAAAATATCATTCAAGTGTGAAGACTTATGAAATAAGAAACCAGAAAGAATGTCTGGGACAAAACAGAACAAAAATTAATAAAATATGTTGATAAAAATACTTTAACTATTGACTCTAAGACAACAAATTCTTATGTTAAGAAAACTCAAAGTAAATTTCAAAGTGATGATGAGAAGATGGTAGGTCGTATCAAGGGATATGCAATGGATGGTCATAGGGCAATAAGACCCTTATCAGAGTTAGGATGAGATAGTTATGCAGCAGAGTAAATTGAGATTTCGTGAAAAATTAGCATTACTTATATGGAGTAAAATACACACAGAGTCTATAGCTTGTAAATAGCAGACCAAAAGTGAAGGGAAAAAGAAAGAAAGAAGAAAAAAATGAACAAAGTAATAGAAAACCTGATCAATCTCACAGAAGTTAGAAAGGGGGCTAAAAGAGAAAAATGATGGAACTCAGGAAAAAAATAAAAATAAATGATTTAGAAATAAGTCTAAATATCTCAACAATATAGATGTCCACCCCTAAGAAATGAAACAAATATTTAGATTATATATTTTTTTTATTTAAAAAAAATTTTTTTTTAGCGTTTATTTATTTTTGAGACAGAGAGAGACAAAGCATGAATGGGGGAGGGCCAGAGAGAGGGAGACACAGAATCTGAAACAGGCTCCAGGCTCTGAGCTGTCAGCACAGAGCCCGACGCGGGGCTCGAACTCACGGACCGCGAGATCATGACCTGGGCCGAAGTCGGACGCTTAACCGACTGAGCCACCCAGGTGCCCCATAGATTATATATTTTTAAATCAAGCTGTATACCACTTTAACAAAATAAACAAAATGCAAAACTACACTAAGATTCAAAATAAAGCAGTACAAACATATATGGGACAGATATGAAATTATTACCAACCAAAATATAATTAAGGGAAAAAGTAATAAAGATCAAGCAGGACACTACATATTATTTGATATAACAATGGTATTATAATGATGCAAATACGCACTTATGATACAGATATATAAAATACAAAACAAACATCTATAATTATACAAATTTAGAAAATATAAAGGTTATAAAAGTAATGAAAAATCACACAATCATCCATCAAGTACACATAACCATGATATAATACATATAATAAGAATGAACTTGTGAAGAGGTACAATGATAAAACAAGTAACTGAAAAAAATTTACAAAGAAATTAGCAAATTCTGAACTTCAAGACTTTAATATGCATACTTCTATCACATAAGGATAAATTGAGCAGGCCAAAAGTTTTAGTAAGAATAAGAAAACTTTAAATATTTACACATATGTTTTACACACATAGACATGTATATAAATACTATGCCAACTGTAGAAAGAAGAGATTTTTCATGGACATATTTTACATTTACAAAAAAAAAAACAAAAACAAAAACAAAACAAACAAAACAAACAAACAAACAAAAAAACATGAGCGTGTCAGAGACTCAGGCTCATCAGATTTCAAATAATCGCAATCCTACCAACAAAAAGCATCAACCAAGATAAAATTCAATAGTGCATCAACAAAATTATAGCTAAAACTCATAGCACATTTACAAATACACCATAGAAACCGTATGTTTAGAAACTTGAACATGCAATCCTAAATAATTTATGGGTTAAAGAAGAAAGTGCTAGAGAAATTACATAGTAAACAACAGTGACAGAATCACGTATAAAAACTTCAAGAAGGCAGTGGAAATTATACCCAGAAGGAAATTTGTACCCTTGAGAGAAAAACTGTAAATAAGAAAGGCTGAAAATAGATTAAAAAGAAGCTGCAAAAACAAAGTGGGAAGGAAGGGGAATGGCAAGCAGAGAGGTTTAGACAGATATTACTAAAATATGAAGAGCCAACCAAAATCTCCCCTTCAAAAATTCACCAGTTCTAGTCAGGTTTTTAAGTGGTTTTACCAAACTAAGGAGTGCATTTTTATAATTATTATAAATTATTTTGGGAAATAGAAGAGTAGATTAATTAATGCCTCTGGAACACAAATAATAATTTTATATAAAAAAAAATCAAACAATATACACAAGTATTCTAAGTTTTTTAAAAAGAAAAAGAAATTAGCACATCAACTTCAGTCCATAAAAAAATATCAAGAAGCACCATGGCTAAATACAGTTCTTAAAAGCAAATCAGAGATATTTCAATATTGGAAAATTTTATTGACATATTAGACCACAGTGATAGGTTAAAGGTGAAACTATGTGATCATTACAATAACTTCAGAAAAAAAATAATCATTACAAAGTAAAACAGCACTAAACAAATTTTCTTAACCTGATAACCAATTGCAATATTGCTTTAAGGGAGAAACTTTAGACCTGTGTCCTTCAGATGTAATAATCAGATAATGATTCTCCAATCTCCATGCTGACCAACTTCATACAAATTATCATAGCCAAGGCAGTAGGACTAGCTGAATAAATAAAAGCTATCAGATAGAAGGAAAATGATAAAAAATGATCTCTAATGGAGTATGAGTGTCTCCAAAGAAAATCTAAAAAGATTACACAAATGTATAGGTCCTATAAAGATTTAAGCAAAAATCTTGGTTAGAAGATGAACATCTAAAACTTGATGTAATTTGTGTAAATGTATATTAATTAAAGAGAAATTGTTATCAAATTCAGAGAAACAAAATACAATAATATGTAAATTCTCTGATTATACCCAATAAGATTACTGGAATTTTTTATTTTTTTGACATTTATTTATTTATTTATTTATTTAGTGTGTCTCTGTGTGTGTGTGTGTGTGTGTGTGTGTGTGTGTGTGAGAGAGAGAGAGAGAGAGAGAGAGAGAGAGAGAGAGACAGAGAGAAGAAAGAGCAAACAGGGGAGGACCAGAAAGAGGGAGACAGAGAATCAAAAGCAGTTTCCACACAGTGAAAGCAGAGTCCAATGCGGGGCCCGGCTGGAACTCCCCAACAGTGAGATCAGACCTCAGCCAGTATCAAGAGTCAGCCACTTAACCGACTGAGCCACCGAGGCACCCCACATTTACTGGAATATTTTAAGGGCACTTTTAAAACATCACTGAAAGACAAAACTAAGATATGAATAAATGGAGAGTGACAGTCTATTCATGAATTGGAAAACTTAATTTTGTTTAAAGGTAATTCTATCCATGGGGCATCTGGATGGCTCAGTTGGTTAAGCAGTGACTCTTGATTTCAGCTCTGGTCATGATCTCATGGTTGGTGAGATCAAACCCGAGTAGGACTCAGCTTAGAGCACAGAGCCTGCTTGGGATTCTCTCTCCCTCTTTCTCGGCCCCTTTCCCATTCATGCACTCGCTCGCTCTCTCTCTCTCTCTCTCTCTCTCTCTCTCTAGGTCTCTGTCAAAAATAAACTTTAAACAAACAAACAAACATAAACAAAAATAAAAAAAATAAGGTCATTTTGCCTCAATTATTTCATAAAGACATTTCCTCAAAATCTAAAATGTTCACCAATGGAAACTGTCAAGGTCATTTCATTATTTATATAAAAGGCCAAAAGGCCAAGGATGGTTAAGATAACTTCAAGAATAGCAAATATAAGAAATGACCTATAAAAAATAATAAAAATTTAAAAAAATTTAAAGAATTGACCTACCAGATATTTAAATTTTAGAAGAAAACGTATTTTTTATGTCAGAGTAGAAAAGATTTCTTAAACATAGTTTAAATATATATTCCATAAATGTTAACCTTTAGGTCATCAAAAGTTACTAAATCAAAGAACAACAAACTACCAACGGAAGAAATATTTTCAAGTCATATAACTAAAGGATTAGTATGCATAACTTTAGAGAATTCCAACACCTCAATAAGAAAAAAGACAAACAACTCATTTGAAAACGGGCAAAGTACATAAACTGGCAACAAAGAAGTAGAAACACAAATGACCAAAAAACATGAATAGAAAATCGATCTCAATAGTAATCAGGTAAAAACAAATAAACAAACAAATAAAACGATCCACAAGACATACTTTTACATTCATCAGTTTGGAAACAATTAATAATCTGACAATCTCAGATATTGGAAAGGAGAAGAAAGGAAAATCTCATTATAGATACAGAAAGATAGTAAGTACAATCATCGGAAAGCAACTTGAGAGGTATCTAGTAAAGCTAAAGATCTGATTCCTTTTGATCCAGGCATCCCAGACTTCTTTTCACAATCTATTAAAAAAAAAAAGGGAGAGAGGCACCTGGGTGGCTCAGTCAGTTAAGCATCTTGATATCAGCTCAGGTCATGATCTCATGGTTCATGGGTCTGAGCCTCGTGTAGGCTCTGTGATGGCAGCAAAGAGCCTGCTTGGTATCTTCTCTCTCCACCCCTCCCATGTTCATGCCCGCTCTCAAAATACATAAATATACTTAAAAAAAAAAAAAAGAACTTGGGGAAAGGGTAATCTCTACAATAATGGTCAATGTGGCACGATCTGTAATGGCGAAAACTATAAACTATCTTAATGCTCTTCAATAAAGATAGACAAGCGATTTCTGATATAATCAACAGTGGAATACAGAATAGCCATTAAAATGAAGTATGTATCTGTGTGTGTGTGTGTGTGTGTGTGTGTGTATGCTCATATTATAAATTACATATGAATTCTATATTTGTATGTTGTATATAAATGAGCAAAATATGATATAAAATGACACAATTTCATATTGTATTTTACATATAGTTTAAATATATGCAAAACAATGCTACTTATTGTTTATAAATACTACAGTAATATTGCAAATGTTTACATAGAAATGATAATCACATAATTTAGGTGTCACCAAGAAAGGAGAACAGAAGACGGAATTTAAAAAGTATATACAAGGGGCCTCAACTGTATCTGTATTTTATGATTTATCTTAAAAATCTGAGGAGAATATGCCAAAATGATGAGATTTGCTGAGGCTGGATAATGAGTGTGTGAATTTTGTTATATTATTCTCTATACACTATTTTGTATTTGAAATACTTCACAGAAAGAAACAATTGCACAGCAGTATCTGAAAGATCAGTCACTTGAGCACAATGAAAATAATGCCTTACTATTATTGGAGGAGAAGGAGCCTGATGAGATTGGACAGCTGGCACCATTCCAGTCACTGTAGACAAAGGGATTTTTCATTGAAAAGAAGCATTATTTTGTCCAGCATGTCATGTGCACAGGTTAAACTGCCCATTGTCTAAGACTGGCTATTTTCAGATTACGCAGTATTCCTGTTTAATAGTTGGGTTTATGTTTGTAGAAAGCTTTAGAGCTGTTTCATTATTTAATTTTTCATAGTACCAGAACTTTCACTGATATAATGTATCTGGTCTTATTGAAATTTCTTTTAGATTCCTTCCTTCCCACTAAACTGTTAGCTTCAAGAATGAAAAGATGATATTTGTATTTTCAGTGTGCTCATTTCAGAATCTATTAGAGTTTCTGGGACAGAGCAGGGTGTTTGGGAAAGTAAATCAGAAACAAAGGAAGGAAAGGAAGAAAGAAGGGAAGGAAGATGGGAAGGAGGAAGAAAGGAAAAGTTAGAGAAAGTTTATAACAGAGCAGTAAAAAACAGTATCACCCTGATTTTATACATGTGAACATTGAGAAGAAAATACAGACATTAAACCCAGGGTCTTAACTAAGGTCCAGTGATTTAAGGCACGTGTTCATTCTACTGTAACTTATCAAAGAGGCAAACATTTTATTCTTTGGGGAAAATTTTACTTGTCTTATAAGTTTTTCCAAAAGTCAGTATTAGAATGATCTCTTCTGCTTTTGTAAGTTCCCGTATTAAATGTTGTGTTTATGTGGCTAATTTGGGGCACTACAGCTACTCAAGTATTTAATTACATAACTGGATTGCTCTAGTGGTGGAAAGGACTACTTGAATCATTGCAAATTATATGCAGTATTCTGACTACTTTTGCACAATGTAAAATAAAGGCATTATTCTTCAATAAATCTCTAGTTTAAGCCAGTTAGTATGTGCTTTGCACTCTACATGAATTGTCTCCTTTAGTATACAAAACCTAGATGAAGGGGCTATTTTGTCATTTTGTGAACAAAACTGAAACAAAAACTGCCAAATAATTTGTCTGGTTAGAAAACTGCAGTTAGGAAAAAAGGAAAAAAATTGCATGATTAGTATTAACTACCAAGTGATCTAAGAGTGGAGCCCACATTCCTCAATATAAGCTTATTGTTTTCAGTAAAAGATTTTTAAAGTAAAAAAAACAAAAACAAAACTTTTTCAGAATGTCCATTCTTTTCTTTTTTTCTTTTTTCTTTTAAGAAAGGCATTAGGGTACCTGGGTGGCTCACTGAGTTAAATGTCCGACTTCAGCTCAGGTCATGATCCCACAGGTCATGGGTTCAAGCCCTGCATTGGGCTCTGTGCTGACAGCTCAGAACCTGGAGCCTGCTTCAGATTCTGTGTCCTCTCTCTCTGCCCCTCCCCAGCTCGTGCTCTAACTTTCTCCCTCTCAAAGATAAATAAACATTCAAAAATTAAAAAAAGAAAAAAAGAAAGGCAGACTGCCATACACAGCACTTCATTTGGATGTGTCTGGAGTCTTGGAAGCTTGCCTACCCAGCAAACAGACCTTGAGAGCTTCTAGGGAGGTTCTAGCAGGAGAGTATATCTACTCCTGTACCCTTGACCGAAAAAGCACCCCCTCTATCTAGTAGGTAACCCTCTTCCAAGGAAGCAGGCAGCTTCAGGAGTGATGCACATGGAGCCATGAGGGAGCAAGGGGACACCCACCTTAACCAACCAGACTAGTTGAATCAACCCCAATCATTTTTGACTAGAGTGGCTCTTGCAAAGTTATAAAATTGCAATTGAAGACTTGATTATAAGGTTTGCTAAAGGGATGAAAGAAAAAAGGTGGCAGAGCAAAGGGGAAAACGGTCAAATTCCAGAGAAATGAAGGCAGAATATATATAAGCAACTCATGGTACTGAAGCTGTATGAGAAAGAATACGGGAATGAAGAAAGAAAATAGCGCAGTGTTGCTAAACTACGTTAAGAGTAACACTTACCTGGGCATGTGAATTTTTTAACAACAATTTAAAATATTTGGATTTTAATAGTAACCAAAAAGTGTATGATGTTAGAAATCATGGAAAAGAATGAAAAAAATCACCATATCCCATGAGAATATTGGTATATTTGCAACATAGCGAAGCTGACTAACACTATATGGGGCTTTCTCCTGTTTCCCCCATTGCCTGTATCTTCAAGGGTAGGAAATTCTCTATTTTGTACTCTGCATGAGCTCTAACTATGTGCCGAAAACTGTTCTACAGTAGCTTTTGTCATCAATTGGTAGGCATATGAATAGGATAACTTATAGAATATCTCATTCCCATTGATAAAATATTCCATATTAATTCATTGTTTAAAACATGACAGAAAATAAAAATTGACTAGTAAATGATCTGGTGGATCAAATATTTCTACTTTTGCACAATGGGGTATATATATTTTGAGGGAAAAAAGTGGGACAAGGGAATTTCAAAACAGCATCCTTCTCAACCATCATTAACTCACACACAAAAATGACTACCTGGTATGGTGATACTTGATTAAAATTGTGGTCAGATGACTATGGCTCTTCCTAGGCAATTTGGAAACAAATAAATTATGTCCTTTTTTGGCTTGATTTGTTTTATACTATGTACTGGTAAAATATGTTAGCTGTCAAAATGTCACTTTTCATTGTTATAATATCTAAATAAATGTATTTTTGTTATTTCTCATGGACACTGTAATGAATTTTTCTCACCCTTTGGGATATTTAGTATACTTTTGTTTATTTATTAAAAGAATAAAAATCAAATAACCAAACAAAAAACAAACAAACAAAAAAAACATTAGCTACCAGTAAGAACAACAGATAAAATAACAAAGGATATAGAAAGATGATGTCATAATCTACAATCTGATCAATTTGTAGATTTTTCAGTAATTCTTTCAACATAGTCCAGCACCTTATAAGTGTTCATCTTTGTAATCTTTGTTTTAAAATATGTTTAATGTTTATTTATTTTTGAGAGACAGAGACAGAGTGTGATCTGGGAACAGGCAGAGAGAGAGGAAGACAGAATCTGAAGCAGGCTCCAGGCTCTGAGCTGTCAGCACAGAGCCCAACGCGGGGCTCGAACTCAAAGACCTCGAGACCATGACCTGAGCTAAAGTTAGACGCTTAACCAAGCAGCCACCTAGGTGCCCCTGTAATCTTAACAATTCTATGAGTAATTAACTATTTATGCATCCTTTATACCAAAGAAAGTAAAACTAAGAACAGTACATATAAATTCATACAACCAGGAAATGACATCAGAATTTCAACTCGGAAAAAAATTGACACTGTAATATAGTCAGTCTCTCCTCAAGTTCTCTGAATTTGGCTTGGAAATCTGTGCAGTTTCAGAAGCCTGATCCAGATGTTTAGAGGTACACGGTCATTTGCAAGTCCTATTCCCTGAAACCAAGATTCAGTAGCTCTCATGAGTTTCACAGGGATTCCATATTTTTGGTAAGTAGCCCATGAAAATTGATGCATGTGATTCTCAATCATGCTTTGAGAATCCATTGTGTGAAGAATAAAATTTAAATTTTTTATCCAGACCCTTAAGGCCTTTCATAATTTTTCTACAGAATACTTTTGCTGAAAATGTGTTTGACAATCAGGCAATAGGCTCACCTAATTGTTTCCGTCTGTACATATGGTCTTTTTCCAGGATGCCAGCATCCTCCACTGTCATGTATCCATTCAAGACATGAATGAAAAAGCCATCTCTTTGCCCTCTTGATGCCTAAAGATGATTTAATTTCACTTTCTAAACTCCTGGGATACTCATATGACCCTTCGCAGATCCTGCCTTGGTTTTAGCCATTTGTGTTCAAATTCTGTCTCTCCAATTTAATAATAAAGTTTTGGAAATCAAGAACCAAATTTTATTCAATGTTTTATTACAGACAATGAGAGGCAGAGCGATTTCCACAGAGAAGGCTTTCACTAAACATTTTGCGATGAAGTCCCCTTTTCATGCCTTGTGCTACCACTAATCCAGTCTGTATCATATCTTTGTAATTTTAAAATGACTATACTCACTCGGACTCTTCATTTTTGGTATCCATTGTGGCTTAGGTGTGAGACTGGTTGTATCGACAGCATAATGGAAAGGATGGAACTACATTCAGCTATATTCTTGGATATCATGCTAATATTGGCATAAATATAAGTATATATAGTATCTGTAGAGGGCAATGGCACCAAAAAAATAGTATATTTACCTCCTTCTTTGGCCAAGTGTAAGCACAGAAACTCTGTAAATTCTAGGATAAGAAAGAAGAGAAACTCCTCTCTTCACTCCCAGAAGAGCCCTTTGCTAATACTAAGGAGAACTAGAGCTTGATCTACCTCATAGATTCTCCATCACTTCTCCAAAGAGAGAAAGGCAATTTTAGAGCACTGTAACTCATGAAGAGCAACCAAGTTTCATGTATCAAAGTATACTTTAAAAAAAATGTAAAAATTACTTATAATGAGAAGATCAGGCTTTTGTTAGAAGAGAAAGCAAAAAGGCAGACAGAACACAGGTTGCCCCAAATCTCTGCTGGCTACTCTAGCTAAGGATGTGGCAGTCATGCATAGAGCTTTCCAGTCACATGTGGCACAGCGGAAGACAAATATTCAGAGCCCTAGTATTTAAAAGTGCGGAAACTTCCTGAGTAAAAATAGCAGAAACAAATATGGTAAAGCAATAGATTAGTTCCTTGTTATGTTAAATACCATTTCAGTTTTTTTAAAAATCAGGCAAACAAAACACTTCACCTAATGAAAATATTTACCTGTGGAGAAATTAACACATAACTCATAGCGAGTTTATTATAGTCAAAAATTATAGCCACTATGTGAAGCACGTTTTAGTCCATAAAGCATCACAGATCATTTAAGTATTTTACCTAAAAGGAATCAAGGATTTAAAATCTAGAATTAATTTAGCTAATACGAGAGAACAAGTTTGGTTTTGCCCCAACCTTTTATTTTTAAAGTTATCAAACCTACAGAAAAAAAAATGGTTTGATACATAACTGTTTCTCTTTACCTGAATTCACCAGTTGTTCATATTTTGCCACTTTTGCTTTATTTCTAAATATAGCCTTTATTTTCTCTGACTTATTTGAAAGTAAGTTACATGCACAATGACTCTTTTTCAGCATATGTCTACTAAAAATAAGGATATTCTCTTTATATAATTTCAATCCTAAAAATGTACCTAAGAAAATTACAATAATCCTATAATGTTCTCTAACAGACTGCCTATATTCAGATTTTTTTAAATGTTCCAATGTCTTTTATATCTGTTTATTCTTCCATGTAATCCAGATTCGTACACCGCATTCAATTATTATGATTCTCTTTCTTGTTTTTTGCTGTTGTTGTTGTTGTTTTTTAGAATAAGCCAGGTCACTTGTGTTACAGAATTTCAACCTTCTAGATTTATCTAGTGTTTGTGGCATTGTTTAAGTTTTTCTTATTTCAGAATCCTATAAACAGGAATTAGGTGCTGAAAGCTTTATTAGATTCAGGTTGCGCATTACTGAAAAATACATTTCAAGGCTGATTCTCTGTATTTCATATGGCATCACGTCAAAAGGCATATATCAAGTTGCCCCAGTATCAGTGATGTTAAGTTTGGTCCTATGGTTAAAGTGGTTACAGTGATGACTGCTAATTTTCTGCATTATATTTCCTTTATTATAATTAGTAGGTATACTTGGCTAAGCAATCTGGGGAGTTATATCTGGTGCTATACAAATATCCTGTTCTGCAATAACCTCTCATCCAATGATTTATCCTCCATTGATGATTCATGCCTGATTATATTACACTGCAGGTTGGAAAATAACTATTTTTATAATTCTATCTTATTTTTAGATACATTAGCCAGCATTCTTCTATAAAGAAAAGCTTTTCTTTTTTCAACCTAGTCGGGCTTCTTTTTTATGTCATATGCTAAATTTGTCTCCCTGCCTCCCCCACAAAAACTTTAAAGTTTGGATTCCTTCTGGAGTTAAATCCTGTGATTAAATATGCAGCCCACTGAAGAGGCAGGTGAAGAGCTAAATGACCCTATCACTCTGTGATTTTAGACCTAACGTGAACCTTAAAAATCTGCCCTTAAGTAAAATCTTAAGTTTAATTGAATTGGTATCTAAACATTTAGTCAAAAATAATTTTAAAAATAAATAAATAAATATTAAGTCACATATGGGTGATGTGTTATGCATGCTTTTGTGTTATGACTTACCAAATAATATTCCTTGGGTTCTAAAAATCTTATCACTTTTATTTAGAATCACATTTGGAAGAATCTAGAAAACCTGAACATTTCCAGCTTTTTCATCAGACAGATTATGTCATTTCTTTACTTTGGACATCAATATAAGCAAATTCATCTTAAGAGGACATGGAGGAATGATTCCAATTTGAGATCAAAATTAAATATTTAAACATACCTTTCAATAGTGTTATGATTATCAATATGGTTTTATTGTTAATTGAGTATATGCTTTCAAGCACATATGAACCACACAACAAAATGAAGCATCATCATAATATTTAGAAGAGAATATGTGGGTTCTGATTTCTCTCAAAAAAACTTCTACCTTCCCAGTCTGTAGCCACAATAGTTCAGTTGGAGTAGAAAGTTGAAATAATAATAATTAGGGGCACATGGGTGGCTCAGTCTGTTGGCATCCAACTTCAGCTCAGGTCATGATCTCACAGCTCATGAGTTTGAGCCCCACGTCGGGCTGTGTGCTGACAGCTCAGAGTCTGGAGCCTGCTTCAACATTCTGTGTCTCCTTCTCCCTCTGCCCCTCCCCCACTCATGCTCTGTCTCCCTCTGTCTCAATAATAAACATTTAAAAAAATAAAAAAGGAAGAAATAATAATAATTAGTGTCTTGTAATTAATTTTATTATTCAAGGGCAACCAAACTACTGTCTTTATTACAGCATTGCAAAATGTGTCTCTTAAACTATCTATTCTTAGTAACTAAAACAAGATTTGAAACATTTTGAGGTTTGGAAATAAGTCCCTACAGATCACCTATTACATTGTAGGCTCTTTGATTTTGCTCAGGTCTTCATAAAGACACTCTTAAAAATATACAAAGGATTTACTGAGAAAAATACCGCATCATTTACGTCCTTATTCACAAAAATAACATGTGGGTTTTGGTAATTTAGAAGAAAATGCATAGTGGAGTTATTCCTTCATTCATTTATTCAAAATTTTTTTGTCTGATTTTGAAGACCTCTTAGGTCTCCTGTGCCATTAGGTAGACTATCTTTATACCTTCCTAGTTTGCAGTTCAATCGTTGATCCTGTTTCTCTACAAGGCAAAGTCTCTACTCTCCAAATTACATTGTTTCACTCCTACTGTATGTTAGCAGGTGTACTAACTTGTTCCTTATGTTTTTTTTTTCTTTTTAAATAAATAAATGCATTTACAATTATGAGCACTGTATTTCTCTTACTTAAGAAACAATTTTTGTCAGTTCCTGTTATTTTAATTATATCTCTGCTCTCACATTTCTTACCTTTAAGCCATTTCCTTATGATTTACTCTATCCTTCATACACATTCAAGCCTCAAGCAAACCAGATCAGTGAAACACTGTTTATGGAATATTGTATGTTAATAAGTACTCTGCTCAAAATACATGTCACTCATCTTTTCTACTCTGGTTTTCTTTGTCTTCAAATTCACAGATAAATTTCATACTATCCATTTACAAACTTAGTCATGTATCCCCTATTTTTGCTCAACAAAACTCTGCAGCTATGATAGTGAAGAAATCTAAAAGTACTATTCTTCTGTCTTTATTATAAAATAAAAGGTAGAGGGGAAAATATATTTCCATTTTCCTTTCACTTTGTAGTTTTGCCCAGAGTTCTTCTCCCTCTACTCTAAGAGCAGAAAAATCGTGAAATTGGGAGTCACACAAAATTGCTTTGGAATTTCTGTTTTGCCGAGTAAAGGAAGGTTATGGGATGAACTATGTCCCCCCCCCCAAAAAATATGTTTTTTGCCTCACAAAAAAATGTGTTGAAATTCTACTGCCCAGGGGCGCCTGGGTGGCTCAGTCGGTTAAGCGTTCGAGTTCAACTCAGGTTCCGATCTCGCGGTCCGTGAGTTCGAGCCCCACGTCAGGCTCTGGGCTGATGGCTCAGAGCCTGGAGCCTGCTTCAGATTCTGTGTCTCCCTCTCTCTCTGCCCCTCCCCCGTTGATGCTCTGTCTCTCTCTGTCTCAAAAATAAATAAACGCTAAAAAAAAAAAGAAAAAAAAAAAAGAAATTCTACTGCCCAGTACCTCAGAACGTGACTTTATTTGGAAACAGCATCATTGCAGATACAATTAATTAAGATCAGATCATACTCAAGAATGGTAGGCCTCTACTGGTGTCCTTGTAAGAGAATGGTCATGTGAAGACTCACAGACACAGGGAGGATGAGTGTGTGAAAAAGGAGATAGACACCAGATGAAGTATCTTCAAGCCAAGAAAGACCAAGGATCACTAGCTGTCACCAAGCTCTAGAAGAAAATAATGGAATAGATTTCTCCTTAGTGCCCTTAGAAGGAACCAACTCTGCCATAGTTTTTAGACTTTTAGCCTCCAGAACCATGAGAAAATATATTTCTGTTGTTTTAAGCCACTCAGTTTGTGGTACTTTGCTTTGGAAACCCTAGGAAGTTGATCCAGTGGGAAAGTTATGAATTTTATCAGTTACTAAAATCCTCCTTCTGTAAACTCAAGGTAGGAAACCAATCTTCCTGTATTGAAATGTTGTTTTTTTTTTTCTAATTTTTTAACGTTTATTTGTTATTGAGAGACAGAGAGAGACTATGAGCATGGGAGGGGCAGAGAGAGGAGGAGACACAGAATCTGAAGCAGGCTCCAGGCTCCGAGCTGTCAGCACAGAGCCTGACGTGGGGCTTGAACCCACAAACTGCGAGACCACCACCTGAGCCAGTGTCGGACGCCCAACTGACTGAGCCACCCAGATGCCTTGAAGTGTTGTAATTATTAACAATACTTGATGCATGCCATCTGTATACATAGCATACACACACATATACACACAGTACTTGTAATTAGTAGTAATCTAAAAATTTGCCAAATATTTGATTTTAAGTAAAATATAGATGGTCAGAGCTATAAACTTGTTATAATATGACAATGATTAGAGAATTTCTTAACTACCATTTAATGTTCAAGAGGCAAAGAAACAGTTATCCAAAGACACCCTTTGATTTTCCTGGGCTAAGGGGTCATATATCACCTGCCCTAAGAGAATCTGTGTTTCCTGATAAGGAAAGAACTATGCGAAAAGATCAGGCTTGGGGAAACCAACAGGTCTACTGTAGGATTTCCATCCTAATGAGCCTATCTGTAAATTGGCTATATTTTATTATTGGCCAGCACAGTAGTTTAGCAACTTTAGAAAGGTAATGAGTGGATTATGGTCTGTGAGCGACAAGAATCACCATCAAAGAATAAAATAGAAACTAGGGCTATAACGACATAGAATAACCACCTCCTACTTCCTTGGGACCTTGAGCAAACAGAGAACCTTGCCTAAAACGAATTGTTAGTTGCGAAGCAGAGAATAATCAGAGGGCTTTATGTGAGCACTGCTAGAAATGCTGGAGAATATTTGTAAAGTGGTACACTCTCCCCCCATCTTAATACATGAAGAAGAGTGTGCAGTGTTACTTTGAATGTGGCATTTTTGTATTCAGTAACAGGTGAAGGGCTGGGCGCATTAATAAGAAACTTACCAAATGAAATGTAACAGTACTTTGATGTCTATATCTAAACAAGTATTTTCTTTCAGTCATCATTGATGCTGATATATTTCCATTATTTTAAGTCTTTAAGTTGTTTTTTTCTTTTTATTTGTAAGAAAAAAAACTTTCAGAACTGAATTTGATAAATAATGTGATGAAGAAATAGAACCTAGTGTAGGAAGATCAGGAACCAATGACCTAAGATCTGCCCGTTGAATTCATTTAGCATTTCATTGAGCCCAACCTCTCCTGTTTTGTGTAATTTGTTTCTGAGTTTGACACTTGTCTGTGACTCTGAGAGTGGTGACCTTTTACAGGTAAATGCTGAAGTATGAAATTCTTACTTTCTTGCCTCACCTTGGAATACACCTCTATGTGTATTTCATATTCCAGGGCTAACTTGCAAAATTAAGCCGTGGTCAGGACTGGCTGTATTCACATCCATACTTAGGAAATAGGTACTTCCATTTCCCTGTTCTACTTCCTGACCGCTTTCCCCAGCAAACTTTTCCCTGGTAGAGCTCGCCTCCCTGATCTGCTTCAGAGGAATCTAACCTGAGACAGTTATATGGGTTGCATTAAAAAGACCACCCTTGTTCTTTAAATCATAAACTCGCTGTCACTACAATTCACTAATAGGAGTTTTGGCAATGTCTGAGCAGGAAGAGTGGTGTGTGGCTTCTTGTATAGTAGTAGAGAACTAATTTCAGGAGGAAAGATTCAAAAGTGGTTGAGGTGATTAGGCTTTAAAGTCGAAAGCTGAGTTCCATTTCAGTTTGTCAACTGACTAGTGTTAAGACTTTGGATAAGTATCTTATTCCCTCCAGGCTTTAATTTCTTCATCTGTAACAGGGAGATAATAAGAATACTCACCTTCAGAGTTCACCTAAGGAGTAGTAAGATCATCACAGCAAGAGTTTATCACAGGGCTCAGCACGTGGTAAACATTCAACAAATGTATCCATTATTAATACTGTAAGTTTAGGATAATATATGAGAACTAAATACTTTATAATCATGTTACAGACACACAAGGGAATCTGAGATCATTCAAATTTTATAGGCTGAGATTTTACAAGTTGTGTATTTCCAACAGTAATCCATCTTCTATAGAATGCCTATAATTTGGAGGTTGAAAACTTGTAACTTAGGAATGTTGTCTCTTACTCATTAACACTTTATAGTTTGCAAAGTATAATCATGTATTTCTCCATTCTATGATTTGCATTAAAATTCAATTCTGTAAAATGCTATGTGTATATTACATATTAAATGGATTAACACAAAGCCAAACTGTTACATAAAGAAATTTTCGTGTAGAAATTTCATGTGAACTTCAATGAAGTACTTTAAATTTCTCAGACCTACAAAGCCATTACAATATCTGGTGACTCCAAGTGTGCAATGTTCACAGTTGTTTACCGTTCAAAATATTTCCAAATATGTATAAAATAGACCAAGATGTATTTTGCCAAGATTATTTTCCCTTGATTTTTAAAACAATGCGTATGTGTTTGTGGAAGGAATTCTATCCATAGTAGTGGACATTCAGGATCTACTACATTTATGTTCATAGGATTTCATGCAACATTTGGTAGTGAAGACCTTATACTATACAGTCGTAAGACATAACTAATGCAATAACCTCATCCCAGGTGGCCCAGACCAATAGGTAACTTAACAGAGATACTCTTTTATCTGTATTTTAAAAAATAAATTGCATGCAAACAGAATTAGAAAAATCTGATATGGCAATACATAACAAAGAAAACAAAATTCTGAGTAATTTAATAAATCCTCAAATCCTAAAATGAACAATATCATGTGATAAAATGAAATCTTAAGTACTATTCAAAGAAGTATAGTATGGTGATCACAAGAATTATATATATTATATAATTTATGTGTGTGTATATGTGTATATATATATATATATATATATATAATTTTTTCACTATTGACGTTTTGTGGTACTAGAAAACTGGATTTATTATATAGAAAACTGGCTTAGGGTAGTTGCTTCAGATGATGCTTGATTTAGGACATCACTAAAACATCCAGGGAGCCTCTTGTTTTTCCCTTTTCCCACTGTCTGCCTCTGCCTGAGCTGCACATCGTGGGCTTTAAGGGTTACATACATCTGTGCTCATCAAGGATCTTTGCATGAGAGGAAGCACAGTGCATGAGAATCAGCATACCTTGGTGGACTCTGGAGATAGATTCCCTCCATTCAAAACCTTTTCTCATATGTAAATGGAAATAATAATAGTACCTAAACCATAGGCTTGATAAGAGGACTGAATGTGTTAATTTTTGTAAGACACTAAGAACAAATTCTAGAACAGAGAATGTACTATGTAAATTTCTGTTACATAAAAGTAAATGTTCCCCAGAATCTAACCCAGTATCAGACATAGAGCAGGTACCAAATAAATGGATGATAATGGAATAAAAAGCAGGACTCCCAGCAAAATTGAGCATAACCATAGGATGATTATCATGTCTGCGCCATATTGAGAAGGTTTGAGTGAGGATATTCACATTAGGCAAGAAATTACTCACTAAATTCGCAAGAACAAATCTCTTTCATAGACAAGAAAGAGTGAACTTGTTTTGTTTCTCTAGAGGTCAGAACTGGGACCAATGGACAGAGGATAATTGGGTAATTCTGGTAATCATGTCTACCCAATAATGTAGAATAGGCTGATGTTAAGCAGCAATTCCTGTCACTAGAAACATCTAAGCCGAACATAATAGAAATGGTCACTAAAATGTGAAGTATTCTAGAAAAAATTACTAGAAAAATATATAAATCCCTAAGTAGAATTTATCTACATATTTGGTGGCATATACTAAAACACAGAATGGTTTGGCAAACTCCTGCTCCTCTTTTATATCTGTCTAGACTCTTGAATGGCATGCTGATTTTGCCATCCTTGTTCTCATCATGTAAAAGTTAAGGAAGAAAATCATTAGGTACTGACAGTGACCAATAGACCAAGGTAAGTGTCAACGCAATGCAATTAGGTTAAGAAAGAATAAATGTGTTTTAAGATGAATGGGAGAAGACCCTGGCAAACTGATTTATTTCAACAAAAAAATGAAATTAAAGAACAGGAAAGAAGTTTTGGCAATATAATAATTATAGCATATGTATGGTTATGTGGCCAGGGTCCCAGGTATATCTGAAATCCACATTGCCATACTTTCTTCCAACAAGAGGAGTAAACTCTTGTACCCTTGGAGGAAAACTAGTAATGGAATACATGGAGGTCAGCCTGGAGTAGAAATGGGGATCAAAATGCTACTCTACAATTTATGCAAACTCTATAATGAAATTCAATGAGTCCTAGGGATCTAGAGCCTCTACATTCTCCTTTGGGACCCAATTCTAGTCTCTCACACTATTCTCAGACAGTCCTCTCCAATACTTGCTTAGTCATGCCATATACATGCACAAGTTAGATTCCGGGGAAAAACTACACCATTAAGGCAATGTAAACAAAACTTGCAAGCTTCTTGTCCCATGACTACTCCCTGCTGTCTGGAAAATCTCTGCATAGAAAATTTTATTTTTAACCTGACTTCCAAAACATGTCACTGAAGATATGCTATACACAAACCAGTTCACCATTTCATCTTCCAGCTTTGGGAAGAAAAGGGAGGGCTCAGAAAAACAACTTTGAATTCATCTCCCAAGTAAAAGCACTAAAAGGATGATTTTCACTTGCTACATGTGCTGGTTTGCTCTGATTTTTGTGTACTTCCTTTGGGAGACTGCTAATCATTTGTAAATTGCCTCTTATAAAATTGCTTTCTATATTTAAATCTTGAGGTTTTTTTTCGTAAATGTGCAGGTATTAAGCACATTTGAAAGCAGCATAAAATGATGCTGACTTGATCAACTAACCAACTTTTTAATAAGTAGTGCAATGTAACAAAATATTCCACCAATCCCATGTTGACATGCTTGTTGGATACATTTAATTCCCTTTTATATGATCTGGCTATATCTACTCAGAAAATTGTACAAAGAATTTAAGTATTATTCAATTACTCAAGAAATACTATTTAAATAACAAAAGCCAAAATATAAGTTTACCATATTTCTAGTTTGCAAGTGAAATCCAGATATTTGCTTAACTGTGTATGTACAGCTATGGCTATTTTTCTTTGAAAGCGTTGTTTTACTTAGCATGGATTTTCTACTTAAAAGCACTATAGAAAGGTGAACTTCCTAATGCATGCATATATCAATGGGTGTGAAAAACAGCAATGATAATAAAAGGGAAATTTATTAAGTATTATCCACTAGGCAATTGGGGTTTGCAAACCCCAATTTTGGACACTTTGTCCAAAACACCATGCCTACTCTGAGATATATTCCTCAACCTCAAATACAGATGAGCTTCTTTCTAAAAATTTCATTTTAAACAAGTTGTTCAAAAATAAAAACGTATTTTCTCACAATTTTATTGAAAATAATCATCATCACAAAAAAGAAAAAAAAAGTCACCAGGTATATTTTTAGGCATAAGAAGCACACAAAATTAATTGCATTTCTACTAACTATGATTATGCAGAAACCAAAATTAAACCCAATACCATTTATAACAGCTACAAAGAAAATAAGATACTTAGGCACGCAGTTCATAACACATACAAAGAATCTGTATTCTGAAAATTACAAAATGCTGAAAGAAATCAAAGGTGATCTAAATCAGCATGACATGTCAATGTACTGAAAACCTCAACATAATTAAAATGTCAATTCTCCCATAATGATTTATAGTTTTAACACAATTTCTATAAAAATTCTGACAAGATTTACTTTGAAGATATAGGCAAAATTATTCTGAAATTTATATTAAGAAGCAAAGTATTAAAGCTTTAATTGTTTAGCATGGTTAAATAATTTGTGTGGGGGGTGGAGAATAAAAGGGTAGGAATCAGTTTATCTGATTTCAAGACTTACTATTCACCTATAGAAATAAGGATTGTGTGGAAGGATAGATGTATAGATCAATGGAACAGAACACAAAAATAGACCTACAAGAAAATACTTAACTGATTTAACAAACATGCAAAAACAATTCAATGGAAGAAGGATAGCCTTTTCAACAAATGGTAAGAGAACACTGAACATCCATAGGCAAAGAAAATGAATGCTAGCCTCAGTCTCATACCTTATACAAAATTTAATGAAAAATGGGTAACAACTTAAATGTGAAATGTGAAACTATAAAAATACTGTTGGGAAAAAAAAAAAAAAAAGAAAGATAGAAAATTGCCAAGATCCAGATCTAGGCAACTGATTTTTGGGCATTACAAAAAAAAAAAAAAAATGTATGGTTCAAAATAAAAATCTGACAAATTGGATTTCATCAAAATTAAAAATATTTGGTCTGTGAAAGACTCTGCTAAGAGGATATAAAGACAAACTCCCTACTTGGGAAATATTTACAAGGCACATGTTATGCACTGAATATTGTATCCCCTCAAATTTCCATGTTGAAGCCCTAATCCCCAGTGTAGTATATTTGGAGCTGAGGCCTCTAAAAATTGTTTAAGGTTAAAATGAGGTCATTAAGATGGAACCCTCATCCAACAGATTCATGTATTTGTAAGGACAGACATCAGCTATGTGAGAACACAGTAAGAAGGTGGCAATCTGCAACCCAAGAAGAGCTCTCGGACATCGAACCCTATTGTCACCTTGATCTTGGAGTTTTCCTGGACAAATGCAAGAAGGTAAATTTCTGTTGTTTAAGCCACCCAGTCTGTGGTATTTTGTTTCGGCAGCATGAATTGACTGACATACCATATGTGGGACAAGAACTCTCAAGGTTTGACATAAAACTATCCAATTAGAAAATGAATAAATGGCATTACTTATTTCAAGGAACATAAAGATGGCAACTAAACTCATGAGCAAAAGTTCCACATCTTTAGCCACTGGAAAAAAAAATGTGTATTAAAACCACAGTAAGATATCATTACACACCTATCAAAATGGTTAAAAAAAAAAAAAACAGACAACAGTGATAATACCTAACGCTGACGACTATGCAAATAAACTGGAAGACTTGGTGGGAGTATAAAATGGTACAGTTACTCCAGAAAACATTTGGAAGCTTCTTATAACACTAAGCATACAATTATTATATGACCCAGTCATTGCATTCCTGGACATTTATCCCAGAGAAATGAAAACTCGTATTAACACAAAAACCTGAACATCAATGTTTATATTAGCTTTGTTTTCAATAGCCCAAAACTAGAATCAGCCTAGCTGCCCTTCAACAGAGGAATGGCTAAGCAGACTTTGCTGCACACACACCATGGAATACCACTCAGTAATGAAAGGGATGGACTCTTGGTGTATGCAACCACTGGGATGAACTTCAGAGAATTTTGCTGAGGTAAAACAGCTAATCCTAAAAAGTTATATATTGTAAGACTTCATTTATACATTGTGAAAGGATAGAACTTTAGAAATAGAGGACAGATTAGCGCTTTCCTAGGTTTAGGTGGGTGTGGTTATAAAAAGACTACAGGGATCCTTGCAGTGATAGAACTATTCTGTATATTGACTGTGATACTGGTGAATACATAAGCCCACCTATGAGATACACTTTTCTAAAATGAAACCGCACGCGCGCGCGCACACACACACACACACACACACACACACGAGTACAGGTAAAACCAGAGAAATCTGAATAAGATCAATGGATTGTATCAATACCAATATCCTGACTTCAATATTAGTTTTATAAAATTGTATCACTGAGGAAACTGGGTAAAACGTACATGAGCTATCTCTGTATAATTCCGTGTAACCGTAGATGAACCTATAATTAGTTAGCCCCATAAAAATTCTAGTTTAAAAGCTCAAGGGAAAAGAAAATTGTAAACCAGTTGACTGTCTTCCAATAATAGAGTAGTGATGTATAATCTGACACCTATCTATACCATGGATGATTATGTTGTAATTAAAATGAATGAGTTAGAGGTCTTCCTCCAAGTGATTTGGTGAAATTTCATGAAACATTGCTAAGTATAAAAAATAAAACATAAATTAATGGATACAACAGTTCCATATTCATAAAGCAATAACATGTATATAAATATGTAACTGACTATATGAGGATAAAAAAGCTTTCAGAATAATACATCGGGTGGCTGACATTAGTTTCCTGGTGGAGATGGGGAGAAGAGCAAACAAAAGTATGCAGTGAGCCAATTCCAGGTACCACATTTTCCACAAGAGTGGAAAAGCTAGCAAGTGTGCATCAGTCGACGTCGTCTCTTCCTCCCTCCCACCCCGAAATATAATAAATCTCCCAGAAACTCACCCAGAGTTATGCATCTCACTTACACATCTTACCCATCAGAATGGGGTCATATGGCCACCCTTAGATTCTGGAAAGGTAGGTATTTTTAAACAGACACATTGCTATCCCATGCAAATTAGGGTTATATTAGCTTTCTTAAGTGGAATAAAGATTAACTAAACAACCAGCAATATCTAGCACTATAAGTAAACATATATACCAAATGAGATAATAAAGATCATACGCTCATAAATGCACACAATATTCACAAAGTAACTACTCAACCAGCGCCTGTGTCTCCATTTGTAAATTAATGTGTATGGTTTTCCATGATCACTGATGTTTTCAAGCTATTGACAAGAATCAACATGTTGATTATTCACATTAATTCTCTTTAATTTGGGTAAAACACATGTAATTAATATCTATGCAAAAAGATCCATTTATACAAACATAGAACTATATATACACTCAGTGTCTGAATGAAACATAGAGATCATTCATTAAAATATAAAAAAAATTAAAAAGAATATACATGACCAATATGTCTATTCTCTAACATCATATATGTGTCACATAAAAATATCTGCATTAGTACATCCACTAATAAATTTTGAGGTAAGTAAAAACCTACTTGAGAAAGCAGTGATTAAAATGCAGAACATTCTGGGGCGCCTGGGTGGCGCAGTCGGTTAAGTGTCCGACTTCAGCCAGGTCACGATCTCGCGGTCCGTGAGTTCGAGCCCCGCGTCAGGCTCTGGGCTGATGGCTCAGAGCCTGGAGCCTGTTTCCCATTCTGTGTCTCCCTCTCTCTCTGCCCCTCCCCCATTCATGCTCTGTTTCTCTCTGTCCCAAAAATAAATAAACGTTGAAAAAAAAATTAAAAAAAAAATAAATAAATAAAATGCAGAACATTTTTTCTCTCATAGAATTGACTTTATAGTGTAGGGAGAGGAGGGAAAAAAATGCCATGTAAGTATAGATAAGCTGTTAAGAGCCACAAAGAAGAGATAAAGCAGAGTCAAGGGGACTTCTGAAAGAGGGTGACTATCTCAGTGTGGTTCTTACACAGAGGCCTAAAGCACCCGTGGGAGTGACAATTATCTGGGGACAGTGCTCCAGGTAAAGGAAAATCCGCGAAAGCCTGCAGCAGTAAAGTGCCCCATATGCAAACAACAACAAAAGGTCCCTGAGGCTGGAATGTAATGTGGAGAGAATGTAGTGGGAGAAGGTAAAATCAAAGAGGTGGTAGGGGGTAGATATGGTAAAGCCACTAGGCCATGATTAGAAAGGTTTCTTTTTGTTCTTAGTGCAATGAGAAGTCATTGAAAGGCTTTGAGCAGAGGAAAGATCTGCCATTTTTTTCCCAAGGATTTTTCTGGAGGCTGTGCCGAAAATAGACAGCAATGGGGCAATAGTAGACTCAGGCACCTGTTAGGGGGAAATGTAGTAATCAGAGCAGGAGATACCAGCTTTCCCTAGAATGGCAGCCATAGAGGGAGCAAGAATTTATGAGAATCTGTATATATTTCAAAGGTAACAAGAGATAGAGTTCATGTGTCTTTATGAGAAAAAAAAAATCAAAGATGACCATATAAATAGATGCTGTGATAAAAAGTTTACGCAACTCAATCCAGTAAGCACAAAAAACGGAGTGCATATGTCAAGGTCCTCTCAAGAAATATCAATCTATTCTGCAAGTTTAACAGGAAGACATTAATGAAGAGAAGTCATTCCTTATGGAATTGATAAGAGCTACTGAAAACCCAGAAACTAGCACCAGTAACAAGCTGTTATCAGATCTGGGTCTCTGGGTCTGAGTAAGAGAAAGGAACAGTGTTACCAAAGAAAGCAGCGGTGAGAATTGAAGCCATGGAGAAGGAAACCCATTCCCCTTTCCCTCCTTTTACAGAAGCTTCCATTGTAGTGGTATAGGACCACTGTGAAAGATGTAGCTGCAGAAGGAGGGGTAAAGGGAAGAAATATCGCAACTTACTTTCTCTCAGCTTTCTAATCTACCTATAGTCCCTGTTGCTAAATTCATTGAGAAGCTGATTAGCTAGGGAACATGGGTGGGCATCAAGAAGAGGTTAGAGTGGTTCTGAGAAGAGGTGGCGGGGGGGGGGTGGTTGGGGATGGAAGATAACCAGTAAAGAGGGTACAATAAGCTTTATCTTCGGGGTTATCAAGTAAAAGGCCACAAATGTAGGAATATTGGTAGTTTCTTAATTAGTGAGTACATATTTATAAGGCGATAAAAAGGTAAGAGTCATGGTTAATCCACTACATCCACTTGGAAGAGAACAGAGAATAATCTTTCCACTGACATATGATAGCATTCTGTTTCATCAGAGCCTGACCCAAGTATGTGGCTGACTTAGCACATTTCCTTCTTTTTACAAATTTTATTAATTTTTGATATTGCATAGCATTCATTAATACCTTCTCAATTGAAAACATTCAAAGCCCCTGTCGACTGAGCTCCAATTCAGATCCCCCAACTGCAACTATTTTTATAAGCATGCTAATGTATACTCTCAGCCCTTGTGCTAATATATTTAAATAAATGTATGCATAGTCAAAAGAAACTATATCTGTATCTATATATTAAATGAGACACCCAGCCCTGACTTCTCTCCTAAATTGAGACATTTGCATCTCACTAACTAGTAAACATCTCCACTTGGGTAGCTAATAGGCCCTCAACCTTCTGACTAGTCTTGATTCCTTTGATTCTTTCCTTTTTTTTTTTTTTTTTTTTTTGAAATCACTGGGAAAATGAGTAGAAAGCTCAAGTCTTTAAAAGATTAGCATTCATCAGAAGTGTTTTTTTATTAAAATCCTTTTATTTCTAATCAAGGGAGCATCAAATATCAGGTTTTACCCGCACTGGTTTCTCAGTCCTGTACTGGTGAAGGTTCCGCATCAATCATTGGAGAGGTCCAAGCAGAGCCTTGAGAGATTCCTCCACCATAAAACAAAACAGGTGACAAAGAGGCCTGTCCAAAGACAGCTCGAACAGTATTAAACAATGAAGGAATGAATGGAAAGAAAAAAAAAAAAAAAAACTCCACCCTCTCCATTCCATATTCTTGTTTTATTGCCTCATCAAAATTTATTTTAATTTTCTTTAACATTTATTTATTTTTTTTAATTTTTTTTTCAACGTTTATTTATTTTTGGGACAGAGAGAGAGACAGAGCATGAATGGGCGAGGGGCAGAGAGAGAGGGAGACACAGAATGGGAAACAGGCTCCAGGCTCTGAGCCATCAGCCCAGAGCCTGACGCGGGGCTCGAACTCACGGAACGCGAGATCGTGACCTGGCTGAAGTCGGACGCTTAACCGACTGCGCCACCCAGGCGCCCCCGTTTATTTATTTTTGAGAGAGAGAGAGAAACAGAGCATGAATGGGGGAGAGTCAGAGTAAGAGAGGGAGACACAGAATCCGAAACAGGTTCCAGGCTCCGCGCTGTCAGCACAGAGCCCAACGCGGGTCTCGAACTCATGGACCGTGAGATCATGACCTGAGCCAAAGTCGCTCGCTTAACCAACTGAGCCACCCAGGCGCCCATTCCTTATCAAAATTTAAATAAACATTCTTAACAGGATGAAGTAGCTTGGGTACTGAGGAAATAGAGCCCATCTGTGCTAGAATGTTTCAGGCACACCTGGAGGGGGTGCTCAAATATTCACCGATATAAAGTGTCATCCCACGGAAAATGTACAGACAAGGTCTCTCCTCCACAATTTTGTCCAAGTGTCCCTGACACACAACTAGAGCAGAAAAGATAGATCCGTGGAACAAAAAGGACTCACAGCAGACCCTATGGTGTGTAGGAATTTTATACATGATACAGTACAAACTGTATTCTGGGAAATCTAAGACAATGTATTGTATTTTTATTTAAAACAATTATCACTGACACATTTTAATGAGATAATACAAATAAACCACTTATTATTCTGAGTGGCATACGAATAGAGCCTGGTTATTCTCGTCATTAATGTGAAAATTAATTAATTTAGGTAATTACCGTACATTTCATACTTTTTGCCTAAAAAAAAAATCCCGAGCATAGAATTAATAATTATCTTCATCCTTTTAAAAAATTAGATGTCCTCCTCAGCATAATAATGAACAAGCTTTGCCTTTTTTCAAAACTAATTAAGAGTCACATTACAAGGATTCAGATTATATTTGAATTTTATTTGAGGTGACACTGCGTGTCCTCAAAGTGCATTTTTAAAGATGCAATAATGAAATGCCAACAAATTAAGAGTAATGGCTAATTGCTATTGACTAACCCAGGAAACGTTCCTATTAAGAGTATTTCCAAATTCTACACTGAAGATACAAAAATATAAAGAACCAAGAACTGCTTCGGTTATCTCAGAATACAAACAGTTTTTATAGATAGAACACAAATTGCATCTTTAAACTGAAGTCAAGGGATAAGTGTTGAGATTTTTAAAAGAAACTGTGCAACAAGCCACGCCATAAAAATGTGGGGCTGGCAGCTCGCTGTAAATTTGTCTGGCAGTTATGTCTGTAATCCTAAATCCAAGTTACTGAAACCCTGTAATACAATAATAATAAAAGCAATGCAGCGTGAGCACAAGGCCTGTCAGATTTATGACGAGACGGTGTCTTCCATGAAAGGAACACACCAAATCAAATTAGCAGAGGAGAGATTAATAGAATTTCATCAGTTTCTAGCATGGAGACGCTAAGCTGCCTCATAAATTTCCTGTGTCCTGAAAGGCAATGGCTTGAGCCCTTTCGAAGCCAAGCACATAAAAGACCACCACAAGTGGCCTTAGCTGTTGTGAGGTAAAGTTATTCTATGAGGCCTTAGTTGAGCAAGGGTTGGGGAGCAAGTCTCACAGACAACATCACTACCAGAGGGGCAGTATATCATGGTGGCTACAAGGCTGGACTTCAGAGCCAGATTGCTGGGCTTTGAATTCCGGTTCCTTCACCTACTAACTCAAGGACCTAAGGGAGTTTCTTAGCATCTCTCATTTGTGAAGTGGGTATAATAATAGTATAATGCTGATAGAGTCGTGAAGATTAATATAGTAAGTGCATTAGAAAGGTCCTCGTGGGGCGCCTGGGTGGCTCAGTCGGTTAAGCGTCCGACTTCAGCTCAGGTCACGATCTCGCGGTCCGTGAGTTCGAGCCCCGCGTGAGGCTTTGGGCGGATGACTCAGAGCCTGGAGCCTGCTTCCGATTCTGTGTCTCCCTCTCTCTCTGCGCCTCCCCCGTTCATGCTCTGTCTCTCTCTCTGTCTCAAAAATAAATAAAACGTTAAAAAAAAAAATTTTTTTTAAATAAAAAAAAAAAAAAAAAAAAAAAAAAAAAGGTCCTCGTAAGGTAGTTAATGTTACCAGCTATTACGTTCCAGCACCGTCTAACCCCTATCTGAATGATGCGGCTGATGAAATAAAGACAAAAGGAAAAATAAAAAACAAAATGGAGTTCTACAGTCCAGACTCGACTAAGGACGGGAGACATCAAGGTCTCCTTTAAGAAAGGATTTTCTATCACTGGCAGGAGAAGTGTGGCTTTAGGAAATTCTAAGTTTCCTATGGTTAGCATTCAAGCAAAGGTTAGTTGATGCTTTATGGAGATGAAATAAGCATTAGAGGTTGGCCTAAAGATCCCCTTTGTCTCCTTCAAAGCAAAGAGTTACAATAATAAAGACTTACATTTAAAAAAAGGGAGGATTATGGGCTACTTAGGAGTTAATCCCTCCAACAGAAAATCCCAACTCTGCTGGGTTTTTTAACTGCCTATTTTACTTAGTTAACACTACCCTGCCTTCGAAGGCATGGGATCTGCTTGTTTGGGTTTTGTTTGTTTCACTTAGAATTATTGAAATTCATTTGCTGTGACAATTTTAAAACTAACATGAGGTAACTCGAGAACGCAAGGGATTTTCAAAGGCATCACAGCACCAAATATTTGTACCTTTGGTCTAAAATTGCCTATTGCCAAATTGCTGTGATTTTTATGATGCTTCCCCATTTAGGGAAGAAGAAAAAGAAGCTGAGTGTACCTTTTCCCATGCAAAGGTGCAAAAGACAGAGATGTAAAAATGAGTCATGACCTAAGATAAAACAGCCAAACGAATTAACAGCATTATAAAGATCTACCACAGAGGTTATTCCTCGAGAGCCATACTGTCTTGGCCTGTTCTTATTTTTCAGCTAAAATTAAGATTGCTTCAGGGCACACCATACTTCTTTGTGCCTCGCTCAGTGGCTAGCACGGAACTGCACCTCTCTTCACCGGCATTCATTCTCTGCATGATCACAGCTGGTCTAGTCTTAAAAATGCCTTCTGTTTGATTCAGACACTTCTATATTCCTGCCCTCTCTCCTAACTTGAGTCAGGAGCTGCCGAGTCATTTAATTATCCAATATGCCTCAGAACATGCTCAAGTGAACTCCCGACTTTAAGCTCTGTAGTGGACTTCAAGGTCCAATGTAGTTGGTGCTCTATCCGGTGACCCTAAGATTCCTCTTGTTTTCTGTGCCAATCCCTCAAGCTTTGACATGCTTTGAGTCTAATAGACTGTACTTGTAACCTTCTGTTTTGGCTGCCCAGGCTGCTGTAACAAAATACCAGAGATTAGGTGGCTTCAATAACATTAATTTTTTTTTTCTCTCACTTCTAGAGGCTGGAAATTTTAAGATCAAGATGCCAACTGATTCGGTTCCTAGTGAAGACCCTCTTCCTGGTTTGCAAATGGCTGCCTTTCTTCAAAGTCCTCACACAGTGGAGAGAGTGATCTCTTTCTCTCCCTCTTATAAAACCACTAATCCCATCAAGATGGTTCCACTCTAATGAACTCATGTAACACTATCTCCCAAAGGCCTCATCTTCAAATACCATCACATTAGGGGTTAGGGTTTCAACATATGAATTTGGTAGGGGGAAGCAAAATTCAGTTCTTACGACCTTCTTTAAAAGGATAGCCCTTGGGCTACTGGAACTGCCTAGACGTCACAGGGAACCAGAAATGCCTGTGAGTTTATGCTTCTCTCCCCTTACCCCAGAAGATCATACCCAAACAGTCTTAAGGCAGGAAAAGCTCTGAGATGCAATTTATTCTCCAGAGCTCCTTTTGGATCATACACAGTCTAGGACTTAGCCTGCCATGGCATCCTTACTTGGCTTTCTCTGCTTCCCTTTCCTACTGCTCCCACTCTCTTAACAGTCTCTCTTGTGATTTCCTTAACAAATCACTTGCACACAACTCTTAATTTCAAGAATGGCTTCAAATCTCAGATGCCACCGATAACCTTTTCCTCTCCCAAAGGCTCCTTCACCAGTCCTTCTCTCTCAACAGCACCACCCGGTTCTCAGCCCTCAGACCTTGTCATCATGCTTGATTTCTGTTTTTCTCCGCTTTACGCATAATCTATCAGTCTTCCTGGCTCTACCTTCAAATTATACTCAGACACTGGCCATTTCACAGGACCTTCACTATTACTCTCTTAGTTAGGAGATAATACAATTACTATTTTTGAGAGCGAAAGGGAGTGCTACTAATAATTATGCAGCGATGACAGGTACAAACTAGGACACTTCCCAGCAAATGGGACATATGGTTCCCTTTAGCCCTATCTACTATCTCTCCCATTTGGACAGCTGCAAAACCTATTTGTCTACAGACTTGATGTATATCTATTCTCTAAATAGTAGCAAAAGTGACATTTTTAAAATGCAAATTAGTCATGCCACTCCCCTGTTCAAAAATCTTCCAATGTCTTCACATCACATTATAACAAAATCCAAACTCTTTACCAATGTGTAAAACGCCCCATATGACTTGGCATCTACAACATAGTGATTCCACAAGTCCATAGGTCATGCAATGCCCACAAGTATAGCTACCATTTGTCACTGTACAAACACTATTACAAAACCATGAACTACATTCTCTATGATATACCTTTTATTCCTGGGACTTATTCATTCCATAACTGGAAACCTGTACCTCACTCCCCTTCATCCATTTTGCCCATTTCTCCCACCTCTTGCCTCTCTGGGGAAGATGTGGAGAAAGAGGAACGCTGATGCACTGTTGGTGGGAATGTAACTTGGTACAGCCACTATGGAAAACAGTATGGAGGTTCCTCAAAAAATTAAGAATAGAAATACCATAAGATCCAGTAATTCCGCTGTTGGGCATTTACCCAAATAAATGAAAATAGTTCAAAAAGATATACGCACCCCTACAATTAATGCAGCATTATTTACAATAGCCAAGATATGGAAGCAACACAATATATAAACGGATAAAGAAGATATGATATACATATATATGTACATAGTATATACATACATACACAGACACAATGAAATATCACTTAGTCTTTGATGTTCTTTTAATACTCCAGGTACATTTAATACTCCAGGTACTTTAATACTCCAGGTACAATATTCAAGACCCAAATAGCTCCATGTCTTGATTACTTACTCCTCTCAGAGTTCTGTTAGGCTGTGTAAGATATCACCTGTCCACTTGACACACTGACCCTCTTCTCTGCTCTGCATTACATTGTAGCAGGTTGTTTTTTTTTTTAAGTTTTATTTATTTATTTTGAGAGAGAGACCGCAAGTATGGGAGGGGAAGAAAGAGGGAGAGAGAGATAATCCCAAGCAGGCTCCCCACAATCAGTGCAGAGCCCAATGCAGGGCTCGAATTCACGAACCATGAGATCATGACCTGAGTCTAAAACCAAGAGCTGGATCCTCAACCAGTTGAGGCCTCAACCAGGCAGCCCAGAAGTTATCTTTTTTAAGTTCATCTATTTATTTTTGAAAGAGACAGAGCATAAGCAGGGGAGGGGCAGAGAAAAAGGGAGAGGGAGAATCCCAAGTAGGCTCTGCACTGTCAGCACAGAGCGTGATGCAGAGTTCGATCTCACAAACCCTAAGATCATGACCTGAGCCAAAATCAAGAGTTGGGTGGTTATCCAGCTGAGCCACCCAGGTGCCCCACCTTTGTAGCTGCTATAACATGATGCATTACCTTTATTTGTTTATTCTTATAAGTGTCATCACCCCTTACTTAGGATGAGACTCCAGTTCAAAGACTTGCCCCTGGTCCCAGGAGCTGAAACAGAACTGGCATTCAAAAATATTTAAGTTACACTAATTCCCCATTAAGTTCTAAATTCCCTATTTAAGATTCATTTTTGTGCACTGCTTTAGCTAAGGTTCTTTTTAGTTTTCTAGAAAATATATAGATTCTAAAATTTACATCCATCCTCTAATCCCTTTTTATTTTAGAATTATAAGAAATTATAAGATTCAATTTCTAATGGATTTGATGATTAATTTAGGTACAAATGAATTATTCACATTTAAATGAATAATAAGAATAATTGGGAATGAAAATGTAAATATGTGAATTATGTAATGACAACATATATACAATTTCTCAAAAACACAATAGAAACCCTTTTTTTTAAATATTTATTTATTTTTGAGAGAGAGAGAGAGAGACAGAACATGAGTAGGGGAGGGGCAGAGAGAGGGAGAATTCGAAGCAGGCTACAGGCTCCCAGCTGTCAGCATAGACCCCTACGTGGGGCTCAAACTTGTGAACCACGATTTCATGACCTGAGCTGAAGTCAGATACTCAACCAACTAAGCCGCCCGAAACATATTCTCAGCCTTTGAAAACTTCTACATCTTGCCACCTTTTTTAAATCACAATTTGAAAGCATGGTCCTTTTATTTGTAATGAGCATACTTATAACAGCTAATATCTTTTAAATACCATGTTCCAGAGTATAATTTGGGCATGCATAATTCTGAGAAATGAGTTTTGGAAAGGTAGCCCAAAGCATTCCCTGCCCAAATCCTGAGAACTTACAGAAAATATTGACAACAACTTTTATTCATCCCCTCCCCCATTTATTCAACCTTTCTTACCTCTTCAGGACCTCTGTGCCACAACTGAAAAGTTTACTTCCCTTATATTTTAATTTTAAGCATATTGAGATGACTTCATCAGATTTAAAACAAAAATCTTTCTCCTGCTCAAGCTACTGCTCTTAGCCACTAACCTTTTTTTTTTTTTAAGTTTATTTATTTATCTTGAAAGGGAGAGACTGTGTGCAAGTGGAGGAGGGGCAGACAGGGAAGGAGACAGAATCTCAAGTAGGCTCCTTACTGTCAGCAAAAAGCCCGACCCAGGGCTCGAACTCGAACCGTGAGATCATGACATGAGCTGAAGTCAGACACTGAACCGACGGAGCAACCCAGGCATCCCTATGCACTAACCTATCTGTTTTACACATGCATATAAATATTTCAAAGGATGGAAGTTGAATCCCTAAGTTATTAGACACTGAGGTAAGTATACCCATCCCATAGTTTAGATGCTATATTCTACTAAGATGTACTAAGATGTATTCTACTTGTTAAACACCCATCCCCATCTTGATTTTTCTTCTATTTTATGCAATACATAAATATAAAGAACGAAGAAAAATAAAGAACAAAAGAGACTCTCACTGTAGTGAAAACAATCTAGATACATAGGGAGTAAAATATGAAAATCTTTTTTTTTTTAATTTTTTTTAACGTTTATTTATTTTTGGGACAGAGAGAGACAGAGCATGAACGGGCGAGGGGCAGAGAGAGAGGGAGACACAGAATCGGAAACAGGCTCCAGGCTCTGAGCCATCAGCCCAGAGCCTGACGCGGGGCTCGTACTCACGGACCGCGAGATCGTGACCTGGCTGAAGTCGGACGCTTAACCGACTGCGCCACCCAGGTGCCCCTGAAAATCTTTTTTTTTAATTTATTTTTTCTCTTTTTTTTATAAATTTTTTTAACGTTTATTAATTTTGAGACAGAGAGAGATAGAGCATGAACGGAGGAGGGTGAGAGAGAGAGGGAGACACAGAATCTGAAACAGGCTCCAGGCTCTGAGCTGTCAGCACAGAGCCCGATGCGGGGCTCGAACCCACGAATTGCAGATCTTGACCTGAGCTGAAGTCGGACGCTTAGCCGACTGAGCCACCCAGGTGCCCCTGAAAATCTTTATTTATGTCCCAAACCTCCAAACACCCTGAGGAAGAAGTCACTGTGAATAGTTTGGGGTAATGCTTGTCTCTTTCTTCTATATTTGTGTGCGTGTGTATACATGCATATATTTATTTACTTAAATGATATCATACTGCTGCACCGAGGTGGCTCGGTTGGCTAAGAATCAGGCCCTTGATTTCGGCTCAGGTCATGATCTCACATTACTGAGATCAAGCCCTGCACCCGGGCTCCAAGCTCAGCATGGAGCCTGCTTGGGATTCTCTCTCTCTCTCTCTCTCTCTCTCTCTCTCTCTCTCTCTCTCTGCTCCTCTGTGGCTTGCGCTCTCACTCTCTCAAAATAAACAATCATCTTTAATAACTAAGTAAAAAATGACATCATACCATATGTTTATGCTAGCATAGAGTTCCTCTTTAATTATAATGGCTGTTTTATATATTCCATAGCATATATGTATTACAGTTTTCCCTAGCCCTCTTTGATTGGCTTTATGCAATTTCCAATTTATAACTATGTTAAGAAATTTTTGCAACAAATATCCATGTAGATAAGTCTTTGCACCTACGTGTCTTCATGTGTAAGTTCCATAAAAGAACAAGTTCCGAGTGAACTGCTGTATTCAATTCTTCTTTTGATATATTCTGCTCACTTGCTCTCCAAGAAGATTGCCCCAATTTACATCCCAATTTACAGTAAGAGTATGTAAGAATAACACCTATTTCTTCAGTAGATACTGTCAATATTTTAGATTTTTTCCTACATAGTGGTTAAAAACCAATGTTTTATGGCTGTTTTAATTTGCATTACTCAGTCAAAAGTCCTCAGTTGACATCTTCAAAAAACAAAATATGATTCATTGATGTTATTGTGATACTAACATATTTAAACTTAGCCCCCCCTTTTTTTTACACTATTTGCCTCCTTGATTTGTTTTTCTTTTCACCTGATACTTTCTTGCCTATAGTAGTTTTGAAAGCATTTTCTTACTTCAACTTCCAAGTCTTCATTGTATATTAGATATATAATATCTATGCTAATATTAAACTTTTAGGTATTTAATATGCACATGTACACTTGATTTTTACTTGCAATGTCTGGAATTAATCAGTACTAATCACTGTTTCCCATAAAAGATGATGCACTTAATTACGATTTTCCCCACCCATCTCCTCCATGGTGAAATCCTTTTACTTTGAAATATTTTATTTCAGAGAAGATGCAGTATTCAAGTTAAGGTAAAACTTCCAGTTAAATGAGTAGATCGTAAGTGTACAATTTAATAAGTTTTTTCAAGTTTATTCATTTATTTTGAGAGAAAGACAGTGCACGTGAGCAGGGGAAGGACAGAGAGAGAGAGAGGGAAAGAGAGAATTCCAAGCAGACTGTGTACTCACTGTGGGGCTTGATAGCAAGAACTGTGAGATCGTGACCTGAGCCAAAACCAAGAGTCAGAAGCGTAACCAACTGAGTCACCCAGGCACCCCTAATAAGTTCTGATGAATGCAAACAGATGTATAACCACCACCTCAAAGTGCAGAACATTTTTATCACTTCAGAAAGTTCCCTTACACTCCGCTTCAGTCAACCACAAAATGCTTAGGCCACCACTATTTTCATTTCTGTCACCAAAGATCAATTTCATCTTTTCTTGAAATTCATTTCAATGAAATCGTAAGGTATGTACTGTTTACTCCATATCATTTAATTCAACATTAAGTTGTGAGGCTTCATCTATTGTTAATTATGTCACCAGTTTATTCTCTGCATTGCTGAACAGTATTCCATTACACGGATATACTTCAATGCTTTCATCCACCTTCTTGTTGATGGACATTTGAGATGCTATCAGTTATTAGCTATTATGAATTACGAAGACATGTGAAAGCCTTTCTGAGGGCACATGTTTTTATTCCTCTTCAGCAAATACCCAGGAAAACACACCATAGTATGGGAGGGGTATATTAACTATTAAACTTTAAATAAACAAACAAAAAACACAGGAGCACCTGGGTGTCTCAGGTGGTTAAGCAGCCCATTCTTGATTTCAGCTCAGGTCACGATCTCACTGTTTGTGACACTGAACCCTGCGTGGGGCTCTATGCTGACAACATGCAACCTGCTTAAGATTCTCTCTTTCCCTCTCCCTCTGCCCTTACCCAGATATATAACGCAATGCTACAAAATATATAATTTATCACTTACGTGATATATATACACATCACTTACGTATATATATATATATATATATATATATATATACACACACACGTATATGTATATATATACGTATATATATATATATATGTAACACAGTGCTACAAAATATATAATTTATCACTTACAAAGCAGTATTTTCTTATCTCTTTAAGGCTGTGCATATAAATGCATTATTATTTAAGATATCACAAGCATTTTCCCAGATTCAGCAGTTGGGCACTTCTTTATGTATTTCAGATTTTCTAAAACTATATAAACTGTAAAAGGTCAGGTAATTAAAATATATATATTTTAGGTCAGGTAATTTTATATATATATATATATATATATATATATATATATATATACACACACACACACACACATACACACACACACACACACACACACACACATACACACACGTATCATTCAATCTGCACAATAGTCCTAGAAAGTAGTATCTTATCAAGAGTTCCCTCCGGACAGTTGATTCCCAGAGCTGTTGGAGCAAAAGCCATTTTGCACTAAAACTTCCTTTCTTTGGTCACCAGCTGTTCTAGAAATTAACTGAAGCTCATACATGTTAATAAAAAAAAAAGGACAGTGGCAACTTGATTACAGTACAACAGATTCAGTTAGGAGCCAATGTTATGGTTGAAATGCAAGAGTGTAATTGGCTTTCAGCAGTATATTTTAGAAGATTTGATTAGCTACTTTGTTTGCCAAGTGCAGCTCCAGGACTCCTGGCTGGTCACAAAGAAGTTAGGACTAAATCCAACTGATATTCTAAAACCAAAGGCCTTGTATTCAACTTTCAGGACCAGCCTTGTCCCAGGATATAACTGTCTCTGTCTGAGAGTCTCTTCTCCACTTTTTCTGCTTTGTCTGCAGAAGAAATTATACAGTTCACCTAGGGGGTAAATCGCTCTTCCCAATTCCTGCCATCAGAGTGTATGAGATCCTGCTTAGATTTGTGAGAAACTACTACTGGCTGTGGCTCAGGACACTCCTGTTTCTTCCAAACCTATCTGTGGAGGACAGGAGGCAGCAATAATGTGTGTTGATATTTCACCTTTGCCTTATGAGTTTCTGTCCTCTATCTAAAGTCCAAGTCCTATTGGAGGAGAAAAACTTCCTCTTGTACCCCATACAACTAGAGTCCTTTATCAGTCCTTTGTCAGCCTAATTCAAGGAGAATTTATAGATAGTTTTTCAAAGCAACATTTCATATAAAAGCAGCTTTTTCTTCTTTTACACACACACACACCCATTCACATGCACACCTTTGCTATGTAAGATTATGCTAGCATCTCAGGAAAGGGAATTCTGAAATGGATTTCATAATATAGGTCAAGTAACATAATTATCTAGACACATTTTTTTCCTTTGCTTTATGGGAAATGTGTCTCTCCTATCATCACAAGACTGTCATTTAAAAAGCACATTGGTTCCAAATTCTCTTCCTTTTCTATAAATTCAGTGCAATAGATGTGGAATCAGAAACCCTTCACTGTGTATCTTCTCCATGAAAACAACCAGTTAACAGAGGTCACACGAAGTTCATCTTTTTGGTCATCTTCATGATCTTGCTGATTTCTCAAAACAATGTGAATACATTACAATTGTATAAGTGGACATTTTTCCCACACAGTTATAATTTAGTATTCAATAATAATGGTCCTCTGCGTTTGACTATTCTACTAAATGAGATTCCACACCAATGAATTTCTAAGGATGCCCTTTCTTCACATCTTAAAAATGAAATACTATTTTTCTTTCACTTTAAATATGTATATTTAACTGGAATTCGAAGTTTAACAGTACATATATTTTGCTTTGTAAAATACCGATTTCCCAAAAGATCGAAACTAAGTTGCATATATGTGGAAATAGAATAAGAACAGCAGCTAGCATTGACTGAATGCATACTGTGTGCAGACGGGGTTCTACTCACGTATTTCAAATCTACATCTTTGAAGTAGGGTCTATATCATCCATTTTTCTAATAGGGAAAAGTTAAGTAATATAAGTAACTTAAGTATCTTACCCAACATGACATAACTGTTAAGAATATGCACATATATTTGCATAATTAGGCTTTAATATAGGAAATAATACATTTTAATAAATTCCTATCTTATCTCAAACCACAGCCTTGAAAATAACCTAACTTATACCCTTAAAAATAACCTACAAAACACAATCTTGGTTTAACCCATTTTCAGGGATTACATAAAATGTAGTGACAATAGCAACATAATAATCAGGGGACTTTCGGTGCATTTTGACTTTCTTCAGAGACATAAGCCCCTACTTGTTACGTATTTCTCTTAAACTGAATACTATCGGCTGTAAATTCATGTGGGATTCGAATTTAAATTCTACATAAATCAACTGAGAAAAAGAAACATACTGATTATGGCGTTTTAAACAAATCTAAGGCTGGTATTGTCAGAGATCCTAAAAGCCGTAAGTGCTAAAGAAAAAAAGACAAACAAACAGAATTTGTTGGGTTTGCTTCAACTGCTTCCCCCAAATTTTATTTGGGGTAAAATGAAATTTGCTCTGGTTCTCAATTACACTGAATATTAGAAACAAGACTTTCTTTATATCCATTGAGTACTTTAAGCAGCAGACCTAAGGTTTTCTTGAAGTGGTATCTAAAAAGTAACTTGTCCAGGGATCCGTCGATGTTTGACTCTCAGTGGACATTCAGCTCCAGAGAAAGCGTCCGTTCTCTGTGAGGCCCAGTTGCCAGACTCAAGCACCAGCAGTATCTACTGAGAACTCAAGATATTGGAAACTGGCATCGTTGCGTGGGGCAAGATACACAACAGCTGTCTTTACTACACCTGGCACAAGCTCAGTTCTCCTCCACGTGAAATCCTACTAGAATTCCTGGGGGGAGTCACACGTGACTGCTCCATAGAATTCTTGGGGGGAATCATACATAACCACTCCATAAAACAAAATGAGTTTAATTTGACCAATGTGATGACAATTAAAAGACAGACAAACCACGGTAGACCTCATTTCTGTTCTACCTCAAAACTTAGAGCAAGACATTCTATCCATATTATTTTTCCTCTATTTTGATTTACAGCTTCTTTGGATTCTTTCCTAGAAGAGCTAAAAAATATCCACATTACAGAGGCTGAGGTTGCATTCATGCAGTGATTCTGTGAACATTTTGGAAGCTGATGAAAAGAATATGGATTTAATATGTCATGGCTTTAGCAAGGAGTTTAGAAAAAGGGTATTTGAAACAAATTAATTACATGGAAGGAAATGGATGAATGGCTGTGTGTGTTTTCTACAAGGAGAGACTAAGCTAGATGCTGTTCTTTGAATAACAAGAATTATTCACTTTGGAACTAGTTACTTAAAGACGATCTCACATTTTTATATCATCTCCAAAAGTAGCATGGTTTGGATACAAGTAATTTCCCATTATGTGTCTTCTTCCTGCATGGAGTACTGGGCAGGTCTGTGGAAAGAGGCACTCTGGGGGAGGAAAGGCGCTGATTCAGCCACATTCCTCCAGAAGCCTGGGGTTGACATTAAGTCTCTAGGGTAACTTTAAAGGAACCAAGGTCCCTTAGGGTTTATTATGGATCATTATGTTCCCAAGAGTCAGAGCTTTGGTCCTCCTCTTCTTTTACAATCACACAACAAAACACAGACTATGGGTCATGTGGGCATTTCTACCTTATCTACAGCCATTTGATTTAACTCATAATTATGTATATCAATGTTTTATACATTAATTTCTAAGTAGATTACAAATTCAGACATGATTTTTTCTATGCTTTTGTTAGCTGGGATCATTAGATTTTTTTGAAATCACAAAATTTACATAAAGTTGCAATTGTTTAGTAAGGCATATTTCCACTTTCTCAATTTCTTTTTCTTTTTATTTTTATTTTAGAGCGTGTGAGTGGCACAGAGGCAAAGAGGGGCAGAGGATGGGGGAAGATGGGGAGAGGGAGAGAGAGAGAGAGAGAAAGAATCTAAGCAGGCTCCACACTCAGCAAAGAGTCCCCATGCAGGGGTCAATCCCACAATTCTGGGATCATGACCTGAGCCAAAATCAAGAGTTGGACGCTCAACCAACTGAGCCATCTAAGTGTCCCTGTTGTCAACATTTTAAAGTAGAAATGACAAGTTAAAAAAGTTAGTTTGGGTCTTCCGTTCTTTCACTCCTGCATCTTATCACCTTTAATAATTGTGACATGATGAAAGATTCCAAATTAGAAATCAAAAGAAAATAATAATAAATCCTGAGTTTTGGTCTTGTCTGTGTTTCTATTACATGTATTAGTTTTAGTACATCAAGTACCCTCTTTGGGGCTCAGCATACTCATGTGTAAAATGAAGAAAGCTGGACTAAACCTCAAAGGTCCTTTTCAGCACAAATTCTATGAATCTTGTAATTACTTCCATTTTATGGTGCTTTGTGAAGTGCCCTTATTTAGTGAACAATTCAGGCCTATGTCCTTCTGAATCATTTTTCAATAGCACTGTTGCACCCAAGGGAGGGAAAACAATAACGAATGAACAGATTATTTGCTCATCATAATACATCTTTTGAAAATGTCAAATGCTCTGACAATATGCTTAAATGTCAAGCTTCTATTTTAACCTGTGGCTTTACATTGACACATTCTTCCTTTTCTTTATCCTTCCAATTGTTTTCTGATGATAAAATCAATACATTGTCATTATAAGTAATAGCTTACAAAACACACATTGAAGAGCATAAGAAAGAAAAAGTAATTACCTTTAATCTCACTATCGCAGAGATCCATTATCAAAATTATTCCTCTGGGCCCACCTGCCTGCGTGTGTGTAATGTAATTTTACAATATTAGATGAATTGTGCTTTCAATACTGTTTTGTAACCTACCTTTATTATATATAAATATTATGAACATATTTCCATGTTAATGAAGGTAAAATCTATGTCATTATTTTAATTGCTACAAGCTATTCCAATGTTGGAATATGCCACTATTTATTTAACTAAGCAAGAGATTGTTGGACAATTTAGCTGCTTCTAATGTTTGCTATTATAAGAAACTTTGAAGCATACATCCTTTTTCTTTAAACACGTCTGATTATTTCCTTGTATTCTATATACTTGAGAATCATACATTTCATTTTTGTTGTTTTTGTAGAGAGTAGATTGACCAAAGTATTTTTACCTCTACCTGATCCTATATAAATACTTTCCTGACCCAATGATTCAGCTTCTGATTCCTACTTCCTGAATGACTCTTCCTTAGACCTACAGCATCTACTATCTACTGCAGCCACACACACCCGCTGCCTTTCTCAGGGACTCAAGCATCGTTCCCTACCACAATGTCATCCCAGTAGTGTGGTTGTCTGACTAGGCTTCTAATCTCCCCTTTTGCTTTTTAATTTCTCCCATAATACTAGCTAAATCTTTCACTCCTTTGGCTATGTATTTTCCATTCTTATTCCCAATAATATACAAAACTTATATATCATCATGCGAACTGTATAGCTTTATTTTTTTTCCATACCATTGGGTGTCCAATAGAACTGGTTTATGCTGTTAATACTTGAATGTTGTGCATTTTATTTATAGTTTTATTTTATATAAAACTATTGCAGCCAATCCTTTAATCCCTTTATTTCAGACTTAGTCTATATGCACTTAAAGGATTAATTTCATAAGGAACATGAATAAAATAAAGGAAATCCTTTTCATATGATGTTGGCTGCTAAGTTTAGGCAAAGAGGCATGAACTTTTATAGTTTTTGAGATGTCTAAGTAAGGAAAATACAAATTCCTGCTATTCAGTGGATTCTATGGTCTCTCAAGTGCATTTTAGCTTCATTTAATTTTTAATCAATTCTTAAATTGATTTAAGAAAAATTGATTTTAAATTTAATTCAAAAATAATTACCTTTATCTTTCCTGCTGATAAAAGCTCATAATTGTGAAAAGACAGAAGCAATAATCTTATCTAATATAGCAATAGATAATTTTTGTGCTAGGGTAGGATTCAATATTCAGGGTCTATGTCCTGCCTATGCCCAGACAATGAACACAAAATTAGCAACATGTACTTTTCCAGAGCTTTAGAGTCCAAAAACCAAAGTGAACCTTCAGTGGAGGTCCTACATGATAGCCACTCTGGATTATATTCCTGGAAGTTAGATTATCAACTAGTTCAGAAATCCCGGGGAAACTGAAGAGAAAAAGAATGCAAATATCCAAGGATCAAGGAGAATGACCCAAACTGAGCCATCTAGAAAACTCTTTGGAGGAGGACAGAGAGAATAATAGTGAGAGACGCCAGTAAATGTAAATACGGGTAGATTAAGGGAAGAGGGAAAGACAGAGTTTACCAATTCCTGGAAGTTGTGATTAGAGGTAAAGAATAAAGAGAGAATTTGGAGAGATAAAAAAAAAATAATAATAATAATAATAACAATAACAATAACAACAACAACAACAACATTCCAAGAAAAGGCAAGCCAAGAGACAGATTTGAACCATAAATCTTACTTTGTTTTACAGCTAGTATTTACTAGAGATAGTACTGTTATTCCCAGGGCAATGGTTAAATTGTGCATAATAGGTTCAACGGGTTGAGCTGAGATGTTTAGACTGCTAGTGTAGTCAGTCTGGCTTAGGAGTGCACACACTTATACACACACAACACCTCCCATCATTCCTTCATAAAGTATATTTACACTCTTTTTTCCCCAATTTCATGAAAGGTGAAAGTGGTTGTTAAAAACAGAGGCAGAGAAGAGAAAAACAGTAATGGAGCAAATGACATGGTGTCTATTCCTGTGAATCACTGGGTTACAAAGGTTAATTCCAGGAACTGAAATATGTTTATAAAAGATGATGAGATTCTGGAAGAGTGCTAGAATCTGTGGAAACTATTTCCATAAGGTCTTTGTGTTACACTGCAACTGATGTGATGAAATAGGACATTTTCCTTCCACTCTGCTAATCCTAGCCTCTCCCTTTGACTTGGAGAAGCAGAGGTTAGCAGGACATAATATCCCATGGCATAAACAAAGATGCTCTTGGGGATGACCTTGAGCAGGTAATATAGTAGGTTTCCTTCTAACAGTTTTGCAGGTGACCAAGTTCACTTAGAAGAAACAGCCTTCCGAGGAAAGACAGACTTGGCAGATATTTCTGTGTGATAATTACAGTGCACTCAATGGAATGTGGTATATATATATATATATATATATATATATATATATATATAGCATATATATATATATATATATATATATATATATATATATATATATTGGGGGGAATTTCATCACATAATTGGGGTTTGTGGAAAGATAAAGGGTCTTGCCTGAAAAGTGGTGGCCATTGCAATCTAAAGCCATCATAATGTGAGTACAGTACATGGGTGGACCTAAGTCCTATTTGTAAACACAGACACAGGTACATTAGGTGATCTAAGGGTTACATATAGAAATATGCCAAGTTAAGTCAGAGGGGCCTCAACTATCATGTGAGTTGTTTTTATGATTGTGCAGAGTTTCCCCTTTGGTAAGTTCCATGATGATCTAGATCAATATGAAGTTGATTTGAAAGTCTAAACGATTTCATATGAGAAATATGAGGGATTCTAAGTCAGACAAAAACAGCCTGGTTCAGACACCAAACTGGTACTGTATACTGAGTCCATAATATTTTCATATACTTCCTAGAATAGTCTCAGAAAGGGAGCAAAGTCAATAATAGTCAACCATAGTCTTCCCAAGTCATATAAATCCAGACCTTGGGGCCCTGAAAGAGGCCTGCTATTTCTCTGATGGAATAGAGTATCACTGGCCTGCACCATCTAGAATAAACAGGTTTTGCTCCCAATCAGCATTCAGAACACAACTGTGATGTCTCCACATTAAATTGGGGACAAAGGAAGGAAAATTGCTATTTTGTTTAAGATATCAGTTTATGCCGTATGAGAATCAGGCCCCATGGGCAGAATATGGAAGCTAAGAATGAGACAAAAGAGGACAAAAACAACTTTGCATAATAATGTAAAGGGCCATCTTCCTAACTGCAGTATAATTTCCCAAAGTTTCCACTCCTCAAAATGAAGATACTAATTGATCTTAAACTGAGCTGTACTATTTTATCCTTAAGACATGCAGTTTTTCCTTGGGAATGTATGTATCTGAATGTTAGTGTTTTGTCCAGGAGCTATCCACCAGCAGGAAAGAATATCAAAATACCAAACTTGGATGGGGGCAGGGAGAGGAGCTCTAAAATCCATTCTAAATAGAAGATTTCTGTGAAGCATTTTGTCCAATTCCTTCTCTTTTGCTTAAACACTTACCAAACACTACAATTTGTTATTACTGCAAACAGGCTGCCATGGAGTAGTATCCTGATGGAAGGGGATAGTCATTGGGTAGGATTTCCCTGATGAGATACACATTTGCACCATAAGAGAGCAGTGTGCCTCTCCTCTCTCCCCCTAGTTCCCCTTCACTCCCCTCTCCTCTTGCTCTCTCTGGTGGGGTGACTACAAAAAAAGAACACAAAGTCGTTAATTAGAATGTTCTCAAGAGGGAAACCCTATGATAGTTTATTCTGCTCTTATCTTCAGTCCTTAGACTACAGAAAAGTCATTTTAACATCTAATTTCCAGGTCACTTTCCCCTCACTGTTGCAGTTTCCTCTGTTATCCTTCAAATTGCCATTAATTACATCATACATTAAAACCCACTGTTAGAAGTTATCATAGTGGCAAAAGTACCATTGAACGGGGCAATGCTAATTCTGTAGTCCTAAGCAGAAACTTAGCAAAGAGAACAAAGGGGTACAAAAGAGTGCCCATGAGGAACCTGGCATCAGGAGAGGGGCAGATTATATAGCACATCCCACTCCAGATCAGGAGGGAGATAGACTTCACTGTTGGCCAAATGCTCTATCAGAAGGCTATCCTTGTCCTAGGAAGGGGTGGGTATGGGGTGGGAAATCTACATCCCATCATTGGGTGGCATAGAGATCATCTAATTAACATATATTTGGGTTAGATAAATACAAGTTCCATAAATGAAAATCTTTAGAAATAGTTTATAATAAATATATACATATTTCAACAGTATTCCATGTAAGTAGACATTAATTTGGAAAGCAAGATGCTTGGACTATCCTCCCATAATCTTTACTCTGAAGAATGTATTTTGACACAATTATATTAAAGATAAAATTTTATCATATAGTTTCATATTACTCTGTAATAGTTCCATGGGGTTTCTCCCCCTGCCCCTTCATACCCCAAACGGTGAGTCCATTAGCCCGCAGCTATTGCAACATTATGATTGGATTTTGCCGCTGTCCCACATTTAAATGACTCCCTAAAGTCAGACATCAAAAAGGACCCACTCCTCAGGTAACAATGATAGAAATGGTCACCCTAACTTCTTATTGGGGGTGATAGCAATTATTTACTCTATTTTTCACATAGGTGGTATAGGTGGTAGTCTCATGGTAGAACCATGAGTAGCTCATAACATGGAATTGACTCCATCATCTCAAAATACCCTCACTTCATATTATAGCCTATTACAAAATAGCTTCTGTGAATTTTCTTCTATGTGATTATAGAACCCTAAATCAGTGCTCTACTTCTAAAGCTCAATGCGCTAAGCAGAGAGCACTCAATCCTCCCTTTTCCTCAACTAGTAGCCTTAAAAGTACAGCCTTAAAAGTAGCCTTAAAAGTGGCCTCTTTGTATATAGGCAAGGAAATTGTGGATTTTGTAAGAATAAAAAAGTAAATGAGCATTTGTGTATTTGAGACTAAGAATGTCAAATGTTGACGTCTTAGGGGATTTACACACATACAGATGGTTCCTAACTCATGATGGTTCAACTTACAATCTTTTGACCTCATGACGGTATAAAGGCGATATGCGTTCAGTAGAAACCATACTTCTAGTCTGGAATTTTGATCCTTTCCTAGCAGCAAGCCACAGCCAACAGTCAGCCACCCAATCACGAGGGTGAACAACTGATACACTTACAACCATTCTGCACCCATACATCCATTTCGTCCTTTACTTTCAGTACAGTATTCAGCAAATTACGTGATTTTCAATACTTAGTTATAAGATAGGTTTTGTGTTTGATGATTTTGCCCAACTGCAGGCTAATGTAAGTGATCTGAACATATTCCCTTTGATAAAAAATGAAAGAGTCATTGGAATAAAGGCAAAAATTATCATCTTTAGCCTTCCAGATTTTCATGGTATAAAGCCTAGTGTGTTAAGATTTTTACTGAGATAAGTAAATTTTACCTTCATCAGTCAATGGCATTTGAATAAAATACGACACCACTGCTATTGGTTCACAATGGGAAATCTATAGTAAATTGAAAATTAATTAGTAAATTAATTGAAAGTCTTCTGAACTATAGTCTTTCATTTCTCTTTTGAATCTTGCCTGGGGAGAGCCACAAAATCACGCCCTTTTTGGCACCAGTTTTTCATTATGCCTTTCATTTTTGAATCTCTAAATAAAATATAAGAGATCTCATATTCTGTGCGAAAAGAGAATAATTTTTTTTTTCTCTTCCACTGTCCCCCACCTGCTATAGTAATCAAGCACGGCAGTCATGGGTTGGGCAATTCTTCCCATTGTAAACATGGTTTTGGAAAGAGAACGCAGGCTCGTCTCCCTGGCGACATCACCAGCAAAAAGCGCTCACATGATTTACCTGTTTAAGAGACGGTTGGGAGGCAGATTTCAGACTGAAGGTAGTCACCTGATTAAAAAGGCAGCTCACTTAAGCCTCATCTGACACCACAACTAAATCCAAAATCTAGCTAGACAAATTACAAATGCTGTTTGGGTTGGTGGAGGATACAAGGGGACATTAGATGCAAACATTCTGCATCTTATTTAGCTACAGCAGGTACAAGACCTCACAGGCTTCAATATTTGTTTCGAGCTGTTTGAGTTTAAAATTAAAGTGTTCTTTTTTCTTCTCTTCGTGTGGCCTGCTCCCTTTTCAGGCCAAATGCTGCTTCTGGAAGGCTTTCCCTGATGTACCTCTTCACTTTCTCATCCCTCAACCAAGACATTTTTCCGTAATTATAATCTTTTCACTTCTCTTAGAACATATAGCACAGTTGGGGCGCCTGGGTGGTGCAGTCGGTTAAGCGTCCGACTTCAGCCAGGTCACCATCTCGCGGTCCGTGAGTTCGAGCCCCGCGTCAGGCTCTGGGCTGATGGCTCAGAGCCTGGAGCCTGTTTCCGATTCTGTGTCTCCCTCTCTCTCTGCCCCTCCCCCGTTCATGCTCTGTCTCTCTCTGTCCCAAAAATAAATAAACGTTGAAAAAAAATTAAAAAAAAAAGAACATATAGCACAGTTTAGAAATATATATATCATCACCATATACTGTCTTCATCACCAGATTACAATTTTAAGCTCTCAAAAATACATGTTGAATGAATAAATACTGACTATAATGATTTATTTAAGCATAATAATGCGGTAGTAAAAAGACCTATTCATTCCTTAATCCTCAACCCTTTTATTAAAATAACATAAGCATTCATATAATCCACCATCTAGTTTAACATAATCACAGGAAAAACTTGGAAACCATTAATATATACACACAAGTATACCACATACATTTACAGCATAGTAAAAGGACTATACACTTCCTACACATGTTCTAATGAAGTGTGAATATACATTTGCTTTATTGTTTTAGAATATTCAAATCTTCTATAGACTATAAAACAAATGGAAAGGATATAACTTAGATATGCATTAAGGAAAAGCAATTCATAAGACACAGTAGATACAGATAAAGCAGAGCATAGGAGTTTTAACTATAGGTCTTAAAAGATAGAAGGCCCAAGTGAGTACTAAATATACAAAAGGCATAGGAGATGTCTCAATCTTCATGAGGTCTTAAATTAGCCACCCACTGATGAAACTCATTTTCATCTCACGTGTCCAAGATGGACACACAAAACTCAGGCCTATTGGCAAGTTTCATCTATGGATCACACATACTTGGCCCCGCCTCTCTTCGATTAAGCAGCATGTTGTGGTGGTCCCAGTCTTACCTGACCACATTTATCCATCTGCTTTTTAGATTTGTCAATTTTTTCTTACATTCTACAGGCCCATTTTCCTATCTGTTGTCCTACCCTAGGCAGGAGATACTGTAAAACAAAAGTACAAGGTTTAAAAAAAAAATGCACACCACTGGGATGGCCAGCTCATAATTACCCAAACCCATAGGAATGACTAAGATTCAGAGGAACAAATGGCAGAAAACTGTATTGTCCAATCCTCTGCACTACAGGCCAGAGAGATGGGCCAATAGGAATGAATATTTGAGTGCCTTCCTAAAAGCCAAACTCACAAGTGCTTCTTGGATATGCCCGTCTTCACCTTCCCACTTTCCCTTATTCTTCAATTTGTATTCTATGGGGAAAAGGAGTAACAGTATAAACTGTATACTACCTTGGGCTCTTAGCTCAAACTCCCTGCCACTGTCCATAGAGAAAAGTCAAGTACTCTTTCTTAGATACAACAGGGTGAGCAAGTTTAAGGAGGGCAAATACAGTGTTTGGTGACCTTCCTGTTGAATTTCTTGCCATGTACATTTGAATTAGGGGATAATGGAAAAGAAAAGTGACTTCTGGGGCCTGTCTGGAATGCCAGGTTTGGCCGGCATGTGCTGGCCACAGAAGCTACAGTGTGCACAGCAGGCAGGAGTGAAACAGGTAACAGCACAGGTTATTCTTCCCAACAACCACAAGGATCCATTGTTTTGCTTCATCTCTAACTCCTTTCCCTGGAGGATGTACATTCCTAAATGATGTAAAAGAACTCCCTTCAATGATATTTAAATAGTCTCCCTTTCTCACATGTAACCCAAATCCTATATATCCTAACTTCATACTGTAAAGACATTAATGATCAACTATTTTGTATAAACCCCATGTTTATCCACATACTGTTCAAGAGTTGTTTCATCATCTGTTTGCTATATCTCAAGATCTCTGCTCGCTAGAGTATTTTATTGAATAAGCAATCCATATTTCCATTTGTGGTAAGAAAGCAGAAAAGTACTTATGAAACAACCATGTTGCCACAAATACACAAACACATCATAATTACTTACAGAACTTAAACATCTTGGAAAAGCCATGCCTAGGGCCGTGAGCGAAACCAAGGCTAATTATATGCTTGTTCACCCTATTTAAAATCTTTAAATGCCCCAAACTTCAAATATTTGTTTGGATCTTGGAAGACTCCAGAAAGAGCCAAGTACTTTCTATGTAAATAGCCAAAAACCAGTGGGGGCCTTAAACAGTCCTCTGTGCATGGCTTCTCAGGAATGTGATAACAAAAGAACAGAGCCCTAGCACGGAACTTTTCTCTATTTATTTCAAAGCTGTTTAGTAATAATTTCACCAAAAATAAAAATATCGTATCATTTTAGAATTGAAAGACAACTTTTTGATAATCTCTCCAAACACTTTATTCTACCATTGGATAAATTTAGGAAAAGTAAGGTAAGATGATGCTCACAACTCTGTAGATATTTGAACCACAGAGCCATAGCTTTTAGATTCCTTGCCTAAAACTAACATACACACACACACACACACACACACACACCCCTCCAATTCCAGGGGCTTATAGAAGCTACTGAATGGATGGGTAGGGGGTTAAAAGAGCTCTGATTTACGGGTTTGCTTAGCACTGTCTCAGTTTTAGCACCAAAAGTCTGGGTTCCAGGAAACCTCTCAATCCCAGGCAAACCAGGATGTTTGGTCATTTTAATTTTGAGTTCATAATTCCATCTGACATGCAGGGTTGGGATTTTGCCTGTAGCTCCTTGATCTTTTATAGTAACAGTAAAAGGGATAAAATAAAGCTACAAGCTTTCTGGTGGAGGTTAAGGAAGGAAAGAAGGAAGGAAGGAAGGAAGGAAGGCAGGCAGGCAGGCAGGCTTTGAGGATTCCTTAACTGAGCCATGCACATGGTAGTAAATCAATATCAAATGCATGATTATTAAATGAATAAGTCCAATAGTCATGTGAAAAATTGCGTTGATACAATGGTAGCTTCTAGGTCCAATGCCAAGAAAGTGATAAACAGAATAATGACCTCTGAAAATGTTAATGTCCCATTCCATGCCCATATGTCATGTGTATGTATGTGTGTGATGTGTGTGTGTGTGTGTGTGTGTGTGTGTGTGTGTGTGTACACACATGGCAAGGTGGAACTAAGGTTGTATATAGAACTATGCTTGCTAATCACTGGGCTTTAAGATAAAAGTGGTTATACTTGATTATCCAGGTGGGTCCAATATAATCACAAGAGTCCTTAAAATAGGGGAGAAGGAGACAGAAGGGTCAGAACCAGAGAGAAAGCACCATGAGAAACTCAATCTGCCATTAATGGTTTTGACGCTAGAAGGAGGCCATGAGCTAAGAAACAAGGGTTGGTTATCGAAGTTTGAAAAAGCAAGGATTGTCTCCCAGAGCCTCCAGAAAGGAGAACAATCTTAATTTTAGTCCAGTGAGACCCATTTTGAACTTCAAACCTTTAGAACTACAAGGTAATAAATTTGTGTTATTCTAAGGCACTAAATTTGTGGTAATTTGTGTACCCAGGATTCTAGTAGTATGCTACAGCTTATCTTAACTGTATTAACTCATTTCACCTCTTTCTCCTTCCTTCTTCCTGTGTTTTAAAGTCCTTTAATAAACCATGTGATTTGAGCATTTTAAATTGGTCTATGAACTATTCTATTCTTTTACATCTGGAATAGCATATTAGTTTCCTCCTGTACTATAACAGTGTTCATGTATCTTCTCCTTCTTTCTGCCACATCAGTCTCCAAACCACTCCAACGGTGTATTTAAAGATTTAAAGTTGAGGGGTGCCTGCGTGGTTCAGTCGGTTAAATGTCCAACTTTGGCTCAGGTCATGATCTCATGGTTCGTGGGTTCAAGCTCTGCATCCGGCTCTATGCTGACAGCTTAGTTCCTGGAGCCTGCTTTGGATTCTTTGTCTCTCTCTCTCTTTGCCCCTACCCCTCTCTCCCTGTCTCTCTTCTCTATCTCCTCTCTCTCTCTCTCTCTCTCTCTCTCTCTCTCTCTCTCAAAAATAAGCCAACATTAAAAAAAGAATGTTGAAATATGAAAAAAAAAATATCCTGGATTGGAGTGGTCCTGACCCAATAATACACACTGGCAAGACATAGGGACAATCATATCTGGCCATAGTTGGTAAACAATTAACCATGGGTTTGTGTTTCTTGGGTAGAAGGCACATGGGACAAAAATGGTGTCACCAATGAGTGGCCAAATCAAGACCTCATGTATATTGAGTATCCATGTATATTTAGTGTACCCTAAATAATTAGTATCTCTTGTATGTTTTGTGTATCATAAATAGTGCTAGATGCCTCATGTATAAATCAGTAGCTCATGAATATTAATTATCTCCAGTCCATCTAACCTTTTTAATACATGCTCTACTATTTGTTTATACTTAACACATTTATGACTTTCATACAGCTTATCTGTGTTGTTTTGTATAGCAGAATTGGATATTCTCATAGAAAAGAACACATGCACACTAGCCCATGAAGAGAATGAACAAAATTTTAAGGTGTTTCAAGGCTGACCCAATACAGTGTCATTTTGAAGATTTGCTTCAGGTCTTGTAAAGGTGCCTACTGTTGTCATTCCTCTGTATTCCTCAAAGGGCAACTTTACAGGATTTTTTTTTTTTTAGAAAGAAAAATTTTTCTTCTCCAAATCTAAAAATCCACCTGGTCTCTCCCACTGTAAACCATTACTTAAGGGTAAGCCTTGATCCTTTTAATCATTAGAAGCACCATGTTCATAAAGGAACATGACTCCCCAATCACCATGCCTTGTACTTTGAGGGGAACCATGGGACAGTACAAAGAACAAGGCTCTGAATTGCAGGAGATAGGACACTTGTCCACCACTGTGCTCTATGTAGGTCTGTGACAATAGGGTATTCACTTCACTATTCTGAGCCCTGTTATCCTCTTTAGGCAGTCAGACTTGAGAATATCTAGGACCATGTTCGATTATAAAAACTAATTGTCATCACCCACTGGCCCCTGTATTTGCCTAAAGGTCAGTAGTTTGGGTCTCTGACACGGCTTTACCTGAGAGCCTTAAAAACATTAAAATCAAATTCATGACCAAAAATAAGTCTCACACTCATATAATCTCATATATGAATGAAGAAAGAAAATAATTATTTTGACATTTTACCTTTCCACCACTGAAATACAGTTCATTTAGCCTTTTTGGTTTTTAGAATCAAAATTTGGATCATAGTACAAATAGCTAGTAAAGATCTTAAAAAGGTCTTAAAAAAGAAAATCAACAAACAAATAATACCCAAAGATCAGCTCCAAGCAGTAATCTAGAGGAAGATACAAAACGCCCCTTGTGAGTCTGCAACTGACTCTTTTCCTATAAATGGATACATATTATCTCCTTGACAAGGGCCGTTATGCCAAAGCTTTGTGGAAGTGTTTACTCTTGCTCTTAGATCTTTCTCTGCATAGCTCTTATGCGCAGTTAAAAACCAATTCCTGTTCTGTACCTAAGAGTGTTTGCTCACTGGGCTCTGTAGAAGTCACTAGACTAGGTCTTTATTCAAATTACTCCTGAAACTAAAACCTCTTCTTTTTTCTTCCTTTAAGAGCTAGCATTTTAGGATCCTTCAAGGTTTTTCTTTTTGATTTATTTTCCTACTCTCTGAATAGATCGATCTCTAAAAAAAATGAAGGTCACAATTGGACTAATGTCCCAGTGGGGATTTGACGAGTAGGAGGCCAATGAGAAGATGCTGGGAACCCTGCAGACCACGTGCCTCTCTGTTTCATAGCAGCAGGTGGCAGCCTGCTCTCAGGCTGTACAAATCACACAGGACGAGTGGGAGATCTGAAACCATGCCTAACAGCATCCCTCTTGTTTTCCTTGCCCAACTCAGAGCTCAGACTTTGACCCGCTACTCAGAAAGCCCGAAAATATTAAATTCAGGTAAGCCTTAATTTACAAAACTTAATTATGAAGAAATACACTACCTGGCTCCCCTCCTTCCTCTGAAAGGCAGAAGACAAAATGAAATTCCAAATGATATATACAAGGAGGTAAAAAAAAAAAAAACTCAGTGCTAACTCCAATTTGCCTCAATTTGGCTACATTTCCCTTGCTAAATTGGGTATAATATATCCAACTAGTACTCTCCTTTGTTATTCCTGACACCCTCGGTGATAATTTTAAAACATCGCCAAAAAGAAATTGCGCACGAGTTTTCTTTATATAAAGGAGCTTCTTTATATAAAACATAGTTTGTCTGTTTCTATAGGAACTTTACACTTTGACAAAAAAGGCATCGTCAACATTTGCCTGCTCCAAACTCTAGCACAAACTGAAAAACCCACCTCTGTTCTTTTAAAAATATTTTCTAATTTGTATAATATTTCTCACCCCACCTCTACATTAGCTTTCAGTTTTGAAGTTTTCACCAGTAGAAATGCAGGTAACATCAGAAATACACACACATCTGCAGTTATATTGATATGTATATCCCTGAAAATAAATCCGTGTCGTGTGTTTTTCTGCCGTCATTGACTGTCACTTGTACCGGGGTAAAGGTTTCTGATGCTTCTGATATTTCTGTCTTAGAACTGCAAAGTTAAAAATGAGCAAACACCACAAATTCACTTTGCCTTTTAAGATTTTTCTGGCATGGGATCAAAGAGAAGAAGAAGAAAAGCCCGAGATAAGGCTTAAAACTATGAGGCTAGCACAAAAGCATGAGAATTGAAAAGTCTGTTTGTAGTCGAAATAACTCTGACAAGGGCTGCAAGCCATAGAAACGAGGCCTCGGGTCTAGTTGGGGTTTCAGGAATGAAAGGGAAGAACAGACGTTTCAGGTATTGAAAATGTATTTAGAATCTAAACTCTCCTCATCTTCCTGAGAACTGACCTTTAAAAAACCCACATTGCTACACACTTCTTTTGAAGTAAGTAAACAAAACCTCAAAAAGGGGAGTTAGTCCACAGAGTGTCTATTGGAATTACTTTCGCAATAAAGAGAAAAGAGGAAAATTACTTAGGTTAATGTATAAATCACGTACCACTTAAAGAGAAGTGTGATTCCAGGTACTGCAAAGACAACTATAAAATGATTTTTTTTTTCCAGAGAGGCTGCTTCATAAACAAAACATGGGTTTAGCCAGCACTGCCCAGGCACCAGACATCTGTCACTTCACAGATGTCCCCTCAGTAACTCACCCAAACAACACTGCTCTTCTCCAGCCCACAGGGACAATGAGCCCACACTGATGAATCTGCTGCAGTGTCTGGGGAAAGACTTTACTGCCCAGAAGTCAGAGTAGTAATTACAATTTACCTGAGAGTGATTTTTCCCCTCTGAATGGCTTTTTTCCACATGCTTCCCAGTGTACCTTTGCAAATTTGCCATATGAATCTACAAATATGTTGAATATTTAAGACGAAAAGTAAATCAGAGCACTAGATTTGTCTCTTAGTACATTTGCAATTGTTGTAACCTCTCCTTTGCTAAGTTTTAGGTTCATGGAGTCATACTTTTAATATCCAAAACAATAATTAGCTTACCTTTTAAATCACAAGATGCTGGGCTAGTTAATCATTTACAAAAGAAACAATGTCCTACATTATTGCAAGTCTTTGAAGCAACGGGCTTGATTCACTAAAACAAATTCAAAGCAACATACATAGAAAAGGTAATTCACCTTGTAAATGCTTTTCTCAGCTCATCTGTAGGTATATTAGATACTTTGAGCTCTTAAAAAAGAAAGTAGATTGATCCCACAATGGTATCAGATCTCTGAATACTGCTGCTCTTTTCTGGAAGCAAGAAGATCCAGCTATGAGTCTAAAAGTGTATACCTTGATTCTCTACGTACTATGAATATTAATCAGAAATTAGAATTGAGAAAATTAAATGTGAGTGCAAAGAAAATGTGCTTGTTCATGAAGATAGCGATGAGCAAAAAGATACCTATTTGTGTGTGTGTGTGAACGTGTGAGTGTAGACTTGTTTTTATACATGCATGCTATTGTCAATTTGCAAATATAAACAAGGCTGTAAATCTTCTTCCTTTAGGATAAACATTTGGAACTTCTACCTCCAGACCTCAATTCCAAGCTAGAATGGGAAACCCTGAAGTATGCTGGCCAACTGTTATCTCCTGTTTGCCCCCTAATGGCTAAGAGTTCCAAGTAATGTAGAAGGAACAAATGAGAGACTGTAAATGGAGGAGGAGTCAGGGCAAAGAACTGACAAGATTTCCTGGCTCTAACCAGTTTCCTGGATTAGACTTTTGAAACCCAAATTTGGGTTCCTTCACTTTCTAATTTACCCAAACTAGTAAAGAATTAGTTGGAGAACCAAGAGAGGCTCCAGGATCCTTTACAGGGTGTTTAATGTTTTCCTTTTTGCAAAAGGAACTTTACAGTGTGCCTTTGAGTTGCTTAGTGATGATGTAAGATTTCTACAGATGATGAAGACAAGTCTGGAAGCTTGACTCACGGGCCGAAAAGCAGATGAATAGGTTGTAAGTATAGGTCTCGAACTTCCAATTCATGGAGCTGCTTTGCCTTGGAGTGCCTTGCTCACATTCTTCATCAGAGCTCTTGAAACCAGCTATGAAACTCCCCACCCCAGGCAGAGTTTATATTCTCATTTCCCCATGCAGACAACTTCCAATTTTTCAATATTCTGGCTTGTCTGCCTTGAAAATGAGTCTGCACAGTATTGTATGCAATTTACCTTTGGACATTCTCTCAGCCACATCTTACATATAACATTTTTGGTTATCCTCGTCCTTAGATATCTGAGAAAGTTGGAGAGATGCTTGTAGACTTGGAATCATATACAGACATAGCAAGATGTATACTCAAAAGCATACTGAGCAAAATAAGTTCTTGACTGACCATCACACTGTACAATTCATACTCCACATAATGAGAAATTATAAAATTTTGTTACAGAAAATGGAGGAGAAAGGAGGTCCTAACAACAAATATTATCATTGAAAAAACTTCTCTTTGTCATGGCCAATACCTATACAGAATTTCTAATACCTACACGGTACTTTGATAAGAAATCTCTATTGGAAACTAGTAGAAGCATATTGAGAATTAGCCATCTTTTTTTAAATTATTCAGGCCTAGTAATGTATTATCTAACATGCACACTATTAGTACTATGTTTGATTAACAGATAAAAACTAAAACTTGGGAAATGTTCCTATGAATAGAATGTTTAGAAAAGTAGTTAGTAATAAAATAATTAAACTCCACTGTAAACTAGTTTTAGAATCATTATAAATCAATTACTCAAGGCTTTTAAAGTTATCATTAATATTTCTCATTAATATAGCACAGTTTAGGGTAATATGTGTATGGATGTAGTTTATTTAAAGGACCAAAACATTAATAAGGCAATTAATACTTACAGGTAAATGAAATATTAAGCTTTCCTGGAGTGTTTGATATTTACTTATATTCATTTTACATTAAGAACCTAAAATAAATCAGCACTTGCTTATGATGAAATACATTAATTAAGGCATGTGTTTTTTTTTTAAACTTATCAAAAGCAGGAAATAGTTTCTCTTCTTTCTCTATTACTTATACATAGCCTACTTAGACACCATACAAATTCAACAACAAAAAATAATTTTAAGATAATATTTTATCCATTTCTAGATTTTCCCTAATGCCTGCTAGAATTTTACACATATTTTGCACATAATATACTTTTTTAAAATTGAGTTAATCTATGTAGAATATATTTCTGCATTGTTTCAATCAATAGTCATTCAAGGGGAAAAAACACTCAAATTATGTTTTCTAATAATATTTCACTGAATTATGGTTGGTTTTTCTTCTAGAGGCAAGTGGTAGAACATCTGGGTATTGCCAGATGCTTCTGTTATAAATAGTGTTAAAGGTTTTCTGCATCTGAGAATTATGTGATTTTCTCTTTGGGGAGTCTAATTTTATTGTAATGACTCTGCAGTTTATTTGGTGAGTATTCATTTCCACTATTAAGATTTGTTCTTTATCACTAAATGAATATTTATTTAAATGTCCAGGCACTAGAGAAACCCAGAAATAGGACAAGCTCCAAAGCCCACACCCCTTCTGTCCCCTATATAGAGGTCTCAGGTCAGGCTGCTATAATCAGAGTACAAGAATGCGTTATATAAACAACAAATCTTTATTTCTCACAGTACTGTAGTCAGAGAAGTCCAAGATAAAGATTCTGGTGGACGTGTTGTTAGGTGAGGGCTCCCTTCCCACTTTGCAGATGATCACTTTCTTGTAGTGGCAGAGACCAGAGAGAGCTGGCACTCGTGCTCTTTAGTATCTTAATAAGAACGCTAATTAGGAGGCTAGTTTGAGTATTTAGGCTATTTTTAAGTCTCCTATTAAAAGCCAAATATATTAAGGTTTTCTTCTTTTTTTAATGTTTATTTATTTTGAGAGAGAGAGAGAGAGAGAGAGAGAGAGAGAGAGAGAGAAGCAGGGAGAGAGTAAGAGAAAATTCCAAACCAGCTTTGTGCTTACAGCATGGAGCCTGATGCAGGACTCAATCTCACAAACCGTGAAATCATGTCCTGAGACAAAATCAAGAGTTGGATGCTTAACCAACTGAGTGACCCAGGTGCCTCTATTAAGGTTTTCTTCTAATGTTACCCTATTTTATATAAGCAGGAAGACTATTTTAGTAAATTACCAGTATAGAAAGGCATTTTACATCAAGTCCCTATAAGTGTCTTCCAGCCTAATATAGCTTATTAATCCACTTATCTATTAAGTTTGTGGGTTTTTTTCAGTCTTTCATGACTATTCGGCAATACCTAACTTCATCAAGAAAAATGACAATTTACTACTAATGTAATTTCAGATTACATTAGTTGTTTATCAGATTTTAATTAAAATACGAAAAAACAGTACAGAGTCAACAGAAACTATTCAAATACTAACTTTGTAAAATGATGTTTTAGGTCCTATTTAAAAAGTATTTAATGAAGTACTGGGAATATTTTTTAAGAAATTCATAAAATTTTTAAAGTTGGCAAAATTCGTAACATTTTTAAAGTTGGGGTAATAACTATGTCATAATTCAACTAATTTATATAACTCTGCCCTATTTTTGCAAAATGTCTTAGTAGTTTACATATAATTTGATGAATATTGGCCAGGCTACTTTCTTTGTGTTTTCTTTTGAAGTGTTTGTACATTTGTGTTAACACAAGTGTTTTAATTCTTGTCCTCGGAATAAATTACCTTAGAATTTGTGTGTTTGTGTGTGTGTGCATATATTTTCATTATGCCCCTTAGTTCCATTTCAAGGAACCCCAAACCCTGATGTGATAAAATTAGTACCACTTCACTGAATTAAGAAAAAGTGGGTCAGGTTTAAAGAACTTTTCTCTAGAGAAGCAGAAGAATAAAACAACATGACCAAATTATAGATAAATGCTTCTTGAAACGATACGAGCATATTTTATCACTAGTGATTTTTGTCTGTGTGCTTAACACATTTAACTCTATCCAGTTGGTAATACATCATTGTCCAAAGAATAAACGTAATTGACAAGCATCCCCACAGAATCAAGGTTCTCTTGTATTTTGTACAAGATACAAAATGTTCTCCACATTTTGTAAAACAGAGCACACAACCACCAGAAGGGACACTAGATATACCAAACAATAGGAGTAAATTTCAACTTGGGTACGTGTATTAAAAATTTCATGTCTAACTTTAATTTACTTCTATGTAATCCTCATATGTCTTTTTGCTTGGTTGGGATAAGAGCTGGGGAGAGGACGTTTTGGGGTCTCATTTCTTCTCAAAATCATTTATCTCTTAAAAGAAATTGTTGGTTACATCACACATCTCCTCAAGCCCCAGGATGCTCATCTACAAAATAGTGATAGTACCTACCCTGCCTCATGTTTAGAAAGTTATTGTAAAGCTACAGTAATAGCTGAGCACTCGTTATGTTTAATAATTTTAAGAGCTTTAAGAACTCAGGGCTTTCCAAATGTGTGCCTCCAGTGAGTTTCAAGTACTTCCAAAGATTATCATTTCCAAGCAGCATCAGGGTAGCCAGACAGGTCCTGGGACAATGAGAAACCTCAGGCTGGACCCAGCATGAACTACCTCATTACTGGAGTAATGAACTGGGGTTCATTACCTCATTATCCCTTCAAATACTGGGTAACTAGTGAAATAGTTTCCTTATACAATAAAGGGATCTAAAGTAAGGATGAAAAGCACTGACTAATCCATTTAATTCTCAACAATAACCTTACAAGTACATACCATCATTATCTCCATTTTACAGATGTTTATCTTAAAGCTCAAGAATACACAGGATTAAGTGAATGCTAAACTTTGAAAAGACAATTTTATGAAAATATTTTTTAAAAAAGAAAATTAAAGTATTGCTATGCACTCCCTGAAATAATAGCTATATTAATGCCAATATCAAACATACACTGGTCTCTGTTAAAGCTGGATGGTATGAAGTTACATGATTGTCCTTTCCAAGGGGCTAGATATGATGACTTCTTTAATGTCTCCTTAAATCCTCTGCTTTATTGAAATGTGATCAACCATAACCTAGCCAATATGGTGATTCCTCCAAAGGAATGTAATTATGTCCAAGACCTGTAGGTGACTATCAACAACAGACTTTGTAGACGAAATACAAATAAGCAATTTTGAGAAATAGAAGAATGATGCTGGCCTATCATCTTTCTAAAACGAGTTTATGCTTTCTTTTTTTTTTTTTTCAAGTTGATATCTTACAGTTCTAATGTTACTTGAAGAATACAGTGTTGCTTCAAACCGAACCTCAATGACTTGACTTCAAGGCCGTAGACAATCTTATCTCCATCTCCCCTCCTGCCTTAATTGATCTCATTCTTGAACTGTCACTGAATTTAAAGGTCGAATGGCACAGTGAGGCTTGTTTTGAGTTCCTGCTGGGAAGGATGAGGAGTATAGTTTTCTTTTCCTATTTCAATTATAAACTCCTGGAGAGCAGGGAGCATACATGCAGCTTTATAAACTTCCATCTTTCAAATATAAAAGAACTTCAGTAAATTTAACATACTCAATTATGTGTTTATGCAACAAAAATGTATTACATAGCTCCTGTGCTAGTCTTTAGGGAAATAATGGTGACCAAGCCAGATAAAATCACGACACTAGTGGAGGTTGCAATATAGAGAAGTTGAAGATTGTAAGATGAAATTCCAATATAGTTTGAAATTCCAATAGTGTTTATCAGTTTATCTCAAAAACAAGAAGAAAGAGAATTTACATGGAGGGGGTCAAGAGAGGGGGAGGGGTGGGGAGGCATCAGGAAAGTCTTCCCAGAGAAAATCTGCATTTAAACTGAGTCATGAAATGGGAGGGAGAAACATTGAAGATGACGTACAGGAAGAGAAAATGGGAATGACAGGCAAAGAATTGGACCTTCAAGAGACCAAACACTTTTAGATAAAGGAAATTAATTCAGTATGGTTGAAGGATGGAGAATGGGGTCAGGGAGAGGGGTGAAATACGAGCAAAAGAAAGCTTTTGAAGCCATGGGCAAGAGTTTGAAATCTTATAGTAGCAATCTCATTGGATTTTAAGCAAGGTAGTAACATAATCAGATATTCAGAATTTGGCAAGATTTCTATCTATAATATGGAAAAGTAACTTAAGGCAGGAAGAGCCATGGTTAAGTTTTAATGACAGAAAAACTTCACGTTGAACTAGGACTAGTGGACAAGCATGAAAGATATTTAAGAAGGAGAAACGCAGGGACAGGGTGGCTCAGTCGGTTAAGCATCCGAGTTTGGCTCATAATTTATGAGTTTGAGCTCCACGCAGGGCTCTGTGCTGGCAGCTCAGAGCCTGGAGCCTACTTCGGATTCTATGTCTCCCTCGCCCTATGCCCCTCCCTGACTCACACACACACACACACACTCTCTCTCTCAAAAATAAGAACTTTAAAAAAAAAATATGTAGAATCAACAGACCTGGTAACTCATTTGGTCTGAAAGGGAGGGCTTGTAGGATTCGATTTCAGGTATGGGCAACTGGGTGGTTAGCCATCCTGTTCTCTTAAATACATACTTCTGGAGAAGCAAGTTTTCTACAGTAGATGATAAGTTCAATTTGGGATGAATTGATTTGAAAGTACCAATACAAAATGCAATGATAAATGTCCAATAAGTGGATGGATCCACAGTTCTGGATCTCAGGAAAGAGACTGCAATCAGACATAGAGACTTGGGAGACGTCAACATCCATTTTGCCTTTGAAGCCATGGGAGTCATTAAGCTCCTTAAGGAAAAGTGAGATGAAAAAAAGGGCCTAGCATTTAAGAGACAAATAACATCACTGACACCTTCAAAGAGACTGAAAAGGAGCAGCTAGAGCAACAGGCTAAACTCTAGGCAAAAATATTGCCCTAGCAATCCTGAGAAGGGAGTGTTTTAAGGAGTAAGGGATGAGCTGTGTCAAGTGTTGTCAATGGGTCAAAGTTACGAAAATAGCACGTTTGTCAAAAAGATGCCATAGGTGACTGTGATAAGAAAAATTTCCAAGAAATAATGAAAGATGACAAAATAGAGTCAGCAAGTATAATATCTTTTTATGAAATCTTCCTGGAAAGAAGGAGGATGAAATATAGATGAAAGAGAATATGGGACAGAAAGACTATCATTTTTAAGACAGAAGAGACTTGAGGAGGTTTATATATGATAGAGAATAGGCAGGTGAGAGGGGACATTTGAAGCTACAGGTGAAGGAACATGATCAATAGATCAGTATTCCTGAGAAAGCCAAATGAAATGGGATCCATATATCAGATGGGAGGAACTGGCCGGAAAGAGAAGGTGGGGTAACTATAACAAGACAGAAGGTGGAAAGAACAGGCACAGGTATGAGTGAGCCTGTGGCTAAGGGAATCCTATCAGATGTTGGGGAGAACAAGGAAAGAGATGAATGCTGGAGGAGTTAAACCCAGAGAGAAAAATATATAAGGCATAGAAACCAGAGGTTCCCAATATATTTCAGAATAAGAGAGCTGGAAAGGCTGAGAGAGGCAAGAAGCATTAGGTTATGGTCACACAGCTGGAGGATTTAATGTATTACATCATAGGTGAAATTGTGTAGGTGATGGCAAGTAGCAAATCTATGAGAGTAGACTCACAAAATGACATAGATGTGCAGGTCAACGGGGTGGAGGGAGAAGAACTGAGAATCTAGGGATGTAGATGGTTCATTTCATAGATAACAATGCCACCCAGAATTAGTGTGAGAATTGAAATGCAGGGAAACACGCCCAGAAACTTAAGAACGAGTTTAGAAGCAAAGGTAGATGTGGTCTGTCAACTGGCCAAGGATCAAGGAACTAAAAACGTGAGCCTTGTTTGGCTCAGCTGCAGGTGCAGCAGTTCCCTGCTGGATAAAAAATGGTCTCTCCGAAGCAATGAGCTGTGGCCACTTTGACTATGTTTGTATGTCCCAGCCTAATTGAGCAAAGGATTTTCCTGTTTTCGTACGAAATAGTGCAGCTTGTGGTGGCTAGAAGAATGCTCTGGAAGCAATCAGTCATGGTCTGCTGTAATTATATAGTCGGGGTTTAATACACTGGCTTTCAGAGAAGGTCTCCCAGTTTGCAAGTTCCAGGGGGAAACGGCTGAAGCCCAGAAGGTCATTGCTAGTCTTTTGATGAAAAGGTTTCTAGATCAAAGGAAAATAAAATGGAATTTCGGCCATCGTTTAAACATTTTTCAACTTTCACAAATTTACATCAGTTTCAACTAGTTTATGGGTACATGTATGATAGCTTTAAACTACTTGTGTTTGGACCAACAGTAAATCAAGAGAACTAACGTTATTCCAAACAATGAGGAGAGGAATCATCAATATAGAAAATGTCCCTTGTAAATTATTCAGTATCATGTTCAGACAGTAATCTGATAACACTTTTTAGCAACTTGGAATAAGTCCATTATTTTCTCCTCTGTCAGAAAAAAAAAATTAAAGCAGATTTGGGAGAAATATTTTTTAATTTCCTTTCCTTTTCCAAAGCAAACTAAATACCATAATTGGATATCGTTAGCTTTTTCAAAGTATTTATCGTTGTTTTTCCTTTCTATTGGATGTGCTAAAAACGTAAGGCAGAATACCGTCTTTGATGTCTCAAAGAGGGAATCGGTTGCTAATCTGGAGAGGACACTTAAATTTGTTAAGCGTCAAGTAAAGACATTTTGTGTTCTCTTCACATTCTTTCCCTTTTTTGCCCCTACTGGTTTTATCACATAAGAATTTGTTAAGTAGAGTGTCATGTGAACATGAGTTTGCACTTACACATTCTTTGTAAATTCTTAAGGTATAAACATTCTGCTTCTGACTCCAGCTGAACTTACCAAACATTACGGAAATTATCGCCACATCATTCTTTTCGAGTTTTATCTCTGTAGGTAGGAACGTTGGTTTTATAAATTTGCAGCTCTGTTTTCAGCCTGAACAATGGTCTTGTGAATGTTTTGTTCAATCAAAGGAATCAATGTCATATTTTCTATATTTAAATGGTATGTCTTTATAAGAAGTTACATGAGAATTTCTTGATGTTCCAAATTACAATACTCCCCACATTTTATAGTCTTCAAATATGTAATCAATGTACATTTTCCATACTATTTGGAGAGAGTTTGGAATAAAGACTTGTCTGGAGCTATAAGAATTAATAAAAATAGAGTTGTTAAAATACTGCCAGTCTCCAGAAGGTTTTGCCAATCACAAATATGTAGAAGTGTGATAACTTCATGCTTATCTTTGGGTTATATACTTCTCACTTCAGACTAATTTTAAGGAATGCCTCTTATTTAAAAAGTCTTCACAAAGGGTATTTGCTCAAAACCCTTCTCACTCTTTAGAAGTGATGGAATCCTGGAAGAAATCTACTTGGCCATAATGTATATCCCAAACTGTGCAACTAAGTCACAATTCAGAAGCCTAGCTAAGTTACAGAGTGTCCTAGAACCTATGAGAGAGAGTGAGGGTGGTTCAATAGTATCTCATATTTGGTGTTTTCAATATCCCAAGACCAATCTGCAGAGTAAGAAATAATTATAGCTATTTAAAACTAAAGCAGGTCTCTACAATTCACTCTCATAGACCAGAATTTTCCAAGACCAGGGAAAATGTCTTCATCTAGCACAGACAAGACCATTCTCATGGCAAATAACAAAGTAGCCCTTTAAAAATTTTTCATTCTTGGGGCACCTAGGTGATTCAGTCAGTTGAACACCTGATTTCGGCTTAGATCATGATCTCATGGTTCATGAGCTCAAGCTCCGCATCAGGCTCTGTGCTGACACCTCAGAACCTGAAGCCTGCTTTGGATTCTTGTCTCCCTCTCTCTCTGCCTGTCCCTTGCTCGTGCTTGCTTGCTCTCTCTCTTCTCTCTCTCTCTCTCTCTCTCTCTCTCTCTCTCTCTCTCTCTCCCTTCCCCACTTGCACTCTGTCTCTTTCTCAAAAATAAACAAACATTTAAAAACATTGTTTTTTATCTTTCCCTCTCTCTCTCCCTTCCTTCTTTCTTCCTTTTTTTTTTCCTTTTTCTCTCTCTTTCTCTCAAACACATTCACTCATTAGCCAGTGTTCCCACAGGCTAATCACTTTGCTTCTTCTTCCCTCCCCAAATAAACCTGAAAATTATGTCTGACATCAGTTGTATATAGTTCAACATTAAAACTAAGTTCACAGGTAAACTTTAGCAAGACTTAACAGTTTAGGCACAACCTCCAGATTCCAATTGTGGTCAGAAATTTATAGAGTTAATACATTTTCACCTTTTTGTGAATACCGTAAGTGTGATTATCACAGAACAAAAGCATTCAACAGTAAACATTAATACTAACTTCCCTTATATTGGTTCTCTGATATTAACAAATGGTATCTTAACAGTTAACAGTTATTTAGGTAAGTAGGAGGAAGCTTAGTGGACGGTTTTGTCTACAGCTTTCATCTTTGAGAAGCAGGAAGGTGGGAATCAATAGCAGTAATTCATACAGTTTTGTCATGGAAGGTTTATGCTCAATAAATGATATCATTTAGAATCGTCATTATAGTATTAACATTTCACAAGGAAAACAGATGCTCCAGAAGGATAAGATGTACTGAACAAGTATCTAATTCCTGGGATGATGGCTTTCTTAATAAATATTTAAGTATTTTTTGTTCCATCAGGCAAGATAATGGTAATGTTTTTTAAAAAAAAAACTTACATGCACATGTGATTCACACAGACTCACTGTTATGATTCTGCTACTGTTTTCTAATATTACTATATGCTATTATTCCAGTGTATTCCAATCCTAATCTGCGATTGTGAATGGCAGAGGTAATGTAAATATTAAAATTACTCTTCTATTTTTAAAGCTGGCTTTTAAAATTGACTTAAGTTTTTAACCCTATAATACATTATAAAATATTAAAATAGCATTTCATAATCTCTCAATAATTTAAAAGTAACAATATCCAAAATAAAAAGGAGTAAAATATGTTTCAATACTACGCAATTCTTATAACATATGGAGTGCATTTCCACTGAAATTCAAAGAATATGAAATAGAAGAAAACATTATATCGTCTTAATCATCCTCAATTTTACATCAGTCAAGCAACGGACTTCCATCAGTTTCTCCAAGATGATTGCTTTATACAAAGGATAAAAGCCTGTTGGAACATTTACCCAAGTCCTTTTTCCAGGCTCATTTATTTATTCACATTTACAATTCGTGAACGATTTGTTTTATTTCATGATGCTTTCTGCCTATAAAAAAATCTATGGGAAGTTATATCATCTCACAACTATATCTCATCAACTCACAATTATATGTTTCTGTCCTGGTATGATTCTATTTGCACGTAAAATAGCATTTCCACAAGAGAACTGCTTGGTTCATGGCCTCTGATGAAGCCACTCCTGCCTGTAGACATGTAACATGACTAGTCTTTGATTTTCCTCTGACCCTCTTAGTATACTGAATACAAATTTTGAGCTGGCAGCTTCCACTGGCAGAAGTAAATGAGAAAAGGGGAAGGAAGACCTCTTCAGCTGTTTCCTCACACATGATCCCTGCTCTGGTCCTAGCATCCTGGTATTGGTTTCTTCATCTTAGCAAGAAAAGGAGGAAGGAAAGAGCAAGAGAAACCTGTCCTGCTGTCTCAGAGGGCAGTTAGAATTGCTGATTCTCCTTCTCTGTCCAGCCAAACACAAGAAGGTGGGCAGTGGTAAAAATGGAGGATATGGAAGGTCAAGAAAGGTAAATTCCACCCAGACATCGCACGTGCTGAGTGCCCCAGGCCCCACCCCTCTGGTTTTCATTGCTCTCAGGTTCCCAGGACTGAGTTCTGCCTGACATTCTCATACCATCTGAGATCATCTGCCCATGCCAGAGCTCTTTGCTCTGGTCCAGAAAACATCATCTCAGGAAAGACTGAGCTCTTGGAAGCCTTCCTGTGGGAAGTGGGAACCAAAGAAAGGACACCACCATCCTGCTTACAGGAATGAAGAGAGGCAGTTAGAGCCCTGGCTCTCCACGTGGGAGCTCCAAAATCCTTCCCTTTCATTGAGACATGGTTGATATGTGCTTAGAACTTAAGATTTATCGACACTTTTCTTTACAGATATGTGAACATGTTTGTTCTTGAGTTACATAGAGACTTGTAATGGAATTTGATTACCTGTGCAAAGTTAATTAAAAAGGGAAAAAATGCATCTCATGTTCCAAAGTAAGGTATAACTAAATTTTAGCATAATGCCCATTTTCAAGATGAGAACTGTCTCTATAGTTCTATTAGTGTCTCTATACACTAATATAGGATATAGGGTGACCCTTTCCTTAGGATTCAGGATGTGAGACATAATACAAAAGCTTTTGGTTTCGTGCGTGTGTGTGTGTGTGTGTGTGTGTGTGTGTGTGTGTGTGTTATGATTTTAGTCAAGTTTTTCCATGGGATTCAAGATGCACATACTAGCTATTGAATTCACCATAAAATATGCTGACAGATATTTTTAAGCAATCCAACTGCCCCACAATTATTCAAACAGCATAAATATGTATAAAATGAAAAGTCTTTCTCCTATTCCAAAACTGCATATTTCCAGAAGTAACCACTGCTAATAGTTCCTTCACCAGTGGACTCCTTTAATAATTTTCAGGACAAACTCCTCTACTAGTTTTAGAAGGGTCTTCTAAAAAAGCCCAAATACAGTTGCCACCAGTAGTTCTCAAAAGCTCTTCCAGAAAATACAGGCCTTCCAACTTAGTTTTCTTCTTATCTCTTAATCAGTCCAACCCTGGGCAAAACACTGCCTACTGTAGAGTTTTCCGTAAGAATGCAAGGCTTGCTTATGTCAACTAAGGCTTGGCATTTCTCTCTAAATCTCTGGTTCAGGCCTGTCCATGACCCAAATTATTGTCGGGCTTGTCAGCAGTCAATAGCATTGTGCTGATACAGCAAAGCTTCTGATAATCTCTCCACAGTTGTCTTATGGGTGTACTTTGAGAAAAGGTCATCAGCAAAGAGTAATAACTGAAGGACGTTTGAACGTTTTCAAAACAGTGGAATTAAGAGTTCCTATTAGAAAACAAGCATGTTGGGGCGCCTGGGTGGCGCAGTCGGTTAAACGTCCGACTTCAGCCAGGTCACGATCTCGCGGTCCGTGGGTTCGAGCCCCGCGTCGGGCTCTGGGCTGATGGCTCAGAGGCTGGAGCCTGTTTCCGATTCTGTGTCTCCCTCTCTCTCTGCCCCTCCCCCGTTCATGCTCTGTCTCTCTCGGTCCCAAAAATAAATAAACGTTGAAAGAAAAAAAAAATTTAAAAAAAAAAAAAAAGAAAACAAGCATGTTAATACCGACTGGATCCCAAACACACCTTTGTATGACAGCTTGCATGAGACTAAGCTTAGTACCATTCATTTTCTTTCTATGTAATAGGGGATTTGGTAAAATAAAGTTAGTAAATGATCAGATAATCATAGTACAAGCTTGGGATCCAAGTTAGTTTCTAGCCAGACTGGCCCAAGAGGGTCCGCTGACAGGTCAGGTGCATGAAAACCCTTTACCCTCTATGGTTTCTTTCTCAGTTATTGCCTATTTTTTCAAGGCTTCCAAGGCTTCTATATTTTGCTAATATTTTCCTGTCCTTCACAAATGAAATCTTATATATCCACTCATTTTAAAAATAGGACTTGATGTGCTAGAGGCTGTTCTAGGTACTTGGGTAGACCTATACCCTAATTAATGAAGATCTCTGCCTTCATGGAATCCACATCCTGATGGGAGATGACAGATTTATGTTAAACTTAATAAATAAGAAACTTCCATACTATGTTAGAAGTCGATACATCTATGGAAAAGATTTAAAAAGTAGAGCAGGGTAGAGGGCTTTCAGAAAGGCAATAGAGGGGACAATTTTCAAAAGCGTAGTGTGGGTGGGTCTCAGTGAGAAAGCAACATGTACACAAAATCTTCAGAGAGGCAAGGACTTAGCCAGGAGGCTATCTGGATAAAGAGCAGAGAAGGAACAGATGATGCTGGTATCCTAAGGTGCATTTGAAGTACAGTAAGGAGGCCATGGTAAGCAAGAGAAAGGATAGGAGGTGACAGCAGAGGGAAGTGTAGAAATGAAGTGTAGGAGATACAGTCACAGATTACATGGGGCAGTGCAGGCCATGGAATAATTTCAGGCCTTTGAAATGAGAGAAATGAGGAGACACTGGAAGTTTGGAGCATAGGAGACCCATCAACTGTGGTAATTTCAAAAGAATGATTCTTAGTTTTGTGCTAAGAAGAGACTTCACAGGGGTAACAGTGGAAGAACAGCACCCAGTTAGAATACGACTCCAGTAATTAAGAGAGGAGATACCTCTGGCTTGAATCAAGAGGGTGACAGCAGAAATGATAGGTAGTGATCTCATTAAGATGTTAGGCATGGAATGTGTTACTCTTCCCAAAGGCATCTCAATTTTATAATACCTCACCTCCCTAAAAAAAATTATTTGGTTAAAAAAAGGAGAAGGAAGAAAAGAAGATATCTACTAATGGTTTAATTTTAGGCGTTGCTGAAGATACTGCAAGGAGAGTTCTCCATGGGCCTCTCACCTTCATCAGCGAGCATAATCTGATTTAAGCACAAGGCACATTTGTGTCAGATAATTATTCTAGGAACTGTGAGGACAAACAGTATTGAACAGGCATTTATAAAGTACCCTCTGTTCATTCCGTCATTGAAGCATGAAGTATTTCTTCACACTGATGAGGAGTCAGACACTGTTCTAGGTAACTGAGACACAACAGTGAACAAAACAAACAAATGTCCAAGCGTCTGCCGTGCTTATATTCTAGACAAGAAAAGATAATGACACCGAAGTGATATAGCATATCCTATAATGACAAGTGCCATCGGAACAAACGTGGAGCTGGGGAAGAGGAATCAGAGTGCACAGTCGGTGAGAGATGCTTCGGTTTTATTTCGAGTGGTCAGGGTAGGGCCTCATTGATGAAGATAAAGAATCCAAGGCGGTGAGGATCACATTCTGACTCTTCAAACTGCTAATGGAACTCCTACAACTTCCTGAGTAATTTTGTAATTGATCACTTAATATACCTCATTTCAGAAGGAGTCTGAGTAAGAGTTTAATGATTCAACTATAATATAATCCTATATTGTTTACAGTCTTTTAAATCATTTTCCTTGCAAATTTCACACCTATACCGTATTTGAAATCTTTTATATAATTCACCATCAAATAAAAGAGCTCATGTGGTACAGTTGCTGTTGTAGTTGACTATAATTATTAGGCTTTGTTTCTTTTACAGCACTATATGTATTTAGGAAATAACTGAAAAAGAATATAAATGAGAATAAATGCTCTAATTCCAATGTTACTTTCTGCCTGCTTTGTATCAGGCTTATTGTGAAGTAAATTGAAAACACAATTAAATCATTTTAAAACATAGGAATTTTTCCAATGATAACAGAAGGAATTATTCTATTTTTCAAAATGTGGCTTAGTACTCCGGTGTCAGAGTTAAGCCAAAGTCTGACTGGAATCTTTCAGACAATTTTGTGATGAACTTCACCTTTCCAGCTGACTTTATGTGGCAGCATGTTCATTATCCAGAATAATAGTCATCTTTAATATGTCACAAATCTGAACAGCTATGACATTCATTCCCAAAGTTCAACAAAATATATTAACAAGGCTTAGGCTTTATGAAGAAAGGTTGTCTAGGTGATTATGACAGATTTCCTTTTCGTTTTTATCAATCTAGGAATCAAACTCCAAGGCCACAAAATGCTTAAATATTGTCTAAATATTATCTCTGACCTGTGACCCAGAATCTTTCTCCAGGTAAAAGTGTAGAGCAAAATTTTTAAAACTATATGTCTCAAAATAGAAGTTTATGAAGAAAAGTGGTGTCTATGGACAAGTTAAATTAGGGATACTAGTTTTAGTCTTCTGCAAGATTTCTCAGAGATATTAGCAAAATGTAGCCCCATGAGATTGATATAATTAGCAGCGCTCTTCAACAAACTATTTTTCATAGAATCATTGCCTCTGTAAAAAAAAAAAAATATTTACAAGGAACACTGCCTGGAATCCATACATAAAAAAAATCAGAGTAGGAAGAGTTAGGGATTCTTAAACCTCACGCCAGGTGCTAGCCATTTCAGTCACTATATTCTTATTACCTCCGTGTATTTTCAGAACTCTTCTGTTTGCAAATACGGAAACCCAGTTTACACTGGTTTAAGTCTCCTAAAAAAGTTTCCCCTCACATGGAAGTGAAAATACTGAAGCTAAAATTGGCTTTGGGTATAGCTAAATCTATGGATTCACTCATGCCTCCAGACCCAGTCTCTGGCTCTCCTCATCCTGTTGTCCTGGTTCACTTCCTCACTGGGCAGGTTTTCTTCAAATGGTGAACACTTGGCAAATTCACACTTACCTACCCTGAGTTGCTCAGATTAGCAGAAAACTACCTCACCTCTCACCTGTACGTTATCCAATGAAAGTTTCTCAAGTCTCTTTGGCTTTGCTTAGGTGAGATGCCCATTCTCATACCAGTCTCAATGGGCAGGAGGACGGGCTTCACTGAACAGAGTCTGAGTCAGTGCCCAACCCAGAATTGGCACAGGAGAAAAATCAAGTTCACACCCTCCCCCATGGTCTGAAAGCAGGAGGACAGTTCCTAAAAACACATGACGCATTGGTTCCTGTGGAAGTGAAGATAAAGAAGTGCCAAGGACAATGATGGTCAATTTAAAATTGTAATATTGGCTGAGAGGTAAAAACTAACTCTACCTTTCCTAAGAAGAAATTTCATGTCTTTAAAATATTGGATACTCCCTCATTTAGGATATAACTTTATTCAGGTATTTAAGAGATTGTACTTACCTGCGTAACAGTTTCCTACATTCCTGTATATACATTCCTATGACTTCCTGTATATATCCCTCTGTGCCCAAGTTACCACACGGAATTCTATGGCTTTGCTTGCCACTGCCTCCTTCATCATTGGAGATCTCCCCAAAGACAGGGATCTCACCCTAGTTACGTCTGAACACAGGGCTTAGCACTGTGACACAAACACTCTGGGCACCCCATGCCTGTTGAACTAAATAGAATTCTTGAGGTGGGGAGTATGTCCTACTTACTTTTTTTCCTAGGCTGACAAACAGATGCTGAAAAAACTAGAAGACAATAATTTACAAAGTGTCAACACTATGATAAATTTTGTTTCATATGTTCATCTGAAAGCATAACTTGGATACCATCACAATGAAAGAATACTGTTGAGTGAGAATTTTATGACTGTTAGATTTCTGGAAGAAACAGAATATAAAGATTCTATATGAAATTTTAGTCTTAATTCTGCACTGCTTAAATGAAGTATGTTAAAGCAATAAAATAAAAACAAATTCTAATGTTAGTCTAATTTAAAAAATTGCAACGCAGAATGTAAATTGGTACAACCATTCTGTGGAAAACAGTATGGAGGTTCCTCAATGAATTAAAAATAGAAATATATATGATCCAGTAATTCCACTACTGGATATTTACCCAAAGACAATGAAAACACTAATTGGAAAAGATATATGCAGCCCTATGTTTATTGTAGCATTATTTACATTAGCCAAGATATGGAAGCAACCTAAGTGTCCATCAATAGATGAATGGATAAAGATGTGGTAGATATATACAATGGAGTATTACTCAGACATAAAAAGGAATGAAATCTTGCCACTCACAACAACATGGACCTGGAGGGTATTATGTTAAGTGAAATAAGTAAGAAAAAGATGGATATCATATGACTTCAGTAATTTCTGAAATATGAAAAACAAAACAAAATGAACAAAAACAGACTCACAAATATGGAGAACAAACTGGTGGTTTTCAGAGGGGAGGGATGAGGAGATCAGAGAAATAGGTGAAGGAGATTAGGAGGTACAAAATTCCAGTTATAAAATAAATAAATCAGAGGGATGAAAAGTACAGTATAGGAAACATAGCCAATAATATTATAATAGTTCCGTATGGTGACAGAAGGTAACTGCACTTACCTGTGGTACGCATTTCATAATGCATATAACTGTTGAATCACTATGTTGTACATCTGAAAATAATATATGATTGTATATAAACTACACTTTAGTTTAAAAAAAATGAGAGACAGAGAGAAAAATTACAATGCAAATATACTGTTCAAAATTATCAAATGACTAAGAAAACCAAATGCCCATGGCTGAGGTGATTGTGACAAAGGCTGCTAGTTGTCCCCCCAAAGTCTTTCTTTATTCCTTTATTCCTTTCTTCCCTAATGGAAATCCCAAATTGGGCACATGGTGACATCAAATAAAAATTATACTTTCTGGATGATCATTCAACTACGTATATCCAGATAACTAAGTCTGGAAAATGATTTAGACACATATATTGGGCATATTTTCTTGGAAATGCTTTATTTATTTATATATTTTTTTGAGAGGTGGGGGGGGTGGTGCATAGAGATAGGGAAAGAGAGAGAATCCCAAGCAGGCTCCACAGTAAGGAGCTCACAAAGCGTGAGATCATGACCTGAGCTGAAATAAAAAGTTGGATGCTTAACCAACAGGGCCAGCCAGATACCTCTTGGAAATGTCTTTAACTGGTACAGACCTGACCCACCCTTTTTCTACTCTCTTTCTCATTGTCTGCAACAATTTTTATGGCTAGAGTCAGAGTAGCCATGTTGGACCATACAGTCTTTGGCTACACATGGAAAAACAGCAAAACCAGCTCCCTAATATCATGGGCCATAATATCTATATCAGCCCTGAACCCTCACCTCTGGACTTTTATATGAGAGGGAAATAAACTTCTCTACTTAAGCCACTTTTACTTTGGCTTATGATTTGTAGCCAAACATCATAATTTTACTCCATTAACAGGGATAAAACAGAAACTCCCTACATGCCAGCCTACAAATCCATTGGTTATCCTGTCCCTTTTTATTGGTCAGTTTTCTTGCTAAGCCTTTGAATATTACAAGCTGTAAGTCAACAATAGCACTTCATCCAGAGCCAAAATACCTCCCAAGAGAACCTATAGCAACACTGACAGGGTATCAACCTTTAGGGCCCAATCCACACAACCTGGATTAATTTAGTTATCCTTCCTCTTACTGAAATGATTTAAATAGTTCTGTCACATCCTTATCAACCTGCTACCTTATCTGACCAGTGTCCTTTCTTCAAGGCCCCATTCAGGTCTAGTCCCCTTTCTCCTCAGCCCAGCCCTAGGTGACCCAGCCAGGCCTGATTCTCTCTGCAACTCGTTTGGCACATGCCGTTTTTAGAGAAAGAAGTTGGACTGCCTCCTTCTCCTCTCTAGCTCCAACCATTTTAGAACCAGAAATTTTAGCCATATCTTTACAGTCTTCAGAATAGGTTAGAAAGCAAATAAAGATGGAAATGAGGACCTTTCTAATTATAAAACAGAATATTTGAAAGCATTTTACTTTCCCAATTGATGACAGAGTTGAAGTTGGTTTAAACCACAAGATACTGTGGCCTCTCTTAACAGTGTCACAAGCATTTTGTTTTAAGCTCTTGCACCATCTGATCATGTTCACACTCACCGGCACTGCAGTGAGGACACTCCACATTTAGAATCTAGAATCCAGCATCATGTCTCCTGTATAAGCATTTTCCAATTTATTAATACTACATTCTAAGGTAAATATACAGCCCAGAAGAATTACATTTAGAAGGTGCTTGAACCTCCTGAATCACAGGTAACAAGAATGGCAATGGACATTACTTCAAACTATTTGTATTTACTCTCCAAAATGTTCTGTTGAAACAGGTGACGAAATGGAAACTCAAGGCACTACCCCATGATCTCCCAGGCTGATCACAGCAAAGTAGGAAGAAGAGCCCATAGCTTTGTGCCCTGGTTACTGGCCAGAACAGCCCCAGCAACAAGTCAAAGTCCTCGTGATTGCAGAGCCCTAGTCACCGTTACTGATCTTCTCCCGCCATGGAGTGGCTCAACCTCCTCAGGAGGTAGGGGTTATAACCTCAGCAGCTCCACTGCCCACATTTGACCTGACCTGAAAGGCTTAGATTCTGGCTTCCCCAGCACCTACTTGGAAGGGCCAGGCAAGACAACCTGGGAGAGAGAATCCCCAAATAAGAACTATGACCATAAGAGACAGTAGATAGCAACAAGCTGGCAGTAACTGCTCCCACCCTGTTTGTTAGATGTTCCAAGGATTATGGAATCAGCTATATTTTCTTGTGAAGGTGTAGTTGACTCAGAGGCACATTAATTTCTATTTGCTTTTTTTTTAATTTTTTAATCTTTTTTTTTGAGAGAGAGAGAGAGAGAGAGAGAGAGAGAGAATGGGGGAGGCGCACAGAGAGAGGGAGACACAGAATCTGAAGCAGGCTCCAGGCTGTGAGCTGTCAGCACACAGGCCAATGCAGGGCTTGAACTCGTGAGATGTGAGATCATGACCTGAACCAAAGTCGGATGCCCAACCAACTGCACCACTCAGGTGCCCCAATTTGTATTTGCTTTTCTTCCTTCCTAGTCTTACTTTCTCTTTCACTCTTGTGCCCCAAATAATGAATTAGCACCTAAGTTTGCTTTGAGTCCTGATAGCTAAGAAACCTGGGCCTATCTGTTCTTGGTCCAATTAGGCTACTCCACTAGCAGGCATCTCTTCTGCAATGCAAGCAACAGCAGGAAGAGAGAAAGAAATTCAGCCCCTCCTTCTTCAGATTATTTCTCAGAAATTACAAACAACATTTCTATCTGATCTCATTGGCTAAATTTAGACAAAGCCATATCCAGCTGCAAAGAAGGCCACAGTGTTCTGTAAGATGTGCCCAGTGAAAAATGGCAGAACAGCAACAAAGGAGGAAAAAAATAAATGTTTGGGGGGCAATCAGACATGTTTTATACGCCTACCACAGCCTGGAACTAGAACAGTCCTACTCCTGTGATTCATTCATTTTCCTGTCTGCAAACCTCCTACATACCCTTCTCCATATTTATTTTTCAGTTAATGGCCATAGTTTCTTTTTTAATGAAAAAATAAACCAATCAGAAGAAAAATCCCACAAGCTCCAATTGCCACATCTACCCACCTGTCTGCTATGATGTCCATATTCTCTATTTATGTTCTTGCTCCTAGCCAAGGCCAAGGCTTTACTTGTAAATTAAATACAATTCCTTCTGGCTTTACTCCAAAACATCACTCCATCTATTCTCTTCCTGTTTGTGGGTTTTTTCTTTTTGCTTTTTTTTTTCTCTTGTGGGTTCATTCTCCTAAATATACAAACTTATTGTAATTTCCCCTCTCAAACCACCCTCCCCCCTTTACTCTTTTCCTCTTTCAAGTAGTGTCCCATAGCTTTCCTATTCCTACACCACTTCACCAAATCTGCTCTCATCAGTCATCAATAAACACCATGTTGACAAAGATGATGGTCAATGCTCACTTCTCATCTGAGTTTTCAGCAGCATTTGCCATAATCATTCTCTCTGCTTTGATGTATTGTCACTTAGCATACACATCTGGCTGGGGTTTCTTCTCCCTTTCTGGTCCTTTCTTCTCAATCTTTTTTGCCCGATTACTCTCTTCCTCCTGACCCCTAAATGCTAAAGTACTCCAAGTCTCAGTCCCTGATTCTTTTTTCTATCTATACTCACTAGGTAGGTTGATCTCCAATTTCATGGTTTTGACTATCATCTATAGTCTTTTGTTTTTTAAATGTTTATTATTTTGAGAGAGAGAGAGAGAGAGAGAGAGCACGTATGCACCCATATGCACAAGAAGGGGGAGGGGCAGAGAGAGAGAGAGAGAGAGAGAGAGAGAGAGCTGACAGCTCAGAGCCTGATGCGGCGCTCAATCCCAGGAACTGTGAGATCATGACCTGAGCTGAAACCAAGAGTCTAATGCTTAACCAACTTAGCACTCAGGCACACCAAATACCATCTATATTCTGACAGCTCCCACCTCTCTATCACCTTTCCTGGTCCCTAACATCCACATTCAACAACCACTAATTCAGTATCTACTTGATTTCCAATAGTGATCTCTTATAAGGCATGGCCAAAAAATCTACTTTCCCTGTATTCACCATCTAATTAAATGGCAACTCTATCATATTTTCAGATGTTCAAACCAAAAGCAATGCTGTCATTCATGACTCCTCTGTTTTCTTTCACACTTCAGGCCCACTGAGTCTGCCAAATTTTCCTGTTTGGCCTCAGAATAGTTCCTACTACCCTCCCTGCCATGTCCTACCATTTTCAGAGCTAATGCTATTTAGTCTATTCTCAACCCAGAGTCAAAACAGTACAGTTAAACCAAGTCATATCATTTCATTACCCTGCTAGAAACTCTCCTGTGACTTTCCATCCCACTTGGAGTAAAGGTGAACATTGTTACTAGGACCTATAAATCACTGTATGACCTGACGCTCCATCCATGACCTGTCTTGTCTCTTCTATTAATGCTGTTTTCCTCTTTAGAAATGGTGCACCCTTTAGTTTCCCTTGCCTCTGCAGACATGCTGAGTAAGAAGTTTTTGCAGCTGAGGTCAAAGAGGTTTTTGCCTGCTTTCTCCTCTAGGGTTTTGATGGCTTCCTGTCTTACATTTAGATCTTTCATCCACTTTGAGTTTATTTTTGTGTATGGTGTAAGAAAGTGGTCCAGGTTCATTTTCCTGCATATCGCTGTCCAGTTTTCCCAGCACCATTTGCTGAAGAGATTGTCTTTATTCCATTGGATATTATATGTGGACTTTAGTATGAAAACGGATGAACATAAGGGAAGGGAAGCAAAAATAATATAAAAACAAGGAGGGGGCAAAACATAAGAGACTCTTAAATACAGAGAACAAACTGAGGGCTGCTGGAGGGGTTGTGGGTGGGGGGGATGGGCTAAATGGGTAAGGGGCATTACGGAATACACTTGTTGGAATGAGCACTGGGTAATATACATAGGGGATGAATCACTGGAATCTACTCCTGAAATGATTATTTCACTATATGCTAACTAACTTGGATGTAAGCTAAAAAATACATACATACATACATACATACATACATACAAAAAAAAGAAAAGAAATGTGCATCCTATCTGAAAATTCAGCCCATCTCAGCTCTTCTTATCTCCCTTTCCTGCTTTAGTTTTCTCCTTGTTTTTTTGCACTGTAGAGCACAGTATACAATTTACTCATCTCTTATCTATCTCTTTTGCTAAAATATAAACTAAATAAAGCCAAGGGCTTTTGTTGTGGTTATTGCTCTCTGTTTTGTTTACTACAGTATCCTAGAGCAGTGCCTGGCACTTAATAAGAAGCACTCAGTAAATCTTTGTGGAAGGAATAAATGACAGGTTGGTTGCCCTGTAATTTCACAATAGTTAAGCACTTGCCACATTTCCCAGAAGAGGCTCACACCTGTTCCCTGCTCTGCCTCAAGCATATTTGGACCTAAGTGTCCCTAAAGACATTCCAAAGACTGCTTTCTAAAACCCATATTACCAAATTGCTGCATATGCAAAGTCATATAGCAAGAGTAACAATAGCTAGAATCTGGGAATTAATTAAGGAACAATGACAAAACTGTGGCAGCCCTGAAAAAAAATCTTCAACTACATAAAACAAGTCCTAAATGAATGGAAAGATGGTCTGTGCCCCTAAATAAAAATATAAATATAGCAAAAGTTAATATAGGGGCCTAATAAAATTTTCAATTAGAATTCCAATGGTATCTTTCTAAAAATTTACAATATTATTTCAAATGTCATGTGGTAGAAGGAATCTTCCAGGTTTCCCAAAGAAACATGGAAAACTTTAATGCCATGTAAAAACGGTATGGCATAAAAGTAGCAATAGAAGAGAGAATAAAGACTCTAGAAACAGAACAATCATACACTGAGTCCACTGATCCACTTAAAAGTCCACTTAAAAGACAAAATTTGTCATTAAACCTTCTGCTGCATATTGTATGCAGAAAAAATTTCCAGAGAGATCAACAACCTAAAGATTAGAAACTCAAGTATAAAAGCATCAGAAGAAGATCTAGAATATTGGTACAGCATTGGTGAGGATAAAAGCTGTCTTAAGGGGAAACTCAGAAGTTATAAACAACTATAGAATCATGTTAAAATTTTACATAGCAAAGTAAAAAAAAAACTTGTTAGAAACTATTAGTTTTAATATAGTATTTTTCAGGAGAAGGGTAGAGATAAGCATACTTGAATATGCATGCTAAAAACGTACTATCAAACAGAACTCATGGGACATAAACAGATCTGTATGGCGAGGTAACTGGTTTCATGACTTCTCTGATCTCACAGAAGTAATAGAAACTTCCATGTCTCATTCTATACGTAGGATGCCTAATCCCATTTAATAATGAAATCCTCTGACTCTTTTCAAAGGTAATACTTCCCCCTTCATCTTCCAGACTGGGGCTGCCAGTCTTCAGAAAAAGGATGCAGCTATCATCACCTTTGTTCTTGCCAATTTATCTCCCTAACCTGATAGTCAACTGTGTCAGATTCCTCCACGACTTGCCAGATGAGTTTTGAGGTCAGATGAGGCAATCGAGACTTTTCTTATTTGAATGGCACTATTTCTGAAGTGAATGTCAGAGAGGACTTCTGTGGCTTCTTTAGAGACCCCGGTGCTTGTGGCCTCGAACCTGTAGTTCCCTTGATGTGGCAGCCAGATATCTGATTTCAACCTCTTTTTGAGAAATTTAATGCTTCCAGGCAGGCTTATCTAAGAGCACCTTGGACAACACTCACACCAGCTCCAATGCACACAGGGCCTGCATGCGGTTCAAAGAAACCCACATCACTTCCCCCAACACCTTCACTGTCCCCAAGAACTAGCTGCCCACCTCCCTCATCCTCTACTTTTCCCAGACAGGGGGGAAATGTCTTCCTCCTATGTCTCCTTCCAGCAAGGGGAGAGATCAGGCTGTAGTGGTCCTGGTGAGGCCCTCTCACCAGGTTGATGCAAGAGTTAAATTCTACACTCCATTCTCTCCTGGGGATGGGCATAGGAGTCACAGCACACCAAGTGCTCTTTCCAAAGAAATGCTCTTTGTAAATCCTCTTCTCATTTTTAACATCCTCAGTATAGGCATTTTTTTTTTTTAAGTTTTCAAACAAAAAGCAAAGATTTCCTTTAAAATCTGCGTATTGGGCTAGCACCTCCCTTTGCTCTACATTATATATTTTACTTTCATGTTTTAACCAAAACCTTCAATTAACTATATTGATAGAAATGTCTAACTTACAATCTGGTAGACAAAAGACTCAAGACGGTCAAGGACATTCAACTTTTTCAATAGGAGCTAAGAAATAAGAAAAAATAAAGCCAAGGAGAATGATGATTTTAACAAGTTCCACAAACTGTAGAAGGAATAAATTCTGGGGCACCTAGGTGGCTCAGTCAGTCGAGCATCCAACTTCGACTCAGGTCATGATCTCATGATTTCCTGAGTTCAAGCCCCACACTGGGCTCTGAGCTGACAGTTGAAGCCTGCTTTGGATTCTGTGTCTCCATCTCTCTCTGCCCCTCCCTACTCATGCTCTTTCTCTTTCTAAATAAGTAAATAAATAAATAAATAAATAAATAAACGTTAAAAAATAAAAAATAAACTAAAAATTTTTTAAACATAAATATCCTAATACACAATACCAATCCTAATAATCATTTATATTTAAGCTTTCCAGTTCAAAGAATTTGATTTTCAAAATGGAAAAAAATCCAGCTATGTGTTCTCAATAAACATAATACAATATTCTGATATTTGATACAATATTCTCAAAATACAGAAAAAATAACAATTCTACCTATTCACTTTAGGTGGCTACTATGGAACTGAATCACAAACTGTATGAAAACAGTTTATGAAAGCAAAATTATAAGCTAATCCTACTTATGAATATAAATATAAAAAGTCTCAGTAAGCTATTATCTAAAATATATAGCAATTTATATTTCTGACAAGTAGGGGTTATCATGGGAATTCAAAATCATTTAACATTAGAAAAATATATCCATGAATTTATCTATGCCAATGCCTTATCTGAGAAAAAAACACATAATATTTCATTAGATGCAGAAAAATCAGATGCAAAAACAATCCATCATACACTTAGGGCAAAAATCAAGAATAGAAAGGAACTTGCTTGACTTTATAAAGGATATATTTTTTAAAAAGTTCAAAAACATACACAGTAATTAAATGTTAAAAGAATTCCCTTTAAAGTTAGGAATGAGACCCAGTTGCCCACGGTCATCATTTCTAGTCAACATTTTAGTGAATGTCTAAGGAAGCACAATAAAGGCAAGAAAAATTAAAAATTAAATAACAGTTGCTCAACTATCAATTTCAGAAGCAGGAAAAGTTGCATTACTATTGAAATTGACCAAATTTTCCATTGGAGATTTTGAAATATGAACTGTAAATTGATAGACTGACAACAGTAAAACCTTTAACCTTTGATTCCCGAAGTTTCAACAACCAAAATTATTTTTGCGGTTAAAGAGATAAGGAACACGAAGGCATGAGAAAAAAAAGATCATTAAAAACAGAGATATTAATTTCAATACACTTGGACTTCAAATTACTATCCAATGAAAACACCAGGACTTCAAAGCTCTCAGGTAACCGCTTTCCTCCTGAAAGAGCCCTGGTCCCTCCGTGTGGCTTCCTCCATGCCTGTTATTCTCCCATTCTCATTAACTGAGTCATCCACACTGCCTGCACCTCTCCTGTTGCTTCTCTCTCTCTGCTGCCCCTACCCAGTTGGAGTAAGCCTGGCTCTTTCAGAGTACATAGGCTTCTCTGTTAAAAAAGGTAAATCTCGATGTTCAGCGTCGCTCCTTATCAGGGAAATACAAATCAAAACCACACTCAGGTATCACCTCACGCCAGTCAGAGTGGCCAAAATGAACAAATCAGGAGACTATAGATGCTGGAGAGGATGTGGAGAAACGGGAACCCTCTTGCACTGTTGGTGGGAATGCAAATTGGTGCAGCCGCTCTGGAAAGCAGTGTGGAGGTTCCTCAGAAAATTAAAAATAGACCTACCCTATGACCCAGCAATAGCACTGCTAGGAATTTATCCAAGGGATACAGGAGTACTGATGCATAGGGGCACTTGTACCCCAATGTTCATAGCAGCACTCTCAACAATAGCCAAATTATGGAAAGAGCCTAAATGTCCATCAACTGATGAATGGATAAAGAAATTGTGGTTTATATACACAATGGAATACTATGTGGCAATGAGAAAAAATGAAATATGGCCCTTTGTAGCAACGTGGATGGAACTGGAGAGGGTAATGCTAAGTGAAATAAGCCATACAGAGAAAGACAGATACCATATGGTTTCACTCTTATGTGGATCCTGAGAAACTTAACAGGAACCCATGGGGGAGGGGAAGGAAAAAAAAAAAAAAGAGGTTAGAGTGGGAGAGAGCCAAAGCATAAGAGACTGTTAAAAACTGAGAACAAACTGAGGGTTGATGGGGGGTGGGAGGGAGGGGAGGGTGGGTGATGGGTATTGAGGAGGGCACCTTTTGGGATGAGCACTGGGTGTTGTATGGAAACCAATTTGTCAATAAATTTCATAAAAAAAAAAAAAAATCATTACCAAAAAAAAAAAAAAAAAAAAAACTCTGAAAAAAAAAAAAAAAAAAAAAAAAAAAAAGGTAAATCTCACTCCTCTGGGCATGAGACTGAAGGATCTCTGAATGATGCCATGGACATCGCATTTCTCTTCACCAAGCACAAGCCAGCCCCTCGGGCAGAACGCTGGTATTTTGGCCTCTCTTCCCCTAGATGAGCTTTCTGACTTTTTAGGACAGATTGACCTTCCCATACCATTTTTTCCCAATCTTTGCTGGGGTTCGATAAGCCCAGAATATTAGAGCCCACTAACTATAAATACATCATTAGTATTTCTTCTCTTACAGTAAGATTTATTGGCTTCTACTCTGAAATCATGGGATTACTGAAGGGGATAGATTTTTCACACTTCTCCCAAAACCTATAAACTTGCCTATTTCTTAAAAACATCCAAAGCATCTGATACACACACACACACACACACACACACAAGATTTATATAGTAACGTGCTCTTTGGATTCTCTAACATTGACTTGAGATAGCCTATTTGACAGTGTTAGAGTTATTCACAAGTGTGGCCACATCAGTGGTATAGTTATTTAAGCAATAGGTGCAAAGGTAGTAATTGATATCATGAGGTAATTAACATAATCATGCAGAAAAGTACATAAGTGTTTAAAAGCAGTAGAAATATGAAACCAATGTCTTCCCATTGTTTAATGTGGCTCTCAATACCAACGAGCAGTAATGTCAATATGCTTTAGTGACTTTTTTACCAAAATAGTAAAGAATACAAAAACATTAATACACTGACAGTCCCTAGAAATGTTTTTAAAATTAAGTTAATTATAAGTAAAACCTGACATGGGGCGCCTGGGTGGCGCAGTCGGTTAAGCGTCCGACTTCAGCCAGGTCATGATCTCGCGGTCCGTGAGTTCGAGCCCCGCGTCAGGCTCTGGGCTGATGGCTCGGAGCCTGGAGCCTGCTTCCGATTCTGTGTCTCCCTCTCTCTGACCCTCCCCCATTCGTGCTCTGTCTCTCTCTGTCCCAAAAATAAATAAACGTTGAAAAAAAAATAAATAAGTAAAACCTGACAAAACATACACACAGAAACCTTAACCTCAAATGCACCCTGAACTCCTTAAGTATGGCAAACACTTCCTTGTGCTAAACTTTTCACCTGAGTGTCTTCAATTTGCTCCTTCCCATTAATGTGACTGCAGATCATTTTCAGAGTGTGAAAATCCTTTAAAAATATAATTCTTTACACTCATGACCTTGAAAATATATGAGGCCAATTTAATAAATGGTTCTGAATCCATGAAACTGCTGTAGCAGCCCAACTCTAGATTCATAGGCAATGATAAATATGTATATAAATGTAGGCATCATTTACTCTTCCGATTGCAATCTCCAGTTAATGACACGCTGAGTAGTGCATCGCACCATAGAAGCTTCAAATAATTATCTGACTCTCTTCACCTCTGTTGCACTGGTGCTGAAAAATTAAGGAATTTGTTCTTAGGGCCTCTGCACAGAGAGCACAGATTCAAGGAAGAGGGCATTGCAATTGCAAGCTAGAGGTAATAGCCAAAAAAGCTTGAGGTAATAAGTGACAGAGGCCAAATTAGTATTCAACTGCCCAGTTCTCATCTATTTCTCCCCAATATATTTCAGATAGGTCTCACTCAAGGTCAACAGGGGATTCATGTGCAGAAAACTAAATGGGAAAGTCAGATGGTAGTAGTCCAGCCCCAAGTCCCCTGGGCTTCAAAACTTGGCTCATCTTCTCAGAACTCACCTTTGTCATACACTGACACTATTAACAGGCTGTAAACACACTCGGCAGTTAATTTTAAAACCCCATTATTGAACGCGTTTTGCACTTTAGGGATGTCCATCAATTGTCTAGTAACTAGATAGAAATGAGGGGAAATGGCACATATACCAAACCAAGTATCTTCTTTATGTCACTTCATTTTTGACTCTTCAAAATCTCCATATCACTCTCTTTCAAAGCAATATGGTTCCTCTGAGGCTGTGTTATTTGGCAATCTAAGGATCTTAGCCAATTTTTATGACTAGAACACAAGCCCTTGACATCATTGGTAGGAGACAGTCGTCCTGCTGAGTAACTTAAGTTAATAGTACTTGTCATAATTCTGGCTCAAATTAGTAGAGCTATCCTAATTAAATCCAGCATTTCTGGTTTCCATATTTCTGAGAACAAAGTGCATTTGACTATAATGCTAGTTTTCTACAACAATGAAAAGCCTCACATGAGATCACACTCTTATTTCAATGAAAATTTTACATTTATTTTTAAGTGACTATGAGAGCAAGAAAATCATACTCTCAAGTATCTGCCTTTATCTTCTAAACTTGCAAATAAACATTCTCGTTGCTATCTTTTTTTCTACTCAAGTTTACAGTTTAAAAAGCTGTCTTTCCATCTATCTCTCGGTGATATATAAACATTTCACTATAAAAAATGTTCTGGTTTAATCAAAATGAATCAAAAGAGGGTTTAGCCAAGAGTTTTCAATCTTTCATCAAAAGTAGCACTGTCAAGGTTGAAAGAAAGCACTAATAATCTAATTTTCTGTTCTTAGTTCTCAGGCTTTTCTCCCTGAAGTTTGTACGTTGATGTCAGTTTCAACACTCTTGCAATCAAATGTCTGTGTGGAAGGGTATCACACAACCAAGAAAAGTGATGGAATCCCAGCCATGACTTTGATTCAAATGGAGAGCTTGGATGAAGTAAAGCCTATTTTTTGTATGTAAGAAGACAAAAAATGTGTAACTAAAATTTAAAGATACACTGATACGTATGATACCAGAGAGAAAAATAAAGGACTTTTTTGACACATTAGAACACAGATGCACTTGATACTGGTAGTTATTTTTATTATTTTAAATCTCATAAAGTTTCATACAGCAAAACCTGTCATTTAAAATGAAATTATACATGTGGCTTCTGATGGTGCTGCTTTGCTCAAAGGCAGTAACCAGGCATGTCATCTCCAGGCTCCCCCAAACAGTCTTGTCTTACTGAGTAACAAGAATCTTCACAAATCTGGTGGCAAAAGTTTTGAGAGTATCCTAACTACACAAGGCTTCCAGTTTGTGCATTTACCTCAGGTTAGAAGATGTACTGGGGACAGTCAAAATAAGATTTATGTCTATAATTTCCTTATTCTCAATAAAGATGGTCAAGCCCACTGTCAAAACTAAACCATGTATTGGATGCAATTTAAAACGTTTTTTAAAAAAGAGTTAATGATAGGGAAAACATCATTGTTTTGCAAGCACTTTGGGGACATGTACATATGAGTATCAATGGATGGCCCCATCCAAAATAAAAAGATACCCCTTTTCAAATGGTCCTGAAAATCTCTCCAGGGAGTCTTCTTATTTCCCCAAAAAAACCTTAAGTTCCTTTTATGATTTATGCTGAATAGCCTGGCATGTGTTAAATTCCTTTTATAAATCTGTCAACATTCAATTCTTATATAGGCAAGTAGACATGATTTAGATTGCGCCCCCATGCAACAATTAAAGAATGTGCTATATTCATCGTGCCTAACCCCAAATAAACACATTGTTGAGAAAATTATATGTGATTTTCCCCCCACAAAAGATATTCTCTACTGGAAGAAAACTCCAGTCATTTTTTAACGAACAGATTAAATTTTCTCCTTCTATGCTCAAGTTACAATGAAATCCAGTATAGGGTTCTGACTTTTTATTCCCTTTCTTCCTATCTTGCTTCTTTCCTTTCCCTTTCTTCTATAAATGTCTATTAAGCATTGCTATGTCCCATGTATTCTAGATTCAGAAGATTCAAAAGTGACCAAAACAAAAGAAAATCCCTATTGGTGGAGATTAAGTCAGGGTAGTGGAAGCAAACAAACAAACAAACCAGCAAACAAAAACAAGATAAATGAGTAAAATAAGTAAAAAGTGAAAAAAAAAGGCATCATATGTAAATTGAAATTTTTAATTGAATGACCAAGGAAGTTCTCACTGTAATATTTGTATAAGAACCTGCAACATGGGAGTGAGATATATTTGATAAAACAGTATATGGGCAGGGACAAGAGCATGTAGAACAGCCTCAAAGCATGGGCATGCTAGACTTTCTTAAGGCAAAGTGAGGAGGTCAGACAACTATCACAGAATAACAAAGATGGAGGTCAAGGAGATGGTCAGAGAAATACCAGATCATACTGGCCTTCTAGAGACTGAAGCTTTCCTTCTGAGATGGGAATCCTGTAGGATTATGACTGCAGAAATGACATGATATGATTTACAGTTTAACAGAGTCACTCTGGCTACTTGTTAAGGACAGAATGAAGGAAGTAAGGGCCCAAGAAAGGGAACCCCGCAAAAAGCTACTACAATAGTCCAGGCAGGAGAGAAGATTTAAATGTAGAAAGTAGCAATGGAGGTGGTAAAAAGTGTTTGGACTCTGTATGGTGACTTCTCTTCCCCAACCTTCTTTGCCAGTGCTCTATTGGCACTACCATAGTCTAAGCAGGAAGAGAGAGGGGAGAGTCAAGGGAATAGAGGGGTTCTAATATTGTAATGATGGAAGTTAGCTTCTTACTCTGCACCAAGAGAAGGTGATAGCTGATTTTTTGTTTTCTTCTTTAAGCCACCTTTGAGAACTCCTCAAGAGATTCCTGCTACTCCATTGTTCTAGATAAATGGATTTCCTTTCCTGGTGGGTGGTAACTCTTGAAATACTTTTGTGCTGCTTTCTGATAAGTTCTTCCCACTTCACCAAGCAGCTCTACTGGGCAGGACTCAAGAAAACCCTACATCAGTTCTATTTGCTCATGTTTCTATTTGTTCATATCTGGTTTATAGGAAACACTGCATCCCTTCTTCCAGCAAAATTTTCAAACGTATGAGAGATGCATTTGAAATGCATTGCAAATATTAGAGAGCTCTCCTCTCACCTTCTGCTAAAAATAGCAACTGTGCCCTGCTGATATTACCACCCCACCCTCTGTCCCTGAGCTTAGCACATGCCTAGACCATAGGAGATACAACAGAGACTTCGTTCACTTAAAAAAAAAAAATTGACTATAGGATCAATTATCAATCATAAAATCATAAAATCATAAAATCAAATGTTGTTACATTTCTACAAAAAGATTTGGCCATTGGCCTATCATTAGTGTAATTTGAGTTGCTTTCTAATAGCCAATTTTAAAATACTAATTAACACTCACATTGTTAGTTTTGTGAATTGGCCATCCATAGTTGACAATTACTCTGTGACACAGTTTAGGCATGCGAAGTATTATTTAAGGCCATGCCTCAAAGCAGAGTTCATTTTGTCTATTTGGAGATAAAAACCATAAACTTGACCTAATTTGAATCCAACGTTCCCACAAACTAGTCAAAGAAAATGGATACAGGATTTGTGTAATAATCTATATGTTTATTTCTCACATAATTAGCTATATTATAGTTATCTACTACAGACTTAAAGGATTGTAGAGTCATGGTTCTAAAAGTTACTTAAAGAATATTAATAGCAAATAAGATATTGGCTTATGGAAAGTCAGAGAGTAGTTAGTAGACCTGGGAAAACACAGCTATCTCAACGGTAGCCCAGTTTTCTTATTACAGTGTCTCCTGATTGATATGTAAAACATACATATACCAATGTTTATTTGAGAAATTACTAAGAAAATACAGTAGAATTTCACAATATTAACTAGGGGAGGCTAGAGGAGTTTAGCAATAATTAAAAAGGCCCAATTCTAGGAACCAAAAAAGCGCTAATAGTCTACAGGTCAAAAACAAACAAATGAGGAATTACATTTGAAGTGAAGATGAAGAAAATGGTTGTGGATCATGAAAAAGAAATGGCTTTAAGTGGAAACCCAAAGACAAAATACAGAGGATAAAAGGGTCTGGAAACTTTATAAGTCCCATCTTGAGAAATTTAAATACAGGAAGGAAAATCTGAAAAAAGAGTTGAGGAGGATCTTAGACTGGTCTAGCTCCATTTTATGTATAATTAAAATATCTGAATAACCACTATACAAATTGGCTTTTTTTCTAAACCTCTATAATTTTTCCAATATTTCATTATTTTTCTTATACCCTATTGTCCTATACTAAAACTCTAAGAATAAATAGGTCATATGTATATGTTTCAATACCAGCAAAAGAAACCTATGCTGTGATTTTATTCCACAGTTAATTGGGAAAAAGAAATTTTAAAGACCTTTTAATATTCAGGGGTGAGCTGTGAAAGTCATAGGCAACAAGACTCAACTATCGAAAATTTAGGCTGGAAGCTAGAAGATCTGCATTCTAGTTCCAATATGCTGATAACTACCTGTGTGACTTGAATAATTATAGTGTCTATGTTCCTTAGTTCATTCATTAGTGGATAAGGGGATGGAACTTAAGGTTCCCTATGATTTTACTCATTGTAACCGGAGTAATGTACACCATATTAGCATTATGTGTTAAAATTTATCAACAAAATATCCAGCCTTTCTCAATATGACAGTTCTAAGTATAAGCATTTTATTTGTTTGTTTGTTTATTTGAAGTATACACTCTTCCCCAATGTATTTCCTACATTTGCAAAATTTACTATGTTAGATACTTCTTTGTTGAAAATAGCTTATGATGACTTGATATGTTCAAGGGAATTTTGCCCTTTTCATTTCCAATTCTCCTTCATCCGCACCTGTCTTCATCTGCCTTGGCAAAGAATTTAATTTATCTTCTATCATTTATTTGCTCCCTCCTCCAAGATTTCCTTTTTATATAAAGGAAATAAATATTATATGCACTATATAACATATCTATTTTATTTTCATAGTTCTATCATTATTTTAACAGTGTTTTAAAGGTCTACTTTAAGATAAACATAAAGGTTGAAAAAAGCCACGAAGTATCAGGAATTCTTTGCCCATTTCCCCAACCTGTAAAGTGACACTGGACAGGACAGTGGGCAGTTTGGAAGACTAAATATGTACGTCTGAACAAGAACACAGCACAGTGAATAGCACTCAGTAGACCTTGTTCTTTCCTAGTCATAAAAACAGCCAGGCAGGAATCCAGTTTTTAAAAAGTGGGATTAGTACTCTATCACTAAATCTCAAGAAGTTCAGGAAAAGAGAGTTTATAACCTCAGTGTTCTGAAAGGTGATCCCCTATTAAGGTACAATTGTCTTAACTTTTCATACTATTCTTTCCCATGATAAGTATTCATCTGATCTTACTTTTTCATATAAGTAAGAGCTTGAAAAGAAACGTCTTGCCTGTTTCTGTGCTAATTACTAAAGCTTTCTTCACTATCAACCTGGTCTTTAATAAGAATAAAGACAGACAGGTCTTGAGCCTCTTTGGCTTGAACTAATTGCCAAGCATTCCTTTATTTGGTTCTTGCTCAGAGAAGGGCAATAACGAGGACAGAGACCTTTAGCTTTTCCTTGGCAGCTACTAAGTGATGAGCCTGAGTCTGGTGGGGGAAAGATTTTAGCTGACTAGTTGAGCTGAGCCTAGGGACTTCTTTTAAGCAAGCTCCCACTATGATTTCTCACAGCATGCCTGGGATTTAACCAAAATGCTAGAGACTATCACTCACAGGGGATGTAAAAAGGTTCAGGATGCTGGGAATTTTCCACTTCCTTGCCTGTGAAAGTGACAGTGTTCTGAGTTGCCTCCAGTTTACCAAAGTTGATAATTAACATTTCAGCTATGGCTAATTAAAAAAAAAAAAAAATTGACCAGAAAATGAAAAACTGATTAGCGTGCCACCAGTGGACCAACCTGCTCATAAGGAAAAAGTTTTGTTTGAATCTTTTTGGACAAAGTCATGAAAACATTCCTACTCTCCAAAACTGCACTAGAAACAACATGTGAAAATCGAAGGTATGAATCCACAATGATAATTCGCATTTTACACACTTTCACATGAAGGTCCCAAAGGCCTCCAAAAACATAAATTAAATTTCATGGATCTCCTCCAAGGACACATTTATTATTGTTTATGAAAACAGATTTGGAAATTGAGACATAAATCAAGAGAAAAAAATGAGTTGGTTAACAGGGAGCATGAAAACTAGAATTCAGTTTCAAGTTTTAAGCATTAAACCACATAAATACCTCACCCTGTGGTAAACATATAAAGGGAAAAATATGTTAAATTCATTTGTATATTATTTTAATAAGGTGCATGCCTACATTTCAAAACTTGTCTTGCTAAAGATTTATAATTTATACAAAAAAATCAAGCAGAAAAAAATGTTTCTTGTTACAATGTTATAATCTTCTTTGTTTCTCCTGAATTTTCTTTCAACAGGTATCATATGGGTCATTACCATACATAAGGCACTAGGTTGTTATGATACACAGTATAAATGCAACACACTTGAAGATTTTGCCATCCATTTGTACAGAATGGCACTCAAGCCTGGAAAGTAAAAATCTCCACACCAGCCTATGATTAAATGTAAAATACGTGCAAAGATTAGTGCCACCAAGAGAGATTCCTGTGGTTGAAGTCATTTCAGAGAAGGCTTTGTGAAGAAAGGGGGGAACTGAACAGTCTCTTGTAGAACATGCCAAAAGAGAAAGGGGTGAAGAAGAGAGAATCCCTGTTAAAAAGTAAAAGCTAGGGGAGGTAGAAATAAAGGTTGCATGCTCATAAGACAATAAAAAGGTCAGTTTGGAATGTGTGTAAAATTACCTGAGCAGTTTGGAATATGTTTATGCCAGGAATTTGAATTTTATATTATAAAATGTATTTTTTCCAATTGGCTAATTGCCAAAGAGACCTAAAACATATCCTTGCTTTTACCATTCTTTTCAAGACCAATAGCCTAATGGGTCAAATTCTTCCCTTGAATGTCTTTAGGCAGAACATAGTATTTCTTTTTTTTTTTTAATTTTTTTAACATTTATTTATTTTAAAAAGAGAGAGACAGAGCGTGAATGGGAGAGGGGCAGAGAGAGAGGGAGACACAGAATCCTAAGCAGGTTCCAAGGCTCTGAGCTGTCATCACAGAGCCTGATGCAGGGCTCGAACTCACAAGTGGTGAGATCATGCCCTGAGCTGAAGTCAGATGCCCCACTGACTGAGCCACCCAGGCGCCCCCAGAACATAATATTTCAAATCAATTGTTTTGCCACCTGTTTGCAAAGCCATTTCATTTCTCATATCATACTTCATTTGAGAAAACTAGAAGTCATTGAATCCTAAGTGTCCTAAGAAATTAAATCCAAGAATACACATGGGAATGTCCACAATGCATATTATCTGTAGGTTCTAGCTCCAGCTAGGCCACAAACCACAGGTAGTCCTTCAAAGCGATCCAAACTAGGATTCTGGAGTCACTCGCATTTGAGGTAATTCCACAGTGTCAATCATTACCTGTATGATCACTCATTGTTTTTAAGCCTCTGTGTCATCATCTGTAAAATGGGGGTATGATAGCCCTTCATTTTAAGTTCATTTATTTATTTTGAGAGAGACACAAGGGCATGAGAGGGGAGGGGTAGAGACAGAAGGGGGAAAGAGAATCCCAAGCAGGGATTCTCCATGCTGACAGTGCAGAGCCCGATGAGGGGCTCAATCTCATGAACAGTGAGATCATGACCTGAGCCAAGAGAAAAAATTGGATGCTTAATTGACTGAGCCACCCAGGTGCCCAGATAGTCCCTCATTCTTAAGGTTGTTTACCCATTTATTTTTTTCAACAAATGTTTATTGAACACTTATTATTTTAGAGACTCTTCTAAGTGCTGGCGACACTACAGTGAATAAGAGAGACAAGGATGTTTGGAAGGTGTAAATAGGACAATTCCCATAATGCATCTGGAAAAAATACCTAGAAAATAATGAACAATCAATAAAGGTTAGCTATTAAAACTATCATGAGCTACGATGACACAGAGTATATGATGCAATACACGTTCTCGAAGACTTTGCCATCCATCTGAACAGCATGGCACTTTGCCATATGCCTTATGAATTTAAGCAAGTCTTTTTACTTCTCTGAACCTCATATTCCTCATTTTTAAAACATGAAAATTAGAACATAAGATTTCTAAAACCCTTTCTAGCTTCCACATGCAATGTGTCTATAGTTGATAAGCTCTCTTGAGTCTTCTGGGAGACACCGGAAAAGAAAGGGGGTGGGGGAAAGAAGACAATCCCTGATCCACAGAAGCAAAAAGTTACAAAAGTTTCAGGCACATTTATTATATTAAAAAAGGGAACATAATGCTATTAAATCATACTGCTATTAATCAATACTGCTATCCACAAAGAATGAGAGTGATAGACAATGCAAGCAATACAATCACATTTGGTAGGGATTTATTATTATTTTGGGGTTTTTTTGTTTTTGTTTTGTTGTTTTGTGTTGTTTTTTTTTTTGTTGTTTAAAAGATTAGGTGGACGTGGCATAATTTCTTGGAAGTATCTGTATCACTGATAGCCAGACCATGGGCATTTGGTCCAATTACAGGTTCTAGAATAGCAACCAGTTCATGTCATATATGAAAGAAATTCAGAATCCATCATATATCTATATACATATCTTTATATATATGTGTGCATGTGTGTATAGATATAGATATAGATATAGATACACGCACACACACACCAACCAAATGGTACCAAGTGAATTGTAATATTGCCAGTTTGCTCGTCTTGCACAGAGACTCTTCATTTGAAGTCTGAAGCACAGTAGAACTTAGTGAAGACTATGCTTTTCTTCCGCAAGTGGAGGTTTAGTGAGACATTCAGAGACATTCATGAACTATGGGTCAAACCAACCAGTTCACTGACTTGTCACTTGGTGAAAATTTGTTTTTATTCACTCAACATTAGACCTTGAATCAGTAACAGGGACATTGATTTGTTATCTAAAAAAATGAAGAATCGAGAGGACTTCATGCATGACTCACCTTGCCTTTAAAATGTGAAGTAAGTTTGGTGATAAAATTACTAGTATTAATGGTAGAAGCTACCATTTCCTGAGGGAATGTAAAGCCAGGAAATTTGCTTATATAATTTCATTTAATCCTCACAATCACCCAATGAGCTAGGCATTATTCTTTCTATATTTCAGATAAGGAAATGACTCAGAGAGTTTCAGTAACTTTCCCAAGGTCACACAGCTAGAAAGCACCAAATGGAACCTGAAAATTGTCATTCTTCTTTGTTAGTGATGGATGTCAGACAACTATACTGGAACCTCTTTAGGTATAAAAGTGATTCAAGAGAATGTAAATGAGTCATCCCTGGACTTCTTAGCAGAGAGACCTTCATTTTTTGCATTTACATTTCAAAAGACTACATGATAAAGAAGTCATTTGCTATTGCTAGATAAGTGCTTCTTCAAGCAAGAAATTCAGAGCCCATTTAAAAAAAAAAAAGAAAAGAAAAAAAGAAAGAAAATGTACTAGCTCTAATTTCCTCTCCGTATTAGATGGCCACAAAAGACACTTAACAGTTCTGGCATTAAAGCAGGCTTCCCAGCATTATTGCAATCTCTACGAGTTTGCATTTTTAAACAGAAAAGTTGCCTCTGTGACACAAATCACAATAGTCTTCAAATTTATAAAAAGGGAAGGCCTTGCTTTGATTCCCTGTTATTAATAACTTTCTGGTATATGCTGGAATGTATATATTTCCTTTTATTCCCCACTAGAATGTACATCTGTTGTAGCAGAGACCTTTGTCTTCTTTCCTCTGTAACCTCAGTGCCTAGAAGAGGGCCTTGGCACAGTAGATATTTACCCTATATTTCTTAATCAACAAATGAATGAATAAATTAATATGGCTTGAAAGTAGGCTGAAGATAAATGCTCTCCAATTTCTTTTTGGTCTTTCCTGAAACTGTCGCACAACTCAGGAGCTAAAGTCCTCTGACCCGATCATCTCACCTGCTTATCTGAAAAGTTTACATTTTCATAATATTTAGGACAAGTACGATACTGTTTCAAGCATTTCATTATGAAATCAGAAAAGCAAGGAATCTAAAAGGATTACTAGTATCTAGATCACATCAGGGGGAAAAAAAAAACACCAATTCTAATGTTTCCTACTTCAAAGCCTTTGCTTCATAGGTCTATATGTAATATGTGCTTTACCAGTTTTTAAAAACAAGCGATAACAGCTACAGCCTAGTACTCAAGTAGCTTAATCAACCCCTGGGAAGATTTATTTTTCACCTCATCCTATTGCTTTATACTGAAAAGCCTTTACAGTACTCTTAGAGCTGCTAAAACTCCCTTAAACTACTCCGTAGAGACAACTACCAAGATGATTTATGTGGCAACCTGCTTATTTGTCTTCCTGGCAACCAAGGGGCTAAACTTTAACTGATAAAGTAAGTCCCTTTGGCATTTGGAAACTTACTATTAGGGGAGTTATATTGTTCCCTCCCCTCTAATTTCTGTTTCAGCCTCTCTAATAAGAACTTCTAGCTTGTTAGAGGTATTACAAAAGAACTCTATCCTTTTTGTACCTCTTCCTCCTCCTATCCTAGGACAGTCATGACTGTATAAATGAAGGTAATGATAGCTACCATAACAAAGAAGGCTTCAACTTTCAGTGGCTTAGCACAATAGAAATTTCTATTGCACTCACATAACAGTTCAGTGTCCTTGGTCCTGGCTGGAAGGCAACTATTTTTCATGTATTGATTTAAGGACCTACGTTCCTCCCTTGTGTGGTTCACCACTTGTTAGAGTCCTGCAAGTGAAAAAAGGTGAAGAAGGTAAAACATGGTTCAGAATTGGCATATATCCTTTCCACCAATATTGCATTGGCAAAATATAGTCATATGACCACAACTAGAGGCAAGGGATAGGCTGGCACACATCACCTCCGGCTGGGAACCTTGCCAGAGAAAAATTTACAATAAAGAAGGAAAACAAAATTCTTTTTTTTTTAATTCTCACTGTGCCACAGTGGGACTGGGATGCTGTCTTCCACTGAGTAGGGCATATTGTTGAATTACAGGCATCTTTTTGCAGATGCTATGGTTCTCTTCCTCACTGATGCTCTGTTATTGGAACTACCCACTCCTGGTTCCCTTCTGCGTTGTGGTAAGCCCTCAGGACAGTCTCTTCCCCTGAAGAAGAAGCTGATAGTTGTCCAGTTACCCTACTTATTGAATGAGTAAGTTCAAATCACAAGAAGGTCAAATAGGAACCCATCCACCCTCAAATTCAAGCTTATTCTACCATCCGGCTTTACCAACGATACACTTGGTATTTTTCTAAGTTTCTATATGACAAGTAGATCAGTCAGTAGGGGGGGACAGAGGGAGACAGAGTTAAATAAGATAGATGTATACGGTGTAAAATGGCTCAAAAGTAGTAGGAAAATGGGATAAGAACTTCACAAAGCCCTATAACTATGCTAAGGGATACTTAGATTTATCCTAAAGTAATTTTACTAAAAATGATGGTTCTTTTTTGCACTTTTTGAAATGTCATAAAGGAATTAATCACAAAAACAATTGTGAACATTTTAGAAAAAAAATATTACATCCTTAAACTCTCAAGTAATCTAAATTCTTGAAATGTAAATAGGCTTCCCAAGATAAACCTAAAGGCTGAATTAGAAAATATTTAATGAGCAAATATTTTTTAAATGTTTTTAATGTTTATTTATTTTTGAGAGACAGAGCACAAGTTGGGGAGGGACAGAGAGAGGGGTAGACATAGAATCTGAAGCAGGCTCCAGGCTCTGAGCTACCAGCACAGAGCCTGACATGGGGCTCAAACTCATGGAGTGCAAGATCATGACCTGAGCCAAAGTCAGATGCTTAACCAACTGAGCCACCCAGGCACTTCATTAATGAGCAAATATTTTGACTCCTCTGAACTTGATATCAGCCATTGTTCATTCTCTTTGGTGGGTTTTCTAAAAGGTCTTATCCCCATTCTTCAAACTTCAAGGACCTATCACTCTATACCCTCTCTTCAAATTTCAAGGATCTCTCCAGAGTGCATCAACCCCCATCCATGTATGGATCATGTACTCAATTTCTTTTTCAGTCATGTGTCACTATCAAAGTCTGTACTGGATGGTCTTTCAAAGTGTTCTGGGTGGGAATTCAAGGGAAAAAAGGCAACTTTCTAAGGAAGCACTGGAGTAGTTTGGCATTGAAGACTGAGACAGACTGCAGAGAAAATCAAGCAACCAGTATTTCTTGCTGATGCATTTATATACAACCACAAGGTTAGTACCATAAGCCTTAGCCACAGGGGCACTGGGAGTTGCCTTCAGCTTTTAAGCAGGCTAGCACACAAGCTTTTAACTAGCTAAGGAAGAATGAGTTTGCTCTAACCAAAATGTGAATATGATATTACATGTGAGGTAGAAAAAAATATCTTAAGCCATGTGTGACCTCTTTTGTCTCCTGTCTGTTGTGGAGTCAATGTTTCATTCACGAACAAAGAATCACAAATAAAATCCTATTGCTGTCAATATGCAGCCATTTTTGACATGACCATTTAAACAGCTATTTTCTTCTCTTTCGTCTGTAGTAACAATGCTTAAAATAAATTGAAGACTTCAATACAATCCTATTTTATCTCCCTCTGGCAGGAGAATCTTCAAGTATAATATAAAATTATATCTACACCGATAAGGTTTAACGGATACAGTTAGTAACATCAAATTATGGGTTTATCAAGCACATTATTTAGAAATATGTACTAAATAATGATTGGTTATTTAAACAGGACACTAGTGAAGAAAGATAAAAGTGAGGTATATAGTGTATTGTGTATATTCCAATCTAACTTTAATTATAAATTATAGATTCCATGTTTTAAAATTTTTAATGTTTATTTATTTTTGAGAGAGAGAGATAAAGAAAGAGAGAGCATGATCAGGGGAGAGGCAGAGAGAGAAGGAGACACAGAATCCGAAGCAGGCTCTAGGCTCTGAGCTCTCAGCACAGAGCCCGATGTGGTGTTCAAAGTCACGAAGTGGGGAGATCATGACCTGAGCTGAAGTCAGAAGCTTAACCAACTGGGCCACCTGACCACACCTAATTTGTAGATTTCAAATAAAAACCCTGAAGAACTCAATAACTGTCTGGCTCATTGATTTCCATCACATCCTCATATACAAAGAATTTAGGAAATTAATTCATGGAATGTTAGGACATTATGGAGTTCCCTAAATCTTTAAATAGTGGTAAGATTTTATATCATCATTTTAGGGAACCTCTCTTCTGGTTTATAAATACCAGAAATTCAATCATGTGTAATTCATTCAATCCTGTAAAAAGTCGACTTAGATGTTTCTTGATTTTCTAGAATAGACTATTAACGTCTACTACTGAGGGAAAAAACATGCTTTGGACACATATTCTAAATTTAAAGACCCTCCACCTATTGTGGTCAGCCACTTCTGGTCAGGGCTTACATAAAGACACTACACCCCATCCTTCTAGTCCTTTGGAGAGCAAAAGAGTAGTAAACTTTGAAGAGATCAACTTTTTCTTCTCAATGACTAATATGGGGAGAAGAGATAACTTTAGACTTCGGTTCTACAGGACTGGAGACTAGACCATCTGGCCTCCTATCAGAAATTCAGAAAATAGACACCATCTTTGGTTTAAAATTTACATAGAATCTAAACTAACAGACCTGAAATTGCTGATACTTGGGGGTAGAAGCAGGAGGGAGAAGCTATAGCTGGCAGTAAGGACTCAGGACCTAGGAAGGGGTAGACATCAGCCTGCATTTCAACCATGTTGTTTGGTAAGAATATGAATATCCATGAGTTATGTGAAAAGTGGCCAAAGCTAAATCATGCTGCCAGTAACTAGCCCAGGAGGTCTGACCACCAGAAAAAAGATCCCATGAGCAACACCATGTAAAGGAAAACATCCAATACATGGAGAGGAAAGGAAACTGGAAAAGTTTCCATTTGGAAACTTGGTGAGCCAGACCCTCATATCCTACTCCAGACACAGGGGTTTTCCTAGAAGAAGCCTTCATAGGGTCTTTGGAAGAAACCACAATGTGCCCCAATAAAAGTTAGCATTTGGATGTTGGTTTCACAGAACCAAAGAGCTATTAGTCACTCTCAGATTGAAAATATGTAACAAGCAAAATGGAAGGGGGCAGCCATCTTATCAGGAGTAATTACAGAGTGCAGTAACATTTGCTTTCTTCTCACTGCTTCCCACCCTGCCTTCAGAGGAGGAAGTGAAGGAGGTTGAGTGTGAGGGAGCATAACATGCCTTCCATCTTACCACAAGCCACAGGAACTCCTGGTGTAACCCTTTTGGAGTGGGTGAGAGCATGGGAGATTGAAGATAAAATGGAAATATTAAATTCAATATTACTAACATTGTTAAAAAGGTTAATCTCTAATATATAAAGAGCTCTTAAGGGAAAAAAAATAAATTGAAAAAATGGGCCTTTGTCATAAAATTAGAATTTGATTTACACCCATCAGATTGACAAAAATACCAAAGCTAACCAATACACTTATTAGTAAGAATGTAGGAAAAGGAGCCCTCTTACATACTGCTGGCAGAATGGTATCAGTTTCTATAGGAGAAAATTTGGCAATATCTAAAATTTCTATACATGCATTTAACCCTACACTCAGCTGATACTTCTGGGAGATTACCCTAAAAATACACTTCCATAAATATTAAACAACTTATATATGAGGTTATTCACTCTGGCATTATTTGTAATAGCAAAATATTGGAAGAAATCCAAATATCCATCCATAGGAGATTGATTAAATAAAGTATACTTCATCTGCACAATGAAAGGAGTGAGGGGACAGAGATTGGGCAAAATGAAGGAACAAGGACTCCAAGAGTGGAGTCATAGATGCAGAGGCCAGAGAGAGTGGAGCTGGAACCACAGGATGGGGGTGGGGGTGAGGGGGTGCAACCTTGTGGGCTCAGAGAACAGAACATCAAGGCACTGAGCATTACTCTCAGGACCTAAAATCAAATGGAATTTGTCCTTCTGGGTGGCTAACTTGCTTCAGACCAACAACTCCTTTTACTCTTTCCTTTTCTCCATTTCAGAATAGGAATGTCTATCCTAAGCCTGTCTCATCATTGTACTCTGGAAGCAGATAACTTATTTTCTGGTTTCATAGGTCCACAAATGCACAGGAATTTTTCCCCATGCTGGATGTCAGTCTGGGCTACTATGGTAGAAGATTACAGACTGAGTGGCTTAACATACATTTATTCCTCACAGTTCTGGAGACCAAGAGGTCCAGAATCAAAGCACCAGTAGATCTGGTGTCTGGTGAGAGCCCTCTTCCAGGTGGTAGATTGCCAATTTCTCACTTTATCCTCATATGGCAGAGGGGATGAAGTAGCTCTATGAGGTCCCTATTATAATGGCACTAATCCCATTCATAAGGGTTCCACTGTCATCGTCTAATTACTCCCCAAAGGTTCCGCTTCCTAATACCATCACATTGGGAGTTAGGATTTCAACATGAATTTTGGGTGGACATAAACATTCAACTCATTGCAATGCACCATATCCAGAGTCTCACTCAGACCTGATTTAGAGGGTTTAAAATAGGCGATCTAGAGAGTTTTTTTGAGTTGATAATTTATAGGTGTTATTTTAGAGTTAGGGTCATGCTAGAATAGATTAGGCCTCTGGAGATATGAAATGAAGTGAATGTATTTTGCAAGGACATGAATTCTGGTGGGCCAGAGTAGACTCCTGTGGGTTGAAAAGTGTCAAAGTGTCATGTTTACCTGGAACCTCGGAATGAGACCTTATTTGTGAACAAGGTTTTTGCAAATGTAATTAGTGAATTTAAGATAAGGCCATTATGGATTAGGGTGGGCCCCAAATCCAGCTACACTACTCTACTAAAAAGAAGGCAGAGATGCAGAGACATTAGAGAGAGAAAGCCATGTGAGGACAGTGGAAGAGATGGGAACGATGCAACCACAAGGCAAAAAATGCCATTGATGGCTGGTAACCATCAGAAGCTAAGAAACAGCAAAAGATTCTCCTTTAGATCCTTCAGAGGAAGCAAGGCCCTGGTGGTTATTCCTTCATTTCAGGCTTCTACCCTCCAAAACTGTGAGAAAATACGCTTTTTTTTTTGTTTTAAAAAAATGAGGACTATGAAAAAAATAAGGTTATATTTTCAAGTCAAAAAAGCAAGATGCAGAATAATATATATATAGTAGTTCTACTTTTGGTATTAAAAAAACAGAGAAAATTATACACAAAAAGCTAAACCAGAAATTAAAGAAATGATTACATGCAGATAGCTAGTAAAAATAAGATGGAAGGAACAGGAATGGGAGTGAAGTTTCTATGGGTATATCCTTTGATAATGTTTTGGTATTTCGATAACCATGTAAATGTTTTAAATATTCAACAAATACAACTTAGTCAAAAGAATAAAAAAGATCTTAAAATTGACTATAAACAGAAACAAATGATTCTAAATTTCATCAAAGTAATAAGCAAACCATGCAGAAAAAAAATAATTCAAATAATTTTTGGACACAGCCAAAATAAATTGTTAGGCTAATTGAGAAAATTTAAATATGAGCTGGATATTAGACATTATCGTGAATTTTTGAAATGTCCATATGTCCATTACTATTTCAATTTCCATAACATTTCCAAAAAAGTAACTATTATTCTTTTTAGAATGATAATGGTATGTGGTATTCTTATTCTTAAGAGATGTAGTTCATATTTTTTTATGAAATGTCACAATGCCTACAATTTATTTTAAATAGTAAGCCAAACATCAAAATACACACATACACGCACACATACAGAAAGAGGGAATTACATTTTATATAATTTGTATGCATGTATAATTAATACAGAAGGCACATGTGATCGCTGAAGATGATCAGCGCAAAATCAATAGGTTAATTTTTATAACCTGGAAGAATTCTGGAATTAGGCAGAGACCATAAATGGAGCCAGACACTTAGAAGAGAAAGGATTCTATTAACTGGCACAGTTGGTCACAGTTACTGGAAAAATAAAACTAAACTATGTTCATATCCCAAAGAGTGAGTTGTTTACTATATTCTTTATATGTAGCCTATGAAATCTTTAAGGAGCCTCTCTGGGATCGGTTTCCAATTTTTCTAAATTGTTTTTTAATTTAATTTTAAGAGAGAGAGAGAGAGCGCGCGAGCAAGTGCATGAGTGGGGGAGGGGCAGAAAAAGAGGGAGACGCAGAATCTGAAGCAGGCTCCAGGCTCTGAGCGGTCAGCACAGAGCCTGACGCAGGGCCTGAACCCATGAACTGTGAGAACATGACCTGAGCTGAAGTTGGATGCTCAACCAAGTGAGCCACCCAGGCATTCCCAATTTACACTTTTTCAATGAATAATTCCTACGTGTCAGGGATCATACTCATCCCTGGGACTGAAGGATTCCAGAGAAAGAGCAGATTTTTCAGAGTTCACAGCAGCCAAGTCTAACTTCATTCGTCAGAAGGAAAAAACAACAACAACAATGCACTGTCATTAAAACAATATAAAACTGTCATTATAACTCATTATCAGATGAAGACAGCAAGGCAAATGAAAACTAAGAAAATAAAAATAGAAGAGAAATGTGCCTGTCCTGAGAGTGTCATACTCAGACCATCTTTTTATTCATCCTGCTCTGAACTCTTACTTGGGGGTGGGCTGATGCTTGCAGGCTGCCTTTCCCAGATTCCTAAGACTGCTGGCTTGCAGCAGACTCTGGCCAATGGAAAATTTTGGAAAGAAAGAAGGCAGGAGGGAAGGAAGGGGCGTATAAAGCCGGCGTTTTTATAACCTCTTTTTCTGGCTGAGTGGGTTCTTCTGCAGCAGCTTAGTTTCCTCAGTGGATCCATCTCCACTAGATAGACCTCCTTCCAGTTCCTAATGCTTGGGAAGAACCCCCAGCTCTGTTCACAACTTCTTTTCCCTTTTGCCCTCCAGCCTAGGGATTCCTGGAGCCTCCTATGGTTTCCAGTGGGATGTCTCCCCATTCTCTGTTGGCATGTCAACTCTTCTATTTCTTGTTCAAATAATGTGTTTGTAAATTCCCCCATGTTTTAGCTATATAGAACTATTTTTTTTTTCCTATTCGGATCCTGACAATTCAGGATACGTGAGGGAAAAAGGAGGTAAAAAGAGAATAAATTTTGGCACAGTCATATGAAGACACACACAATAAGTAGAGAATGGCAAACATTCTAACAGAGTATTAACCAATATATACGCTATTCTCTTCTACAGAAGCTGTCATTTTTAACTTTTGAGCCTGACTTTGTTGCCGAATCTGAATCAGTAATCCAATAGCTATCCAATTAGCTATCCAATTCTAGCTAGAAAACCTGGGTTTATCTCAGCATTACCACTAACAGCTCTGTAACTCTAGATGCCATCTAACCTCTCTGTGCCTCAGTTTCCTTGTCTGCAAAATGAGGGTAATAATACTATGTACTTCACATAGAGTTAAAAGGTGTACAAAGCAAGCATTGAATAAATATTCTTTAATTCATTTGTGTTCACTTTTATATAGAAAACTCAGGAACTGATTACTATTTGCTGTGTTACTTTTTCCATATAATTATCTTCGTGTCTGGGCACAACTTTCAAAGTACTTTTATATTCATGGCTTCATTCTACCCAACAATCTAACTGAGGTAGACTGAATAGGTTGTGCCATTCCAATTTTACAGATGACAAAACTGAAGAAGGAAAAGATCACTAGCAAGAAAGATATAAGCAAGACTAAAACATAAGTCTTCTAATTGCTTATTTTGAATTTTTTTAAGATGTCATTAACAAACCATTATTGGGATCCTATCCTTCTTATTTTTAACACTTCCTTTAATTGTGTATAGCAAGCATAACATGTGAAGTGCAAAAGGCATTTGAAAGCCAATCATCAGGAATATTCTCGTAGCCTTATTAATACTGACATACTTTTAAAATACAATAAAACCTACATATATACAATATCAAGAAAACAATAACGAACTGGAGAGAGTAATCAGCTATGAAATCAACAAAAGATAACAAAGAATTAAGAGACGGCTACTCTACAGTTTGAAATCATGTCATTCACTCTGAATTGTAAGAATATGTAGGGAAGATTGACAACTCAGGAGACACCATACTGGAATTACCTAGAAGAAGGAGAGAAATGTGGGTGGAAGATAATTCATTAGCTCTGTTACTTCAGTTTAATTTAGTGTAAGGAGTTATTTTATTCATCGCTGTTTCCAAGGAAACTATGGTCGACTCATCTCACAGTTGAGTATCTTGCAATCACATATACTATTTTATCCCTGACATGAACACAACAGTTCTTACTCTACAATTCACCCATGTGCTTAACTCCCACATAGTATACACCGTGAGAGCTGTATCCATTTTTAGTAAAACTGACTTTAACTTGAATGGTTATCTAATGTTTTTGTTCTTATTATGTTCAATGATCCAATGTGAAAAACAAAATTATATTCATCAATAGGTGGCCAGATTGTATTTGCCTTCTTTCACCACACTGACATGAAATAAATCACTGACTCACTGACTTTAAAAAAAAAAAAAGGTGTTTTAAACCACGAGCCCATGAATTATCAGTGCATTCCCGTCTTACATTTTCTCTTGTATAATTTTCATCATAAAAAAACATAAATGTAAATATACATATGTATAAAAGTAAAGACAAAATTTGGAGTTTTTCAAACAGGACCATATGAAAACATCACCATTTCTTTGTCATATTTGCCCCAAATGCACCTAAATTATTAAGTAAAACCTTCCTGAACTTTTAGGACATGGTATATCTGAACCTTGTAAAAGTTGACATTTATGAGGTGGAATAGTTCATTTAACTATTGAGGGTATTTGATGCCTGGCCAGACATCATTAAATTAATGGGAAAAGGTAAGACATACTACATAGAAAGAATTACATCACAGAGTTCATTGCCATCAGGTAGAGAAAAGGTAGTATTACTGAGTTCAACCTTGATAATGAGGGTATACAGGCTGATGAGTGGAACCTAGAGGCACCCCAAAATGTTGGCAGAAAAGAACTATTGGTCAGAATGTAATACTGCATGACTGCAGAAATAGAAAAAGTGATTCTCAAGATTTCAAGTAATTTCTGGAAGATTTTAGACTGTTGGAGAAAAACAAACTTTACATTTTAGGACAGAATTTGGAAACTGCACTCTGAGAGCATACATAGAACATACATCATGGGAATTCCCATGAATCATTAATAAGTTTCCTGATGCAAAGGGATAACAGTTCTAGTGAAGCTCAATGTAGTCGGAGAATCCTGATAGTCATACAGAAATGATCAGCATAAATTGCATAATTCAATAAGCAAAAGCCACCCTAGACCAGAACAAATGAAATTCTCAAACTCTCCAGACTAAGGATTTTCACAATTCTGGGGTGTGATATTGGGAAATATTTTCGAACCCTTACTTTGTTGTTATCTAAATTTGTCTACATCTATATAGCTAGCCGGTTAGCTATTTTCGTTTATTTTAAATATGCTTCATGTAACAGTACCGTAATCTAAATATGTATTTCATTTCAGCACATTTAATCAATCACTTTAGAAGACCTATTGCTCATTTCCACTTTCAGATCAATTTATTGTGCTGAGTATCCCGGAAGAGACGAGTACACGTACTCTTATGTTCCTATTCTGCCCGATGCTCCTGCCACCTCTGGACAAACTACCCTATATGGTAAGTGGACAGGCTGTGTACAATGAATGAATCCAAATGTGCTGTTCTGTAGTTAAAATCTACCAATTCCACACCTGGATAAAATGAAGTAACAGGGACCAGATTTACCCAACCACCTGAAACAACCAAAAGTATGGGCAGGGTGCTTGGGTAGCTCAGTCTGTTAAGTGTCTGATTTCAGCTCAGGTCATGATCTCACAGTTCATGAGTTTGAACGCCACGTTGGGCTCTGTGTTGTCAGTGCAGAGGCTGCTTTGGATCCTCTGTCTCCTTCTCTCTCTGTCCCTCCCCTGCTCATGCTCTCTCTCTCTTTAAACAAAATAATAAACTATATATATATATATATATATATATATATATACACACACACATACATATATATATATATATGCAAAATATTTTTTATAAAAGTTTAAGACACTGGGCATCAGGCAACAAAAGATAATGATCCCTAATTGATGGGAAACAAATGAGGTGAGCCCTCCACTCACACCCTTATTACTGCCTTTTGTTGTTTTTTTTTTTTTCAAGTTTATTTATTTATTTTGAGATAGACAAAGACAGAGTGAGCAGGGAAGGGGCAGAGAGAGGGAAAGAGAATCCCAAGCAGGCTCTGCCAGCAGCCCAGATCCTAATGTGGGGCTGGAACTCACCAGCTGTGAGATCATGATCTGAGTTGAAACCAAGAGTCAGACATTTAACCACCTGAGCCACCTGGGTGCCCCTGCCTTTTGAGTTTCTAAACTCAGGCAGGGGAGAGGAATGCAGGCTGAGCACCCTCAAACTTCCAAAGGGGCTTAGGACGCTTAGGAAAGGCAAAGCAACTAGCATTTACAAACCAGAGTACTCGAAAAGAGAAAGTGACACAAAGATTCTCCATAGATCTGCAGAAGTCTTCAGATTATCTATCAATACACGTGTTTGAGGAAGCTACTGAAGCGAGAGAAGGAAACACCTGAAAGAATTAACAGGAACAATACTCACCGTTCACACAGGTTCTTGAAGAGTTCCTGCTCCCATCCACCAGAGCTGAAAACATCGTAATTCATTAAGACATCGAAGTTTATGGAGAGCTCAGAATGGTTTTGCCTCAATAGTGGGGAAAATTTACCCTCGACAACACAATTCCCTGGCGAATGATCTTGCCTAGCAAAGCTTAAAAGGCCCCCAAACTGTTTTCAAGTAACTAAAATATCTCCTAGTTAAAAACTCAGAAATGTCCATAGGACTGCAAAATTATCCACCAACCAACAAGATAAAATTCATGATGAATATCTGACATGTAATTAAAAGTTTCTATCCAAAGAAGCAGAAAACCATTATGCATATTGAGGAGAATCAATTGAAATGGACCCAGAAACACCACAAATAATAGAATTAGTCAACAAGGACATAAAAAATTACTGTAAGTGTATTTCATGTGTTTAAGTAGCTAGAGAAAAGATTTAGAATGTTAAGTAGAGGCGTGGAAGATTTTATATATCTCCAGTGCAAATTCTAAAAATAAAAACTAAAATATTAGAGACGAAAATACCCAGGACAGTGTTAAGGGCATATTAGACATAGTAGAATATAAGATTAAGAAACTTAAAACAGTAAAAATTATTAAACATGAAGAACACAAAGAAAAACCTGGGGGAAAAGAAAAGAACAATGCTTACATGAGCTCGGAGACAAAATAAAGGGTCCTAATATTTGTATAACTGGGAGTTCCCAATGGGAAGAGGAGAGAAAAAATGTTGAAAACACAAATGAATTTTCCAAATTTAACTAAAAGTATAAACTCACAAACCTAAGAAGCTCAACAAGCTTCAGGCACAAGAAACAAAACAAAACAAATGAAACAAGAACCAAAAAAAACCCAACAACAACAACAAAAAAACTATACCACAATAAATCATAATCAAATTACTTACAGCCAGTGATAAAAAAGAAAAATTTAAAAGCCATCAGAGGGAGGGAAAAACACAGTATGTATAGAGAAACAAATATTAGAATGAGAGGAAACTTTTGATCAGAAATAATCCAAACCAGAAGACAGTAAAGCCACCTCTTAGAAGTACTGAAAGAACAGGAAAACTGTCAACTTGATTATAGGCAAAGTATTTTTCAAAAACAAAGGTGACATAGAGTTTTCAGATACATTAAAGCTAATTTATTGCCATCAAATCCATGCTGTAAAAAATATTAAGCTATCCTTCAGTAGGAAGGAAAATACCGAAAGAAAATGTGTAGGTACACACACAAAAAAATGAAACGGTAACTTCATGGATAAATATAGAAGAGTTTCTAAAGTATTTTAGTTTCTTGAAATATAATTGTTTAAATAAAACAACCCAATGTACTCTGTGTTTCATTATATCTGTAGAAGCAAAACGTATGACAATAATAGTGTGGAGGCTGGAAGGGGAAAATGCAATTATAGTATTGTATGGATCTTACACTATTCATGAAGTGATATGCTATCACTTGAAGGCAGACTTCGGTGAGTTAAAGAGGAGTCCTCTAAAACCTAAAACAACCCCTAACATAAGCCAACAAAGGGGGTGGTGGTGAATGGAATCAGAAAGAATAGTTAACTGATCCAAAAGAAAAGGGGCAAAAAGGAAAAGGGGGGGGGGAAGAGAAGACAAATTAAAACCAAATAGCAAAAATGTAAACTTAAACCAGACCGTACCAATAAAGACATTAAATATAAATAGCCTATCCCTAACGTGGGTGGGTTTCATCCCATCAGCCTCTCAACAACAAAAAAGCTCACCCTTTCTAAGTAAGAGAGAATTCTTCCTGTGTGACCGCTTTTGAACTGGGACATTAGCTTTTTCCTGTCTTAGGACTTGAACTGAACCGTTTGGCTCCTCCTGGGAACAAAGTCTGTCAGTCTTTGGACCATAACTACACCATCAGTTCCCCCTGGTTCTCAGTCTCACTGGACAACACCATCAGGCTTTCCAGGTCCTCCGAGCTTGCTGACTCATCCGACAGATATTGGCACCTGCTAGCCTCCATAACCGTAAGAAACTATTCCTTATAATTCATCTTTTTAAAAAATATATAGTATTGTTACCAACAAGAGGTTTTATATAGAGATATATATACATATACATATATACATATATATATATATATATATATTATACAAATACACACAAACCTATATACATATATGGTTTCTGTTATTTACTGCTTTGGTTTCTTGGAGGGGGGAGCCTGGGAGAACCCATGAGGAATCCTGACCCAACACCACGTTAACATCACTCAAAATTTTAAAAAGCAGTTTAGTACATTAACAACAAAGTCGATTGTAGAGCATAAAATATTACCAAGAATAAAGAGGATCATTTCACAATAAGAGGTCAATTTGAGACACGTAATAATCCTAAATATTTATGCTTCCAATAAAGAGCGTCACTATATAGGAAGAAAAAACTGATAGAAGTGCAAAGAGAAATAAACAAATTCACTTTTACAGTCTAGGATTTCACACAGCACTCTATCAGAATTAATCAAGTAAGAGGCACTCACCCATATCCTCAGGGCCAGTCGTTCCTCTAGATGTCTAGGTGTCTAGATTCGTCCCAGTAGGCCATTCCCCAGAGGTCATAGCTTCCAGTCCCTGGAGTCCTTTTCCTCAGAGCATTGCTGGCTATTTCCGACCCAAACTGCCAGCGCCCTGTGGGGGTGAGCTGTTCCCTTCACCTAGGAAATGTTCTTTTTGAACAGCATGGAGGACATCCAAGGGCAGGGGCCTGGTCCAGGTAGGTGCAGCGTGTGGTTTCCCAAGGCAAACAGGGTGCAGTTGGAGCCCACAGAGTGAGCTTCGTGGCTTCTGGGCACCGAGTGTCAGGAGAGCCTCCGAGAACGGTGCAATGAGACCACAGATGCATCTGCCTTGACCACTCTTCCCAGTGAAGGCTGGATTTCCTGGGATCCCAGGAGTTCTATAAGGGCCACCTGAGTAAGAAAAGCAGCAACCGAAAATTGGAAACTATCACACCTTGACCTAATTTACATTTCTGTAACACTCCATCTAACAAGAGCATGACACCTTTCTCTTTTTCAAGAAAAACGGAACATATACCAAGAGAGAGTATATGCTGTTCCATACAACAAGTCTCAATAAATCTTTCAGGATTCTGTTTTCTGACCAAAATGAAAAATTAGAAATAAATAACGAATTCATCTGGAAAACCCTAAATATTTGGAAACTGAATAACATACTTCAAAATAACCCATGGGCCAAAGAAGAAATTTAAAAGGAAATAAAAAAAGTATTTTAAAATTTTTTTTTAACGTTTATTTATTTTTGAGACAGAGAGAGACAGAGCATGAACGGGGGAGGGTCAGAGAGAGGGAGACACAGAATCTGAAACAGGCTCCAGGCTCTGAGCTGTCAGCACAGAGCCCAACGCTGGGCTCGAACTCACGGACCGCGAGATCATGACCTGAGCCGAAGTCGGTCGCCTAACCGACTGAGCCACCCAGGCGCCCCTAAAAAAAGTATTTTAAACTGAATGAAAATAAAAAGACAACATATCAAAATTTGTAGGCTCCAACTTAAGCAGTGATTAGAGAAAACTTTATAGCATGAATGCTTATATTAGAAGAGAAGAAAGGTCTCAAATCAGAGTCCTCACTGCACAACTTACACTAGAAAAGAGAGAATAAACTGAAAGTGAGCAGAAGAGAGGAAATAATGAAAGAGCAGAAATCAATGAAAATAGAAAACAAAACAATAAGTGAATAAAACCAAATCATTACAATGCTACAAGTATTTAAATAATAATAAAGGGATATTATGAGCTACTTTATACGAATACTTTTGACAACACATGAAATGAACAGATTCCTTGAAAGACAAAATAACAATGCTGAATCATGAAGAAGTAGTTCAATAAATCTATTAAACCATCTGAATTGGATTTGTAGTTTAAAATCCTATCAAAAGTAAACTTCACATATGACATGATCGTATATGTAGAAAGTCTGATGCAGTCTTCACAAAAGTGACTAGAATAGTAAATGAATTTAGCGAGCTGTCAGGATACAAGACCAATGTATAAAAAGAAATTGTAGGGGCACCTGGATGGCTGAGTTGGTTAGCCTTCTGACACTTGATTTCAGTTCAGGTGATGATCTCAGGGTTTCCTGATTTCAACTCCCTCATGGGCTCTGAGCTGACAGTGGGGAGTCTGCTTAGGATTCTCACTCTTTCTCTGTCCCTCCCCCATTCACACTCTGTCTCTCGCAAAATAGGTAAATAAACTTAAAAAAAAAAAAAAAGAAAGAAATTGCATTTCTATATACTAGTAATGACCACTTAGAACTTGAAATTTTTAAATAGTATTTACAATAATATCAAGAAATAGGAATTCGTTTTGGATATATTTAACTAAAAGGTGAAGGAATTTTATAAGGACCAAATATATGACAAGAAAAGAAAAGAAGACCTAAGTAAACGGAAAGATATGCATGTTCATGAATTAGAAGACAATTTGTTTAAAATGGCAGTCCTCCTAAAACTGATACATAGATTGAATACAGTGTCCATTAGAATTCTAACAGACTTTTCTCTAGAAATTAATGGCCTAATTCTAAAATTCATATGGAAATGCAAAGTCTAGAGTATAGTCAAAACACCTTTGAAAAAAGAACTGAGGAACTTATTCTACCCGATTCACAGACGTGATAAAGCTACAGTAAAATCTAGACAGCACAGTATTTGTGTCAAGGTAGACAAGTAGATCAACGAAGACATTTAGAGTCCAGAAATAGAGTCACACATATATAGTCAATTGATTTTCAAGAAAGGAGCAAAGGTATAACAATAAAGAGTAAACTTTTCAAAGTCTGGGACTGGAACAATGGATATCCATATGCATAAAATAAAACAAAGCCTTCAATCTATCCTCATACTATATGAAAATATTAACATAAAATGATCCATGTATCTAAAGGGAAAACTTAAAATTATAAAATTTCTAGAAGAAATCACAGGAGAAAATGTTCGTGATCCTGTCATATTTAGAATAGAGTTCTTAGATAATTTAACAAAAGTATGATCCACGAAAGAAAAAATGATAAATTGTACTTGATTAAAATTAGGAATTTCTGATCTTTGAGAGACATGGTTATGAGAAGGAAAAGACAAGCCACAGACTGGGATAAAAATTTTTCAAATCAGGAATCTGATAAGGAATGTGAATCTAGACTATATAAAACTCAAATATTATTCAGCCATAAAAAAAGAGTGAAGACAGTTACATGTTACGACTTGAACTTTGAAAACATTATGCTAAATGAAAGGAATCCAAAAAAAGTCACATATCATATGATCCCATAGATATAAAATGTCTAGAGTATGAAAATCCATAGAAATAGGAAGCAAATTAGTGAGTGCCAGAATATGGGGTGAGGAGAAAATGGAGAGTGACTGATAGTTATAGAAATTCTTGGGGCGCCTGGGTGGCGCAGTTGGTTAAGCGTCCGACTTCAGCCAGGTCACGATCTCGCGGTCCGTGAGTTCGAGCCCCGCATCAGGCTCTGGGCTGATGGCTCAGGCCTGGAGCCTGTTTCCGATTCTGTGTCTCCCTCTCTCTCTGCCCCTCCCCCGTTCATGCTCTGTCTCTCTCTGTCCCAAAAATAAATAAACGTTGAAAAAAAAAATTTTTTTAAAAAAAGAAATTCTTTATGGGATGAAGGAAATGTTCTGAAATAGATTGTGGGAATAGTTGTACAACATTGTGAATATTCCAAAAACCACTGAATTACACATTTTAATTTTTTAATGTTTATTTATTTTTGAGAGTGAGACTGAGCACGAGTGGGGGAGGGGCAGAGAGCGAGGAAGACACAGAATCTGAAGCAGGCTCTAGGCTCTGAGCTGTCAGCACAGAACCCAACTCAGGGCTCAAACCACAGACTACAAGATCATGACCTGAGTCAAAGTCGGACACTTAGCCAACTGAACCACCAAGACAGTCCTGAATTACACATTTTATATGGTGAATTTTATGTTACATGAATTGTTTCTTAATATTAAAAATGCCAAAAGTACAAAAGCTCAATATTAATAAAACAAGCACCCCCACTTAAAAAAATAGAGAAAAACTTGAACAAACACTTTCCAAAGAAGATATATGCATGGCAAATAAGCACAGGAACAGTTGTTCAGCATAATTAGCAATTAGGGAAATACAAATTAAAACCACACAGAGATAGCATGACACATACCTGAGTGGCTAAAATTAAAAACACTTGACCTTACCAAGTGTTATCAGCACAAAACAACTGAACTGCTCATTTACTGTATATGGGAATGTTAAATGCTAGAACTGCTTTGAAAAAAGCACTTGGGTAGTTTCTTAAAAACTTAAACATACACATACCATATAACCTAGTCATTCCATTCCTGGTATTTACCCAAGTCAAATTAAAATATATGTGTGTCCATAAAAAGACTTGGACACGAATGTACGTAGTAGCATTACTTTTAATTATCCAAATACTGGAAACAATCCAAATGTCTAACTGCTGAAATGTGAAGGAATAAAAAATTGTGGCATATCTATAAAAATACAAGATTACTCAGCAATTAAGATACATAAACCATTGATGCACATAATAATATGGTAAATCTCAAAATAATTATACAAAATGAAAAGCCAGGGCAAAAAGAAAAGTATACTGTGTAACTCCACTTATATAAAATTATAGCAAATACAAACTCATATGTGATAAGAATAGATCAAGTGTTGCCTGAGTACAGGGACTAGGAGAGGTGAAGTTTGGAAGCAAGAGATTATAAAAGAGATATGAGGAAACTTTTAAGGGTAAAGCCTGTGTTCATCATCTTGATCATCATGGTAGTTCTATTGGTATACAAGTCTATCAAATCTTATCAAATTGCACTTTTTAAATATATGCAGTTCATCATATGCCAACTAGACATCAATAAACTGTTAAAATAAATTAATTTTTAAAATGGAACCAACAGATTGATTTAGTCTCTAGAGATATAATATCATGGATGCTTGATAGAATAGAGTCCATTTCAGTCAAGTACTATGCGTAAACCAGAATTAACAGGGTGCCAATTCGAAGATTCTCATTTTGGAAGTCAAGCTGTAGCAGAGTAAAGGGAACCAATCGCTAAAATAAATGAAAGGCAACTCAGACACAAGATAAAACAGACTGCAAGTGAAGATGTTGCATGGTTTCAGTTTATGTGTAGCCCAGCTAAACTTGGTTTCTTGAGATCCTCTTATTCTGCTTGAGCTTCTTTGGGTAGACTCTATCCCTTGAAATCAAACCATCTAGGACTGGGACAGTCATTTTCTGTCCCCAGATAAAGCCTTAATAGGCATTTATTTTCAAGCCTGGAACAAATAAAAGGTTTTCTTGGTATTGCTCTAGATAAATAAGTAGGTTGGTGAATGGGTAGGTAATCTAGACTATTTGAGCCAAGATTTTGTTGAGTATTGCGTTGTTTCAATGCCCTAAGAAAAAGACCCTGAGACCAGAATTCAAGCAAAAGTGATTTATTTAGGTGGCGATCCTAGAAAGGGGCCCTGGGTATGAGAGCAGAGAAATGAGGCAGGGAAGGGAAGGTAGCCAATAAAGGATGTGTTACAAGGCCAGTTACTTCTATGACACTGGGGCTTAATAGCACTAGGTTAATTCTCAATGTTAGTGCTCAACATGCACCTCTGAATTAGCCCAAACCAGGGGCAAGGGAACAAAGGGATTTATAGACCATCTCTCATTGGTACTTGGTTGAGAAATGCTTGAAGGTGTAGAACATTAATTTTTCTTTTTTTTTTTGAGTTCTATACTTTTTTTTTTAATTTTTTTATTATTTTTTATATATGAAATTTATTGACAAATTGGTTTCCATTCAACACCCAGTGCTCATCCCAAAAGGTGCCCTACTCAATACCCATCACCCACCCTCCCCTCCCTCCCACCCCCCATCAACCCTCAGTTTGTTCTCAGTTTTTAACAGTCTCTTATGCTTTGGCTCTCTCCCACTCTAACCTCTTTTTTTTTTTTTTTCCTTCCCCTCCCCCATGGGTTCCTGTTAAGTTTCTCAGGATCCACATAAGAGTGAAACATTAATTTTTCTAACACCCCTTCACTATGACCATGGGCAGAATGGTCTCTGGCTCCCAGGGATAACTCTCGTGAAATTGGAAGGAGGACTGAAGGGGTCTGCAGTGATAAGGCCCAGGTGATAGCATCAGGGGGCAAATGTCATCTGCTAGGGCCAGGGAGGGCAAATCACGCAAAACATTGCTTACAGAATTTTGCTTGAAGAAAAACTATTCTCATTTGGAACTCTGCATGTTGCACCTTTTCTAGCTCTCTCCACTGAACTAATCTGGCTCCATATTACCAATAGGATAAGATCCAAAGTTTGTGATGCAGCACAACAGGCCCATCATTAGATAAACCTTACCTACTTCACCAGTCATCACTGACATGGATCTGCCATGTATAATATATTGAACTTCCTGCAGTTCCTCAGATACATCATAATTGTGCATAACAATATGCCTTTAAATAGGCTGCTCCCAGCAATTAGAAATACCTTTCCTCTATGATGCCCACTTACTTACATTTCAATATGAAACATAAGCATTGCCTTCTCTATACAAATTCTACCTGAATACTCCAAGTGCCGGCGTCCTCTGTGAGTCTGTGTATATCCTTGAGATAGCACTTGTATTATGATTATGGATTCATGGCTCTATTGCATTAGATCGTGAACTCCCTGGAGACAGAGATTATTGTATTCATCTTCTTAGCTCCAGTGGTTGGCATAACACTATGCGTATTGCAAATGCCTAATAAATTTTATTGAATTGTTTATGATTCCAGTAATTGGAAATAACATCAATAAATTAGTTCAATAAATGGCAATACATTTAAAGATTAGAGTATTTTGCAGCTTTTACATAGAATCAACTAGTATTATGAGTACTGATATGCAAAAGAAACCAAAATACATAAGAAATATTCAAACATAATGTTAAGTGAGAAGAGCAAGTTATAAAATGTTAGTATAATCTAATTTTGTAATATTTTGGAAAATATATTATATGTATATAATATGCATATTATATGAATATTAAAAAGATTGTGAAAAACCTATGTACCAAGCTGCTAGAACTGGCAATGCCTGAAAGGTGGAGTTATGGAACATACATATTATGCTTATGACTCTGTGTTGTTTTAATTTTTTAAAACAAAAAGATAATTAGTTTCAAAAGAAGAAAATAGCGATAAAGATAAATATACATAAAATAAGGCTCATCAAGATGTTTGGAAACAGCAATGTGAGGGTCCAACTCAATTCCTTTTAAATCAGAACATCTTAGAAGCTTGAGTTCCATTTAATAGAGCCTCCTTATAGATAGAAAAAGAGAGGTGGTGGTGAAATCATAGTGAGAGACCTATAAATGTCACCTGAGGGCATTTTATATATTTCAAACTGAGACAGAGAAGATTTGGGTGGGGAGCATAAGTTGTCTTCAAATTCTTGAAGGGCTATTTTATGGAAGAGGTATTAAATATGTCCTCTTTTGCCCTTGGGATTTACTAAGGTCAGTGTATAAAATTTGTAGTGGGAGAAATTTAAATTTGGTATAAAAGGAGACCTTTTTATATAGTCATAATTCTACAAAGATGGAAAGATTCGGCCCCATGGTTTCCTCATTTGCACAATCCCTGAAGTTATTCAAATACAATATGGAAAAACACATGTTAGAAAACTTGTGCTGAAACTCACAACCTCCTTGGAAGGGGGTTTAAATACCCTCCAGGCTCCCTTCCAGCACTGAGGTTATGATATTGTGAGATCAGAAGTTTCCAAGAGTATAAAATTATTAGGACATGAAAAGCACTTTTACAAAAATAAAATGATTCTTTTTTATTAAATTTGATTCAGATTACACAGCATAAAGCAAAATGAAAAGGAAGTCTGGAGACGTGGTTCTGCTCCAAACTTTCCAATAAATTCATTCATTCATAAATTCAAAATTTATTGAGTGTCAGCTATGTGTCAAGAACATACACGGGAAACATAAAGAGGAAAAAATGCATAGTCCAAGTCCTTTGTATTCTGATGAGGAAAAAACCTATTATAATAAAACACAACCTGTGAATCAATAGAAGTACCTACTGTTGAGTGGTGTTACAGAGGAGAGGGAGAACCCTGTCAAGGATTTCTGAGAGGTGTATGGGAAACATATGCAGAACAATGCAAGTGTATGAAAAACAAATGTAGATTTGAAGCAGTGTACAAATAGCTTAATATTGCTAAAGCTGAGAATTCAGGCAACAGAAAATGGAACTAAACAAGTCAAAGTCAGATTAAAAAGGATTTTGACTACCATTCTGAAACACTGGGGCTTTTCTTTGAGAACAGCTGGGAGCCATGGAAAGGACTTTAATCAAAGAAGGTCTGCCCTTCAGAAATAATCACCTGTCGCCTAATTGAAAGAAGAGATGGTGAAAATTTAGATGAGAAGAGGAAAGCCAGTCATGAGAATATAACTGGCTTTCCAAGGAGTGGCCAAGGGAATGGAAACAAAAGAAAAAGAAAGAAGAGCCAATAAGAAGACAGAATCAACCAGACTTAGTGAGTAATTGAATGTGGTGTTGAGGGAAGTACAGATGGTCCCTAATTTACAATGGTTTGAATTCCGATTTGTTGACTTTACAATGGTGCAAAAGCGATATACATTCAGTGGAAATGGAAATTTTGAATTTGGGATTTTGATCTTTTCTGTGGCTAGAGGTATTCAATATGATCCTCTCTGGTGATGCTGTGTAGTGAGCTGCAGCTCCCGGTCAGCCACTTGATCATGAGGGTAAACAATCCACACACTTACAACCATTCTGTACCCATATAACCATTCTTTTTTTTTCACTTTCAATACAGTATTCAATAAATTATTTGATATATTCAACACTTCCTTCAAAAATAGGTTTTGGGGCGCCTGGGTGGCACAGTCGGTTAAGCGTCCGACTTCAGCCAGGTCACGATCTCTCGGTCCTGAGTTCGAGCCCCGCGTCGGGCTCTGGGCTGATGGCTCAGAGCCTGGAGCCTGTTCCCGATTCTGTGTCTCCCTCTCTCTCTGCCCCTCCCCCGTTCATGCTCTGTCTCTCTCTGTCCCAAAAAAAAATAAATAAATAAACGTTGAAAAAAAAAAAATTAAAAAAAAAAAATAGGTTTTGTGTTAGATGATTCTGCTCAACAGTAAGCTAATGTGTGTTCTGAGCACAATTAAGATAGACTAGGCTGAGCTATGATGTTCAGTAGATTAGGTATACTAAATGCATTTTTGACTTAAGATATTTTCAACTGAAGAGGAGTTTATTGGGGGATGCCTGGGTGGCTCAGTCGGTAAAGCATCCAACTTTGGCTCAGATCATTATCTCATAGTTTGTGGGTTCGAGTGTCATGTCGGGCTCTGTGCTGACAGCTCTGGAGCCTGCTTCAGATTCTGTGTCTCCCTCTCTCTCTGCCCCTCCCCTGCTCACACTCTGTCTCTCTCTCTCTCAAAAATTAATAAACATTTTTTAAAAATTAAAAAAAGATGAGTTTATGGGGACATAATCCCCTCATAAGCCAAGGAAAATCTGTCAGAAAATTAAATAGGACCACAATGACTCTATGTTTCACAAATGGTTAGATTACCAAGATAAAGAAGGCAGAAAGAGAAGCCATTTCTGTGGAAAAATAAGAAATAAATACAAAATAGCAAACATTAACAACAGAAAAACTTCTGCTGTGTTATTAAGAGAACTAATAGAGGGGCGCCTGGATGGCTCAGTCAGTTAAGCGTCCGACTTCGGCTCAGGTCATGATCTCATAGCTTGTGAGTTCGAGCCCCACGTTGGGCTCTGTGCTGGCAGCTCAGAGCCTGGAGCCTGCTTCAGATTCTGTATCTCCCTCTCTCTCTGCCCCTCCCCCGTTTATGCTCTGTCTCTCTCTGTCTCAAAAATAAATAAACATTAAAAAAAAATTTTTTTTTTAAAAAGAACTAATAGAGATGTGCTGGACACACGAGGAAGACAGGATTCTGGAGCTCTGTTTAAAGATCTGAGCTGGAGCCAAATATCTGGGAATCTTCAACATAGATGTTAGAGGAATCTATGGATATGGATGAGATTGCCAGGCATACAGGATATAACCAGAAGAGGAGGAAAGAGTGTAATCTCCAGACCTCATGCCTTTGGGAGAAAGTAGCAAAAGCAAGGTAAAGATAACGGGTCAGACACCATGACTGGCCCTACAACAGACGGTGACCTGCAATGGCAGATAAATCATAAAAAGTATCTTCTTAAGAACCTCAATGGGACATAAATAAAGTAAATTATTATCAGCACCTAAAACAAAGTGAAAGTGGGAATCTAAATGGTACAGAGAAGACTGAAGCTATCATCACTCCGAAAGTACTTGCTTAATGCAGGTGATATGGCACTTGGTGTTTTTTGCATTCTTTCTTTGTTTGTTTTTGCTTTGTTTTTAGAGAGAGAGAGAGCGCAAACAGGGGTGACACCAGGCACCCCAGCACTTGGTTTTTATATCTTCTCAACGTGCAAGGGACAAAAGACAATATGTAGGGCCTGCGCAATTTTGGCGTGCATAATAAACACTCCTATACACCTGAATTCTCCAAAGTATTCCATCCTCAGAATATGGGTAAACAAAAATAATTTATCCCCTCCCGAAAAAGGCAGGGAGGAAGGAAATTTGCCACCTTAAACTTTAATGCTAAGTGGAGAGAGGGAAAAAAGCTCCCCTGAGAATTCATAAGCACAAGCTAGGCCTTACTTATAATTCCTATGTTTTCCAGAAGCCCTCGTGCAGAGAATTTGGTTTCAAATGGTTCCCAGCCCCCAGAGGATCAAGAAAAATAAGCACAATCCTTACTGGATGAATCCACTCATCTAGAACTTAAATAAATCCTACTGATAAATTCCGAGAAATATAAAACCAAAAAAAAAATAAACCCCACAAAAATAACAGGCAGGAGAAATAACAGTAGAATCAGATCTGTAATACTTCATATGTTGGAATCGCCAAGCAACAGAATATAAAATAAGCATAATGAAAATGGTTGAATAAGTAAAATAGTTTTAAAGTATGATAAAAGAGGGGTCACCTGGGTGACTCGGTCAGTTAAGCATCTGACATCGGCTCAGGTCACGATCTCACTGTTCCTGAGTTCAAGCCCCGCATAGGGCTCTGTGCTGATAGCTCAGAGCCTGCACCCTGCTACAGAGTGTGTGTCCCCCTGTATCTCTGCCCCTCCCCCACTCAAACTCTGTCTCTCAAAAATAAACATTTTTTAAAAGATACAATTAAAAAAATAAATACCTGATAAAAGATTAAAACTAAAAAAATGACCACACATATTCACCAGAGAACGTCAAATAGGCCTTCTAGAAGTTAAAAATAAAATAAAATAAAATAAAATAAAATAAAATAAAATAAAATAAAATAAAATAAAATAAAATATAAAATAAAATAAATTTAATGGCTAATCTCAAATAAAGTTGGTAGTTGACTAAATGCATATCTCTCCCTTCCAAAACCCCATTGACAAAGAGAGTCAGCACAGTGAGAACAGGAGAGGAAATGGTGTGAAGATTTTAGAGCTTACGAAAAAAGCTGGAAAATGACTAGACAAGTAGTAACAGATGGAGTTGAGCCACTAAAGCTGACTCCTAAACTGGAAATAGGAAGAGCAGAGAACTCACTGATTTCATACTTCAGAACTCCCCAAAGGCTCAAGGAACTGGCTATGCCAGTTACCCATGGGGAGAGGATATTGCTGGAGACATAAAACAAAGAGGACTTATTGAGGTATATTAGAGTTAATTAGATTTTCCAGATGTCTTTCCTTATTCCAGGTGCCTTCATTTCTAAGACTGCTGAGTCTCTTCTTTTGAGATATTAGAGTTGAAGGTAGGTCAGTGTTTAAAAAACGTAAAATCGAAACAAAACTGTAAGAAATTAAGTAAATTTAAGCAAGCCCCTACCCCATTTCTCACCCTAAACCCTAAACCTCTACATTGCTCCCAGGATGCTTGCTGGTAATTAGGTCTTCACTCTCCAGAGAAATCTGAGAAATCTAGCCACCTTAAAAGAAAGACCTAAGCTTCTGATATCAGAAGTTTCACAAATGAAAGTCTCAACTACATCAACCTCCAATGAAGTTTATAGTCAACAGGATTCTGAGGCTTTCACTGTCTTAACCAGGTACGGACAACAAAAAATTAGCACACATCCCGGGAAAGCCTCTAACACAGAGACAGAGAAAAAATTAAACCTACAGTAAGGGGTACCTTGATGGAACAGAGAAGACACATGGAAAGAAAATTCTTTAACATAATAATTAATATCCTTAAATACATAGGAAAGATGATAAACCAGAAAATAAGAATATAATGCAATATAAAGTAAGGCTCAGTAGAATAAAAGGAAGCTCTCAGTGATTGAACATACAGCAGAAATAAACTTTAAAGAAGGGCTGAAAGATGGAGTCAAAGAAACACCTGAGCACAAAGAAAAGGATTAAACAATATATGTATTAGAAGACTAATCCAAGAGATGTAACTTCCAGATAATGGAAGTTCTAAAAAGAGAGCACAGAGAAAATCAAGGGGAGGTAATCATCAAAGAATTAACTCCAGAATATTTCCCACAACTGAAGGATTTGAGTTTCTACATTGAAAGGAACCTTTAACAGCTAAATTTTCAACTTTTATCATAAGAAGCCTAGCCTGTCCAATGATAAGGAGGCATTATAACCTATTATTTGGAACTACCCAGAGAAATGCCAAAATGATCAGATAAAAAATAAAAAATAATGCTTTTGAGAATAGAGAAATGAGAAGGGAGAGGCTCTAGAGACTGCTATTTTCCATAGTTTGTGGAATCATTGGATTCTTTATGCACATTTATTAGATTAAAAAAATGTAAAAAAAATCCTGAATGGATAGGTTTAATAGCAGATTGAATCAATACAGATGCAAAAAGAACGAATTAACTACAAAAAATATTCAGAATATAGCAAAGAGAGATAAAGTGATAGAAAATATGAGAGAGGTTATGACACAAGGAGACCATATGTGAAGGTCTATCATATGCCCACCTGTAGTCCCAGAAAAACAGAGATAATAATGGAAAAGCAATATTTGAAGCAATAATGACTGAGGTTTTTTTTTTTTTTTTAGAACTAATGGAAGATGTCATGCTCAGCTTTAGAGATCCCAAAAAAAGTTTAGAGATAAACCAGGAGATAAGGGTGTAATGGAATCTAGAGACACAAATTTTCTAAAATAAGCCCTGGATCCACAATTCAGGTTCTTTTTCTATCCTGTCAGCATTTCTTGGCTCAAATGTATAAACATATTTAATTAGACTTTTAAAAAAGCTGATTTGCTCTGGGAAAACATATCTCAAATTTGGTAAATAACATACACATGTATACATCCACACCACATAGACTGTATTGGGGACTGCCATTACTGGTAAAGTCAACCAGAATGATCAAACTTATTTCTGAACATAGAAATTGTTCACAGATAAAGACAAAATTTTCTTCTCTTTGGGCAGACTCATTAGGAAATGTTGCCTGAGATACATAGGAAAAGCAGATTGAAACGTATTTAAGTTATGTGTATATAATGCTGCCACAACCAATTGAAGAATGAAAGTGTCAGGGAATTAGTCCTTTGTTTTGCTTACGTGAAAAAAAAAACCAGTCTAACTCATTCAACATATTAAATTAGCTATTTGGCATTATGTAGACAAAAACCTTGGTTATCTAATTACGGAGTTAATTTCCTTTTGTCTTTCCTTAGCAACCTGCTTTGTGTCTGTTTATTATCTAATCATTATGAGTTTCTTCTTGGATGACCAGGTATAACTTGGGCCATATAAGTATCATTTCCAAGTGGTTAACCTGCATCATACTGTAATGAAATTCTTTGCTCTCAAAACTGTATATGATTTAAAAAGTTAATGGGCATGGCAATTGGAATTATGTGAAAGACACAGGCAACAAAGAAACAGATTTACAAAAAAAAAAAAAAAAAACTGATCCATTTCTTTGTTAGCTAATTTAAAGCAGTTCTGTAGTGGTGGCCACATGTGAATAAAACAGTGCCTTAATTGACAGCAAATGCTGCTTGTTAAGACTTCACAAACTGTGGTGCAATGCAAAACATAACAATACCTGTCCTCACGCACTAGGATGTAGGGTGAGGATGGAAAGTGGGAATAAGTCCTGTGAACAAGCGACAAGCCTTTCTTGGAAGGAGGTTGTTAATTAAACACACTAATACTGTTCCCTGGCAATATGTTAGTTTAGCTAACACTTCCTTAGAGGACATTTTACAGACAATAAGAGCTCATAGAGTGCCTTTATTTCATGACTTTTGTATCATCAAATCTAGGTGGTGAAAAAAAAATAGCTTCTTCACTTGCAGAATATTATAGTCAACTTTCTCTTGTAGATGTTCTTCCACAGTGACCTCAGTATTATCTTGGGTAATGCAAATATCTCCTGTCTTTTTTTTTTTTTCTGTAGAAAGAGAGTACAAGCAGGGGGAGAGGGGCAGAAGGAAAGAGATAATCTTAAGCAGGTTCTATGTTCAGCAGGGAGCCCAATGTGGGGCTGGATCTCATGATCCTGAGATCATGACCTGAGCCAAAAAAGAGACGCTCAACCAACTGAGCCACCCAGGTGCCCCCTGCCCTGTTACTTTTCAAGGTTAGCATTTGGGGGACTGCCTTCCTTTCAGATTAAAGGCACACAATTTCCTCCTGGTACCTCTGTTTCTTGTTCTTCAAATAAACCTTTTAAGTGGAATTAGAAAACCACCTTATTTCTTTTTGCTTCAATGAAGGTACTCCATGATGTAGAAGAGTTGACTAAATTACTCTAAAGTTGAAGTTAAGAGGCACAGCACTCTGTCTGGAGAATGCCATGTGATATTCCCTGAGGAAATGGCAATAGGCATGAATAATGTACATTCAATTGGTAGTTGCAGTTGAAGTAAATGGATTGTTAATGAATTTTGCTATTTATCTTTGTTTTGGCCTCAGTCGATGAAAATAAGCAGTCAAGATGATGAGCAGTGGGTCTTTGCTGATTCTATTGAAAATCTAATTAAAGGTTCTCCTCATCTTAGATTATATTGGAATTCTAAAACATAAGGATGCGTCCATTAGTTAGGACAACCATAATTCAAAGCAGTGCTAGGAAAGAAGTGGTGTTTAATTGCTTGTCAATAGGCTATTGTTTAATGTTATTCACCTCAAATCAAGCTTGCTCCAAGACAAATGTTCATGCTTTTATTAGCTGTACTCTGTGACATGGCATCCAAATCAACTAAGGATTAATAAATCAAAGAGAAGGTATCTGAACAGCGACATTTACTTTTCTGGGCATCCATGATATACAAATGAAGACTTTTTATTAAAAATCCCAATAAGTAAAATAACATTACCTGAAAATAAACTGTTTGCTGTTACTCTGAACACACCACATTTTTAGTATTATTTTGCATGTGGAAAACTAGAACTCCTCTTTGCGCTCATAATTTCCAGTGGGTATACATTGTACCAGGTGTATTCTAAGTATACATGTATCTTTTACACAAACCGTCTTCTTAGATTTTATTTATTTTTGCATTCCCATTTAAAACTAAGGGGCACCTGGGTGGCTCAGTCAAACATCCGACTCTTGGTTTCTGCTCAGGTCACGATCTCACGGTTTCCTACGTTCGAGCCCCGCGTCAGGCTCTGTTCTGGCAGCACAGACCCTGCTTGGGATTTTCTCTCTCCCTCTCTCTCTGCCCCTCTCCTCATGCTGTCTCTGTCTTGCTCAGATTAAATAAACTTAAAAAAAAAAGTGTTAGCATAACAGTTACTTCCTAATGTGCGGAGATGGTGGAAGGTTGAATATTGAAAATATAGGTGAAAATGTCGGAGGTTTGCCCGTCAGCGTCAGAGTCAGGGTCAGGCGAGGCACACCAGCATTTGTTCCTGGCTTCTGACACAGCATCCCACTTCAGTTCTTGCCTCCCCTCTTGTTTTGTTGTTCCTGCACCTCCTCCCAATTTCTTTAGGCCACAGGAATTTATGAGCACCTATTCTGTGTAAATTACAGATACACTAATTGTATTCACCATTTCTTCCCTCTATGGAGTTCCTGCCTGGTATGAAGATAATGAATATAAATATAAATAAGTTAGAGTAAAAAGTTACATCCTAAGAATAATGCAAATGAGGTTGTATGGCAGCCTCCATCTTTTCTTTTAACTTTTTTAACATTCATTTGTTTTTGAGACAGAGCACAAGTCGGGGAGGGACAGAGCAAGAGGGAGACACCGAATCCACACCGGGCTGTAGGCTCTGAGCTGTCCCGCACAGAGCCTGATGCGGGGCTGGAACTCACAGACCACAACACCATGACCTGAGCCAAAGTCGGATGTTCAACTGACTGAGCCCCCCAGGTGCCCCGTCCTCCATCTTTTCAATGATACCATTAATTTACCACAATGTCCTTAATCCTTAAACAATATCAATCTTTAAGGCACATCAATTTATGACTAGGCTTTTGAGAAAAGATGTTATGTTAAAATGTACACATTTTAAAAACGACTCAACAATAGCATACACTTATCTGTCAAATTCCATGCCACATTGTTTGTCAATATTAGCATCTAAGTCATGACACATTCTAAGTCTCAAGACTGTTCTGATACCTTTTGATCAGCCCAAGCATCACAGTGATTACCAGTGCACTGGCCCTAATCTTTTTAGCACCTTTAAGAACAATAGTAGATCTGTAAAACACATCAGATGGTCCTAGAGTTTCTTCTCCATTTACTATTTGGTTAAACTCAGACTTACTTGCTTTGTTTTTGTATGGCTCTTAGTTAAATGAGTGATAGTCCTCAGGGTTCAAAAATGGGTCCCTAAAATCTCATCTCGTTCTGAAGTCTATGACCAATTCCAAGAGTTTTGGCAATACTACTATCTTGAATTACCCTGGGTGGCATAAGACAAGTGACCATTTTGGTTCACAGTAACTTTTCATTCCAATGCTTCCTCAGGGTATAATCTTCTCTGAGGACATTTTAAATAATAAATACAGATCCAAATTTAAAATTCAACCAGCTCTGGTGGTACTGAGGCAAATAACTCTTCTCGTGCGCCAGTCTGATGAAACAGCAGTCAGATGCACAGATGCCTTTAATTCTTGGCCATGATACTATGAGCTCAGAAATGACAATGACTTTACAATTTATTTCACTGCCCAAAGGCATATAAGTTTCTTTTGACATCAATTATATTTTGATATCAATTTAAAGATGCTTCCCGATTTCAGAAACATTAAAATTAAAAGCAAACTGAATTTTTTAGAATTGGAAAAATATGGACCATAACTTGTGGTAATTTAATAAAATCACATTCCCCATTTTTATATTTGCCTAAATTATTGGACATATTTTGCATTGTTTTGATGCAGGCAGATTATTACTCTGAATAATAGAGTTGCCCCTCTGATTTTCTACTCTCAATAAATGTATAATCTCCTATATAAAATCACTAGCAATTCTTATAGGAGACTCCCCCCTCCCCAAAGGTAATGAGGGAGCCTAGGCCAGGTTGCCTCTTGTCCATATAAATGCTGTACATAAGTCAGAAGTATACAAAAACAGAACGGGCAATATGTCCAGTCAACTAAACTTTGTCTTGCTATCAACTTCCCAACTTTATTCAACGTCTAGTACAAAGGAAGCGGATAAATAAAGGTAAAAATTAAACATCTTGAGAATGGCTACATAAAGTCTATAGATGCCACCAACAAAATAACAACAAAATTATATCACAAGGGAAATCCAGTCCAGCAGAAGATAGTGAATATAAATTCAGATCTGTTATTTTGAGTAACAAAGTGATAGTCAAGGGAAAATGTTCACATTGGTTATTTGGAACAGGTTATATGGCTAAAGAAGTAGACTCTTGGTAATTTGGCAAACATTTGGAAAAGAATAGAGGCAGTAACTGAACCCATAAAAAAATTAGTTGCTATTAAAAATAGTCATCAAAAATTAAATTAGAACTCATGTTCAAACCTAGCAAATTTTGCAAATATAGCCATCAATTTCTTCATTGCCCATTCCTTATAAATGTTGAATGTGACAAGGTCCACCCAGCACTGTGTTGGGCACCCTGGCCACATAGAGTGAGCTTCTAATACTCTGACATTGTCTTCAACTACCAGCCCTAATCCACCTTGAACCCTACAATCCAATTTGCTCCTTACCTCCTCAGCTTCCAACTACATGATTTTTCTTCCAATTCATGGCTTTGCTTCTGCCTTCAGATGATAGTTTCATTTCATTCCTAATGCTCTTATTTTCCATGGCACCTATAACTTGATTTCTTTTCTTCTGTAGCCATGCAGTCTTCCACAGCCCTGGGAGACCTAAACATCAAGATCAACTCTTAGGACCCTCTGTCCCATGGCACCTCTCCATGGGCATATTTTAGGATGGATCCCTTTACTAAGACAGTAAGCAATTCATTTAATAGGAGACCATTATGTCCTACAAAGAATGGAATAAAAACGTGGATTGAAAGCAAGGGTTAAATACTATAGGAAAACTTCTAGGATAAAAATAAGTTGTTCTTAAAATTTCTTATATTCTCTTAATAGGTTCTAGAGTATAGCCCATGAATGGAGACTAAATTCCTAAAACTTCAAAGGCATAAATAGCACCAGACTATGGAAATTCTATTCAATATATATCTATATCTAGATATCCATATTTATATATCATATGCTACCATAAAACAAAATGCATGAAGTGCACAAAATAATTATATATAAAATCATGCATTTAAAATATTTTATTAAATTTATATAAATACCCCCCACAGCTCAGCATGGCTAAGATTATTTAAATATATTAACCCATTATGCACATATAAAATAATTATATGTCAATAATTATAAAAATTATAATCTTACAGAGCAAATCTTATGCAATTCTAAATAATAATATTAATTGCTCAGATTTGAAATTATTACAAAAAAAAGTTTCTGTGAAAGAATTAACTCTATTTTGAAATTATAACCATAAGCAATGACCATCCCCAACAGATTTCAAACAACATCTTCAATACCTTGATTTGAATCCTGGGCTGCCTAGTTAAAAATAGTAAAATAAACCTCAAGCAGAGAAAATTCCCTTCATTTTTTTGAACCCCTTAGATTGATTAAGGGGCTAGTACAACGTTAATAACCATAGATTTTAATATTACAATGACATTTGTAGACAAATGTATGTTGAGAAATATTATCCAGCTTATAGTTTGGGCAAGTATAAAGAAAAATAAGGTTGGCTAGTTTGCCCTGATCTCAAAATGTCATGGGAAAGAAAGTACATTTGAAACAAAATCAGGAGGTTTTCACAGACTCAGAGAGACTGATTTCTATAACTAGTATCACCCATCACTAGTGGCCAAGAGTCCAGATGGGTCCTAAAGTTAAACATGCTTCTTCTGAGCAGTCAGTGCCAGCCGCCAGACCACTGAAAATTCAGAGATAATTAGCCATTTGTTGGGAACCTCAGGCACATACCTGTGGTTACAGAGATAAACAGAGAAACATGTATTTCCAAATATCATCTCATAGTCATTTAGCAGCAGGTCTGGAATCACCTGACTACCTCTTAATTGAGTAAACCCTGAAGTGCCCTTATCAAATGACCACAGTACAAAATAAGGAAGCATCTATCATCCCTCGCTGCTCTAATTGTTTTCTCATCACTCCAAAATAAGATGTGAAATTCTGCTTCATTTTAAACTAATAAATTAAAAACTATTATAGGTAGGAAAAGGGGGGATTTATAAATAAATAAATATATATATTTATATAAAGGGAATTTTATATATATATATATATATATACACACACACACACAATGGGAGCATATATTATATATAATGGGAGCATATATAATATAATATAATATAATATAATATAATATAATATAATATAATATAATATATATGGGAGCAATTGGGGAACTGACTCCTTCACCCAGTCCCTGCTATCAGGAAGTATTCTCTCTTTTGAACACTATGGAGGATGCCATAGCTGGAGCCAGGGCCACATCTGGGAGAGTAGAGGTTCGGGTTTGGGGTTTATTTTTTAGCCTTAACCTGCATTTTTTTAAATAAAAGATATTTGCAAACCATCTTCTTTAGCAATTTGCCTCAGCCAATATCCTCAGACAACAGAATGGCGAAACATATCGAAAGAAGCATTACAAGAGGGTAATCTGATGGCACCTACATGGCATTAACATGCACTCAGATGACTGGTTTGGGTTTAAAAAATTCTTTTTGTGTCTGGTACTGGGTAGCCTGTCCACAAACAGAATTACTCATTGAGAACTGGAACACATACATTGAATCCAGCAAAATCACAAGGCATACGCGAAACAGCCCTGTATGTCAGGGCTCTGTAGCACCCGCAGGCAAAGCCACAAACGACAGCTTTGACACACAGTGACTAGAAGTATAAATACGTGTATAAATTATACATATATAATCAAACACTTGAAGGGTCTTGAACTTAAATCTCAGGGGACATGAACGTACAATGGGGCACAAAGGGAAAGAAAAATCCATTCATTTAAAAATATTATAAGAGACATGTATCAGAAATAGACCTACAGGAGTAGGTAAGTTTTAGCAGGATGAAACAAAATGGATGAAACAGCACATTTATCAGAGGGAAGAACAGAGGAAAGAGGCCTATGTGAAGAAATGGCCATCCAGCTGCACAAGAGTATGAGAGTTCTCCCCGGTGTTTGAGAACTGCACGCTGGGTATGGTCTATACTCTATATAATTAGATCTAATAACTGTGGTCTGATTTTCCCAATAACATTATGGGGTAACAGGATCAACATCACCACCATTTTACAGAAATTAAGACGTAAATTTCCATAATTTGCCTCAGAAAGCACAAGTATAAAAGCTGGAATTTAAACAGGGGTAGGGCAATCATCAAGCCCGTATTCCTAACCATCGCACTATGATATCTACTGAGCAAAGAGGAGGACTTAAACCAGCTAACCCAGATTAAGCCAATATTGTGGAGTCCTTGCCTGCCTCTGAGACTGAAGACTTTGTACAGGAATTTCTCCTACTGCATGAGTTTTTGTAGTATGAATTGGAGAGAACATGATTGAATAATTAAGGAGCAAGATTGGCACTTCTCCAGCAGCTATTGGGTATAATATTACCGTGATTGCGAAGAAGCACCTTGCTCAGTGGAAAAACGCTATTGAGTAAACAGTGCAGGAACTCACACATGCTTGGTGTGTAGTCAATGGATGCTCAGCTGGCCTTCTTTTTTTCTGGATCCTGCTGGAGGTTGTAAACAGCACGAGCACACATTTTGAGTGTACGGAGTTTATTGATTCTTGTCTGATCTTACATGCTCTTCAGAATTTTTCCAGGGATGTTTTGATTGATTTGGGGCAGTTCAGATCAACCAGTTTATTACTTTTACTTTTCACAAAATAATTACTATGGCCATTTGAATTATCTTTATTATTTAAATTCCTGAAAAGAATATAATTTGGTTATTGCTGGCCTGGTATTATTTACTCCATCTCTCATGTGTCACCCTGCCCCACACACCTGTTTAAACCGTGGGTTTTATGATGCAATATTGAAAATGCAATTTTTTTGGTAGTACTATGGTCCCGTAAGACGAAAAGAGATTTAACTTAAAATTCAGTATGCAGTGTAGAAGCACTGATGGTTTCTGAGCTGGTGTTACATGAGGAACCCTGGATTAGAAAGATTAAACGTGCTGTGTGGATGCTTTGCAGTGAGGAAAAAGGAGAGGGAGACAAATAAGGATGAGACAAAGATGCCTGTATTTGAAATCTATGTGTCTGGGAGAATAGCAGTAACATGAACAACCCCAACCATGAAGACATCATAACAAATGTGTTAAAACAACATCTCAACTGACTGTAGTGTGGAAATACACATAATTCTCCTGTCATGAAATTTAGTTGTCTGTAACAAATTCAAATATCGCATTGTTTCCCCAAAGGCACACATTCCAACCTAAGAAATTACTTATAAGACATAATTAAAATCGGTCTCTTAATAATTTAGCCATTTCCATATGCACCTTGTTTCTTCCTGTTTTTGATGAGGTTGCACCTAATGCTCTGGATAGGCAATTATGTGCAATGCCTATTGTAAAGTGCTTCATGGTTAAACTAATGCACTGCTGTGTTACCATGGAATTTAGCTCTTTGTAACAGAGCATAAAAGCAGTACGAAAATGGCACTTAAAACCCATCTAGTAGAAGTTTCTTTATCTCTTCTATTGACAGCAGTCTCCATAAATATATTTTCAATAATCAAAATCATAATTAATCCAACAGCCCGAGATCAAATGTTAATCCTAAGGTATTTATTTTCTCAATGCATAGGTCTTTGAAAATTAAAATTAATTATCCTGTTATATCAGCAACAAATCAAAGACAAATCTTACATTATCAGGAGAGGGACTTTTCCATAATATCTAATTATTGATCTATTTTCTAACACAAAAAAGCACAGCGAGTTATGTATAAATGTGCTTTTGATAGTTTTTCAGTGATAAATTATGGATTAGCCTCAGCTCACCTTCCTTAGATCAACAAATGTCTAGAAATCTTCCAAATGCAATAATCAATTGAAATATGTCTGAAGAGTCTGACATTGTCTCTTAACAAATTCCTTTGTTCTCTTCTGAGTTGGCATGATGTATTCAGCCTCAGTTTGTGTCTATAGCAGACATTTCCTGGGAGGTGAGAACAGACTGAAGCATCAATGCATTGCCCAAGTTTATTTTAAATTCAACAGCTTAATTCTTAAATCTTAACAAAATTTGGGGAGCCTGAGTGGCTCAGTTAGCTGAGTGTCTGACTTGGGCTCAGGTCATGATCTCAAGGTTCTTGAGTTCCAGCCCTGCGTCAGGCTCTGTGCTGACAGCTCAGAGCCTGGAGACTGCTTCGGATTCTGTGTCTCCTCTCTCTGCCCCTCTCCTACTCATGTTCTGTCTGTCTGTCTCTGTCTGTCTTTTTCTCTGTCAAAATTTTTTTTTTAAATCTTAACAAAACTATTACATTTAAGGTTTACTTTATTATTTTCAGAGATAGAAATTAACTGCATTGCTCTGATAAATCTCAGGTGAAAGCATTGAGTACAATTTTAATAAACAATCTGAATAGATAGATGCGTGGGTAGTTTCTCCATATGAGCAAAAAAATTCCATTGAATAATTGAAAATTCAAAACCCCTTTCATGAACACTGAGGTCTTTTTATTTTCATGGTTCCTTCCGTTCTATCCACATTTCTATTTCTGTTGACAAAGTATATCCAGTTGCTTAACCATCTTTATTCATTTCTTCTCCCAGCTGCCATAAATACATTGTTTTATTCTATAATTTCATTTAGGTTCATATAAGAGATCTATACGATTATAGCAATATCACATACTTCTCATTCAATGAAGGTGACTCTGTCTCCCCAATGAAAAAAATGATGTTGAGGGGGAGGGTAGCACACTTGGAAACACCACACCAAAAGATAGTCCAAGGATGACCCTCAGATAGAAAATATGACTTTTCCATAATAAGAAATGGGAGCAGCCGTAGGGATTTACCCACGGTAGAAAAACAGGGCTAATGTGATAAAGGGCTATTTGAAGCAAATTGACTCTGAAGCATTTGCTCTCTGTGGGACAGTGCAGACTTGTCTGGTTTTCTTGGCTGCCACTGAGCCTACTTTTGGAAACAACACCTGATAAATAACCAGTCACCTGCCTGATTATGTCACCTTGACTTAAATAAAACTTAACCCCTATGACAATGTTTCTCTGCTTTAATTTCTGCATATTAAATACCTAGGGTGGTTATAAAATCTATCTTGTTCTGGGAGTTATCCAAAACCAATTAAATCAAAATCTCAGGTTGGGTATTTGGTATTTTGTAAGAGTTTTCTGTGGTTGAGAATCCCTGCCCTAAGATATGAGGTTACATGCCTCCTCTTTTCCTGTTCCCAGTCACCTCACCAAATCATAGAGCTGCTCCAGTGGGATGCCTACGGCAGTCCAAATCACCTAATGCCTGAAGCCCACCCCTCAAGCTCCAGGCCTCTTATGGCTTTCTGTCCCCAGAACACTGAGGTTGATGATTGTGATTTGATACACCCTGGTTAAAATCAAGAATGGAGAATTTAACATAGTCATGGCATAAGAGGGCTGAAAATAAGTCATTCTGAAACAAAGAAAGTAAACAAATAACAAAGAGGTCATGCATAATATTGTACAACAGAGCAGAAATAAGCCTTATTAAGGTAGCCTATTATACTGAGGATAAAAACCAAGATCTTTCCCCAATTGTGCGAAAGGCTCACCCTAATCCAGATATCTATCTCTAACAATCCCTGAAGAAGCTATTTAATGCAAGAGTTTATAAAGACAGATATAAATTGACAGTGACTGAATGTGTTCAGTGAGATGAGAATAATAAGTCTGCTTCAAATAAGCACATACACAACCTACACATGTGATACAATTTTGCTGTTAATTCTGCGTGTCTCCTGATTGTTGAACCTCTTAAGCTCATGAAAGCAAAGTAGTTAGTTACTTCTCATGGGCCAACTCTCATAGATAGGTTAGCAATGGCAACCTGCAGTAGACAGCTGAGGACGATTGTTGAGGCATGCTGGGGTTCAACAGGAAACAAATGCCTTATTCAATCAGTGACGTCCATTATGAGTGCAGGAGAGCGTATGTGGGCACACATTCAGTGTGCTTGCTAACTCTGTCTTAGCAACATGTGGATGACTTAAACACCCACGCTCCTGACCTTGTCCTTCTGGATTGTCCTCCCCTATCCCGTTATCACCTTCTCCTTAATTTACTGATCCTTTTTCTCTGAGAGTCCTAATACTCTACATACCATCTTACTAGACACAGGTATTCCCTCAAATCTTATATTTTATACTAACTCTAAAAAAAAGTCTTTGTTTCTCCTTATTAGTAAGAGTTTAGACTTTAAGAGTCATTAATAACTGTTTTGATAAGGGGCAGTGACACCCCTGTCTGGGTGGCTCAGTCGGTTAAGCATCTGACTCTTGCTTTCAGCTCAGGTCATGATCTCACAGTTCATGAGTTTGAGCCCTGCATCAGGCTCTGCACTGACAGCACTGAGTCTGCTTGGGATCCTCTCTCTCCAAAAAATCACTGTTTTTTGGGTTTTGTTTTGTTTTGTTTTTTACTTCTTTTGTTGGGGGGCAGACTGTAGAGGAGTTGAGTTCTAAGGATTTCTGATCTTAATTTAAAAGATCTGAGGTGCCTGGGTGGCTCAGTCAGTTGAACGTCTGACTCTTGATTTCGGCTCAGTTCATGATCCCAGAATCATGGGATGGAGCCCCACATAGGGCTGAGCGTGGAGTCTGCTTAAGATTCTGTCTCTGCCCCTACCCCATGCACACCCTCTCTCTCTGTCTAAAATATAAATTGATTAATTAAATATTTGAAGAGATTTTTTTTTCTTTCTTTTCTCCTAATACACTCTCAAAAATACCTGTTGCCGATAACATATTTTCCAGAAATAGCCTTGTTTTCTTTTGCAAAGCGCTCTCTTCTTCACACTCTTCTTGGAGCTGACCTGTTGTGGTAGGAAGGGATTTCTATTCTGCTCTGGGTCTGAGTGAGAAAAAGCAACATCCAATTCAAGACTAAGTGGAAAACACTCCTCCACCAGAAGTCAGGGACGTGCAGCTTTATGTCTGAAGCAAATAAAAACTTTAATGCTTTCATATCCACTTTTACTTAGACGAAACTGAAATTATTGTGGAAATTATGCCCTAAATTCCTCCAACTTGTTTATTCAGCTCTTTCATAAGCAATCATTAGTTTTATATTTCATAAGCAATCATTAGTTTTATATAATGTCATTTCTTGTCAGCATTAGCATATTTCTCAGCCACACATCAAATCTGTGAGATGAAAAAGCTGATTAATAATACAATGGCTGAAATTCAGAAAATGTCTGTAACTTCAGTATAGAACCTCTAATGAAAAACCAGAGCATACTATTTGGTATCTAAATAGTCTGTATCCTGTTTCCTATACGATTTGTGTGTGGTGTGGTGTGTGTGTCTTAAATTCATACAAACACACTGCCCCAGTAAAGAATTTCAAGTTTTCCATACTCCTGATAAAATTTAGAGAAGTTCTAAGGATAGTAATAATGTGGCGTGAAGTCTATCTTAACTCAGATGGAATGATGGAAATATTTTAAAAATCTTAAATTACTTAAAAAAGTAGATAAAACTGTGGCAATATTTATCAAGGAGAAAAAGAATAGGTACAATTAAATAGTATTAGGAAGAACAAAAGAATTCATAACTCTAGATAGAGTAGAATCTTTTTTAGAAAATCATAAAGTAGGGATGTGTGGGTGGCTCAGTTGGTTAAGCATCTGACTCTTGATGTCAGTTAAGGTCTTGATCTCAGGGTCATGAGTTCAAGCTCCATGTTGGGCCCCACATTTGGCTCTGCTGTAGGCTCTGTGCTGGCCATGAGTGTACTTAAAAAAAATAATAATAAAGTGGTAGTAAGTGCAACTTTGTGCCAATAAATTTGAAAAACAGATTAAAAGGATAATTTCCTGGTAATTCACAACTTACCAAGATAAATGGAAGAAAGAGAAAACTTGAATTGACCCAGAATCATTAAAATTTTTAAAGAATTTATTCCTCATGGATTTCTAGTTAATAAAAGGCATCATTAAAAGAATGAGAAGACAAGCCATAGAAAACAAGAATGAAAAGGCAAGTCACAGAATTGAAGATATCTGTATAAATATAACCATAAAGACCATAAACTAAGAACATGTGTTTGTGTATACATGATACGAATATATGTATGTGTGTATGTGTATGTAGTTATGTATTCCTATAACTTTTTGAGGAAAAAACCTGATAGAAAATGGGCAAAATATTTGAACAAGTATTTCATACAAGAGGATATTCAAAATAATTCAGTTTCACTAGTGTGAGGGAAATACAAATTAGAACTTCAATGAAATGGCACTACATATTCACTGAGAAATTTAAAACTAAAAAACTGATCATAGTAAGTGGCGACAAGGATGTGAAACAACTGCAACTCCTATACTGGTAGGATTATAAATTGGTTCAACTGTTATGAAAACCTGGTAATATCTACTAACATTGCCCTGTGCATTCCCTGTGACTCTGAAATTCTACTCCTGGCATATGCCCAAGTGTGTGCGTTTGTGTGTGTGTGTGTGTGTGTGTGTGTGTGTGTGTGTGTTTACGTGTATGTTTATAAAAACACTAGAAGAAATTTCACAGCAGGCTATTTATAAGAACCAAATACTTGAATAACCCAAATATCTATTAATAATACGATGGATGCTTACATTATATTCACAGGGGAGAATGCTATGCAATAGTGAGAATGAATTAACTATATCATTCCCGCAGTAACAAGGATGTATTTTATGAATGTAATATTGAGCCCAATAAGCCACATACAAAAGAATACATAATGCATGATCCCACTTGCACAAAGTTCAAAAATGTATATAGTGCCTTGAAGAAAAGTTTTGTTCAACTTTGAGAATGCACACACAAGGTTGAGTTTTGTCCAACCCATTCTGGGCTTGATTGAAGCCTGGATTCCTGTTAGCAGTAAAGTGAAACTGGATGGTAGCCACTGGCAAAGAAGAGTTTCTGATCCACCTGCCACGCCATCCAGAAACCTGAGCTTAAAAAGGTACCTAAGTTTGAATATTCTTTTCTTTTTAAATCTATATCAAACTCTTTTCATTTCTGGAAAAAGAGAAACTTTTTGTACTGAAATGGTGTTTATCCTCCTCACCAAGCAAGCAAATAGATTCAGCTATTTTCTATTGTTATTTAGAAGCCCTTCTTTCTTTTCACTTAACAGTTGGTAGAAGTCAGGATTCTGGTGGCACTTTAAAAAAAAAAAAAAACTTATGAGATGTGCTTGCGGGAGGCTGGTGATATTCCATTTTCCAATCTGTGGCGGTTACATAGCCGTGTTGATTCTGTTTAAGTTGGTTGAGCTCTACTTTTAGGATTTGAATTATATTATAATTCAACAAAAATTCACTTTAAGAAATACAAAATTGTGTAGCAGTTAAAAATGCTTCAAGAAAAACGGAAAAATCCACCCTTCAGAAGCACACCAGGCTGAGATGGTTGTACAGGCAAGTTCCACTAAACTTTTAAAGTACAGATAGTTCCTAACCTTGTTCTGGAGAATGGAAATACAAAAACTGTGCTCCTATTCATTTTTTCCAGGTTAGCATAACCTGGAGAGCAAACACTAGACTGTGTAAGAAAAGAAAGTTATAGGCAGACCTCACAAATGAATATGACAACAAAGCCTTTTTTAAAAATCCATATTTAGCAAAGAAATTAACAAAAGAAGTATTGAAGAAGCAAAACAAACAGTAAATAAAATTCATGTAGCCAAAAATCAGAATTTAGGTTCAGTACATTTTGTATACTGAAATAAGGCCCTGTATAACCTTACGTAATTTAGATATCCATGCTGATGACATTAGAAGCTCAGAAATATCTAAAGACACATGTAAATCTTGCACACCATTCTAAAAAATCTGACTACTCTAGTACCTGATTAACCTTTTTCTTAAGAAGCAACAAGAGATGCAAAGCATGGAGGGAGTGGGGCAAGGTTTGATTATGGTCTGTTTTACCTGTTCACCATACTCCTGAAGAACACAAAGCCTGTCATTGAGGCTGGCCTCTCTAAATCAGAGGCAAATCACACATGCCCTGGCACACACGTTCTTAGAGGGTGGCCCCCCAGACCAGCACCAACAGCACCACCTGGAAATTTGCTAGAAATGGATATTTTTTGATATCCACGTAAGATGTACCAAATCAGGAACTCCAGAGGTGGGTGCCAACAAGTTTAACAAGCCCTGCAGGTGATTGTGATGCACGTTAAGTCTGAGAACTGCTAGCCTCAGGTAATAGTCTCTGTGGCAAGTGGGCACGTTCTGCATGTGCTCCCATATGTTCTATTTAGTCCAAGAGACAGACAACCATGAGGAAGAAAATGTTGAAATATATCCTCCTATTAAAGGAAGGTAGCTTTTAAACAGAAATGGAAAGAACTGAATACCATGTTCAGCTTCTCTAAATATGTGAGAATATTGTGAAATATAAAACAACTTATGAAAATGTATGCTGAGCCATCTGGCTTGTGACTCTTTGAATATCAACATTTATTTTTTTAAATTATAAAATAATATATAGTAATTGTACAAAACAAGATAATACAGAGAAGCATGCAAAAGGAAACAATAAACCTGCAATGCCATCACTCACAAATAATCTCTTTGAAAATACTTATAAATTAATTTCATAAAATATTTTCATAATTGGTAGGGAAAGTTCTATATCATTATTCTTTTGTTTTATAATTTCCCTAATTATACTTCTAATATTCTGTTGCACACTCCTCTAGATTTTAAATAAAAAATGATATCATACAGGGGTGCCCGGGTGGCTCAGTTAGTTAAGCACCCCACTCTTGGTTTCAGCTCAGTCAAGTCATAATCTTGTGGTTTGTGGGACCGAGCCCTGCGTCGGGCGCTGCGCTGACCATGAGGAGACTGCTTGGCATTCTCTCTCTCCCTCTCTCTCTGCCCCTCCCCAGCTCACACACATGGGTGCATACTCTCTTTCTCTCTCTCAAAGTAAATAAATAAACTTAAAAAATGATATCACACAATACTTATGATTTTGTTCCTGTATTTTATGCAAAAAAACCCATAGTGAAGCCTCTATATCTCTTTCTCTAACAACACATTTCTTCTACAGCATTTTAATTGTCGCCTATCATATTACTTAAACATGTCATAATTTATGTAGTCTATTGTCAAACATACAATATTCTCAATTCTTTAATACTATAATGAACATTCTCGTAGCAAATATTTGTTCATATACTAAAAGTAAAATGTTAATATTTTTGTTTATTTTACTTCTTTCACACACACACACACACACACACACACACACACAACTGCTGTGGTTTTTTTTTTTACATGTTATCAGCATTATATGTGTCTTTTGATCATTTAACAATGGGTATTATCTCCTTTAAGCTTTTCCAAGTTGATATAAAATAGAATGTGATATAATTTGGGGTTCTATTTATTTAAATATAGGTATGGTTGACTCATTTTAATATGTTCATTGGCTGTTTTCTTCTTTTGTGAATAATTTATTCATATATTCTGCTTATTTCCCTATCTTTTAAAAGTTGCGTTTTCTTTTACATTGCAAAGGTAATATACATGTGGATTTTTGCTTTTTTAAGGTTAAATAAGCAGTAGATGCAGAATAAAGACCCCCTTCATTCTCCCACTCCACCTCCGTCCCATTCTCTTCCCCATTGTTTGCAATTTGCTGTGTATCTTTTAATCACTTATTCTCACCACTTACACATATACTTATATATAGCCAATTTTTTTACAAGATTTGAATCATATACAGAGTTCTTTAACTTGCTTTTTTTTTCCTTTCCAATATGTCATGGGAATTTTTCCATATCTGCACACAGTGGAATGTATCCATCATAATTTAAAAAATCATTCTCCTACAGCTGAATGTTTCATTTATTTTCAGTGTTTCAATTTCATAAACAACATCTCAATGCTTTCCATACAATCTTGTGTATGTAACCAGTATGTTAAGTATGATTCATTAGAATAAAATTAAAAAATTATTTTTCCCTGTCAGTTACCTATTGGTTCAAATCCCCCAAGGGGCATGATTTTACCCTAGCCCTGGATAAAATCTCTATAAAGCATTTAGTCAGTCTTGTAGTCACTATAGTAACAGTGTCCCTTAAGATGCAGCATGCTAAGCACTTTTCAGGTTTATTCTTTCAATTTTTGTAACAACCCTAGAAAGTAGGCATTATAATAATATCAATATTTCAGATGAGGAAACTGAGGAACAAGGCTTGCACAAGGGTCACATAGCTAGTAAACAGTGGAATCAAGATTTGAATCTTTTTTTATTTCTTTATTTAAATTTTTTTTTTAATTTTGGGGGCGCCTGGGTGGCTCAGTCGGTTGAGCATCCAACTTCGGCTTAAGTCATAATCTCACAGTTCCTGAGTTTGAGCCCCATGTCAGGCTCTGTGCTGACGGCTCAGAGCTTGGAGCCTTCTTCAGATTCTGTGTCTCCCTCTCTCTCTGCCCCTTCCCTGCTCATACTCTGTCTTTGTCTCTCAAAAATAAATAAACGTTAAAAAAAATTTAAAAAAAAATTGTTTTTAATTTTTATTTATTTTTGAGAGAGAGAGAGAGACAGAGTCAGAGAGCCAGAGCGCAAGTGGGGGAGGAACAGAGAGAGGGAGACACAGAATCTGAAGCAGGCTCCAGACTCTGAGTTGTCAGCACAGAGCCCGACGCAGGAGTACAAACGAACCCATGAACTGGGATATCATGACCTGAGCTTCAGTCAACTGCTTAACCAACTGAGCCACCCAGATGCCCCCAAGATTTGAATCTTTGCAGATTCACTCTAAGTCCCACATTCGTAACCAGCATGCCTAACCCAAAATTATTAAAATTACAAAATTATAAATTTTTCCAAAATTTGTTATTTTTTACCTCTAACATCTAAACCTGTAATTCATCAGGAATTGAATTTTGTCCAGTGACAGATAAGAGACATAATGGTTTGAAAAGTGTCACCCCCCCCCCGAATCCATATCTACCTAGAAATGTAGAACATGACCTTATTTGGAGATAGGTCTTTGCAGAGATAATTAAGGAAAGAATCAAGATGAGATCATGCTGTGTTGGGATGGCCCTAAATCAAATGAGAGAGTCTATAAAAGAGACAGAAAAGAATGATATAGACATACAAAAAGAAAGCAACATGAAGACTGAGGTGGAGATTGGGAACCCCAAGGATTGCTGGCAATTATCAGAAGCTTGGAGACAGGCATGGGACAGTTTCTCTCTCAGAGACTCAGAAGGAACCAACACCTTGATTTTGGACTTCTGACCTCCTAAACTATATAAAAAATAAATGTCTGTTTTAAGTCACCCAGTTTGTGGCAATTAGTTATGGGAGCCCAGACAAATTAATACAGGGATAATATTATTTTGTTTTTCAAACAGACATAAAATTGACCAAGCATCATTTATTGAAAATTCATATGTTACCTACAACACTGCACCGTCACCTTCGTTGTAAACCAGGCAACTCAGTTTGGGTCTCTTTCTGGATTCCCTATTCTGTTTCATTCATTCTGTACCATATGATCTTAATTATTACAGTTTTATAAGAGTTTCTTTTCCTGCAAATTTAAGTTCTTTAGCTTTGTTTTTCTCCAAAATTGCTTTGTTTTTTTTCTCATTCTATTTATTTCAGTATAAATTTTAGAATCAGCTTACCAACTTCCATTAAAAAGTCCTCAATAAGAGAGAGGACTAGAATCGTCACAAAATGAGTCTCTCAGCTCATGAACATGATTTGCCTTCCATTAATTTATATATTTATTAACTTCTCTATACAGTATTTGTGGATTTTAGTATAAACAGCTTACATGTCTTTTGTTTTACTAATTGTTCCATATTCCATCTTTTCTGGTATTATCATGAACGGTGTCATTTTAGAGAAATGCTCATTCTCTCCTAACTTACTGCTTATAACATAGAAACACAAACTATTTTCACATATTATAAAAAGCACAGGGCAAGGAATATAGCCAGTGATACTGTAATAGCCTTGTATGGTGACAGGTAGTTACCCTTGTGGTGAGCATAGCATAATGTATAAACTTGTCAAATCATCATGTTGTACACTTGAAACTAATGTAACATCATGTATCAACTATATACATAAAAAATGCAGAGTCTGAAGAAAAAAAGAAACTGCTAGGGAAACATGAGTTACCCTCTTTCTCCTTGCTCTTCCAATGACCTATAGTGAAAGTGAGCCTCTACTGGTATCACAAATGTGCAACGAATTGACCCCAAGAGCAAACTTACAGTTGACAGTGCAAAGGAGCAGTTCCTGAACTATAATGCCAAACCTTTAGGGGCGCCTGGGTGGCTCAGTCGGTTAAGCGTCCAGCTTTGGTTCAGGTCATGATCTCACAGTCCGTGAGTTCGAGCCCCGCGTCAGGCTCTGTGCTGACAGCTCAGAGCCTGGAGCCTGTTTTGGATTCTGTGTCTCCCTCTCCCTCTGCCCCTTCCCTGCTCATGCTCTCTCTCTGTCTCAAAAATAAATAAAAACATTAAAAAAATTTTTTAATAAAATTTATTCTGTTATAAACATGAAATTATAATAATCGAGACTGATGAATGACATTTCATATTTAATCTTTTACCCTAGCAGTTCTTTCTCTGATAGTAATGTTGCATTTTAGTCTCAGCTTTGGCTGAATTTTGATTTTAACTGCAGGTTAATATTCACTGATTTAACCGTTAACTTAAAAAGACCGATTTAGCCCTAAACTATGTTTCAGTCATTATCAGGACAAAAATTCAGCTTTATCACGAGAGTAATGTTGTGACATTCACAATGTCTCATTCATGTCTTTTGTCCTAGTGTCTAGCAATATGTCATCCCCACGGTAGTTACTAAAGTGTGCTTTATTTGTTGAAAAATAACTACATTAGTAAAAATAAAAATTTTCATATTTTGACCTTGTATCCAGTGACGTGCTAAATTCCTTAAGAAATTTTCACAGTTTATCTTGGAATCTCTTGGATTTTCTTTGAGGATGATCATGCTATCAGTGAACAGTGACAGTTTTATTTCTTCATTCTCAATCCTTATAGTTTTTACATTTTCTTGTCTTATTGTCTTGGCCAGAACTCCATTAAAATGATGAATAAAAGTGGTGATAGTGGGGAAATTTATCTTGTTTCAGCCTCTTCCCCAGCTCAGGTCTGGTATGGATTGAGCACCTGCTCACTGGGCTCTCTCACTTTTCCAAGTTGAAGCAGACAATGAGAGAAGGCAGAGGAGAGGTCTGGCTTGGCTGGCTTTGCTGTATTCTACCACTGGATTGCTCTCATCTGATCACAGCGGATATTCAAGTCAGACTCGAGGCTCCTTGGAGACTCCTGGGCATCAAAAATCTCCCCTGTAGCGTCCCAAGGCTGACTGTGCCCCCTCCAGTCAACCCCAGATTCTCCTGTCATTCCACACAGATTTCCTCTCATCCTCATCCACCTTCCAGGAAGCCTTCTTGGATCCAGCCCCACACTCTTCTCACCTAGCCCCCTTCATATACTTGCTCCATAGAAAGCATCCATGCAGCCTTTGTATATCTTTAAACCTTGAAGGGTCAGAGGAACCATGTATTCTTCTCTTCAGCCACCTGACAACCTGTCTCTCACTTTAGGCTTTTTTGGCTATGGATCTAGCACAGGTACATAAACCTCATCATTACTGGAGAACACAGGTCAGCAGTCTAAGTGGTTTCCTTTAAGTGTTTTTCACTGGGTTTGAATTAAGATGGAGGTATTCAGCTTTTCTCGCCCACAGCATTGAGAAAACAGAAGGTGCAACAGCACTCCAGACTCTCCAAAGTCTCTCTATCCTCACTTCATTTAAAGTGAGCACTGAACTAAGAATAACAAACCCACTTCCAGCCCTCTACTTCAAAAGTGTCACATCTTCCCTTGGAATACTTGTGGCCTATTTTTTTTTAATCCAGAAGTAACTAAGAAGAAACACAGTTTTATTATTGTATTTCGAGCATATGTAAACCTTTGCATGTTTATACATTGAGAAGTTTATCTTTTGGGGTTTTATCTTATAAAAATTCTTAATAATTAAGAATATCTAGGGGCACCTGGGTGGTTCAGTCGATTAAGTGTCTAACTTCAGCTCAGGCCATGAACTCGTAGTTCATGGGTTCAAACCCCGTGTCAGGCTCTGTGCTGACAGTTCAGAGTCTATAGTCTCCTTTGGATTCTGTGTCTCCCTCTCTCTCTGCCCCTCCCCTGCTTATGCTCTCTGTCTCTCAAAAATAAACAAACATTTAAAAAATTAATGAAAAAAGAATATCTAACCATTTGTTATATGTAATTGTCAATATTCTCCCAATTTGTCATCCATTTTTATTACCTGAGTTCTGAGAAACTCATGGAGTAATTTAGATTAAAACATTGTAGGCAAAAACTTCTACTTCTGTCTGGTTACTACTTACTAAATAAAACAAATTATGTGAGAATACTTACAAAGTAAAATAGACATCTAACGTCATATGTTGCTTTGTCGAGGATAAGTACCGTTGTATCAACCCACTATATCTTAGGCTTTAACTCTTCACTATATATATTAATATTAATATATATATATTTCTAGACTTGTATACTTACTGCCCTGCTGTGGATGCACAAATCTTCACTGTTGACCACTGGTGTTTTAAGCTGAAACATTGCCTAAAATGCCTTAATTCTTGGCCTGTAATGACACTGCTTGGACCTTACACTGACACAGTATTCATCAGAAATATTATGCTGGGCAGAGCAGAAACAAAACAAAACAAAACAAAACAAAACAAAACAACCTTCTGTGTATTTTAGCTTCCATTGGTCAACTATGGTGGCAATTTCCACTTCCATGGTAGGCAGGCAAACAACATCTCTCTTGCATGATAATGTTCTTACTCTGAAAAGATAGCAGCCCAGGTATCTTAGGTATCTTAGCAGCCCAGATGCCTAGGATGCATGAAGACACCCAATTAGCCCTTCTCCTGCTGTATTTCAAGGCAACTTGGCATGTTCCTTTGAATTGAGAACTAATATTATTCCATAAATTAGTCCTTGACCTTCCAGCAGGGTCCAAGTTGAAATCTTACTTCAAATGTCTTCTGAAAAGGAAGTAAAATCAGATAGTTTGTCCTTTGCTTCTAAACATTTTATATATATATATATAAATGTAACAGAATGAACTGTTAAATAGTCTTTTTTTATTCATTTGGTTTCTTCACACCCTAATTAGGTCAATCGTCTCATGGTAGAAAACTTAAAAATACTTCCTCAATTTGTCAGTCTACTTTTATTATTTTTAGAAAAGGTCATTTTGTAAATTGCATTAGTGTATAGATTGGGAAGTAATTCATTCATTGTAACATAGTTATCCACATTTCTCCTTTCAAACAATTATGTCTTTTGGTTCATGAAAAAAGATGAAAGAATGAATATATCCTCTGTTGATATTATACTTTCAAAAATATAAAATAATATCTCTAACACAAATAAAAAGTACCTACATTAGGACTTTGTAGCTGCCCTCTCTGGCTCTTCCTGCTCTATACCCTCAATCTCTATGTGACTTTGTTCACCCTTGGATTCCATTAAAATCTCTCACATTTATATCTTCAGGCCAGATATCGCATCTGAGTTTCACACCAACATATAACCATAACTTATTCTTTCACTGAAACTTCCAAGTAATCTTAATTGCTTCACTTCCAAAACTAAACTACTGCTTTGGCCATCCTAAGCTGGTCTTCCTCAAATATTATCCACATGGGGGCATGTGGTTTGCTCAGTCAGTTGAGCTTCCTACTCAATTTCTGCTCAGGTCATGATCTCTCACCATTCCTGGCATCAAGCCCCGCGTTGGACTCCACACTGATGGCACAGGGTCTGCTTGGGCTTTTCTCTCTCCCTACCTCTCTGCGCCTCCCCCATTCATGTTCTCTCTCTCTCTCTCTCTCTCCACCCCCCCTTCTCTCTCAAAATAAATAAATAAACTTAAAAAAATTATCCACCTTAGCAAGAAACCTTGCAGGCTGTCAGTTCAGGCTGCCATAACAATACCCTAGACTGGGTGCTTAAACAACAAACATTTATTTCTCACAGATCTGGAGGCTAGGAAGTTCCAGGTCAAGGTGCTGACAGACTCATGATGTGATTAAGAGCCACTTCCTGGTTTGAAGACGACCACCTTCTTGCTCTATCTTCACATGATGAAAACAGAGAACAACTCTTTAGTATCTCTTCTTATAAGGGCATTAATCTCATTCACAAGGCTCTATCCTTATGACCCAATTACCTCCCAAAGATCCCATCTTCTAATATTGTCACATCAGAAATTAGGAATTCAACATAGGAGGGGGGGCACATTCATCTCCTAGCAAACTTGGAATCATCCTTGATACCTGTCCTCTTTCTAAGATTCAGTCACCTCCTAAAAAATTCTCAAGTCTGTCCATTTCTCTTGAGTGAACATTGCTGCCCCAGGGGAAGTGACTGTTTTCTGTTACTGGGAAGCTAATAGAATGATACCCTCCTAATTGTCCCGTTAACACCATTACATTATTCTATACACTACAGCGTTTGTTGACATTTTTAAGTGTGAACCAAATCATGTCACCTGTAGCCTTATCACACCTTTGTCACTTCTCCTTTCTCAAAGACAGAATATACTTAGGCTCCTTATGATCTGAACTCTGGTCTTTTGGACTAGTCTTAACTTCGAGCCACTCTTCTTTCTTACTGTGTTATCTTTTCTTTCATTTCTGACAACATTTTAATAGCCATCCCACCTCTGGGCTTTCATACATGCTATAACCTTGACCTGGCATTCTATGTCTACTCTCTACCTAATAGATGGCTCCTGTGGCAATACAAAGATATGCCACCTCAAGGAAGAATGTATTGTCCCAACCACTGGGAGTACCACTGACAGACAGCTTTAACTGTGAGTCTATTTGGGAATTGCCTCAACTGCAGGAAACTGCCTTACCCAAGGTCATGCTCTTCTTGGAGAGTCCCACAACCAATGACTGAGTGAGGTCGAGTGTAACGGGACAATTCTAACAAACCATTTTAGCTCCAGAGATCCCTGTGTGGTCAGCTGAGACCTGCCTCGAAGCTTGACCTCTCCCTCTGCTGAATCCTGTTCCTTTCCCTTCCTTGCACAAGTGGATCCAGTGACTCTCTCACAATACACATGTGCCCACTAACCTGACTCTGAGTCTGCTTCCAGTGACTTCTCCTTTAGAGGTCTGCTTAGCTTCCTTAAGGAAGCTAGCTGTAGATTAATTTTCTAGGGTTACCAAGACAAATACCCACAAACTTGGTGACTTATAAATGTATTCTCTCACACTTTAGGAAACTAGAAGTCTGAAATCAAGGTTTTGATTTCTCTGGATGATCCTGAAGAGGATCCTTCCCTGCCTCTTATAGTTTCTGATGATAGCTGACAATCCCCTGTATCCCTTGACTTGTAGATGAAACACTCTAATCTCCATCTTTGTCTATGCATGGCCTTCTAACCTATGTCTCTGTGTCCAATTTCCTCTTCTCATAAGCACACCACTCAATTTGGATTTAGGGCTCACCCTAACCCAGTATGACTTCATTTTAACTTGATTTTGTCTTTAAAAATTTTAATTCTAAGTAAGCTGCATTCACAGATTCTAGGAGTTGGGACTTCAAGATATCTTTTTGGGGGACACAATTCAACCCCTAAGCTCAATCAGTGAAGACATATTTTGGATGTAAGTAACATATACTGCAATAGATATTTATCATTCTTTCTAGTAACCAAACATTTTTGAATGGTTTCTGGCTATTTAGGGTATTTTTCTAAAACTCACCATAATAGCTCACCATTTATTTTACCAGCCTCCTTTGCAATAAGGGTAAAGGCACATAACTTATGTCATTAGACACATTCCTTCCAAACATAGAATTGGAAGTCAGTGGTGTAAAGAAACACACCCTGTGAAGAATCTATTTTGGCAAAGAAGGTGACAGAGACATCTAATTTCCAGAGGCAGTAGGGTCAGAATTTAGGTACTGTCAGCTGAAAATCCACAGTAGGTAAATCCAAGATGGCAGCCAAGGTGTCTTCGCTAGACTACTTATGTGGTGGGATTGGGGGCCCTGATCCTAGATGTGTGGTTTCTAAGCATGGCTCTCTGGCCATCCCAGAGATTGGGTAAGGTTTATAATATCATTTTGAAACTACGTTTCTTCTTAAACTGGCCAGAGATGGTATGTATTATCTGCAACTAAGCTCCTAACTTATACAGAAATCTAACTTGAGGTTAGTTTAGATAAAAGAAGAAAAGAGCATGATGAAGATAGATTTATGGTTCAAATTTCTATAAAGATTTAAGAGTTAGAATCTCATACTCAAAATTCTCCCAGGACTTCCTATATATTTCATCCCATCTTTTATCTCTGCTTTTCTCTGTGTTAAAATTTATTCTTTCAGGTTGATTACCTCCAGTGGAACCAGGACCACCAGCAGCCTTTATATTCACACTCTAGGTTTTGAGAGCAGAGAGAAAAGAGCTTCTACATGCCAGTACCAGTTTTACAGATCCAGGCAAAGCCCTTTGATTACTCAACTTGAGCTACATAGCTTTTCCATGGATAAATCAGTTTGGTGAGGAAACTGAGTTACTACGAATTCATTCCAATTACTGTAGCCAGTGAGGTAGGTCATCCAAATCCCTTTAAGAGAACATGCCAGAGCAGAGAATGGGAAGAAAGAAGCAGATTCCCTACTGAGGGGAAGGTTTGTAAGTGGGGAGAGAGAGCATGTAAGTAACATAAATATGTACACTGGAAAAATCATTATGAGTCTGGCTGTTATGCCCTTTAACCTACTATAAGTATTTTCAGTGCTTACAGATAAAAGTTTTATCTATGTTTACAAATAATAACAAACACTACCTACTTATGACTTAAATGTACCTAAATAATTCTATACATCATAGAATATGAGTTTCATCTATACACACATCTTTTTGTTTTACACTGCTATATTCCCAGTGTCTTAGGGATGTAGCAAACAGAATACAGGGAAATAAGGGCATTTATTAAATAATCCAATAATTAAATAAATGATACTCTGATTCAATGAATGAATCTAGGGAATAGTATTAGTGTAACCAAAAGGTAGCATGAATTTGTAAAAGATATTTATGACACTCTAGCCAATCTACTTTATATTTCATTTCATACTGAGAGACGACAAGTGATTAAAACAAACTTGAATTAAACTAATTCTACCTCTTACTAGTTATGTGGATTTAAACAAGTTACTTAACTTCTCTGTGATCTAAGTTCTTTACCTATACAAAGAGGATAACATTAGGATCTACATCAGAGGATCTTTGTGACCATTAAGTGTGATATTAAGTGGCACATAAATTAATGTTTACTGTTGTTATTATATTCAGCAGATCCTAGTGTCGACTATATATTTTTACAATCTTAATACCACAACCACATCAATATGCCTCTGCCTACATATTGTCAATGCTCTTGTTTTGTTCCAGCACATCTACACTCTCTTGAAAGAAATTTAAGTCTCTTCCTTAAAACAAAATGAAAATAAATCTTCCATAAACAAAGACAAAGAAATAAATGAATTTTTAACCTCCATTCAACCTTGGGGTCAAAGGACTTCTTAAAGAACAAATTATTTTATCTTATCAGCATCATTTCCTTCCTTACACCTTTAATCTAATCCACTGATTCTCAGGTAGAGATCCCGTTGCACTGGGAAGTAGAATACCATTGGGAATTGAGAGGACTTAATTGAGAAAAATAACAGGCATAGGTGTCCATTCCCCACTCCTAAACTGAGAAAATAGTAATACACAGTCACAGAATGGAATCCACCAAATTATTTCTATAGCAACCAAGTTTACATATATAATTAACCTATGTATACCCATCATGTATTACTTTGTCAGGTAATCAGAGTACAGCTCTTGCCAAACTGATGTATCCTCATTTCTAGAGAGGGAACTAACAATGAATGAAGAGGTTGATTACTAGTCTCACATTTGAAGATATGATTAAAATGAACCATTCACTGAGTGAGCCTTCTGAAGACTAACAAAATTGATCCCTAGATACATTCAATCCCTCCCCCCATGCCATACTGCTTTGAGGGAAGAAAATAAAGAAAATAAACAAACAATCAAACAATCCTAGGATTCCTGCCCAGCACTTTTCTCTGAAAAGAAACAGGTTGGTAAACCTAGGTATTTTTGTTTAAGAAATAAACATACAGGAAATGTGTAATTAGTTTTAATTTTGTAATTAGTGTGTTGGTAATATTTTCCATCTGAAGGACATACAAAAAACACTTACAGGACTAGAGATTTTTTCAAGTTGTTTTTTTTGAACTATCATTTTAGAAATCTAAAAGGGGCCTTAGGGTTCATCTTAGAATAGTACCATCTGTTCTTATCATCATTTCCTCTCTATCAAAGACTATATTGTTTCAGATGAAAGTATAATCCTGTCAGAAAATGAGTTATAAAATGTTAATTTCTGATCTACTTCCAAACTTATTATGTAATTCTATCTCTAAGCCAAATATATAACAAATGACTTTACAAAATGAAAACATTGCCTTGTCAAATTACTATTTTATGGCCATTAAAAAGAAAAGCAGACTGCATTTGTTTTGTTGAATATTTTGAAGAGTACTAATTCTATATACTTCCTTGGAAAGATGAAAAACATTCTTATCTACTCCATCATCTGAATATGTACTTACTTCTTCTTATTGCAGCGTCTTCAAGTTCATAATCATAAAATAATTTTCATTCTTGTTTTTAGAGACCGTAATTCTGCCATCTGGCAAAGCCATTCATTCATCCATTTTTTTTTCTTATCCACCAATATAATTTTTAACACCAGTGATACTATATACCAGGTATCAACATGTTCATTGATGAGCAAACACGCACCTGTACCCTGTTCACACAGACATCCGTATGCCTGGTCTATCCTCACCATTTTGTTCTCAACTCAAATGTCATCTCTTCTAGGACACCTCAGTGGTCACTATTTCAAAGGTAGTTCATTAGCAGTGAGTCATATTAACCCTGCCTTATTGATTTTACTAAGCAAATCACCATCAGAATATGCAATATCAATTCATTTCTTTGTGTAGCTGTTGTTCATATCCCTGAGCCACAATGTAAGGTACATGAGAACACGTGGCCCTCCCTATCTCATTCATTGCTGGTCGCTGATATCTTAAAGAAAACCTGTTATATAATGTAAACAATAAATATTTAGCAAAGAAATGAAAAAAACTATAGTTGCAAAAACAGGTATTTATCGAATAGTAACACACACATATCTATATAAGCTGAACTGTGATAAACCTTACAAAACCGTTGAGCATGGTTTTATGTGTGTGAGTCCTACAGGAAGGTTTGACTACATCTAACCCTGATGAAGACTATCCTGCTAAAGTCATGACCGACCTCAGGGCTTCAGGTAAATTAAATTCAACTAGGTGAACACAGCAACATACATGTTGGAGTTCCTAGCTTGTAGATGTAAAAAGACCCTGCTATGGGAATTGAAAGATGACCAGTGTAGCTGGAATGAGAAAGATCAGACTAGCTCAGTGGCTTTTCCCTTTTTGTGACCATGACCCACAGTAATAAGCCCATTTTACATCATGAACCAGTACACATACACATACATTCTTACATAAAGATAATTGAAAAAGTTATTATCCATTAAATAATTTTCTGACCCAGCAATGTGTCACATGCCTAGTTTGAAAAATACTAGACTAGACTAGCCATATGAAGGACTCTTCCCTTTATCCTAAGAGACCAAGAAGAGACTTGGGATATGCATATTTAAAGGTTATTTTTTCCAGTCTGGAAACTAGATCAGTGTGGGAGATAGGTCTCTAGAGAATGGTCAATACTTCACATGGGAGCTAATGGCCACAGAGATCAGGAAATAGTAGGGCAAACGGAGAATAAAAGAACAAATTTGGTAAGTAATTAGTAGATAATAAAAAAATCAGCTCAATGTGCCCATGCGTTGTATATGAAGAAGGGAGGGTATTAAGGACAACTGACAGACTTCTGTCTGCACAACTGTATGGATGATGGTGCCACTCAGTGAAGCTGGAAACTTTGGAAGAAGACCAAATTTCGTGGGCCAAAAAGATATGTTCTGTTTTTCCTGTGTTGAGTTTCAGGTATCTTTGAGACATCCACGTGGTGGTTTTAAAAACCAAAAACAGTTGGGTACATGGGTTTATAGTTCAAAGGCAAAGTCTGGACTAGAGATCTAGACTTTGGAGTTATTTAAGATTGAAATCACAAATGTGAATAATATCACATGGAGAAGTGAGTCATAAGAGGACAAAACCAAGGACAGAGCCTTATGAAACTTCAACATTTAAAATTCAAATGCTAAGTAAAGGAAGATGAGCTCGTAAAGGAGAATGAGGAGTGACTACACAGATAAGAAAAAAAAAAAGAATATAGTGCCATGGAAGGCAAGAAAAGAACTTATTTCAAGGGAATGTTCAATTCTATTTTTACTATACTGAGAACTTATACCCTGGCTGTTTATTTCATATACTTCTTAATGCTGTGTTGCCTAGGGCACAGAGTTAGTAACCACTTATGTTGACTCCCCATTTTTTTATCTTGTCATCTCCTTTCTGATTTCACTCCCTTTCTTATCCAACTTATATAGCATTTTCCATCATTATGACCATTTTCTTACCAATTGTTTTTAACTTTCCTGCTTCCCTATCTTTCTGTGACACCTTCCTAGGGAATATTTAATCATGAAAAAATCTGTTCCACTTCTTTGTCCCTAGGAAATAGTGGACAAAAACAAAAACCACACAGATTATTGCCTTTATAAATTCATGGATATTATTCTCTTAATATCTATTAAGATAATATACTATTAATTCTTAATATTTATTGACCCATTGCTAAACAGCAACTCTTCCTTTTTCTTCATTGGAGTATTTATCCATTTTTCTACAAAAACCATGTTCAACCTTCAACATGTTATGCTTATCCCACCACTTGCCTCTCTCAATCTCAGGAAGTGATTCTACTTCTTGAGGTAGAGGGAAAACAAGAACAAATCATGAAATCATTGAACAGAAAGTTTTTCAACACCCCAGCCCCAATTCTGCAAGCAATTCCTGGAGACAACATAAGACTTAAAAGTATGGGCTTTGGATCTAGACACCTCGTGACTTCTGGAGAATTACTTAAACTTTCTGTGTCTCAGCTTTCTTACCTGTGAAATGGACATGATCCTAACATCTAACGTATAAAAGAAATTGTACTGTTAAGTGATCTAGTTTGTATTTTTTGTAGGGGTTCCCAAACTCGGACAAATATCAGAATCACTCAGAAGTCTTAGTGTAACACAAACAGAACCACATTCCCAGAGTTTCTGATCCAGTAGAAGTAGGATCAAGCTCCAGAATTTGCATTTCTAACAATTTCCTAGGTGATATCGATATTGCAGGACAGCATCAGAAACCACAGTTTGGGAGCCACTGGCCTAGTACATGAGAAGCACGTAAAAATACGGTTGGCACATTATAAGCACTCAAAATCTTTTTGTCATTTAGCTATATCATTCCCTCTTTTTATTGTGAGATGGGGGGAAGAGTCTCTCTCCTCCATACTGATGATCTCTCAGCCTATTTTCTGGGACCCTACTTCCTACCCTCTCAGATAATTTGATCAACTGATTATTCACTCTATGTCCTTTCTGTTCATCTTTTTTCCTCTCTGCACACTTCTCATTTGAATTAATAAAGTAGAATTTAAGCACATTTCTTCTGCATGAAGATAGAATCAATTTCAATACTTTGGCCCCTTTTAACAACCGTTTTAACCCTCTTTCCCCTGCTGAGCCTAACATTTTAAGAATCGTTTTCACTCTTTTTCTCCATTTTCTCCACTCTTACCAGCTCCTCAGCCAAATGCTTTCTGACTTATTTCCATACTGCTCCCTGATATTGCTCAAACACGTGCACATGCGTGCGCGCGCGCACACACACACACACACACACACACACACACCAGCACTAACTTCACTATAGCTAAGGACAATAGATGTTGGTCTCCTCAGGAAGCAGGTGGTATTGCTGACCACTCCCTCCTTCCTAAAACAGGCTCTTCTCTTGTCATCTTAAATCCACACTCCCCTGGATTATCTCCAATGGCTCAGCCACTTCTCCATCTCTTCTATGAGTTCCTCTTTTTGGTGCTTTTAGATCCTGCTTTGTTTTGTTTTACGTATTTGTTTGCCTGTTGGATTTAAATCTTATTCGGGAACTTTTTCTTTTACTGCTCTCCATGAACTCTCCCTGATCAAACTCTGTTGAGTAAGTAATACTGATCTGAAGGTATAATTTATTATGTAAAATAAGGAAAGTGTATCAGAGAGAGTGAGTAGAAATAAAATGTCTAAAGTCAGTGCATTTAAAGGAATATCTTATCAAGATCTTATGGAGAAACAAATAGGAAAATATGTAATATTTATATTACTTTGACCATAAAAAAGAGATGAGACAAGAAGTAGGAGTTTGTAAGCAAGGCTCCCCTGTATACTCACCATATTCTGTATTCCCTTTGAAATACACACTATCCTTTATACTAATAATGTATACTAGGCAAAAGAAAGTGCCCCACCCAAGTGAAATAAATAACTGTGAGAGGTAAAGAAATTCAAGGTGTAATTAGCTTAATGTTGAGAGAAGGCTTCAGGAAGAATAGTTTAGGTCATGTAAAAATTTGTTGAACAGACCCAGAGCACTGGGGGCTCTAGAGACTGTGTACCTATTGTTTCTCACAAAATGTATTTTTAACCCATACCAATAAATTGTATAGTTGCATACTGGTGTTACCTCAGAATGATATCTCATATTCTCTCAGTAGACATTACCATGTAGGGAAAATCTGGGACTGAAAAACAACACCGTTCATTACCCGGGTGACTGCCATAATTGAGGTTATCTGCTGTTTTGTTTCCTTTACCTCAGAAGGCTAGGTCTCTTAGCTGACTCAAAGCACAGACCCTGCATGGCTCCAGATATGCATATCTAATTGACTGCTAGCTAACTCTGCTTGAAGGTTTCAGGTACTTCAAATTCAATATTTACAAAACTGAACTCATCATCTTTTCCACACCTGCTTTTCTACTTTTGTTTTCTGTCTTAGTGAATGGAAATTTCCCGAAACCAGTTGCCAGTGATATAAAATGAGATATTTTTTTCCTTCCTTCTCCCTCAGACTCATTTTATTGATCATTATCATATTCTATTGAGTCTATCTCCTATATATTTTTTAAGTCAATCCAGCCACCCTTTCCAATTTACTTATTCAGGCCATTCTCATTCTTCTTGTAAAAGCAGGGAATGTGTCAGGTGATACTGTCTGCTGTGGACTGACATGAACCTAATTGGTACTGCATAATGCTTAGGTTCTTTCTGGTAGATAATAATGGCTGTCAAAGAGTTTTAGATAATAAGGATTAACTCCTCCCTCACTACCTTGCTATTAACCTTTAATAAGAACAAATCTCAGGTCAAATTCTGACAAAACTATGGACATTTATTAGATATATAGTCTTTGATTAAATTCAATCCTTGCCTCTAGTTGGCATCATGTAATCAGAAATTCTCCTAAACCGTTGCCTGTTTATAAGCTCAATCAGAGTTCAAACCTCAGCCATCATCCTCAAGGGATGATTCACTGAGGTAATTTTTTATATCCTGTTCAGGTAACATTTGATAATGTCTAAAGTATTTTAGCCATTCTAGATGTCTTGACAATCTTTTTTTTTTTTACATTAACTATTAATATAATCTTTCTCTTTCTACGCTACATCATGGTAATTAACATCCCTTCAGTTATGTCAATAAACATTATTTCTAACACTTAGTATGCTACTTACCAAAGAGTTGGTTTTTGATAGCCAAAGGATTAGAGAAGGGTTTTTGGTAGGTGGCCCTGGATGTGGCCCTTCCTCACAGAATGTGAGCTGACTTCCCTTTGTGCACTCTCAATGGTGGGCTGGTAATCAGGCCCAGATTTAGAGCCTGAACTAACTGGTGTATATATCACATCATATTGGCTATCCTAAAAGCTTTCAAAGTAATTTTTATATATTGTAATGTAATGTTTTTAGTCTTTTCCCTCTCTAAAACTTTGAAGTACTTCTTAAAATAAAACTATGGTCATATTTCCTTCTTAAAATTTCTCATTGGCTTCCCATTACTCTTATGATAAATAAAAATGTCGTGAGACAACCTCATCTGCCACCTGTCATCATCTCTCACTCCCTCGCTCTCACCCTTTGTGATTCACCTATCCTGAACATCTCTTAAATATACCATTATTTTATCCAACTTCAGGTCCCACCATATAGTCTTCCACTTACCTGGAAAACTCTTCCCAGCTCCCTCACCTGGCCAAATGGTTCACTTACCTCTATTATTCCAGCCACAATGTGGACTCACCACAGTGCTCTGGAACTCTGGGTCTCACCGAAACATTTGGGAAATAACATAATGCTTCCGGAAAATTCCCCCTTCAGGCAGTTGGTCCCAGGTTTGGTGTCTGGTCTCTATTTTTCCTGAGGGTGGCTGATTTACCCAATGGCCATTCAGGCTGTTCAGGTTGCCAACTGAGGACACCACGCCCCAACTGAAGAAAGAGAACATTTTGTCATATTTATGTGTCCTGAAAAGAGACGTAACATCACTTAAGAATTATGTGCAAACAGGTATTCTCATCTGCCATTAAAAAAAAAAAAAATTACAGATGCCATATTATTGCCAAAGAGCTGAAACTATTTCGTTGCTTAGGGAAAACCTGGAGTAAGTAGAAAAACTAAAGTTGATCAAACGGGGCCCACATTTGGGTGGCAGCCCAGAAGAAGCACAGAGGAGGCAGGTTTAGAAACCCAGCAGACAGAGACACAGAAAACAAAAAAAGATTCATCAGCATGTATAGGCGCAGATTTATCCTGAAGACAATGATGCTTAAACTTGGGAGCCCTTCTCTCTCTGATCCCCAGGGATACATGGAGTTGTGGAAGGCTCCAGGTAGGGAGAGAAATCTAGGAGGAAATCAGGATACCACTCTGGGAAATTACCTTGAAAGACCTCAGGTGAAATACAACTGCATCTGTGAAGCTCTAGCAATTCATTTAAAATATTTGCTTTGGGATTTCGGGGGAGGACCCAAGATGGCGGAACAGCATGGAAGTTTTTTGTGTGTCTTGCATCCAGGAAATACAGCCAGACCAACACTGAACCATCCTACACACCTAGGAAACGGACTGGAGGAATAACACAACAATCTGCACAACCTGAACCACAGAATTCAGCAGGTATGTGGTGCAGAGAGGTGAACTTGGGGAGCAAGAAGCCAGCGGCGGGCAGGGAGCTGCCTTTGCAGGCAGAGAGAGGACTGAGACTGGTGGTGGGGGGAGAACACAGGAGAAGCACCCCTCCCCCGAAGCAGTTGGAGAAAAAGTGGAAAATTGGAAACAGCCGCAGGGACTAAACTAAAAAGGGAGAAAGGAGAAAGGAGAGGGTTTAAATTCCATTAGGACTGTAAACAAGGGGAGCACAGTCTGCAACTCCACAGCTTGATACCTGGCAGTGCTCTGGTGGGAAGGGCGAATCCCCAGGAGCAGAGTGGGGTCCAGGAGGTTCTCAGGCTACACGAGGAAAAGCAGTTCCACTGTTGGAAGGACATTTGGTAGAGACTGTTGAAGCCACCTGGTCCCAGCAGACCCCAGAAAGCAGCCACATTTGCTGGTGCTGGGGCAAGGTCGTTAAGGGTGAAGCCTGGTGCCAGATGTGTGTTGTGATTTTCCATAATCACTGAAACACTGTTGCACACTGTCTCGGGATCTTTTTCTGGGGTGGGTAGGCACCTGGCCACAGTCTTGGGGCACTGGCAGCAGCAGGGTCCAGCAAGCGTTCCTGGGTGCAGCCAGCATTGGGCCATTGCTCATTCAGCCACTGCTCAGTGAGACCCTTCCCGCAAAGGGGCAGAGCGGGTCAAAGCCGCAGTCTTTCGGAAGTAAGGGGCTGGGGAAAACAGCCGCATCTGAGACAAAACTCAGGAGAGAGGTACTGCCTGTGGCCTGGTCACAGAGAGTGAAAAAGTGGGAAGTGAACGAAAGCTGAAGACCAAGGATGGGTGCACGATTGCTGATCAGAGAGAACAGTTCCCATACTAGAAACTGGGTAGCTGGGTGACTCCATTTTCACCACTCCCATGCATGGGCATAGGCACCTAGGAGCGCAGCAACAATCCACCCCAGCAGGCTAGCAGCGCCATCTACTGGAGAGTGGAGCTGTTACACTGAGCCCTGCCCAACTGGGCCAATCTCGCTCTTCAAGAACACAAGTCTCACCACTAACTTAGCTAATGGACTATAAGGTGTTACCTAGTCTGACTTCTAGGGGAAAAAGAATTTCAGACCTATTTCAATCTGTTAGCAGGTCTATTTATTCAATTTTCTTTCTCGTTTTTCTTTTTTTTTTCTCTTTTACACTATTCATTTTCTTGAATACAGAAAGAGAAAAAATTCATGTTTTATTTTCAATTTGTATTAAAAATATTTTTAATACTTTTACTATATTTTTTACTTTTGTGTAAATTTTTTCAATTTCTATCTTACTTTCATAATTCTATTTTAGTCTACTTCAGTGTATTCACCCTTTCAAATTTTCAAATGATTTCCTTCTTTTCTTTTTCGTTTATTTTCTTTTTATTGAATGCAAAAAGTGAAAAACTTCATTTTTACTTTTGATTTCTATTAAAAATATTTTTCTTTAATTTTTTACTATATTTTTTACTTTTACGTAAATTTTTTCAAATTCTATTTTACTTCCATCATTTTATTTTAGTCTCCTTCAGTGTATTCACTTTTTCAAATTTTCAAACGATTTCTTTTTTCTTTTTTCTCTTTTTCATTTTTCTTTTTCTTGAATACAGAAAGAGAAAAAATTCATTTTTATTTTTATTTTTTATTAAAAATATTTTATTTTTTTCCTACTATATTCTTGACTTTTGTGTAAATTTTTTCAAATTCTATTTTACTCCCATCATCTCATTTTAGTCTACTTCAGTGTATTCATTTTTTCAAATTCTCAAATGATTTCCTCTCCCCCCTTTTTTTCTCTAATCTGTCAAACCACTTTCAACATCCAGACCAAAACACACCTAGAATCTAGCATCATTTATTTGATTTGTGTGGGTGTATGTGTTTAATTTTTTAATTTTAATATTTTTAATTTTAATTTTTCTACCTCATTAATTCCTTTTCTCCCTTCAAACTGACAAAATGAAGGAATTCACCCCAAAAGAAAGAGCACAAGGAAACAACAGCCAGGGATTTAACCAACACAGATACAAGCAAGATGTCTGAACCAGAATTTAGAATCATGATAATAAGAATACTAGCTGGAGTCGAAAATAGATTACAATCCTTTTCTGCAGAGATAAAAGAAGTAAAAAATAGCCAGAATTAAATTAATAATGCTGTAACTGAGCTGCAATCACGGATAGATGCAGCGATGGCAAGCATGGACAAGGCACTACAGAGAATCAGTGATACAGAGGACAAACTTATAGAGAATAATGAAGCAGAAAAAAAGGGGAGATTAAGGCAAAAGAGCACGATTTAAGAATTACAGAAATCAGTGACTCCTTAAAAAGGAACAACATCAGAATCATAGGGGTCCCAGAAGAGGAAGAGAGAGAAATAGGGGTAGAAGGGTTATGTGAGCAAATCATAGCAGAAAACTTTCCTAACCTGGGAAAGAGACAGACATCAAAATCCAGGAAGCACAGAGGACCCCCATTAGATTCAACAAAAACCGACCATCAACAAGGTGTATTATATTCAAATTCACAAAATACTCAGGCAAGGAGAGAATCATGAAAGCAGCAAGGGAAAAAAAGTCCCTAACCTACAAGGGAAGACAGATCAGGTTTGCAGCAGACCTATCCACAGAAACTTGGCAGGCCAGAAAGGAGAGGCAGGATATATTCAGTGTGCTGAATCAGAAAAATATGCAGCCAAGAATTCTTTATCCATCAAGGCTGTCATTCAAAACAGAAGGAGAGAGAAAAAGTTTCCCAGAAAAACAAAAATTAAAGGAGTCTGTGACCACTAACCCAGCCCTGCAAGAAATTTTAAGTGGGGACTCTCTGAGGGAAGAAAAGATGAAAAAAAAATACACACACACACACACACACACACACACACACACGTGTGTGTGTATACCAAAAGCAACACATACCAAAAGCATACATACCAAAAGCAACAAAGATTAGAAACGACCAGAGAATACCACCAGAAACTCCAACTCTACAAGCATCATAAAGGCAAAAAATTCTTATCTTGCAGTACTCACTCTAAATGTCAATGGACTTAATGCTCCAATCAAAACACATAGGGTAACATAATGGATAAGAAAACAAGATCCACCTATATGCTGTTTACAAGAGACCCACTTGAGACCTAAAGACACCTTCAGATTGAAAATAAGGGGATGGAAAACCATCTATCATGCTAATGGTCAACAAAAGAAAGCCGGAGTAGCCATACTTATAGCAGACAAGCTAGACTTTAAAATAAAGATTGTTTCAAGAGATGCAGAAGGGCATTATATCATAATCAAGGGGTCCATCCACCAAGAAGACCTAACAATTGTAAACATTTATGCGCCAAATGTGAAAGCACCCAAATATATAAATCAATTAATCACAAACATAAAGAAACTCATCGATAGTAATACCATAATAGTAGGAGACTTCAACACCCCACTCACAGCAATGGACAGATCATCTAATCAACAAATCAACAAGAAAACAATGGCTTTGAATGACACACTGGGCCAGATGGACTTAACAGATATATTCAGAACATTTCATCCTAAATCAGCAGAATATATATTCTTCTCCAATGCACATGGAACATTCTCCAGAATAGACCACATACTGAGACACAAAGCAGCCCTTGGTGAGTACAAAAAGACTGAGATCATAGCGTGCATATTTTCAGACCACAACACTATGAAACTCGAAATCAACCACAAGAAAAATTTGGAAAGGTAACAAATACTTAGAGACTGAAGAACATCCTACTAAAGAATGAATGGGGTAACCAAGAAGTTAAAGAGGAAATTAAAAAGTATATGGAAGCCAATGAAAATGATAACACCACAACCCAGAACCTCTGGGACGAAGGAAAGGCGGTCATAAGAAGAAAGTATATAGCAATCCAGGCCTTCCTAAAGAAGGAAGAAAGATCTCAGATACACAACCTTAACCTTATGCCTTAAGGAGCTGGAAAAAGAATAGCAAATAAAACCCAAACCCAGCAGAAGACAGGAAATAATAAAGATTAGAGCAGAAATTAATGCTATTGAAACCAAAAAAACAGTAGAACAGATCAATGAAACCAGAAACTGGTACTTTGAAATAATTAACAAAACTGATAAACCACTAGCCAGTTTGATCCAAAAGAAAAAGGAAAGGACCCAAATAAATAAAATCAAGAATGAAAGAGGAGAGATCACAACCAACACAACAGAAATAAAACAATAATAAGAGAATATTATGAGCAATTATATGCCAATAAAATGGGCAGTCTGGAAGAAATGGACAAATTCCTAGAAACATATACACTACCAAAACTGAAACAGGAAGAAATAGAAAATTTGAACAGACCCAGAACCAGTAAGGAAATTGAATTAGTAATCAAAAATCTCCCAAAAAACAAGATTCCAGGGCCAGATGGCTTTCCAGGGGAATTCTACCAAACATTTAAGGAAGAGTTAACACCTATTCTCTTGAAGCTGTTCCAAAAAATAGAAATGGAAGGAAAACTTCCAAACTCTTTCTATGAATCCAGCAATACCTTGATCCCAAAACCAGACAAAGACCACACTAAAAAGGAAAACTATAGACCAGTTTTCCCAATGAACATGGATGCAAAAATCCTCCACAAGATATTAGCCAACCGGATCCAACAATACATTAAAAAAATTATTCACTACAACCAAGCAGGATTTACACCTGGGATGCAGGGCTGGTTCAATATCTGCAAAACAATTAACGTGATTTATTATATCAATAAAGAAAGGACAAGAACCATATGATCCTCTCAATAGATGCAGAGAAAGCATTTGACAAAATACAGCATCCTTTCTTGATAAAAACCCTCAAGAAAATAGGGATAGAGGGAGCATACCTCGAGGTCATAAATGCCATATATGAATGACCCAACACTAATATCATCCCCAATGGTGAAAACCTGACAGCTTTCCCCCTAAGGTCAGGAACAAGACAAGGATGTCCACTCTCACCACTGTTATTCAACATAGTATTGGAAGTCTTTTTTCAGCAATCAGACAATACAAAGAAATAAAAGGCATCCAAATCAGTCAGGAGGAGAGCAAACTTTCACTTTTCACAGATGACATGATACTCTATAGGGAAAACCCAAAAGATTCCACCAAAAAAACTGCTAGAACTGATTCATGAATTCAACAAAGTTGCAGGATATAAAATCAATGCACAGCAATCGGTTGCATTCCTATATACCAACAGTGAAGTAACAGAAAGAGAAATCAAGGAATCCATCCCATTTACAGTTGCAGGAAAAGCCATAAAATACCTAGGAATAAATCTAACCAAAGAGGTGAAAAATTTATACACTGAAAACTATAAAAAGCTTATGAAAGAAATTAAAGAAGACACAAAAAAATGGAAAAAGATTCCATGCTCCTGAATAGGAAGAACAAATATTGTTAAAATGTCAATACTACCCAAAGCAATCTACATTTTCAATGCAATACCTATCAAAATAACACCAGCATTCTTCACAGAGCTAGAACAAATAATCCTAAAATTTGTATGGAACCTGAAAAGACCCCAAATAGCCAAAGCAATCTTGAAAAAGAAAACCAATATGGGAGGCATCACAATCCCAGACTTCAAGCTATACTACAAAGCCATAATAATCAAAACAGTATGGTACTGGCCCAAGAACAGACACTCAGATCAATGGAACAGAATAGAGAACCCAGAAATGGACCCACAAATCTATGGCCAACTAATCTTTAACAAAGCAGGAAAGAATATCCAGTGGAATAAAGACAGTCTCTTTAGGAAGTGGTGCTGGGAAAATGGACAGTGACATGCAGAAGAATGAACCTGGACCGCTTTCTTACACCATACACAAAAATAAACTCAAAATGGATGAAAGACCTAAATGTGAGACAGGAAGCCATCAAAATCCTCGAGAAGAAAGCAGGCAAAAACCTCTCTGATCTTGGCTGCAGCAACTTCTTTCTCAGCACGTCTCTGAAGGCAAGGGAAACAAAAGCAAAAATGAACTAGTGGGACCTCATCAAAATAAAAAGCTTCTGCACAGCGAAGGAAACAATCAGCAAAACTAAAAGGCATCTGACAGAATTGGAGAAGATACTTGCAAATGACATATCAGATAAAGGGTTAGTATCTAAAATCTATAAAGAACTTATCAAACTCAACACCCAAAAAACAAATAATCCAGTGAAGAAATGGGCAACAGACATGCATAGACACCTCTCCAAAGGAGACATCCAGATGGCCAACCGACACATGAAAACATGCTCAACATCACTCATCATCCAGGAAATACAAATCAAAACAATGAGATACCACCTTACACCTGTCAGAATGGCTAACATTAACAACTCAGGCAACAACAGATGTTGTCAAGGATGGGGAGAAAGAGGATCTCTTTTGCATTGTTGGTGGGAATGCAAGCTGGTACAGCCACTCTGGAAAACAGTATGAGGGTTCCTCAAAAATCTAAAAATAGGACTACCCTTCGACCCAGTAATTGCACTTCTAGGCATTTATCCACGGGATACAGGTGTGCTGTTTTGAAGGGACACATGCACCCCCATGTTTATAGCAGCCAAAGTATGGAAATAGTCAAAGTATGGAAAGAGCCCAAATGTCCATTGATGGATGAATGGATAAAGAAGATGTGGTATATATATATATACAATAGAGTATTACTCAGCAATCAAAAAGAATGAAATCTTGCCATTTGCAACTACATGAATGGAACTGGAGGGGATTATGCTAAGTGAAATTAGAGAAAAACAAAAATCATATGACTTCACTCATATGAGGACGTTAAGAGACAAAACAGATGAATATAAGGGAAGGGAAACAAAAATAATATAAAAAGAGGGAGGGGGACAAAACAGAAGAGACTCATAAATATGGAGAACAAACTGAGGGTTAGTGGAGGGGTTGTGGGAGAGGGAATGGGCTAAATGGGTAAGGGGCACTAAGGAATCTACTCCTGATATCATTGTTGCACTATAGGTTAACTAATTTGGATGTAAATTTTAAAAAATAAAAAATATAACAAGTTAATAAAAAAATATTTGCTTTGGAACCTCTTTCTGAGTTTGTAGTTTTACATTATTTCAAAGAGGGCCTTCACCTCATATTAGGTGAGTTTCAGGCTTCACAGAACTTGGATCTGCTCTGAAAGTAGGTAACAACCACATGTCTCTGACAGACAGAAAAGGTTAAAGAGCTTTAACATTGTGCTTGCATTGAGCTCCCATTACCAATATCTTCATTTCTAGCTCAGATCTCAAAGCCTGGGCATATTGGCTTTCTCCACTAATTCCCTCCTTATTTCTCCTCAGAAATTAATAGTAAGATTAAAATAGTCTGTAAACTTATTTGACCTAATGGAGTTTCCTTTGATTTTTTTCTTGCAATCAATCCTAATGATGTCATTAAAAGGAACATAATTATTTTCACCTTTTATTCATATAAAAGATGAGATGTGACATGAGCTTCATGGATGATAAACAACCCAATGGCTCCTAAGTTTTACAGTGTATAAACAAGAATTGAGCTGCTGCTACACAAAATTAACAATAAAATTTTAGTGTAGATGCTAAATATGAAGACAGTGAAGTATCCTGAAAGACGGCCATTAGTTCTCCAATGAAATACGAACATCATATGCATTTATGTACCTGTGAACAAAAGAGAAAATGAATTTACTCCCACACACAATTAGAACTAAATGCCAAATTTTCACTTTAAATGTTAAAATCAATTATCTCTTTGGAAAAACAAAGTAAGGTGTCATAATTACAAAAACAAAGGGTGTCATAATTATAAGTAGTTGTATGAAATGTTTTGTGGAATACATAAATATGGATGTCATTGTATTTTCCAAGTTCTGAAAAGTTACAGAGACTAATGAACTTCAAAAGATATATAGGCAAGGATCAGTTGTAATTTTTCACATTTTAAAAAGAAATACACTTAATTTATTTTAAATAAAATATTTTAAAAATATTAGCTTTAAATATCAATATTTAAAAATATTCCCACACTTTAAAAAGAAATACGCTTAATTTATTTTAAATAAAATATTTATTTTTTTTAATATTTTATTTTTGAGAGAGACAGAGAGGGAGAGAAAGAGAGAGGGGCAGAGAGAGGGAGACACAGAGTCTGAAGCAGGCTCCAGGCTCTGAGCTGTCAGCACAGAGCCTGACGTGGGGATTGAACAAGCTGTGAGATCATGATCTGAGCTGAAGTCGGACGCTTAACCAACTGAGCTATCCAGGCACCCCAAAATATGCTTATTTTAAAATAATCCTAAACACGAAAGGACATGACCAAAAAAGAGAGAATTTTAAAGTGTTTTATAAAGAATAATTAACTTCAATAGGAAAATAAACTCGAACTCTCCAAAGAGAGCACCAAGGGACTATAGAACACAATTATCAAAAATAAATAAATAAGTGACATTCTGTTTAGCCAACAACAATGCATATTAGCATTCATGTTTCTTGGTCTACATGACCACATTCCTCTTATATCAAGAAATCTTCCCTCTCCAAAAAAAAAGAAATCCCAGAGAATGGAAGCAAAATGGAAATATCATTTCCAGTGTTTTAATGGTAGTGGATGTGTTTGCTGAAAGTGGTAAAGAATGCTCTTATTTCTCCATAGGGCTGTAGATAATCTACACTGCACGTCACTGGGATAAAGTCTATCTCAATAAGAAGCTGAAAAATGCATTAACTTGAAGGTCTGATATAGCCTCTTCATATTGCCTGAAGCCTTTCACTTCCGTTCCCTCAATTCTCATTTTATAAGAAAACCTGTATAAGCTGGGTGTACTGATTGTGCATAAGTCATGAGATGTAAGCTGCAACCCTCATTCATGTCCAATTAATAACTGAAATACAGTTTCTCAGAAAAGAGCACTCACCTTGTTCACATCCATCTGGACAGCGCACAACCTGATACACAGCCTCCAAAGCACTGGGTCTGAAATACGCACCAGGAAAGGAGGAAGGTGGGTAAAAAGGAGCTCCACTCTGATTTCAAAATAAGAGCATTCACTCATTTTATTCAACAAAGTAACACAGCTATTTTTCCTCTTTACTCCCACTGAAAGCAGAACTCATTCGGCTTATTTAAATATGGAAACCAATTTGACAATAAATTATATTTAATATAAAAAATATAAATAATAAAAAAATACAAAATGAAAGAAAACTGTAAAAAAAATCCTACAAAATTAGTAGCTGGAAACAAAAAAATAAATACATGCAATAAATGTCTGCTGCTGCTTTTTTACCCAATTAACCACATGCCCGCCTTCCCCACAGGAAACCAAGTATGTTAAAGGAGAGTCAAAGTTTTCTTTACATAATTTTTTATAACATGTACCAATTCCACAAGCTAATGCTACAATATTTTTAAATAAACCTTTTATTTTAGAACAGCTTGAAATTTACAAAAATGTTTCTAGGTGCAGACAGTTTCCCCTACTTCATATCACATTGTATTATATTACATTAATATATTAAATTCATGAACCAATATCAATACTTCATCAGTAACAAAATTCAGTCCAACTTCAGCTCAGGTCATGATCTCATGATTCATGAGTTCAAGCCCTGCATCGGCCTCTGCGCTGACAGCTCAAAGCCTGGAGCCTGTTCCGGATTCTGTGTCTCCCTCTCTCTGCCCCTACCCCGCTCACTCTCTCTCTCTCTCTCTCTCTCTCTGTCTCAAAAATAAATAATAAACATTAAAGAATTAACAAAATTCATATTTTATTCAATTTTGATAGTTGTTTGCTTGTTTATACCTTCTGTCCTTTTTTTTTTCCAGGATCCCATCCAGGATACCACATTACATTTAGTCATCAAGTCTCTTCAGGTTTCCTTTTGGCTGTGACAGCTTCTCATACTTTTCTTGTTTTTATGACCTTGACAGTTTTGAAGAACTACCAGATATCTTCTGGAATGTACTTCAATTGAGATTTGTCTGATATATATATTTTTTTTCACAAGTAGAGGTTATGTGTTTTGGGGAGGAAACTTCCCATAGGGGTAAAGTGCCATTTTTTTCATCCCTTATCACAGTCTCTATCCTATCAATATGACTTACCACTATAGACCTTGATTACCTGGCTGAGGCCCTACATTAGTTTTGCTTTTGTGGTTTTCCATTCTTGGTTCTATCAGCTAGTAGTGTTAATAACAGCAAAATCAAAACTGCTCAGTTAGCTTTGCTTTATTCCTTGAAATCTTAAACACAATCTTAAACGCAATTTTTCCAAATATTTGAAGTACTATTCAAAAAAGAATGTTTTTTTGAGCCAAACAAAATCCTATATACAATCTGACACTTGGACACTTTAGGATTCTCAGGATCATCTCCACTGATTTTTTTCTAATTTTCTCTGTGTATACATATACATGTTTTCTTCTCTATGGAAAAAAATGAGTAGAAACATAACAACTACATTTCCAATTGCATTAAAGTTGTGATTGTTTAAATAAAAAGTACTAAAAGATAACAGAGAAAAAAATTTTTAAGTTTTTATTTTAACTCCAGTTAGTTAACATACAGTGTTGTTTTAGCCTCAGGTGTACAATACAGTAATTCAACACTTCCATACATCACCCTGTATTCATCAGGACAAATGCACTCCTTAATCCCCCACACCTACTTAAGCCATCTCCCTCCCCTCTGGTAATCATCAGATTGTTATCTACAATTAAGAATCAAAAACAGATAATTTTTTAATGCTTTTGTTTATTTTTGAGAGAGAGACAGTGAGCGGGAGAGGGGCAGAGAGAGAGAAGGAGACACAGAATTTGAAGCAGGCTCCAGGCTCTGAGCTGTCAGCACACAGCCTTATACGGGGCTCAAACTCACAAGCCCTGAGATCATGACCTGAGCCTAAGTCAGACGCTAAACTGACTGAGCCACTCAGGTACCCCCCAAAGCAGAGAATTTTTAAGAAAAAAAAAATAATAATGGGTAGGAAAGCACTTCTTAAAAAACTTACTTCAGAATCAAAAAATACAGCAATTATAAGTTTGATTACTTAAATGTTAAAAACTACCAGACAACCAAAAAAAAAAAAAATTCTATAAAGTTAAAAAGCAAATGGCAGAGTGGAAAAAAATATTTGCATCATGTGCGTAAAAATGTGAATAATTATAATTTCCCCACCCTCCTCCTGTCTCAAGTTTTGCTGAAATAATTTAGGACTTTTAGTTCCCGTGTTTTCCTTGTGGTACCTCTCTTCTGTCTCAGTCCTTATTTATCTCTTAACTGTGACATTCACAGCCACTGTATCATTTTCCATTTAGAATTAAGTATACGTATTGCAAGATTCATTGTTCACCATAGTTTCCTTTCTACTTCATCTTGCTATCAGAGGTCTCTGTTCTGATTCATTTGTCTTGTAGAGTCTTTAATATTTTACTTAGAGATGGTGCTTGGTGATATATTTTCCAAATTCTTGCATAGCCTCAAATATCTTTTTTTTCCTCACTGTGATAGGCAAATAAAATCCTGGAAAGATATAGGATCCTGACATTGCAATTATTCTCTCTCACTGGTCTAGATTCTACTACCTTTTGGCTGGATAAATCCAAAGCCAGCAATCACCCCTTTGTGAATCTATCTCCTAGAAATAAAAGCAACGTAATATGAATATACATGTATAAGTATGTTTCTTATGAAGTTTTTAATGAAAGCAGAAAAGAGGCTGAGGGCAAATAATATACAGAATGATGGAGGATTTTGTGAAAAATTATGTAATTATGGTATATTTATACTATGATATATTCAGAATTTTGAAAGAATAAATTAAAGCTCAACTGGTCACTTGGAAAGATTTCAATTATGTGTTGATTACATTTCAAAAGCCAGAGAGAGAAGTAGTATAACTTTATTTTTGTATAACAATGCAAAAATATCTGTGTGTGACTATATGTTTTGCAATTAAATGGGTAAATAAACATGGAGAGGGGTATAAAAGAATGTATACTAGGCTGTTAATATTGTTTAGGGAGAGCGAGGGAAATTTGGATGAGAAAGGGAAAGATCTACTAAGTAAAAAATAAACAAAAGATGTGATTACAAAAGTAGTATTTGTGACATTATCATGTATTTGTAAATTTTCACGTATGTGTATATGTGTCAGTATATAGGCCTACTAGTTCATACCTGGATTTTAAAGGTAAGCCATTAAAATGTTCATGGTGGTTTCCACAGTTTGGGATTTCAGGTGATCTTACTTTCCTCCTAATAATGGTATATTCTGCTTGGTACATACAATGAGTTTTATGTATATGACTGAACTAGCACAATAAAGCTATTTTTATTTTTGTTAAAAATAAAAGAAAACAAAACATATCGGGGCACCTGGGTAGCTCAGTTGGTTAAGCATCAAACTTCGGCTCAGGTCATGATCTCCCAGTTTGTGGGCTCAAGCCCCACATCAAGCTCTGTGCTGAGAGCTCAGAGGCTGGAGCCTGCTTTGGATTCTGTATCTCCCTCTCTCTCTACCCCTCCCCTGCTCATGGCCTGTCTCTCTCTGTCTCTCAAAAATAAGTAAATGTTAAAAAAAAATTTTAAAGAAAAAATATCAAATTATGAAAGCATCTTATATATCTTCATGATTCTATTTGAATTATATAAGACCAACACTTGAGATCATAAAAAGCATAAAACTGAATTAATGTAATGGTCCATCCATCAACAATATGGACAATTTGGAGACTACAGTGAACAATTACATAGTATCACATTCACAAAATTAGATATCCATTCTGTGCATATATATTTTCTTTTGATATTTTATGAATCTATCCATTTACCCGACTATTGCTAATAGTTTCATTCCAACATTTTATTCCAACAGAAACATTTATCAATATGTTTTTAATAGGCATTTTTTTGTTTTTAACATATGTAATATATTAAATTTCAAATAGCCCAACTACACTTACCATAAAGTAGTCTAGAATCCTGTCATTAATTATAAGTTCACAGAGACTGTTAATATTCATGGTCTTGTGTGTCTTTATTTTCATTTTCCAGACATCTGTACATCCAGCTCCACCATGCTTTTCTCTGGGTGGCAATACTCTAGAATAGTCAGATAGATTTGTAGGTTGTAGAATAGAAAAACACTTAGTGTTGCTGGATTGAATTGAACATAAGGAAAGTAATAAATGAAACAGAGAAGTAATGGGGAATCAGATCATAGGGGATCTTGTAGGTAATTTTCAGGACTTTGGTTTTGCTTGATTGGAATGAGAGGTCATCAACAGCGTTATGTGTAGAAGAGGGACATGATCTGCCAGATTTTAAAGGATCACTACTATGTAGAGTAAAAACCATAAAAGACAAAGACAGAAGCAGAGAGGCTCTGAGGTTATGGCAATAATCCAAGTGAGAAGGAATGGTGGCTCACGCCAGGGAGGCAGCAACAGAGAAAGCGAGAAGTGGTTGGATTCTGGATATATTTTGAAAGACTAAAAGAGATTCCCGACAGATTGAATCTGTGATGTGAGAAAAAGAAAGGAGTCTTAGATAAATCCAACGCTTTTGGCTTAAGTCACTAAAGTGGGAAAACTATGGGGAATACAAATTTGTGGCAGGGAGGGGGGGATCAAAATTTTGTGGGGGAGGGGCGCCTGGGTGGCGCAGTCGGTTGAGCGTCCAACTTCAGCCAGGTCACGATCTCGCGGTCCGTGAGTTCGAGCCCCGCGTCGGGCTCTGGGCTGATGGCGCGGAGCCTGGAGCCTGTTTCCGATTCTGTGTCTCCCTCTGTCTCTGCCCCTCCCCCGTTCATGCTCTGTCTCTCTCTGTCCCAAAAATAAATAAAAAAAAAAAAAAATTTTGTGGGGGACATGTTGTGTTTGAGATTTTGAATTTTGTGCACAAGGGTTTTTAATAATTGCAAGAATTCTTAGACACTCTGATCTGTTTAATGCTGGCTTGAAATCTAGCTTAATACCTCAGCAATCACCTAGAGGAATTATTTTCCAGGCAAACTTCATAGTGGCCACTTGACAGTTACTTTTGGCTGTTCTTCTGCAGGATCTATTTAACAACCACACTAAACCCTATGGTTTCATGAGAGACAAAGCTAGAAAATACTTCAGTCTTCCAATATTTTTTTCTAATTTTGCACAGTTGGCTGCAGCTAAGTCTTACATTTATTATGATTAGGCATTGTAGATATATTTCAGCTTATTTTCAAATTATAACAGTAACACAATGTTGTTTGTACAAGTTCTAGCTCATTCTAATTTCTATTAATCTCAGGTTTTATGAAGAGTGGTCATCATGACCTGTTCTTCTCTGAAAGCCCTTCCCTTACATATAAATTCTCATTTTGTTCTTTTGACATGTTTCCTGGTTACTTTAAGACATAGCCAGACTGTTGTCAAAGAAAATCAACATTTTCTAAATAATCCCAAAGAGGAAAAAAAAATAAAAGAGTCCTAAAAACAAGATGGAAGATTCCCCTCATCCAGATTGAGTGCTGCTATAGTGAGGGGGACAATTCCAAGGGCAGTGAGGCTCTGGCCTTCTTGTAGCCTCCAAGTAATCAGGGGCAGTTTGGATGCTGTGACCAACAAGGTGAGGTGACTGAGTCCCTTCAAACAAACCCACACAATATAATCATTTTCAGTAAACCCTGAACTTGTTGGGATCTAAATGACTGCAAAGAACAGTGAAAACTCTTCAAACCAAAGATGACCCCTTGAATCATAAAGAAACTTTGAGTGCTATTTTCTAATTTATCACGGTTCAAGAGATATTCACTTGAGAGTGTTGTTAATGTTTAGCAATGGAAGGAAGACTGACAGTGCTATCACTTACAGGGATAGCTATGGTTTACTGAACATGTGTTAACTGACAGAAACTGTGAGAAATGCTTTATTTGTATTTCACTTAATTTTAAAACTTCTTTATGGGGCAAGATTTTTGTTTCCACATTTAGAAATCAATGAGGCTTTATTTTTTTAATTTAAATTTTAGTTTACAGTGCAAGGTTGGTTTCAGGAGAACTCACTGATTTATCACTGACATACGACACTCAGTGCTCATTATAAAAAGTATCTTCTATAGTTCCCATCACCCATTTAGCCCGTCTCCCACCCATGTCCCTCCAGCAACCCATAGTTTGTTCTCTATCATTAAGAATCTCTTGTGGTTTGTTTCCCTTTCTTTTATACACACACACACACCACATCTTATTTATCTATTCACCAGTTGATGGACATTTGGGCTCTCCCCATGGTTTGGCTACTGTTGATAATGCTGCTATGAACATTGGGGTACATGTGCCCCTCTGAATCTGTATTTTTGTAAATCTTGGGTAAATACCTAGCAGTAAAATTGCTGGATCACAGAGTGGTTCTATTTTTAGTTTCTTTTAAGTTTATTTCTTTATTTTGAGAGAGAGAGCATGCCATCAGAGGAGGGGCAGAGGAGAAGGAGAGAGAGAGAATCCCAAGCAGGCACTGTGCTATCAGCACAGAGCAGGACATAGGGCTCAATCTCACAAACCCTGAGATCATGACCTGAGCCAAGATCAAGAGTTGGATGCTTAACCGACTCAGCAATAGAACCTCCATTCTATTCTCCAGAGTGGTTGTACCAGTTTGCCTTCCCACCAACAGTACAAGAAGGTTCCCTTTTCTCTGAATCCTCACCAACACCTGTTGTTTCTTGTGTTATTAATTGTATCCATTCTGACAGGTGTGAGGTGGAATCTTATTATGGTTTTGATTTGTATTTCCCTGATGATGAGTGATGTTGAGCATCTTTTCATGTGTCTGTTAACTATCTGGATGTCTTCTTTGGAAAAGTGTGTGTTCATGCCTTCTGCCCATTTCTTCACTGGATTATTTGGTTTTTTGGGTGTTGAATTTCATAAGTTGCTTATAGGTTTTTGATACTAACCCTTTATCAGATATGTCACTAGCAAATATCTTCTCCCATTCTGTAAGTTGCCTTTTAGTTTTGTTGATTGTCTTATTTGCTGTACAGAAGCTTTTTATCTTGATGAAGTCCCAAGGTTTCATGTTTGCTTTTGTTTGCTTCCCTTGCCTTCGGAAACATGTCTAGTAAGAAGTTCCTGTGACCAAGATCAAAGAGGTTGCTGCCTGTTTTCTCCTCTAGGATTTTGATGGTTTCCTGTCTCACATTTAGGTTTTTCATCCATTTTGAATTTATTTTTGTGTATGGTGTAATAAAGTGGTCCAGTTTCATTCTTCTGCATGTCACTGCACAGTTTTCCCAACACCATTTGTTGAAGAGACTATCTTTTTTCCATCAGATATTCTTTCCTGCTTTGTCAATGATTAGTTGACCATAGAGCTGTTGGTCCATTTTGGGTTTTCTATTATTTTCCATTTATTTATGTGTCTTTTTTGTGCCGATACCATACTGTCTTGATGACTAGAGCTTTGTAATATAGCTTAAAACCCGGAAACATGATACCTCCAGTTTTGATCTTTTTAAGACTGCTTTGGCTATTTGGTGTCTTTTGTGGTTCCATAAAATTTTAGGATTGTTTGTTCTAGCTCTGTGAAAAATTCTGGTGGTTAGAAATAAATGAAGCTTTAGAGAAGAAACTAATGGTAGACCTGAGACCAAAGGTAGGTCTATCATATTCCAAACCTAATACTTTTAAACACCACACAATATTGTCTACTGTTTATTGAGCTACTGTTGATATTTAGCCTAACAAAAAAGAGATTATGGTTCCCATTTTACAAATTTAAAACTTTGGCCTTGAGGAGGTTAAAAAGTGAAATAGTAAGTTGCAGAACCAGGATTCAAACACAGAATTATCTGATCCCAATATCTGTGTGCTTTCCACAATGTTGTGCTACCGAGCATCAGCAGGGTCCTCCAAGATTTTAATAATCTTATTATATCAGTTCACAAGAGATGTAATAAAATGATAGCAAAAGCCACCCGAGGAAGCAGAGTGGCTCCCAGTTCATGAGCTGGCTACAATGCAAAGTGTTGGTGGTATTAATACATCAAACTCAAACTATGTAGCTCCCATGGCAGCCAAGTCCTAATGATGGCAGCAGATGTATTGGGTTATTATAAGTTGGCACTATTAGCTATTTTAATCATGTAACAAACTCCTCTTGCTCTGACTCATTGCTCACCAAGCAATTTTCTGATTTTAATTTGGTTTCCCATGTGGCTTTCCTACAGCAACACTAGTTCCTCTGGTCTCTATGACAATTGTATTTCTCATTTTAATTAACTACTAGGCAACCTGGTAAGTGGATCTGTTTCCTTATGAATTTGGTAATATAATTCTTCTCGAGTCAGTAGCTGATTAGCCAGATTCTGGAGATCTACTCTAGCAATCTGACCCTAAGCTACAGGGACTTCATGAGGTAATGCCATCATGTGAATTACTCTAAAGAGATCACCCATCAGACACACTGTGAACCTATTATCTCAATGTGATGCTCAAACTATAGCAAAAACAAATTAGTGACCTGTTATTAATCATTGTGGATGTACCTACATGAGTAAATTTTTAAAATTTCCCTAACTGAAATTTGTCTCCGTGCTCTAATGCTAGTAAATAAATGTTATATTTGGATTCCCAAATATAACTTTCATTTTGGTTATTCACACGTGAGTAATGTATTTATAATGAATGCATATGGCCTAATGTAATCCATAAGCTGCTATTACTCTTCTTTATATTTATTTACTGTATGATATATTTTTCCATATCATGGTAAATGTTTTCTGTTTGGTGATTAGCTATGGCACATGTTACTTTTTTTTCTTATTTAGTTCTGAAAATTGAGAAAATTGAGCATTCTGTTTGGTTACCATACCCTTCCTGGCAATACAAAACAACCATGTATATATATTTTTTCAAGTAGAATAGATTCTAGCACAACGCAATCCATTTCATCAGGACTAGGTTAATAGGGAATGAAAAATCCATGCCCACTTGTTCCAAACTGTTAAATAGGAAAGGATTAAACTTTAATCAAAGGAAATATCATTCAATATCATTATTAGGTGAAATAATTTCACTCTGCACTTGCTCATGCTTCCTTTATAAACCAAGAGAATGTTAATTTGATGCTCCACTAAGTGTTTTGAATAATCTAAAATATTCTGCCAGCCTCTTCTTTCTGAAGCTAATTTATTAGCACACTGAATATTTTTTCCACTAACGGCATACTTACAGAAAGATAACATTCAAACTGTAACCTAAAAAAACCAAGTCATTAGAGGTGTATCAAAAGCACCGTCTACTTTCTACTTTTTTTTCTTATTAGAAAGAAGGTCCTACATTACCAAATATAGCATAAAGTGTTATACTGTCCAGTGAAGCCATCCTGACATCTAAAATACTGAAGAAAAAGTCCTTAATATGTTCAAGAAATATATTCTTTGTAGGGTAACTGAAATTATGTTGAGTGTCTTTACATCAAGTCACTATATGTCACCATAGCAGGTGAAATGTTAACTAGATAAAAATGAGGAAAAAATTTTGGTGCAGCTATAAGAAACCATGAAGAAAAGCTAAAGTACAATTGTCTGAAAACTCTATACTTCCTACTCCCCACTTTTGCAAGGTGAGAACTGACATATATCACAGAAAACAAAGAAAAAGAGAAAAATAATAAATATTTACAAGAAATGTAATAAACAGTTAATTATAAAGCAGAAAAAGGCCAGGTTTTTTTCTTGGTCAATGTGGGCTCTCCTGCTTCAGACTGGAACAGTAATTGTGGATATAAGGTATTCATGGGATCTGTATGTCAAGTTTCATGTCATTAGATCCAAATGCCTTTTCCTTTTGTAAAGGTTAATATTTGGGGGGGGGGGGGAAGCCTCCACATTGGTCTTTCCATTCCCTAGCTCTTAAGAAAGCTAACTATGGCAATGTTAAAATGTTGCTTCAGGATATTACTTGGTAGGCGAGATTCTTTTTCCCCTCCATGTAAAGAAAGTCACAATGTGGGTCTATCAACTCAGGAGTCAATGTAAGAAGTAGTACATCAAGCTTCTAACAAAAAGCAACTCACCCACCAAGGAAAATTTTGAAAGAGTGCAGACATTTTCTCTGCTCATTTCTCAGGGATTTCACATGATGGACTATAAAGTTGCTCCCTAAAGAAATGCTTCCTGTTATTTCACTCATTCCAGATTTCTCAACAACCTCTGAAGACATTTCAGTTTGCCAATACCTTTCTTACAGTGAGGACCCGCCATGTGACCCAGGGCTCCAGTGATTTGAAAGACCCAGTATACAGTGACTGGTGTGCTTGTTCTTATTAACACAGTCCAAAACATATTTGGTTTTGACAACCACATCACATTCCTGACTCCTTGTAACCTTCTGGTCAGGTGATCCTTCCAGGTATTATTAGTGTGAATCATTGCTAAGCCAGTGAAATCTGCTTTGATCTAGTTTAGGGAAATAAAGAAACAAACAAAGTTGTGAACTGCCCATTGTTCATCAGTGTTATTAGTGCTTTAAAAATCAAACCACCCTGAGTCATCAAAGTGGAGAAGGTGCTATTTACCCCAGAACTGTGAATTCCCAGGATATTCATCATGTGCAACAGTACTATGAAACTGCAGTTTCACTAAGTTTATGCCTGAGTGCCAATAATAAAATTAACCATGATGGCTACAGTAAGCTGTCAGAGATGAAAGGCCTTCCAAAAGGAAGTTTCTGCTATCATTTATACGGTTGACTACCATTTAGCACATAAACACGCAGAACACACAAAAGCCAGGACCTTTTATTCTCTCTGCTTTTGTTCAAGAAAACGGTTGAAGGCAAAAGAAGACAGACCTGACATGTTTCAGTGAGACAGAAAAACAGAAATATTTGTGTCAACACAATAAAGTTGGTAATGTAATCACTTCAATCTAATTATGTCACTTTCATGTCATAGAAGGGTCTTGACTATCAGTGTGAATGGAAAGGGGCAAAGATAAAAATTCAAAACACTGATCAGTGATTTGCAATTTTTTTTTTCAATGTTCACACATTTGTTTCAATATCCACACATTTATTTCACTTTTGGTTTGGCCCAGATCCTCTTTTGCTTTGTTTATAAAAGGTGGGCAGTTTCAAGCATGGCCATGTGTGAGTATCAGTGATAATATGCTTATGAAAAACTTGAAGGGACAAAATCTAATTGAGGTACAGCAATACACATATTAATAATTATAATAGAATATACATACTTGATAACTCAATAAAAGAGACCATATCAGATATATATCAGATGTATATTCTTTTATTGAATTATTAAATCCAAAGTAATACTGGTAATTTTAATGAGAATTTGATTTTTTTATTAAGCTTTATTTATTTTTTGAAAGAAGACAAAAATCAGTCTTAATTCACCAAGTAAGAAGATTATATTGCTTTGAAATAAAATGAAATATCTAACTTACACGCCAAATTTGAAGATTTATTTTATAATTTAAAGCTCTATAAATCTGGAGAAAAGAGAACTATATGCTTTGCTATTTCTAAAATTCTAGACTTCCAGGAATAAAAAAAAAATGGGCATTTTTTTTTACCCAGAATTAAAATTAACCGAGAATAACAGTGACAGAGCTAGGAAGGAAACCAGGATCTCTCTACCTATGAGATTTAGCACAGCAAAAATCATTTGGTCTATAATTTTCCATCTAATGTTTCTTCTGCAACATCTGGTACAAACCCCATTCTTATTAAATATACTGGCAGCCCCTTATTTATAAGCAGGATATGATCCAAAGTCCATTTATTCCTTAGAAACAATGCTATAAATGGCTAAGTTTCTTGGCAATCACACAAAATATACTTAAGCAAGTAGATGAATTACTATAGCTCTCCAACTTTAAAACAGATTCATACACAGTCGCAATAATAAAATGAAATGAAACCAAAATACTAATGTTTAATAGAAATTTTTAAAATGTAGCTTCAATTCCACTGCTAGCAGAGGAGTTTAATGGGAAGAAGAGAAGGAGCTAAAACGGGTATCTCTGAAGAGTCTGAAGTACCACCCAGTGACTTTCAAAGATGTTAGAAGACAGTGTCACTGCTGTTCATTACATATTATATTGCTTTATATGTTAGAATATTCTAGTACATCTTCAAGACTATTACTGCATTCTAAATATCATTAGAGTATTTTATTTTCACTGGCTTTCTTTTTCTTTTTTTTTTTTTTTTTTTTTTTGTGATGGTTGGTGGGGGGGAGGTGTTCAATAGGTCTCAGCTAACAAACTGAGTGATATAAAGGGAAAGAAACCTAAAAGAAAAATAAAAACAACATGAAGATGTTTTATTGGAAGCCTCTGAGAAAATGAAGAGGGAAAAAGAAAAGAATAAGGTGAGTAGTTGTAGACAGACTTAACCGGTTCATAAAGGAGAGCTGTGAGTGTAGCAATCACAAATTGATCACTTTTCCTTTCTCTAGATGCCATGTTATAAACCCAGGTTCAGTATCTGAAAAGCCACTCTATACCAACCCAAGAAATACCAAAAAAGTAATTACAAAATTAATGGACAAAAATAAAAATAAATGTATATTTAGAGGCATGCAGTATAATCACCTAAAATACTATGAAAGCTATTATGATTTTTTTAAATATGGACTAGACTAGCTGAAGCTTCAAATATTACTTAACAGACATTTACTGAGCACCTGATACACGTCAGGCATTGCTCTAGGCACTTGGAATCCATTAGTGAATAAAAATCACATCTCTTCATGGAGACTCTTTTTTCCTGATCCCGTGTTCTTTGCTTTCAATGAAGCATCATTGCTAAGCTCCTGTAAACAAGGTTCTGTATATCTACTCTGTAATCCGCAACCCTCTTTCCTTCCTTGAGAATGTAGTTTTGTCAGGGTACCGGCTTTCCCGAAGTCCTATTTCATCAGCTTTAAGTGTAAGTAAAATACTTGTCTTCTCTTTCAAGGATCTAAACAAAATTTTCTGAAAAAGTCTTAGCTACTTCTACAGCTGTGCTTCAAGTTTTCACTTAAATGCTGATGCTGGGCCAACAATTCATGCTTTGGAAGTAATCACACCATTCCTTTATTGATTCAAGCACCAATGCGAAAATTCACTGCTTGGTTTAGACTTTAAACTTTGGAGGTATATGTATCTTATGACCAGGCACCCACAAAGTCACATAAGTTTCCACCTCAGTGCTCAGCTAATGCATTTTCATGCCACCATCAATTGAATTGACTTAGCATTTTCTTCTTCCATCAAATATTTCCCCATGTTCTAAAAAATTATACTCATACCCAAATGAGACAACTTGAAGTCAGTTCATTTACTTTTATTCCAGCCTTCGGGTTTGAAGTAAGGTTTTTCTTCACGTTTGTGGTGATTTGACATCCAGAGATTCGTATTTCCTTTTCTAAGATGAAAAGTGGAAGAATTCTACTCTAAAAATTGAAGAAAATACAAGTGAAGAGCAGTATAAAGAACACATGCTTGCTCATAGTGCAATGACACACACTGCCAGCCAACATCACTACTAACAGACAGATCAAATGTGTCTCCCCTGGATCTTCTGAGATTTCACCCACCACGGAGCCAGTGGTACAGACTCAGCGTCTTGAGTTCACATGCCATCCTGGGGATGTCAGAGAAGAGAGGGCACTTTGGAGTGCTCTCATGAGAAGTAAAACATCTACTTCTTCAGTGGTATGAACTGTTGTGAGAGTTGAAAGACAAGATAAGCACACAGGTGTGATAAAGAGGCTGCAGTGACATACAGAAGTGAGGTTTTTATACCTCTGGCCTGACTACCTGAACACCTTTCTCATCAGTTATATCTAAATATCAAACATTATTAGCAGCAGTTCTCTAAAATGTAAATGAAACTGAAGTAGCATTAAGAGAACACAGTTGGAAGCGCACCAACTTGGAATAGTTTACACAACCTGGCATATAAATCTAAGAGTGGTTATACAGACTATTTTTTACTATTTGTGATATGCATTTGGAACATCTTTAACTGTATGATTTAAGTTTGCAAAAAGGATATGTGAGTCAAAAGTATACTACTACGATAATTTGTGTAAGTATCAGTTATATAGATTGAACTTAGAATTGGCTACTTTACATGTTTTATAAATTACTTGCAGTAGTAGAGTCTGCTTCTTTCTTTTTAGTTCCTGTCTTTCTTCTATTCTTCTTCTTTTTTCATTTCCTATAAATGCCCCAATCTCTCAAAAGAGAGTCATTCAGCAATGCCTACTGAATAATTGGAATCGCTCCAGATATTTCAACTTAATATTGTTTTGCTACTAAGTGTGCTTTAAAATACTAGCATTAGTTTGCAAAACAGGCGTCCAGAACCTTTCAAAATGGTTGAAGTTTGAAACTATCATCATTATGGTACCCCACAAAAATCTATTTATCTTACCTGGGAGGTATCAAAGTATTAGAAATGCATAAGTTCAAAAGGAAAGATACTGGTGTGAGCAAAATATATCCTAGGAATTCAGTTAAAGCTCAGGAAGCTTATACAATTTAATTAATTTAGTCCATCATTGCCCAAAATAAAAGAAACCTCTGAATTATAATATAACCTTTCCTAAAACATTAAAGCAAATTCTAGAGTTGTTTTCACTTGAAGTTCATGGGATCAGCTTGAAATATTTCTTAATTTAAAAAAATTTAAGTTTATTTATTTATTTTGAGAGAGAGACAGAGAAAAAGAATCCCAAGAAGGCTCACTGTCAGCAGAGAGCCCAACATGGGGCTCAAACTCACAATCCGTGATGACGAACTGAGCCTAAATCACAAGTCTGTCACTCAACTAAATCCCGGCACCCTTGAAACATTTTTTAAATGGTGAAAATGACCTAAGAAATAACTCTCCAAATTCCAAAACATGGAAACATAATCAAGTATAAATTAGATGTAGCTACATTATTATTTTTTATTGTTGCCACCTATACTTTAAGCCAACCCTCCAAATGTGATCCCCAAAGATGAATTTCAAATAATACATGATACTCAAAGCCACAGTGTAAGGTCCCTTTCTCTGATTTGCTTCTAGCTCAATTTTACCAATTCTGGTTTCCCTGATTCTAATCTGTTAGTTCTAAACCCCATTGTTACCTCAGTCCTGCTTCCCTCCCCTAACTCCCTTACTCATTTTGATAGTTAGTACTCTGTATGATTTTCTCCCAAGGAATAAATAAGTTTTAAGTAACTATTCAGGATTTTTAACAATTAGTCCAGCATGAGACTTAACCTATGAGAACAGACACTGGTCATAAACATTGGGTACTTCCATACTGGTACCTACCTGCTCAAAAGCACTCTGTCTCCTCCACACTTAGGTTTACTTCTCTCTGAGGTCCTAGAATCTGTCTTTGATATGCTGAGTACCTACTGTGGTTCAAAATCATATGGAACTGAGGTCCCATGATCAGATCACTCGGACTTGGATTAACCCTCAAAGTCCCTTTTAAAGGACAGGGGTGACGGCTCGCAGCAGAGATTGGGGAGAAATGGGCCAAAATATATTTCCTTATTATTTATGAGGTTCTTCATTTAAATGTCTCCTTGATGACCATCTTTCAATTTACTATTTTTTTTTTTCATCTCTACTGAGCATCTGTATGGTTTGGAACAAGTGAAATTCCAGAAGCTGTCCTTGGGCATTAAAGGTTCTCAATGGAACCCAATATTAGAGAATAAGTTCACATATAGTTAAGATACTTGATAAAAACAGACATTTCTTCCACTTTCTCTATTTTTTCTGTTTTACAGATCTAATTCAAAATAATTTAGCATGATGTGTGTAATTGGTCTAATAAATCATATCTAATCAACACATACCACTTAGAGTAAAGTAAAAAAGAAAACAAATGATTTATTACATTAGCCATCCTATTCAATTATTGAAAGTGATTATATTTGGACTTTTAGAAAAGAGAAATAAGACTCTTCCACCAACTAAGAAGAAAGGAAATTAACATTTGTTTAGTGAATAAAGTATGCCAAAAAGCATAATGAGTACTTCAATTATACATTATCTTTCATTAAATTTTTACACAAATTCTGCAGGTAGATACTATTAACTCCTTGAGTTTTATTCTCTGTTGTAGCCACAGGTACTCTGCGTCCAGTTCCAGGAGCCAGGTAAATATCTATTGATTGAACAGATTCCTAATTTAGATGAGAAGACTAAGTCAGGGTTTAAAAATCTTAGTCAAGATAACAATCTTAGTCAAGGTAAATCTTAGTCAATTGGTAACAATTACTAATATTTATGGAATATCCATTCTGTGCCAAGTAATTTACATGAATCCTATCATTACTCCTCACAACAATCTTCACAACCCTTTATTTATAAAAGAACTGAGGCTCATCGAGGGTAAACTACTACCCCCAGTTTACATAGCCAGGAAACAACAGAAATTCCAGACACTGGACCAGGCAGTCATAGGCTAGAAGATGAATGCTTCACCACAGACATATTATCTCTCTAAACAAAGGTGAAGACTTGACAGCAGATGTGAAACCCAGGTTCTTGTATAACGCTAATCCCACACTTAAAGACACAAGCAACCTCAGTCTTTTAGTGACCATACTTCCAAGGCTGACCAGGTTTGATCATCTGAATCAAAACGGCCCTTTTTCTAGGCAGAAGTAACCATTCTTAATTATCCTTGTAATATGCAAAGTAAGCTTGAAATTCTACCTCTCAAAACATATAAATTCACTTAAGCATCGCAAAAGCCCTATTAGTACAGGCATTAGTTCTACACAGAGGTTAAGCGACATGCTCAAAGCTGTAGATAGTACGTGGCAGAGCAGAGACCACTCTCCTCGCCACTACATGTGTCTTTATATAATCACAAACTGATGAGAAGTTCAAAAGAAAAGTTAAGGGTTCTGTGAAGAGTTTGATTGGACCTAACTTTTTTGAGGATGAAAGGAATTGCTTCATCATAGTGAAGTGAAGAATGTTCTAGGGAGGGAGAACGTGATGTTTGAAGTTCCTAAGGTAGGAAAGCATTTGGCCCAGTGGAGGACCTTGAAGTAGACCCATGTGACCACTATGCAGTGATTAGGGCAAAGGAGGCAGCCAGAGAGAGAGATCAGTCAACATAAAAGGGTCTCTTTAGAATTTTGGGATTTTTCCTAAGAGTGGTCAAAAGCCATTAGGATTCTTAGCAGAGTGATGTACCAATTTATGTCTTAAGACAAGCACTGGCTGATATGTGAAGATTACACCAGAGGAAGTGAAGGGCAGGAAGAATCCAGTTAGTCTGAGGTCCCGATACAAGGTAAGGCTAAGTACAAGTGGCAGTCCCTATGGAGAGAAGCAGACAATCAAGCAAAGGTAGAGCATGGGACTGGCAAGAGACTGGGTATGCATTAAGCAGGTCTATTAAGCTAAAAGGCAAAAAAGTACCATCTAGAACTATAAATAAAGGCCCACCAGAGGTACAGTCCCATTATTCATGTCAGAGCATCCATTGTCTCCATTTCTCAGTGAAGCTCTCAGGACACCCACTTCCCTTCTCTTAATCTCTTAGAAAACGGATGGGCCCACACCACTGAACTGCCACTAGAAGTTATCTTTTTCTCCACTTCAAATGGCACGCTGTCTTGTCAAGTCAAACAACATATTTGTATTTCAGACATGGGGCTAGAGGAGGCTTCCATCTCATGTAGATAAAAGAGGGAATGAAGATAAATTACTCAGTCCTGTGCAGTACCACATGTAACCCTCTCCCAAATAATCTGAATTTACATTGCCGCTTTTTTCTGTTCAAGCAAGATCTTTGTATGCTGTTAGGCTAAGGCTCTATTCTGTCTATCTGTCTCTCTCTCTTTTTTTCCTTTTCTTTTCCATTTTGAGACACACATCAGAGTCCCTTCCTGTTTTATGGGTAAAGGGGTATGTACAAGTCCATCTCTTCATACTAAAAATATGAATTAGTTATTATTTTTGTAACATTATATAGAGTTTTAATGTCTAAAAATAAAAATAAATGTTGCATTTCCCTCAAAAACACACAAGAATAATCTATAATCTATTGTTGAAATATGCATATCAAGAAAAATATTGTAGTATAGCTTGGACAATGGCCCCTCAAAGATATCTACACCCTAATCCTTAGAACCAGTGAATATGTCACCTTCTATAGAAAAAAGGCTTTGCAGGAATGATGGAGTTAAGGACTTTGAGATGGATTATCCTGGATGATCCAGGCAAACCCAATGTAATCACAAAGGTCCTTCTAAGAGAGAGACAGGATCCTGCAAAGAGAAAGGTACTGAAAGCATTACATCGCTGGCTTTGAATATGAAGGATGGGGCCACTAGCCAAGAAGGTCTGGCCACCTCCAGAACTTACAAGAGATGAGGAAGCTTCCAGAAGGGAAGAAGCCTGCCACCAACTTGACTTTAGTCCATTAAAATTGTTCTGAAGTTCTTACCTCTAGAAATGTAAGAGAATACATTTGTATGATTTTAAGCCACTAAATTTGGGGTAGTTGGTACAGCAGCAATTGGAAATAAATAGATGTTGTTAAATTTGAACTAAGTCATTTAAACTGATGGGACAGCATGAGCATTTATATCACATATACTCATGAATAAAATTCCAAGGTTACCACTTATTCTGTGTAATCTTAGCAAATATTTTCTGAGCCTGGATTTTCTCACTCATGTTATAAGTGAAATGATTAACTACTCTCAAAAGATGTTATAAATACTTTGGTCCAAGGATACCAAACTTTCCTCTAGTGTTCTGCCTAATAGCATATATACAAAATGATCTGTTGCCAAATGAGGAATAATGTACATGTTTAAATTCAAAATATTAATTTTCCCAAATTCTTACAGTACAATGTGGCAGAGGCAGTTAGTTAGCTAAAAGCTCTCAATTCTACACGTGCCACTAATTTTAGTGGTACTGAAATTGTGGTCCATGGATTGTTGCTAGTCAGAAAACCCACTGATCTCCAATGAGGTCAATACAGAAAATAAACTTAAGGTTCTGTATGTTACTTGTAATACTGCATTTTGCTCCTTGGGCATTATCATCAGGCAATAAAATAGTGAGTTCTGTGTTTTGGTTGTCCCTTCCTTAGCTACCAACAAGAGTTGATGTTCAGCTTGGTTTTGAAAATAAGTTCACTTTGCTTTATCTTAGAGCTTGAATCATCAAAGCTCTGGGAGAAGCTCCAGCCATGACTAGGAAATATTCAATCTACATATAAATTCCAGATTCCATATCTACTTTGACTCAAAGCAGGATTTAAAGCCTACCACACAGGTCCAGCATATTTTTACTTCTGGGGAAGAATCCTCTTATGTTCCAAAGTGCTATTCTGTTATGACATATTCTGCGATTCTGCAACCATCCATAATATAACTAACTATGGAATAAAATGGCATAACATTTATCTAATTGTGATCCCAAGTTCAAAATGTGCAAGACTAAGAACAGAAAGATAAGGTCAAACAGCATTGTAACTAGATTACTAGAATGGTCTTCTCAGTGCACTACAGAACATAATGAAGACACTACTTAAGACAAGTAGCAGTATGAGCTGAATAAGTAGCTTGGCCCTTGTGACTTCAGCTTCAATATTTAGCAAATCAGGAAGCTATTTTCCGAAGTCCCTTCTAGCTTTAAAATTCAGAATTCACTTTTTCAGCAAAGACTGTACTGGAAACCAAATATCCCATGTCCTTCCCATATTTTGTCTTCTTTCTGAATTTATGCAGGGCCACATGACTTGTTCCAGTCAATGTGCTGTGAGCAGGAATTGGCCAAGCACTGGAGAGCAGGTGTGAGTTCCCTTCTCATTCATAGGAAGCCTAGAGATCAAAAGTTGAGATGGCTAAGCCATAGGTCAAAGGAGACTGCGTTGCTACTTGATGTCTTTACAAGAGAAGAAATAAACTTTAGGTATTAAACCACTGAGATTCTGTATTTGCCTGGTACTGAAGCATAAGCTCATCCTTATCTGTCTGCTGAATAATTAAGCACCATGAAGAAAGAGCAATGAAAATCATAAGCAAAATGAGTAAATGCACTTGACCAAATGTAAGAGCTTGTGAAAATTCCTAAGTTTTAGAATCATCTGAATCTTTCAAGTTTTTATTTTTCATCACAAAACACAACTTGATGTTCTATGTAAAAGATTGCAAAATCTCATAAATTCTCTTGAGTTTTCCAAAACAGCAAAAATATCTTTAAACAACAGTTTGAAAAGTTAACAGAAAATTAATTTTAAACACACAGTACTTTGCACTTATCTTCTCCTTTAAAGGGAGTGTAAGCCTTAAGTGAAAAGGTGCTGACAAAATGTATTTTGACAGATGATAACAATGTAAATTAGAAACAAATGTAGCTTTTAAGGGTCACAGTAAGGCTCTGAGTAAAAACTGGAATGCAAATGCATTTTAAACATGTCCGAGATCACTAGTTTGGAAAGTTTCTCTTAACCTTTTCTTTTTTTTTTTTTTGATATGTCAACTCACAATCAAGCATATCCACACGCCAGAGATACTTTAAAGATGTTTTCTTTTATAAAAAATCTGCTGAAAATTCATAGACTTTACTGTTTATGATTATCGCTCCTTATTTTTTAATGTAAATGCTACGTTTCTTTTTAAAGAAACAGATGCTCTTTTTAATGAATTAAATACCATAATGTCAGTATAGTTTATTCAGAACTAGGTCACAAAAAGTGGTCCTGTTTTATTCAGGATGTCACGTCCCAGATGCTGGAACCTCAATTTTATTCCAACGTGACATTTTGGAATACCAGAAAAGCAGATACGAAATACGAAAATACAAAAACCAGAAAGCACCTTGAGGGCCTGGAGCAAGGGAAAGAAGGAAGACATTTTTAAGATAAAACAAAAAGACTTAATAGTATTCAAGGCTGCCTATTTTACAGCTAAAGGTGTATCGATAATGACTATGGGGCAGCTGTGCCTACTCTATTGGAATGAATTGATGATACTAGATCCCTTCCCTACTTCTGGAGATGTTTTGAGAATTATTACATAACAGAGAGAATGGACACCATACGTTAGCAACTTAAGAATAAATTAAAGGGGGCATTCTACAATTTGTAAGCAACGATCAGTCAAGGAGAGAAGAGGCAGCAAGTGGGGAAGATCAAGATTAGTACAAAAATAAGGAGGGACCTAAAACACTGTGATGAAAGCAGGACAACTAATGAAGCTTTGACAGCTTCATTCATTCCTGCTTGCCAAAATGAGAGTACTGAGTCAGATCTTGGAGCAGGTGCTCATAACTCAAGGAGTCCTGAGGAGGCATCCATAGGATATCCAGGGGGCATTACAACTTCCAAACTTGAAGATAAATACTGAACATATACGTGCATTTTTCTAGGCAGAGAAATATCATTTTAATCAGTATTTTTCAAAGTTTAAGATTCATTGAATCTAAAGTAGACAATGTGTGATACCAGGCTCACCCAAGACTCAAATGCAGCATAACAATCATGGCAGTCACATCTGAAAGTGGCCCATTACCCAGAGCCAGTAGGAGTCAGTGCAGGGTCAGCCACACGGGCAGAAGAGTGAGGCCCTCCAACCCCTGATGAAATCTCAGCTGTCCTTCAAGGACCAAATCAGATGTATTAGCTGTTCAGTACTGTCCTTCTGGCACTACAAGGAAGGCACAATTTTTTTTAAAGTAAAATCACTATAATAATTATGAATTTGTTCTTAGAGAAACTAAAACCCTATGCACTTCCAGGAGAAATGTACAATGGTATGGCCACCCTGGAAAAAAGTGTTGTGGCTCCTCAAAAAATTAAAAACAGAGTTGCCATATGATTCAGCAATTCCACTTCTGAGGGCATACACAAAATTAATAAAAGCAGAGTCTTGAAGAGACATGTTTGTTGCAACATGTTTCATAGTAGACAAAAGGTAGAAGCAACTCAAATGCCCCTCAAATGATGAATAGATAAACAAAATGTGTTGGGGTGCCTGGGTGGCACAGTCGGTTAAGCGTCCGACTTCAGCCAGGTCACGATCTCGCGGGTCCGTGAGTTCGAGCCCCGCGTCGGGCTCTGGGCTGATGGCTCAGAGCCTGGAGCCTGTTTCCGATTCTGTGTTTCCCTCTCTCTCTGCCCCTCCCCCATTCATGCTCTGTCTCTCTCTGTCCCCAAAATAAATAAACGTTGAAAAAACAAATTTAAAAAAAAAAGATAAACAAAATGTGGTACAAACATTCATCCTTCTGTGTGTGCGTGTGTGTGTGTTCTCTGTGTGTGTGTTTACACACACACACACACACACACAACACACAACACACACACACACACACACACACACATTCATCCTTAAAAAGGAAGGAAATTCCGGCAGGTGCTACAACATGAATGAACTCTGAAGACATTATAATAAGTAAAATAAGCCAGTCAAAAAAATACAAATACTGTAGGATTCCACTTTATATGAAGTATATAGAACAGTTAAATTCATAGGGTCAGAAAATAGAATGGTGGTTTCCATGGGCTGAAGGGAAGGCAGAAGGGGAGTTGTTTAATGGGTGGTATAGTTTCAGTTTTTTAAGATAAAGAGAATTCTGGAAACTGTGCAATAATTCAAATATATTTAATACTACTAACTTTATACTTAAATGTGATTAGGATGGTAAATTTTATATTTATATTTTATAACAACTAAATTGTTTTAAAATTTGTTAAAGCATGATTTAGTTCTATATCTACTAATCTAGAGAGATGTTGATGCTGTGTTTTTAAAAGTTTATTTACTTTGAGAGAGACAGAGAAAGCACGAGCAAGTGGGGGGGGGCGGAGAAAGGGAGAGAGAAACCCAAGCAATCTCCATACTCACTGCAGAGCCCAATAGGGGGCTCAATCTCACAACCGTGAGATTACGACCTGAGCAGAAATCAAGAGTTGGACGCTTAACCAAATGAGGCACGCAGGCATCCTGGTGCCATATTTTAAAGTGAGACAAGCAGGTAATGAAATAATAAGTATCTTATAATCCCATTTTTGAAAAAAATAATAAACCAATGTTTTTAATTTGTTTGTACAAAATCATATAATCACAAAGAAACATGTGTAATGGCAGTTAATGAACTTTGTCTTATATGTTGTTTTTTTCACTTCTGCAATGAGCATTTACTTCAAAATTAAAAATAAAAATGAGTAAAGAAAGGTGACACAATATAATAAGAACTGAAACAGATGTAGACACCAAAGTCTAGTGAGATGAAGACAGGAGAAAGTCTATAGGCCTAGGGTAGTTTCTGAAAGGGGTTATAGCCAAGATCACATAAGAGCTGGACCTTGAATACTCAGTGGCTAAAGGGAGGTGGTCCAGGTCTGGAATGCAGGAAAATCAGGAGGGCATGCTTGATGAAGATGGCATCTGTTGTTGTCGTGAAAATAATTCCATGCATATCAGCCATTCTCTCTTCAACTCATGAAGTTTGTGAGCAATATCAGATTTATGTGCAACTGTGACTAACATTTTAATGATATAGAACAGAATTCATAATTTTAAATATTTAACCCCAAATATCCTTTTCTCATTTAACAATACACTATGAATATCCCTCCAGGCCAACAGATAAAAACTCATTCAGTTCTTTTTGACAAATTCATAATTTAAAAAAATCTTATTCATAATTAGAAAGAATAAAATCAATAAATGAAGCATTCAATCCAATAAGACAAAAAGTAACAAAATTAACTTTAGGAAAACAGAAATGAAGGTAGAACATGAAAAATTTAAGGAATTGATAAATCCAAGATGAGCGGGAAAATTAACGAGAATAAGAAAACTTTGCAAAACTCTATCCAAAAGAACTTAAAATTCAAGAGAAATAGATATTTTTTTAGGAAAACACAAATTTCTGAAATTGATCCCAGAAGATAGAAAAAACTAAAATAGATCAACTTCCATGGAAGAAACTGAGTAACTTCACAGAGTGAAAAAATTCGAATGCTCAGAATTCACAAAGGTAATTAAAAATGAGAAGATGGGATTTGTGTAGCAAGATATGAGTAACCAAGGATACCAATTCCTAGAATGTGACTTTTGTTTAGTTGTGATGTGACCACTGACACGGTAAGAGCATTTGTACGCCTACAGATGTTTTTAGATGGAAAAGCAACACAGAAAAGCTGTTCTCTCCCTATTCTTAACCTTCAATGCCAACTTGACTAGATTGGCTTAACAAAGTTCCTGGCTAGCTGTTAGTCCTTCTCTGCTAGGGAGCCCTAGGAAGCCCCAGTTATTGGTGGAAACGATGTCACATGACCCCCATCACTGACTGGACCCAGGTTGAACATCTGATTAAAGGATAGATAGCACAGAATATGACCAATGGTCTACAAAATTTTATTGTTCAATCGCAATCACTTTGGAAATTTTACTAGTACCAAGAAAACCCCAGTTGTTCAGTGAGTCATAGAAGCCTCAGTAGATGAGGGCAGTTATCTCAATAGCCATATTGTATTAATAACACTGAAACATAAAGGATCCCCAAACTCAGTTGCTAAAAGGCAACATCATAATCCACCCAGGGAGGCTTTGTATCTTAACAGGCTTTCAGTAACCATGCCCCAAAAGCCTGGGTAGACTAAGATTCCTGTTCTTCTGCAGAGCCCCAGTGGATTGTGTTTCCTTAGTTTCTTACAGGCCTAACAATAAAGCTAGAAATCCTGTCTTTGTCATTTCTACTTCCATCCACATGGTAAAATACCCCCTCCCTCAGCTCAAGCTGAAGAACTTCCTGTTCTAGGCTCTAGTCTAAGAAACTAACAATTCTTAGAAAACATTTTGAATTCCTGAACTTGTGGCTTGATTTACCATTTTGGAAAGATTAAAGAAATTGGTCTTTTTCTAAGGCTGAAAAGATGGTGGGGAAATTTATTAATGGTATTCAAGAATAAGATGGATTCTTACACAGGTGGTGCTAACCAGCTGTTCTCCATCTCTACTGAGAGCAGAACAAAGGGAAATGGTGTTAAATTGCAGAATTAGGGATTTTGTCAATTTAATAAATCACCCGGTCCTCATTCTCTCATCTCCCATTCCCTGTCCCAGTTGCTAACATTTTCAGCTAAGTGTTCATTACTAGGCATTTCATTTTCAATTCCATTTATTCCTAAGTAGGAGGACCTGGGCAGCCCTGCTCTTTGATTTATGGATGTACAGTGTACCACACAAGTCCTTCTCAAATCTGCCTCTATGATGAAGCATTGCTTGTCAGAAGCACTATGCTGAGCAGTGGAATGAGGACAAATGCTGACATACTTTTCAATTCCAATCACAGCGAGCCTCCAATGCCAAATAACACAGAGGCACACAATTTTTCAACATCATTTTGTCTATTTCCCTCCAAACCACATGGTCACAGGACACTTGGCTATCAGTTCTAGGGCAGCCCTGACAGCTGGGAGTTTTAGTATTACATGGAGAAATTTAATTCTATGAAATAAACCTAATGAAAGTACACAGGCACAGCAGAGTCTTGGGGCCAACAAACAAACGGAGAGACACGGAGAGAATCTGTCCGTGGAGAGAGGGTTGTGCTTAGCGGAGATGGCAATATAGACAATGATAAAGACTTGTCAGTGACATCCAGTTGAGATGTGCTGAGAACTGGAAGACTCAGCTCCCCAGGATCTACCCCTTTAGATACTAAAATAAAGGTGGCTTCTTTTAGGTATTAAGAAAATTATCTGCTGAGGTGCCCAGAACAAGAAAGACTACAATGTGTTCTACCCAGAGACACCTAATAACAACAACAACAACAACAACAAAAACAAATAAAAAAGGTTAAAGCATATACTGGAAGTTTTCAATGTGTTTATGTAGAAATAAAAGTCCATGGACTATTCCATATACTAAAGGAGGAGAATAACAGCTAACCAAGTCCTCAATGACATCACACCCATCAAGTTAGAGAGAAACTTTTCACTTACATAAAGCTTTCGATTTTTTCAATCCGATTGTTCCCCTGGGAGTAAAACTGCTACCCGTGAAGAGACATCAGTCTTCCAGAGACTAACACCAGATCACTGCCTACATATTATGCAGAACAACAAAATATGCTCGTACCCTTTACAAATACCATCAGTATCTCAGCACCACCCAATTCATTTGGCTTTGATTTTGCCATCGTCCAAGATTGTGAAAAGCAGAACAGTCATATGGATTTATGGTTGTGCCAATGCTATTTGTAGTAAATTAGCACACTCCCTGAAAGGCACACACAAAGAAAGTAACACAGTCGATGTGAGGGGGCAGCTCTCTCCCTAGAACTTGTATTCTACTGGAACCACAAGATCAAAGTAGTTTAACATTGATGTTCTGAGTGTGAGAGACTCAGGATGAAAAAAGGACTATAAAAAATACTTAAACTCATCTTTCTTCCACTATTTATTATCTTTTATTGAAAATTAAAATGAGCAAGCAATTTAAAACTTGTTTTTATTATTTAAAACTGGATAGGGATTCCTTCAATAATGTGTGTAGGTATATGCATACATATATGTATGTGTATAGTTCTACATCTAATGTGTAATACATGTAAACCTACAATATATAGATATATACGTATGTGTTGTATACATATAATTATTCTTCAAGTTTGACTTTTCAAATCCATAATTTATCCCATCCCCTATGACAGATCTATAAGTATGAAAGAAATCTGTAGTAGAGGCTGAAGTAAAATGTTGATTTAAAAAGTCAAAAAAAAAAATAAAGTAGCAAGTCTGATTCCACAAAACACAGATACCTCATTCTTTGACATAACGTCTCACACCTACTGCCTGCTATAGTAATTGTCACTGAAAGAATCAGAAGATATGAAAAAACAGCCTTAGACCCCACAACTCTGAAATTAAGGTGGGAGGCAAGCAGGACCCATATCTGATACTTACCTCAAAATATGCACAGATCAGAAGCTGACCAGTACCCCCACTCTGCATGCCTTGTATGCCTTGTCTTATTCTCAAACTGCTTGAGAGCCTTAGCGGAATACTCTGGCCAAAGTTTCCCATACTTTTAACTTTTTTTTTTTTTTTTTACTTTTTATTTTAGAGGAAAGAGAGAGTGAGCACAAGCAGAGAAGGGGCAGAGAGAGAGAGAGAGAGAGAGAGAGAGAGAGAGAGAGAGAGAGAATGAGAATCTTAAGCAGGCTCCACGGTGAACAGAGTTCTAGCCCATGACCCTGGGATCATGATCTGAGCTGAAACCGAAAGTCAAATGCTTAACCAGCTGAGCCACCCAAGCGCCCACAAAGTTTGCCATATTTTTAAATCACCAGTGAAATGTTTTAGGACTTATATAAGAAATGCCTATGTTTCTGGGCCATGCAACTGACATTGGCTTCCAGAGCTCATAAATTATTCCTCAGAGGCTTTAAGGGTGACAGGTGGTAAATTTGCTTACCTTGTTCTACACTTCCTTCCAGCCTCACAACAACTTTCTCAATTTAGCAAATTATCTTTCTCCAGACATTAGAATTGACAGGTAGGCAAAGGGGGTTGAGGAGCACTGGCGGCCTAATTATCCCAGTGACCAAACTTCTAAAACTCTGGAGTCTAATAAGAAAGGGTATAAATGCAAGACATTCTCCTTGATTATGTGGAGGGATGTCATTATATCCTCTAAAAGTATACTTAATGAGATAGTTTAAATACTCTGGAAAGAAAGGGGCTTGATTACTACAACCGTTGACATAGTTAAGAGCTCATTTATTGTGGTTTTATGTATCTAAAATGCACTTTCCGTACATAAGAATGGAAATCTGCTGGCTGATAAACTCTTTTAAAAGGAAGATTCTATCATATACTTAAATCCCTTTGAGGATACTGAGTGCTCCATATGATAACTATTATAATTATAAGCATTTGTCAAGATGGTTTAAAATACTCTTATCACAAAAAGCTTGATTATAACAGTGGACTGATGTGGTTAGCAGCTCTATCATAGTGATTGCATATAAAAGCCTACATCATACATTTGTGAAATGGAAGAATGGTTTTGGTGCTAAATGCTAAAAGTCTAGAAAAGCTCCATTTGTGATTTAAGTGCCCTGAGGAAGGACAGGGAGAGCTTAGACATGGGCTTTGAGGCCTAGGCTAAATCCTCATTAGCGAAGTCTCACAGGATTAATAATACATCTGTGGCATTGGAAAAGGCAGTCACAGAGTTTGACGTTGTTTTCTACTGCTGACACTACAGAAGAAACATTTGACAACAGCTCAACATATCTGAATGTTATCTCCATCATGATGTGATGTATTCATGGCATGCTATGAATTATGTTGTAAATAGCTCCACGTTCATTTTTACTTTTAGTGGTGGAGTAAACCAAATGGGTTTCTAGGTCCAGTTTCAAGTTCAACTGTTGCAACCACTCCAAGAGATTCCCTTATCTATTTGGATTAAACTTTAAATCACAATGTAAAACCCTGCAGAATCTATTGAAAGTTTCATAGATTGGTTGTGCTGAAAGTGGGTTTAACTGATGGGCATTTTGCTTGACCTTCCAAATGCTTCCTTGAACAAAAAATGAAGAGTGGCAAAACAATAGAATCATACAGATTTAATAAAGTGCTTATGTACCAAAAACACTTAAGGCATAATGTTATTTGATATGTACAGTCGATCTGTGGAGAGAAATAATGATTTTAACAGGCAAACATACAGTTTTAGGAGCTATGAAAGGATGATACTTTCCTAAAAAGCATTGGAAGCTTCTCAGAGAGCTATAACTTAAACTTTGAAAAGCTGAAGGAGGTAAATAATGAAAGAGTATGATATTACTTCAGGAAACACCCAATTTCAACTTAACGAGAAGCTATATCACCTCTCCATACCCATTTCTTACCTAGAGGGGGAAATAGTACAGAGACATATTATTACATTGCCATCTACTCTCTGGCTACTACATTTTCAAAATTCATCAGCAGATGAAATATGATGGAAGATGCTTCATGTCATTTTACCTGAAAAAGTAACCAGTTACTGAAGAAACAAGTAAGGCATTTTATAGTTGGAAGTCTAACAGAATTTTCAGGCTTGAAGCCTCCAGAGGGAGAGGTACCAATTCTTCCAGCTTCCTGGAGAATATGTTTGCTCTTAAAATGTCACCCAAACCATCTCCCAGCATATTTTTTTATTCCCAATTAATATTCTCTCATTGCATCACTACATGGTATCATACTGTTACTGCTGTTGTTATTCTTACTATCCTTATGTGTGTCTAACTTGTCTCAGAGACTAGCGGATCCTGAAATTTTACACAGCACATACAAAAAACCATACATATGCATGCCACACTGGTTTAAGAGCAGGAGCTTGCCAGGCTGTTCTGGGAGCTGAGGAATCTCTAGCTCGGCTTACCTGTGACCCACTCAGGTACCATATGAAAAAGTGGTGTACTAGATTCTGGGCTCACTGAGAGCAGGGTATTTATCTTCACATCCACGGTTGCTGAAACAGTGGCCCCAATCAGTACATGTAAAGAGAACAGAAACAAATTCCTTAAAGTAGATTATAAAGCACCTGACAGCCCTGGCTCTAAACCAAGTTCTGTGTTATCTCCAGCCACTCACCCGCCTTATAATTCATCCTCCACTCTGAAGTATTCTAATATATAGATCTATGTGCTAGTCCTATGCTCACTAACAAGGTACATGGTAAACATTCAACAAAAAATTCTGAGTATGATCCTCAATAGAGCAACGCCAGGATGGTGCCGATGCGGGAACAATTTATAATCCTCCCACATACACCATCAGAGCCTGAGTTAACCCAGATCCTTCTCTCTCCTATCCTTATATCCAGTCAAGAGCTAAGACCTACCAATCTAACCTCCTAATGTCTCTCCAAACCATGCATTTCTCTACATTTCCATATCATCAGATCACATCACTTTCTCATCATCTTTCATCTGGACAATTTCCATGTCCTCTTGATCTCTCTCAAAGCATTCACCTGCCTTTCTTCACAAAGCAGCCCAAAAGAGACTTGAAAAATACAAATATTATGCCAAAAAACTGGACAATCCAGGAGAAATGGATAAATTCCTAGAAACATATAAAGTCTCAAAGCTGAGTCATGAAGAAACAGAAAATTTGAACAGACCCATTACTAGCAATGAAATTGAATCAGTAATCAAAACACTCCAAACAAACAAAAGTCCAGGCTAGATGGCTTCACAGACGAATTTTTTTTTAATTTTTTTAATGTTTATTTATTTTTGAGAGACAGAGCGTGAGTGGGGGAGAGCAGAGAGCAGAGAGAGAGAGAGAGAGAGAGAGAGAGAGAGAGAGAGAGGGACACACAGATTTCGAAGCAGGCTCCAGGCTCTGAGCGGTCAGCACAGAGCCTGACACGGGACTCGAACTCACAAACTGTGAGATCATGACCTGAGCCGAAGTCTGATGCCCAAACGATGAGCCACCTAGGCTCCCCGTCACAGATGAATTCTACTAAACATTTAAAAAAGAGTTAATGCCTTTTCTTCTCAAACTTTTCCAAAAAATCGAAGAGAAAGGAAAATTTCCAAATTCATTCTATGAGGGCAGTATTACCCTGATACCAACACCAGATAAAGGCACCACAAAAAAGAGAACTATAGACCAATATCTCTGATGAACACAGATGCAAAAATCCTCAACAAATAGCAAACTAAATCCAGTAACACATTAAAAAATCATTCACCACAATGAAGTGGGATTTATTCTTAGATGCAAGGGTAGTCCAATATTTGTGAATCAATCAACATGATACATCACACCATTAAGAGGGAGGATAAAAACATGTGGCCTTTTTAATAGATGCAGAAAAAGCATTTCAAAAAGTAAAACATCCATTCATTATAAAAACAACAACAACAAATTATGTTTGGAGGGACTATACCTCACCAAATAAAGTCCTTCTATGAAAAATCCATGGCTAATATATACTCAATGAGGAAAAACTGAGACAAGGATTTCCATTCTTACCACTGTTTTCAACATAGTACTGGAAGGCCTAGCCTCAGCAATCAGAGAAGAAAAAAATATCAGGTATCTGAATTGGTAAGAAAGAAGTAAAACTTTCACTCTGTAGATGGCATAATACTATATATAGAAAATCCTAAACACGCCACCAAAAACTATTAGAGCTGATAAGTAAATTCAATAAAGGAACAGGATACAAAATCAATGTGCAGAAATCTGTTACCTTTTTATACACCAATAATGAAGCAGCATAAAGAGAAATTAAGAAAACAATCTCATTTACAACTGCATCAAAAATAATAAAATACCTAGGTAAACTTAACCAAAGAGGTGAAAGACCTGTATTCTGAAAACTATAAAACACTGATGAAAAAAATTGAAGACGACACAAGGAAACATACATGCCATGCTCATGGACTGGAAGAACAAATATTGTTAAAATGTCTTACTACCCAAAGCAACATACAGATTTAATGCAATCCCTATCAAAATACCAACAAATATTGGGTCTACATCAAAATAAAAAGCTTTGTACAGTGAAGGAAACAACCAAAAAAAAAAAAAAAACTAAAAACAACCAACAAAACTAAAAAGCAACCTACTGAATGGGAAAAAAAATTTCCAAATGACGTATCAGATAAAGGGTTTTTATCCAAAATACATAAAGAACGTCTACAACTCAACACTAAAAAACAATCAAACTTAAAAATGGTCAGAGATGTGAACAGACATTCCTTTAAAGAAGACAAACACATGGCTAACAGACACATGAAAAGATTCAGCCATAAAAAAAAAAAGGAAATCTTGTCATTTGCAACAACATGGATGGATCTACAGAATATAATGCTAGGGGAAATAAACCAGTCAGAGAAAGACAAACACCATAAGATTTCACTCATGTGTGGAATTTAAAAAACAAAACAAGTGAACAAAGGAAAAAAAAAAAGAGACAAACCGACAAACAGACTCTTAACTACAGAGAGCAAATGGATGGTTACCAGAGGAAAGGCAGGTGGGGGATGGGTAAAACAGGTGAAGAGAAATAGGAAGGCACTTGTCTTGATGAGCATTGAGTAAACGAATGGAACTGTTGGCTCATTATATTCTACACCTAAAAATAATATAGCACTGTATGTTAACTACACTGGAATTAAAATATAAAAAAAAAATACAAATGAGAATCTCAACTAAAATCTGTCAGTCTATCTAAATCGGTCAGTAAGAATGAAAAAAAAAATTCTTAACGTGTCCTATGGTGGTCCTGTGTGACCCATTAGCCACTTTCTCTTCTTCCCTGTTATTTTATAGTCACCACTTTCTCCTACTTCCCTAAATACAAGTTCACCCCCACTTCAGGACATTGACAAACACTCTTTGTTTTGGATGATCTACTCACCCTTCCTTCTTAAACTAGTTAATGTCTAGTTAATCTTTAAACACAGATCAATAGTTAAAATCTCAAGAGAAATTTAACTCTTGAGTTCATTTATTTATTAACTAGGGTTCCTAAAAGATGTTTTGCTCTGCCCGGGGCTTTGGAAATACAGGGGTAAACAAGGTATAAACTGTGCCTGCTCTCGTGGAGGCTATGAAGTAAGATTTCATGTAGCTGCAAGTAACTAAAAACCCTTCTAGAGTAGTGTAAGCATGTAATGAATATTGTTTCTTATGTACACCAAGTCCAGGAGAGGCAAACCTTGGATTAATACAATAGGTCAGCTAAATGACGTCATCAGTGATCAAGGCTCCTTCCATGTTTTTATTTCTTGTCCTTAATGCAGAAGCCTCGTATATTCACTCCTATCATTATTTTTTAATATAATTTATTGTCAAGTTAGCTAACATACAGTGTATACAGTGTGCTTTTGGTTTTGGGGATAGACTCTCATGATTCATTGCTTACATACAACACCCAGTGTTCATTCCTATCATTCTTGGCCACAAGATGTTATTCTTTAGACTCTAAGGCAGGGCTACAGGGATAAAGGAGTGATACTTCTTATCAGGATAGTAAACTCTGCAAGAATTACTCAGTTAGACTCCCCATTATAACTTATTTGCCAGAACAATGCCACATTATGCCTCTGTACTACAGCAGAGGTCAGGATATTGAAATTTATTAGCTCAGCAATTGCCACAGAGTCAAACCAAACGTGTAACTAAAAAAGAAGAGAAGAGTGGATGCAGAGTTTGCTACATGAGATTTATAGTTTGGGGGAAGGAAATAAGCACCGTGGTGAGCAGAATAATGGCCCCCAACAACTCTCACATCTTGCTCCCTCAAATCTGTAAATATGTTAGTTACATGGTGAATTAAGGTAGCTAACCATTTAACCCTAAAATAAGATTATCCTGGATTATCTGGGTGGACCCAATAAAAGCGTCCTTAAATGTGGAAGAGACAGCCAGAGGGATGGCTGTATGAAAAGGACTTGCTCGATGTGGTTTTAAAGACTGAGGAAAGAAGGCATGAGCCAAGGAAAGCAGGCAGCTCTACAAGTGGAAAAGGCAAGAAAATGCCCCCTCCTAGAATTTACAGGAGGAATGCACCCTGCCAACACCTTGATCTTAGCTCAGTGAGATTCATGCCAGACTTCTGACCTATAGAACTATAAAATAATAATCCTCGGCTCTTTTAAAAGCCACTAAGCATGCAGTAATTTGTCATAGCTGCAATAGAAAACTAATACAGACACTAAACAAAATAATTACTTCAATAGCTGATTAACTACAACTCTGATGAGTGTCATAAGCAGAGTACTATGAGGTTATTTAATAGGGGCATGGAATATAGACTTGGAATAAATGCCCAAAGGCCTACATTTAGCACTTAAGAACTTTTGAAATGTAGTCTTTTCATGCCTTTTTGACTCCTGCTTCAGTTCTCACCACCTTTCTTTAAATTCAACCACCACCTTCCAGGTTAAACCCTGGGTACTCAGAATACCACCTAACACATACTAAGATCTTCATGAATTAATTAACTGATTAATTATCAATAAATTAATTAATTAATGGACATCTAAATGGTTAATATTTGTATATGTAGGCCTAAAACACATGTAGATTTGTGACTTGTAAAGTGTTTACATGTTAGCTGTTCTGATAAGAAAATTGAAAAAGACCAGGGAGATTACAGAAAGAAAGAGAAGAGTCAAAACAGAATCTCAGGAAGTATAAACATTTAAAAAGTTATGGATAGGGGCACCTGGGTGGCTCAGTTGGTTAAGTGTCTGACTTCAACTCAGGTCATGATCTTGTGGTTCATGAATTCGAGCCCCACATCAGTCTCTGTGCTGACCGCTCAGAACACCTGGGGCCTGCTTCAGATTCTGTGTCTCCCTCTCTCTCTCTCTCTCTCTCTGCCCCTCCCCTGCACTCACTCACTCTCTCTCTCTCTCTCAAAAAATGAATAAACAATTTTAAAAAATTTAAGAAGTTATGGATGGTTATATATAACGTTAACATTAAAAGACACTTGGGGGGCGCCTGGGTGGCGCAGTCGGTTAAGCGTCCGACTTCAGCCAGGTCACGATCTCGCGGTCCGTGGGTTCGAGCCCCGCGTCAGGCTCTGGGCTGATGGCTCAGAGCCTGGAGCCTGCTTCCGATTCTGTGTCTCCCTCTCTCTCTGCCCCTCCCCCGTTCATGCTCTGTCTCTCGCTGTCCCAAAAATAAATAAACGTTGAAAAAAAAAAAATTTAAAAGACACTTGGTATTTCATGAAGAATCAAGATTTCAAAACTTAAATGGATAACACTGTATGTTAACTACACTGGAATTTAAAAAAATAATAAATGTAAATGGTTTGATGAGACTAGTGGAAAACACATAATCACAAATACATACAAACATACACACAGTCCCTGGGAAGAAATTGATCAAACTGTTAACTAGCTGTGTTTGGACAGCGTATATATTGGTTACACTATATTTTGACACTGAAGAATATTGCTTTATTCATTCTATACTCCAATTTTATGAAATAAAATCCACTCATCTTTAAAAAATGTTTCATCATCTCTTTTAAAATGACTCAAAGAGTTTCTTCTTTTAAATGTCCAAAGGGAAACCTCTCATCTTCTTACAGCAAAGTACCTTCCACCTTGACCTTGGATGGTGTCTTTCACCACCGTTCCTTGCCCACTGTCATCCCCTCTGTTCACACACTTGGATCTACATAGTCCAGGCCAAATACAAATCCCATTCATCACTCCTTTTCCAGAAAGCACTGCAAATTGTTGTTGACAATTTCAGTGTTCTGGTTCCACATAGAAAAAGTCAGTCTAGCTCAGTCCTGAACAAGAAGTCCAGGATGTTTATATTTAAAACGTGGGTACAAGAACTGCATTTACATATCACCAACTCCTGAGTGCTGTGGGGCTTGCCTGCTGTTTACACCGGCTTTGCCAAAGCTGTCAATCAATCCTCAGTCACCAGGCACTTCAGGAACCAGACAAGAGACATAACAGCTAACACAATGACTGAATCTATTCAGCTATGAACTCAGAGGATCAATATAAACTGAAAATAATCATGGAGACATTTTAAAACCCAGAGATTAATGGACAATAACCTTAATAAAATGGTCATTGTGTAGGCCAGGTACAAGGTGTCATTATGATAAACTAAATTGAAGGTTATTTTTAACTACTGATACTGCCTTAAGAAGATGGATGCAGTAACAAATGAATGAAAATTTATTTTTACCTTTCTCTATCATTTCATGTCTTAACTTCCATACAGTAAAGAATAATTGTAATTCCCCCTAGATATCTCTTAGAAACTGTGAATAAATACTTTATATATGTATTTTTATATATTTGTATTTTTAATACAAGTATTAAAGTATAAATGTGTCTAAATGTTCTTGTTTGGATTTTTATCTGAAAAAGAAAGCCAAGCCTGAAGTTTCCATTATACATTCAAAGAACTGGATTCTTTGGGTTGGGTGGTAAACCACATTTTTAAATATTTGGGATTAAGTCTCTTCTGGGATTAAAACAAACTGGGATGGGGCGCCTGGGTGGCGCAGTCGGTTAAGCGTCCGACTTCAGCCAGGTCACGATCTCGCGGTCCGTGAGTTTGAGCCCCACGTCAGGCTCTGGGCTGATGGCTCAGAGCCTGGAGCCTGTTTCCGATTCTGTGTCTCCCTCTCTCTCTGCCCCTCCCCCGTTCATGCTCTGTCTCTCTCTGTCCCAAAAATAAATAAACGTTGAAAAAAAAAAAAATTAAAAAAAAAAATAAATAAAACAAACTGGGATAAATACATACCAATACTAATGCTCTATTAGGTAAAATCATTTGGTTATGTTGTTGGACAGGAAGAGCAGAACCTTCTTGAAGATATTATTCAACTATGTAAAAACAGTGATCCTCATGGTTTTCCATAACTCCCTAGTATTACAATGCTAAGATTCTGTCACATATTTCTCTCCCACCCCCACCCACATCTCTTTATTGGCTTAATGTTCTCTTGATGCTTTATTTTTCACTGACATATATAGGCTTCAGATCTTGTTCCTATTCAGAGTAAAACCTTTCACAAATGTATCATCCACTGTGTAGTGCTTCCTTGTCATTTATTATGGGTTGAATTATGTCTCCCCAAAATCTGTGTAGTGAAGCCTAACTCCCATTATCTCAAATATGACCTTATTTGGAAATGGGTTCATTGCAGACATAAAGAAGATGAGGTATTATGGTGGGCCCTAATCCAAATATGACTGGTGTCCTCATAAAATTAAAAAAAAAAAAAGGAAATTTGGACTCAGAGACAGACATGCATAGAGGGGATAAAATGTGAAGAGATATAGAAAGAAGTGGACTAGAAGAAATTCTTTCTCACAACCCTTAGAAGAAATCAATCTTGCTCACCACACCTTGGTCTTGGACTTCTAACCTCTAGAAATGTGAGACAATTTGGGTTGTTTAAGCCACCCAATTTATGTGCTTTGTTATGGAAGCCATATTATATTCAGCATTCAAGTAATTTTTCCAGATGAAAGATTACTTCTTTTTAATATATATCTTCCTATAGAAATCTCTTTCTCTACTCAGTTCTTCAGATTCCCAATCCTAATTTGAAATGGCCATTTCTGAACATTTTTTATTTTAATTTTCTTTAGAAGCAGCATCCAGAACTAACTGTAGAAGCCTTGATGCAAGGATCAATCAATGAGCCTCCGTTTCCTCACTTGCAAAATGTATTAAAAGTTACTACGCAGGACTGCTTTGAGGATTAAACAAAATACCATACATGAAAATGTTTGAATTGCTACTGATGTTTCTGTGTCCTTTGCAATACCCTAACAATTCACAGAATTAAAGTACCTGTTTTTGTCTCCACAGACTTCAGGTAGAACTTTCCAGAAACAGAAGATAAATAACAACACTCGAATCTTTATCCTGTGTCGTCACTGATGCTCAACGGTCACCATCATATACTATGATTTATATCCTCTTTCCTTATTCTACAACATTCACACATCCCTGGGTAAAGTTCATCTTCATGTCCTGACCTCATACACAAGCAGGAAAGATTTTTCTGCAGTTTATCCTTATCACCCTGACATTTAATTACCCAGAGAAGCTTAGTGTCATCTGTGAACTTGAAGATTTTACTGGGCACTTCATCTTCCCAAACACTATAAAAACCTTAAATGAAGCCAGTCCTGGCAGTAATCCCTAAAGCAGAGCCTCTAAATCTGAGTGCTGGGAATGGGTTACAGATGTGCTGAGGTGCAGATGTCTCACGAGCAGCCTTTTCCATGTGAGTAGACAATGCCAACATTATCATTTTCTATAGGTGTTGGGTAAGAAAAATTGGAGCCTGACACCTTAAATATAGCTTCTGTTAAGATCATTTTATTCATAAAGGTAGTTCTTTTGCCCTTGCCTTTTTTCCTTTCAATAAACTAGGTGACTAGCCATGAACCTATATTCTCCTTAATTTCTATGCAATTTGTTCCGTGTGTGTGTGTGTGTGTGTGTGTGTGTGTGTGTGTGTGTGTTCTATGTCTATTTTTAGTAGACTACAGCATAGATGATTTTCAAATGTGTTGCCGTCATGATATGATAACTGAAAAATCACAGGAGAGATGGAATTCAAAGTAATGTGCAGAATCAGTCCCATGAATAAATAAATCAGAAATGAAGGTCAAAGCACTCATATGAGGTATCAATGTCAGAATCAACAGATGAAAACATCTTATGTTCATCATGTGGAACTATATCATTATGGAGTCTACATACGTTCAGAAGCCTTGTAAATGTTACCTTTATTTTATGCCTACTGGATATTCCTTGGGACATTCCAAAAGGTCAACTCAATTGAATGTTATTTGTTTTACATAAGCCTGGCCAAAGTAAAGCTTTCTGAAAAGATAAGGAGTTCCTGTGCAGATAACTCTTCTCTCAGATGATAATGAAGTTGGGGGTGGGGGCAGTCCTGTGGTGTAAGGATAGGAATTCCCAGAGTAAAAGTTGAGGGGGAACAAACCCCAGCAAGGCTGGGACATGTGGTAGAAATCTAACAGCCTGAACAGAGGAATGGCAGACTCATCCAATGGTTTGGAACCTAAACTCCCCACAGGAGTGGTTCAGTAAACAAATAAAAAATAATAATAAAGAGCAATAGTGAGGGAGAGGTGGAAAAAAAGAAACATGAAAGCAAGAATAAAAGGAAGAGATAGTAGGAGAGAAAAAAAAAACAAAAAACCTTGGTGAAATAACCCAATTCATGTCTTGTAGTAACATCTGTTGCTATGGGAAGACAGCTCCTATATACGCCAGTAGCAAAACTCAGTTTGAAACTTAAAAACTGTGTAAGTGTGTGTGTGTGTGTGTGTCCTCAATATTTTAGGTAGGTATCTTGTGTCTGAAGAAAACAATATTAGAATTATCTGAAAAGCCAATTACTGATGCATATTGTGCTGTCATAATCATTGCGCTTTTGCATTGTATCAGAAGCAACAAACCTGAGCATATGACCTCTCTGGGGTAGGATCCACAGTGAGAGGAGGTTGAAGAGAAAAGGCAGTATTGAGCAACTTGTGAAATGATGTCCCTGATCCTAGGAGACCGGCCTATGTGCCAAGCTGATTTTTTTCACTACTTGTCTTTGTGGGAGTCTTTGAGATTCTCTCTCTGCCACCTCCTACTGTACTACCAGTAATACACAGGGTGCCTGCATCATTCTCAGCCTCACACCCACAGACAGGCCCTTGCTGGGCTATGTCATGTCAGAATTATTTTGAATGGATTTCCTTTCAAAATGGTTCCACTCAGGCTCCCTCCAGGTGGGTGGACTGGGAGATCCCTCTGAGATTCTTCCCACTTCATGTAAGGTGTTGAAAGGAATCTGTTCTCCTGTCCCCATAGAAGAAAGAACCCACAGTGGGCCCATAATCTCTCAAAAGAAGATTTCCCTCATTCATTTCCTACCTCTATGCTTTTCTGGTTGGAGGTGGGAGATCACTAGTATGACAGAACCATTTTAACTATCTCTTAGCACATCCTGGTTAAAAGGTCTGGTTCCTTCCTTTGAAACTTGTGAGATACTTAACAACTACTGCATCATTCCTGGCCTTGAGGGCCTCAACCAAAAACCAAAAACAAGCATTTCCTTTTAATTCAATTTTAAATGGCCATATTTGAGGTTAAATATGGTGTATTTAGGTAACTTCACATGTTTCAATGTAATGAATATCTTGTGTATCAGTTTTCCCCTCTCCTACTCTTACCACCTAGTTTTGTCAAAATGAGACTTATTAGACAACTCTTCTCTGTCAACCAGAAGTTTTTAAGAGAGACCCAAGAGAAATATATATACTAAATTCAACTCTTTCCCATTCCCGAAATAGTGGTTCTTCTAACAAATAAACAGAACACATACCTCATTCAATGTTCTCAAAGTTACATTCTTCTAAGTGGTCTTTTACTGTAAAATAAAAGAACAAATTGTTACTCACTGCCCAACTTGGAAGGATCACCAGATGCACTGGAAAGAACTATGTTTTGCTATTACTTACAGAAAGATGTGGTTTTTCTGTCTAACTAAAGGAACTTTGCTTAGAGAAGCCCTGTGGTACTAAGTCAGAGGCAGTTTCCAATGTTATGAAGCCACTTAATGATGATGGTCACAATTGCTGGCCAATGACTTTTACCTAAGACCAACTATCTTCAAAATGCATATGCACTTCTGTGATCTTCTATAACTTTTATTATTTGTGCCTCTCATTTTTAGTAAATGAGTATATGTTTAGTAAACATAAATATGTTGTTTTCTCTTCTTGACTTATATCACAATTAAATTTCAAGTGTATTTCTGATCCTCTAATTTCTGTAGATTCTGTGCTCTTTGCATAGGGCAACCTAATCTGCTGTGGTACATACAGTTTTCTGTTCCCCCTTGTGCTTCTCTGGCCTTTATACAGTGGAAAAACTCAGGAAGTACACATTGAGTGAGCTAATGAAGGCTACTGCTCTTGAATGCTGAATTTCCAATGTCTGTATTATTCTATTTAGCTGTAGTATCAATTTTTTGAGATTATTCAAATCAACCTATCACAATAGCTGGACAAAGTTACCTTTTCATACTGCCCGGAGAATAATATGCGTTGTGTTTAACTTTAGGAGTTCTCTGATTTATTCTTCTGACCTTTTAATTCCTTGCAAAAATGAGATCCTTTAGATATACTCATCTTAAGCTAAAACTAATAAGAGAATTTGCCTAATGTTTAGCTCAGAGAAAATGGAAGTGTTCTGTGAAGAGCAGTATGGTCTCTAAAAATTCCTTTGTCACCTCAGGATATATAAGAAGTTAAATAATCATATCAGAATGACAAAGAAAATAAGTACAGGATTGTATCACCCCTCTTGCAAGATAAACTTTTCCAAGAATATGGAGAAACTATTGTTTGTTCTCTTCCGTTAGCTGCTATGAAAGGAACAATTTAAAGAGCAAATACTGCATTGTTAAATTCCAAAAGTTTATCTCGTACTTAAAGTAATTTGTGTGTTCATTTAGAAACAAACTACAGATTTTCCCAGAATGAATAACTACAATTTAGAAATAGAGACAATCTTATAAGAAGACTAGATTAAAAACAAGATACTTTATTCATGATTGCTGTTTATTTTTCTAATGGATGTTCTTTTTCTTCTGTCGCTCAAAGAAGAGTTAGTCAAATTGTTTCATCTGTTTGGTTTTTAATGAAATTTACTGATTGAGTTGATGATTATATTTTCAGCAATCAATGAGTAGTAGATAATGTAGACCTCAACAGCATCTTCTTGGCAAGAACTCCAGGGACTCTTATAATTCTTTATAGAACATCTGCGCTAAATGGAAACTGCAAGAGAAAAATGAAAGAAACTTAAATATTCGCAAATGGATGAATTTTTATAAATGCCAAATGTTTGGCAGGACTAGTAGAACTTTGCTTATATTTATAAGGAAACATGCTATCAAAAAATTGAATGTATGAACACTGTCTTTATTATCCAAGCAATAACTGCTTTTGTCAGTAAGCAGGTATTTAAATGAGACAAGTCAGAAAAAATTGGAAATAAGAGAGATTGAACTGTGAAACCCACTAACAAGTCCCCTGAGAGGAGATCAAGCAGAGATAAGGAATGTCTCAAAAGAAACAAATTCTTTCAGGTGCATAAATCCAATTATAATCAAACTGAAGTTGTGAGTATATCAAAAAAATGAATGTCAGTCAAAATGGAGTTGCTATAGAAAATAGAATCATGAAGGTAAACATCCAAAGTCAAAACTACATTCGTCAAGTGCATTCAAGTATGCAAGGAAGATTGCCAAGAATATTCCTATCACTGTGTAACTAAATGAATTGGTATTAGCTTTAAACCATTATGCATTTAAGTCATTAACTATCTGTGTCTGTTTTGATTCTATGATCACAGAGAAATCCACTTTATATTTTGGCTTCCTAGAATGAGTTGGTTCTACTCTCTACAATACTGTGGTCCATACAAGAGTTACTTTGCTCATTACAAACAAATCAGTTGACATTCATGGTTTATTCACCGGTTTCAAGGACTCTGGTGGATTCACCAATATAATATCTGTTCTTTACGAAGCCTCTTGAAAGCCAGACAGCAGCAGCATTTTCCTGGTTTTCATAAACTTTTCTAAAGTGTTACGGGAAAACTGAGCCTTTTAGACATTTAACTTTCTACATCTGTATTCTACTCTCATCTATAAAATCCCACAATATGTTGTCTAACTAAAATGAGTAATCACAATTAGTCATTCTAGTACTCCAAATTCAATTTAAGTTTTATTTTACAGCTCTTCTGAGAACTATCGTGCACCATTTGTAGAATTATAAAAAAATGGTATTACATGAAAACATTAATGAACTTAAATTTTATCAGCTTGTCAATATGTTTATATCGGGGGATAAAAAAGAATGTCGGGAGCAATTCAAAATCAGGTGTCCATTTGTTACACTTGAGCAAGCAGAATGTGTGTGCAGACTATTATGTGTCGGTTGTCAACAAAACATGTCTAAAATTTAAGAATCACCTGAAATTATTATGTCTTAGAACAGAAGTTTGGAAAAGGCAAGAAGACTGTCAGCCATGTCTCCCATAAAACAAGCAGCTCATAAAAGACGTTCCTAAAGTAGCACATTATTTTACTCAACATAAAATTTTGTACCTAGATTGAAAAAAATTTTTCGGAGAAACTCAAAGTTAGGTTTGTAGTACTTGGTATAATAATATAACAAAATTGAAGAAGAAAAGCCTTCTATTATTTGAACACTTTAAGTCTTTGTTCAGTCCATATAAATTGTATAGATTACTAAGACTACTGAAATCATGGAATGGTTCTGTTAAACCAGAGACATTTAGAACTACCCAGGCCATGGATAAGACAGGATAGTCTGGATTATGCTACAATAACAAACAAGCTCAAAAATATCAGCACAGGCATGGGGTGCTTGGATGGTTCAGTTAGTTAAGCATCTGACATCAGCTCAGATCATGATCTTGCGTTTGTGAGTTCTAGCCCCACGTTGGGCTCTGGGCTGACAGCCGAGAGCCTGGAGCCTGCTTTGGATTCTGTGTCTCCCTCTGCCCCTCCCCTGCTTACACTGTCTCTCTCAAAACTAAATAAACATTAAAAAAAATTTTTAATGTCAGAACAGGTATATTTCTGATGCTATACATCCACTATAAGTTGGTTAGGCTTCTGCTCTACATAATTGCCTTCCTTCGTCTATGGCTCAGGCTGATGGAGCAGCCATTGCCAGATGGCAAGGCAGAAGACAAGAGAATATAGTGAAGCATCTATTGATGGGAAAGTGAGATCCTACTACCATGTGCCCAGAAGTAGAAAAAAATCCCCAAACACAGCAGTTGTTCACAGATCTAATGAAAATGAAAGGATAAAGAGTAATGATAACATATATAATTACATGTCACAATTTTAACAAAAAAAAAAAACTGTTGAACCAAACAGGCTCTAGGAAAGAAGAACAGCCATTAGTGTGTAAATAGAAATAAAACATGAGCAATGTCTTTCTTGCGCTGAGACAACTCACAGTGTTAAAATTTTGTACTAGGTGAAAGCAAAACATAAACAGGGCCGAATATAAGGCTATTTATGTTCCCTGCATTGGATTACTCTAGGATTCTTCTAATCACAGTAAGGTAGCACTTCTGAGATATCAAAGGACGGGCCAGCTGTATGGTCTCCTTCCTTATATTCCTTACAACATGAAATATCAACATTATTCTCCTCTCTGCTGAAAGCCCTCACCCAAAGTGATAACAGTATTTACAACTGCCAGGGCCCCAACTATGTACCTTGTTTGGGGGCTGAAAACACCTGGGGATATTGTCTGAGGGCCCAAGAAAAACCACTGCCAGGCTGACCTTTCCAGCAATGGAGGGCAGTAGGTATTCTGACCCCTATTCTGATTTCCTCCAGAACAGAAATTATAAATGGCATCTGGTAAGTGGCATCTGATCACATTTTATTTTTGTTTTTATTTGTGATATAAAGGGACATGTATTAATTTTTCTGGGAGGAAAAATCAAGCAAACAATCAAGTATAATTTCTAGACAAAAGGACTCTCTCAGTAAAGAACTTACAGGTATTACATATTCTCCTCCCTCATACAAATATATAGTCTCTCATGAGGAAAAAGCACATAAACTTTAACACACATACCTAGAATTATAGCACTCAGAGTCCATTTATCCCATTTGCTTTCTAAAAAATAAGCTAAAAAAGGAAATTTGTTACATAATGGTATTTTATGGTATTTTACTAATGATCTTTTTTAATGTAGGTCAGGCAAATACAATCAGCTATAAGAAAAAGACCTTAGAAATGTTCAAAATGTTCAAAAGAAGGTAGTGTTGATACTATCTATAAACAACTACAAGGTTCAGAAAATGAGATTTACCAAGGAGTTTTCTATAAGATACACAACAGAAGCATAATGTCCTTCCTACATTTGTAAGTGCACAAATGTATGCATTTCTGGAGTATGTACCTAGGGTAGAAGTTGGGAGTTACAGGTCATGCATGCATACGTTCTACCCATAGTGCTTCAGTGTAGTGATACACTATCTACTTCTACTAGTAATATATGAGTTTCCATGATAACATCTTCATGTACACTTGGTATTTTTATACATACAGTGGCCAAGAAGACCATTGCTATCTGTGAAAGAATTCTAAGATGGCCCCATAATCTCAGTCCTGGTGTTACTTCTATAATTTTGTTCACTACATGGTAAGAGGTATTTAGCAAATGTGATTAAGGTTACTAATCAGTTGACCTTAAAATAAGGACATTATCTGGGTGGTCCTAAACTAATCACATAAGTTTTTTAAAAGGAAAGCATTTCCTCTAAGTGACTACAGAAGAAGAATTCAGAGAGATTCAAAGCATAAGAATGATTCAGCAAGACAGGGATACTCTATTGCTGTAAAGGAGCTAAGACAGCCAGTAAGAAAATGGGGATCTCAGTCCTACAACAACAGTCAACCGAATTCTACCAAAAATATGAGTGAGCTGGGAAGCAGATTCTTCCCTAGAACCTCCACATAAGAGGCCAGCCTGGCTGCCACCTTGATCGCGGCCCGTGAGACCTTTAGCAGAGAAACCACCTATGCTTAATAAAATTTTGACCAATCAAACTGTGAGCTAATTAATGGGTGTATTTTAAGTTTATAAATTTGTGGTGATTTTTTATGCAGCTACAGAAAACTAATACACTGTCTGTGACTAACCAGATAGTATAGGACCTGACTTAACCAACCTCTACTCTGGTCTAATTGACTGTTGTCATAGGAATGTAGGTTTGCTGTTTCCCCATGTTCTACTTATGAGATGCTGAAAATTCATATTTTTATATTCAATTTTCTAATATTTTTTGAACCTGGCAAGTAATTCAGTTAAACCAGAAAAAATTTTAAAAAGTCACTATGCAGGCCAGTTTGTAACTCTGGCCTAGCAGTTCCTTTCAATTCCAATGTTCCATGATCTACTAAATGAATGTTAATAAAGGCCTTTCACTTTTTGTTTTAAATAATATATATTGGAAATGTTGTAATGCACTAAATGGCTTCTAACTTTTCTTCCAGATGAAAGATTTATAATTATTAATGCACTATTCTCCTTTTCTATGAGATCTCTTCCTGTGCAGAGGATTACAGGAATTGAGGTTTATATTAAAGTTTTGCTTGGGAGCCACCTGAAGAAGTTTCCATGCACCTAAGATGATACGATTTAACTCCTGGCTAAAAACCACCATGAGTTAAAATCCATCAAATACATTTAAATCCTTGAGTTTATAATGATAAAAAAAAATAAAACTAAAAAGTAAAATCTAAAAACAAAAAAATAAAAAATAAAAAATTATAAAGTTTGCTACATTAAACCATCAGACAAATAATTCAAAACTAAGAAATATTGGGGCACCTGGGTGGCTCAGTCGGTTGACTGCCTGACTTTGGCTCAGGTCATGATCTCACAGTTCATGAGTTCGAGCCCTGAATCAGGCTCTGTGTTGATACTCAGCCTGGATCCTGCTTCAGGTTCTATATCTCCCTCTCTCTCTCTGCTCCTCCCCTGCTCACGCTCTGTCTCCCTCTCCTTCAAAAATAAATAAACATTTTTAAAAAATCAAAAATAAGAAATATTTATATTGATGTATAAACTTTTTTCTTATAATAGAAATATGGCAATAATGTGTATCAGGAAGGAATAGCTGTTTTTTCTTCCCGACTACAGAGGTGGTAGTTATGATTGTGATCTTGGGCAAGTTTCTTAACCTGTATCAAATTTCTTGATATATAAAATGAACTTACAGTAATAGGAAACTAATAGGATTTTTGTAAGGATCATATGAGTATGTCTGAAGTACTTAGAATGTTGACTAGAACTTAATGTTCAACAAATATTAGTAATACTCCTTTGTGTGGCTTTAAATCTAGCTTTAGTCCACCTTTTCAGATCCCTTATCTGCTTTAGTGCAAGCTGTAGAGTCCAAATCATCCAACTGTTCAACATTTCCTAATCTCGTGATGTATCTTCCCTCTCATTTAGATCCCACAATATGGAATATCAAGAGTCCTATTTCCCTTTGTCCATCCTAGACAGCAAACCTATAGACAAGTCCTCCACAAAACCTCCCCAGATTTAGCAGAAACTTGACTCCTAATTTCCATGGTAAGTGTCTAAACTTCAGGTTAAAGTACATGGCTGACATCTTGCATTATATTAATTTGGATCTCAATCTGTTTCATTTATAGATGATAAATTCCTTACATAAAAGTGTATTTTATTTGTGTTCCTACAGAGCTTAGAATGAGGACTTCTAATGTTAGGAACTCAGCAAATGTTCATTGAATTGAAGATGCTCAAAAGCAGCAGACAGGGGCTGCTCAGTTGGGTTAGCATGACTCAGTCGTTTAAGCATCTGACTGGAACTTAGGCGATGATCTCACAGTTCATGAGTTCGAGCCTCACATCAAGTGCACTGCTGTAAGCACAGAGCCCACTTGGGATTGTCTGTTCCCCCCTCTCTCTCTCTGCCCTTCCCCCATTTGTGTGTGTGCATGCGCAGCCCTTTGTTGGGATGAGCACTGGGTGTTGTATGTAAGCAGTGAATCATGGGAATCTATTCCCAAAGCCAAGAGCACACTATATACACTGTATGTTAGCTAGTTTGACAATATTAAAAAAAAAACACGTACCCTCTCTCTCTCTCTCTCTCTCTCTCTCTCTCTCTCTCTCACACACACACACACACACACACACACACAAACATTTCATGAAAAAAAAGCAGCAGACAGGCCATTCAATAATGAACACAGATAAAGAAGAAAGAGATGATTCAATATTTACATATCATAAATTGAGACAGGTTTGGTCTGCCCATTTTTAGAATTTTGTGTTTGTTTTGTTGTGTATTCACCTTTACAGGCTAAAAAGTAAAATAACTACCAGGATGAGAAGCCTGAATGAAATCATTCCAAACAACATAATTATTTTTATGTCCTCTTGAATTCAGCAATTTCCTATCATTAAATAAGTTAGACTTCCAACAAAGCACAATAGCCTTGTAGCACTAACTACTTAACTTGGGATTCTAATGTGCTATCTTATTTGGCCAACAGCTGTTGCTACTAAATTTCTGCCTCTCTGAAAGTAATCACATGGCAGAATAGTCTGCCAGTTTAGACATGGATGGTTCTCCTGCTGATTTTCTTTGCCCTCTATCCACCATATATAAAAATACCAGATTTTCACTTTGTGGGCCTTACTTACAGCTAGGTTACAGATTTATAAGCAGTGCTGGTCAAGGGGACCTTGTTGTAAGTCTACTGGGGGTATCTGGGAAAGGTTTTCATCCACAATATAAAAAAGAACTCTTTTTGCCTTTGAATATGTTATATGAGGATACGCCTCCTGCCCAGTGGTTATTTTTTAGCCACAAGAGGACATACCTGAAAACTAAAGCCAAGTCACCAAAAACAGAAGTCAGAAGGACAGGAAAACACCCTTGTCCTGAATAACACTGCTTTTCCAGAAATCAAATCCTAAGACCTGTCATTTCTGGAATTATTTTTCTATTAGATCATAGATCCTTACTGTTTTTCATTTTGTTTAGTTTGCTTGTCCAGATCTTACAATAAGAATACTAAGTCTGGGTGCCTAGGTGGCTCAGTGAGTTGAGCGTCCAGCTCAGTTTTGGCTCAAGTCATAATCTCCTGGTTCATGGGAATGAGCCCCGCATTGGGCTCTATGCTGACAGCACAGAGCCTGCTTGGGATTCTCTCTCTTCCTCTCCCTTTCTGCCCTTCCCCTGCTCACACGTGTGTGTGTGTGTGTGTGTGCGCGCGCGCGCGCGCACATGCGCATGCATGGATGCTCTCTCTCTCTCTCTCTCAAAATAAATAAGTAAACATTAAAAAAGAATACCAAGTATAAAGTGTTTCCCGAATGATGTAGTATTCATCACAATCACAGCCGACTAAAACTTGTGTTTCTCAACTGGAATTTTTTTCATTATAAAGTCCCAGTTAATAGTAATATTCAGTCATAATAAAATGATGACTTAAGGGACATTTAAACTGAAATTATGTGACTGTCTTTATAAACTGTAATACTTGGAAAGATAAAACTAGCAGCAATTTTGTGCAGTTAAACATTAATATCTTGCTAATCCTGGACCTCCCTGGTGATTTACAGCTCACTGAATAGTGCTAATAAATATTCTAGTGTAATGCATGTCGATAATACTTACTATGTGAGAAGGACTATATCAGCTTACCTCCAAATGAAACAGCAAGACATTTGAGCTAGAAATTTTTCAATTATTTTGTGACAAAGAAATTGAGGAAGTTTCTATTTCAAAACTCAATTGATGTATATGGCTCAGTTTTGGTTTGTTTTCCCTGAGGACTTATTCTGCCAGTATAGGGCACCTTTTTATGTATACAGCCATTCCTATACAGTCCTGTTAACATCAGGAGAATTAGCCAGACTCCTAACTCTAACATTCCTATCCTCAAAGGCAGATATCACCTACCTGTACCAACACAAAGCAAGAAATACTTTAAGATATACAGTTAGCAGTATCAGAGTTTGCTGTTTGCATATTTATCTATGAACAGACCTTACTTCATCCTTTTAAAATGAGAATTGTATATAATAACTGGTTACAATAGAATGGGGCAAACAGTGGCTAACTACACATTAAAGAATGTAGAATTCACTTTTTGTTCTGAAGAGAGGGACAATTAAAATGTTAATGACAGAAATTTCAACTTAGGCCAAGTTAAGTTTAAAAAAAAAAAAGGAAACCTATTGGCTCAGGTATCTGAAGAGACTAGGCCAAGTTCTTGTTCAGTTTGATCCAAGAATGCACTCAATATCATTTGAACTTGGTTTCTCTGTTTGACTTTCTCTCAGACCTCCCATGGCTTCAAGTTCATATTCCTCCTCATTACTAACACGATCAGAAGAGAAGCACCAGGCTCTTCTTTCAATGGGTCCAGAAAAAGTCTCCTTGGATTTCATTTCCTCTTATTGGATCTTGGTCCATTCCTAGGTCAGTGACCAGAGCAATATAGTTCCAATGAGTCAGGAGCCAAAAGGGGAGATTTCTGCACTGAATTATATGAATTATATGAAGTGAGAATAAAAGAGAGATTGTTCATCAGAATCAAATTGTGGATTTATTACCAAGAGGAGAAACAACAGTTGCTGGGTATCTAAGACAAAGATGTCTTAGACATCTTTATAAATACTCTTTAAAAAGAGTCAAAATTGGGGCGCCTGGGTGGCGCAGTCGGTTAAGCGTCCGACTTCAGCCAGGTCACGATCTCGCGGTCCGTGAGTTCGAGCCCCGCGTCAGGCTCTGGGCTGATGGCTCAGAGCCTGGAGCCTGTTTCCGATTCTGTGTCTCCCTCTCTCTCTGCCCCTCCCCCGTTCATGCTCTGTCTCTCTCTGTCCCAAAAATAAATAAACGTTGAAAAAAAATAAAAAAAATAAAAAAAAATAAAGAGTCAAAATAAAACTAAATTGGCATATTGACATACACTCTTCAGACACTCAAAGAAGTAGTCATTTAACTGTCAAGAGACAAAAATCACTTTAAGTTTGATTGAAATGATTCATTATTCCCAAATCTTTCAGTGTAAAACTAAATATAAAATATATTTTATACATATTACTATATTTACATTCTTTTTACTAAGCAATAAATTATTCAATGTGGTAAAGTCTACCATGAGGTCAGCACTACAAAGGTGTTTTCATAGAATTAGAGGAGGAAAGACATGACTGCAGATACCAGATTACCCTAACTGAGGTGAAAAGACTTACTTCCATGAAGTGGTGTTGACCAATGGAATGGAAGACGCGGTGATGTAAAATGAGGTGTTCTTGCTATGGACTAAGTGTGAGGGATATAGAAGATGTTCAAGATTGAGGCTTACATTGGAATCCTCAAGGAATTTTAGGATTTAATGATATGAGATCAGATGACAGTCTAGGTGGAAGGAACAACAGTCACCCCCCAAACCACCAAAAACAAACAGAAAAACAGAACAGTGAATAAAATAGTTTTTTAGTGAGACAGTAAGGATATCAGTATTATAAACACAGAAGAATGAGTGAGACACAAAGTTCTACATCAGGAAATTGTAGGGTCCAGGTAAAGAATGACTGGCAAAAAAGAAAAAAAAAAACCAGAATGACTGGCAGAATATGGTAAAAATGGGTAATGGAATCATGCAGACCAGAATGCAAATCCCAGGGCTGCCATTTAACAAGTGTGTGACCTTGAACCAATTACTGAGCCTCTCTGTGCCTCATTGCTTTACCTGTTAGCAAAGGTGAAGAAAACCCATTTGAAAAGATTGTGAGGCCTCAATGAAAGAATGCATTTAAATTTAGCACAGTCCCTGGCATGTGTGATATATGTGACAATTGTCAGTGGTTATTATTATTACTATGTAAGTTAATGTGATGAAAAAGCAAAGATCCTGAGTTGGGCTCTTTTAGGGAAAACACACACACACACACACACACACACACACACACTCACACACCAGCCTTACTCAATTCCTTCAGATAACGTGGAATTGTTGTTTGTTTGAGGAGTAAACATGGAAAGGAAGACAATGCATAGCAAGGTCTCAAAAGAATCTAGGGACCATCAGAGAACAGAAACCATAGTTGACCTGGTTTCACAGTAACCAGACCACCATAGCCCAGTGTGGTTCAAGTTCCAGGGCTCTGAGACAAGAGTTCATTGTTTCCTTCTCAAAACAACCTGATCACAATTCTCTGATGAATCCTTTTATGAAGATTCTCTGCTTTTCTCTACCTCTCAACTTCTCCTACCTCCTGGCTAACTCCTGTCTCGTAGCCAGTCAGATCTCAGAAGAGAAGGTTGATTCAATAAGCCATTCTTTGGGTAAAGGATTCACCATTTCACCTCTCTAGCTGCTGGATTATAGACTGTCTATCCTTGGACCAGATGTCCACTTAATTAGCAGTTGCCAGTTAACAGAGTGGCATGTAGGGAGAAGGTAGTTGTAGCACGGAGGAATTTTCAGAAGAAAGCCCACAAATAGGACTGTGAGGAGAAACTGGGATATAAGACTCAGTAGACTGTGTGAGGCCTGGCCAATACAAGACAGAGCATTTAAAAAAAATTAGCTAAGGGGCTCCTGGGTGGCTCAGTCAGTTAAGCGTCCAACTCTTGATTTTGGCTCAGGTCATAATCTTGTGCTTTGTGAGACTGAGCCCTCTGTTGGGCTCTGTGCTGACAGAGCAGAGCTTTCTTGGAATTCTCCCTTTCCTTCTCTCTCTACCCTTCCCAAGGTCACTCTTTCAGTGTCTCATTCTCTCTCTGCCCCTCCCCTGCTTGCATTCTGTCTGTCTGTCTGTCTCTCTCTCTCAAAAATAAATGGATATTTAAAAAAACTTTTTAAAAAAATGTTCATTTACAACAATTATTCAGATATCAAATTGCTGAATGTATCAAAAGAACGATGGTTCGGTAAGGCAGGTCAGTAAGGAAGCGATTACATTTATCCCTGTATGATGTGTAAAGACACGATCCACACTGAATAGAAATAGGGAGGTTAGCAGAGTGGTTAAGGGCATAAATTCAGTGCTTTCAGAGTCTGAACAACATTGTTTGATATTCATATCTTGTCATTTATGAACCGTGCACTCTAATTGTTGTGCATCTACTCCAAACCTCAGTTTCTTCACCTGTACACCAGGGAAATTCACAACAGCAGCTGTACAGTGTCGGTGTGTAAAGTGAATGAGATCATGCAGGTGAAATGCTGAACACAGAATGTCATTTAGTAAATGCTCCTCTCATGTTACCTGTTTTCATTAACTCTTTAAGAAGAGAAAGAGTCTGAGGACTTGAAGAGGTTTAGGTTGAATCCATGAAAGAGTCAGAGGCCTCAGGAGGGAAACTGATCTTAATGCAGCAGAGATTGGCTTCTGCTTTGGATGTACTAGCTCTAGCCAAAAAGGCCATGAGGACACTGAACACACATAGAAGGTCAACGACTTAGAAGAAGAGACAGAACAAGATAATGATACTAGGAGAAAAAGCTGATGATGTTGAAAGACTACGGTGAGCTCCCTAGAGAAAAAAACAGATCAGAGAGAAGAGGCCTGCTCCTTCTCCCAACTAGAAACTGAAGAGGAGACATGCCAGGAAAGAGAACAGAGAAGGCTCCATGGGAGAGGGTCCCAAGATTCATTTATAGGAACATGTAATTTAAATAATTTGAACTATGCTTAAAATTATGTGTTTGTTGTTGGCCTTTTATCTCACTGCAGGAATATAATACTCTGTAATTAACTGGCAAGTTCAATAAAATGATTTTAATTTATATGAAGTGTTCTGTGAACACTTTCCTTCAAAATAAACTACATAGAAGTAATGTTCCTTAAGCACTACATTATACATAAGAATATTTAGCGGATTATAATACAATGATACATATTTAGAATTTGCTTACTTCTCTACATTGTGTCATTTAATGCCCTACCAGAAAATGGAATTCATTCTCACTGAAATCTACCAATAATTCTGTGATATTTGCTAAAGAGCACTGCCTTGCATCTATTTCTTAAGCCATAAACTTGATAAGAATTTCCTTCCTTTTTTCTCAGTGATGCTACCCAACACACACACACACACACACACACAATCAACCAATCACCAAGACTCAGTGCTTCTATGGTTTAATCACCTGTCAGAATATCCACATTTCTGCATTCCCACTGCCAGTACCCTAATGCAAGCCAAGCCACCATCTTCCCTTATGAGGACTACTGGCCATGGTCTATAAGCCAGTATTGCCACTTGCATTCTTGTTCTTTTCCAATCCTTCTCGATCTCATTACCTAGAGGTACCTTGTGAAACACAAATATAATCACAAATATCCACTACTTACTAACCCACAAGTTCCTTCCCTAGGACTTATATGAACTCAAATATCTTTGACACAACTATATTGTCTTTCACATCTAGCTGCCATCTATGTCTAAAGCTTCATCTTTCACCACTCTCTGATTGGCACTCTATGCCCCAGTCATACTTGATTCCTTCTAGGTTGTGTCTCATCTCCCTCACCTCCTGGCTTTAGATACGCCTAAAACAACTTTAACTATTCCACTTAGATATTCTTCAAGTCTAAACTTATATTTCTCTTTCTCCAGTCAGCCCTGACCCCTAAATCAGGATAGGTCTAAAATGCTACCCATTCTATTTTGGCTTTCCATGACATCCATCACACTCAAAACTACTTGTTTATTATCCTTCTTATTAAGCTGCACACTTACTGAAGGCTGGGACCCTATCAATTTTGTTTGTAGCCAAAGCTGCAATAATAGAATCTACTGTTTATAAGGAACACAATAAATATTTACTAGCTAAATTGAATTTTTGGAAGAATCCTATTAAACTAAACGGTAGTAAACATTTTTACTATTGCTGAGTAATTTGATTAATAATTTCAGTTATTTGTAGAGTCCATTTACATCATATGATATATATATATATATATAACAAAATATAAACTAAAAGGCATATATATACACATTTCAAACAGATAATATTTACATTTTTAAAATGGATATGTATTTTTAAGTTTATGATTTCACATGAACATTGGTTTCATGACCACTTAAATGATTTTAGAAATATGCAAAATTGTTTTCTACAAATATATCCTCTATGTTACTAATTTCTTGGACAAAAAGAAACTTGGTAGAATTTCTTCTGGATTCTTTCCCCCAAACCTCTATGATTCAAATACTCTCTTTATAATCATAAATTACTATGATGTTTCCACTGTAGATGTAATTTCTTAAGAGGAAGAATAAACTGTGTGACTTGGTGCTTGGATATTTCCACTTATGCTAGTAAAACAGAAACAGCAGGGAAATGTCACAAATGAAAATGATGCTTTATTGTCAAATGTGACCTGTCTTGTATGACAAGTATAAACGTTTGAAGCTGAGAGATACAGGGATTTCCTAGGAAATACATACCCCAGATATTAAAAGTTTATTGCAATTGAATCCTAAAATAACGGAGCCTAAATTATTAAACAGAAACTGTCTCAGACACCCAGAATTAGACTAGAAGCCAATTAAGTGTTTAATGCTATTGGGTATCATGAACTAATTCTTCCAAACTCTAGGGACAAGTTTCATTCTAACCCTGACCTAAAAATAAAAAGCCAGAGACAGTCTCAGAATATTTTATTTTGTCTCAGCTTATTAATTGACTTGATTCCTGCCCTTGTGTGAGGGCAGTAGGGTACAGGCTATCACAGGGTAAAAGGGCACTTTAAAATTAATGATTTTCATATGGCAGTCAATGGGAGGTGTTTCTTTCTTCAGAGCATTCACTTCAAATAGTAAAGCTGAGTACATTTTCACAGTTGATGTTTAAAAAAAAATAGAAATACCATTTCACTCCAGTTAATGACCACTGGTGCCGTGGGCCAGGAGCAAGAGTCCAGAAAGGCCCAAACTTCCTGGAAACCCAGGTTTTCCAGTTATGCAAACCTTTCAGGCTTAGACTAGAGTGAAATTTTGAGATCGAATTCAAGATGAAAGCTAAACATTCAGGATAGTGCAGAAGAAAGTCAACATCGGAGAATAGAGGACCTATTTAATCTTTACCCCATAGTTTTGGACTCATCTTAGGGAAGGGATCAAAGTCCGACCTTTGCTCATTGGAAATAAGACAGACAAATGAAAAAGTGATCATTCCGAACACTCTTCTCTAATGTATGGAGATGTCAACTTTTCCTGTTACCAGCTTATGGCCCCAGCTTCCAGGGCCTCTCACATCTCCTCATTGTGACTCAAGATGAATTGTCTTAGTGTCTCATGTCAACTCTACTATAATGTGAGGTCTTCCCACTGAGGATGTAGATACACATGTATCTCACTTACCCCTTCATCTCACTTTCCAGTGCCTCCATTCCACTTCTATATGGAAGCGATTACATCCTCTCTTAAGAACATGTCTTCTTTCTAATTTACTTGGTTCAGCTGGCAATTTCACATGAATACTGAACATTGGCTTCATAACCCCTCCACTGATTTTAGAAGTATATAAAACTGGCACCTTCTTCTAAAATAGGGAGTCTGCTGTCCCTGCTGTGTCAGACATTCAAGAAAAACTATCCTCCCTATGCCAGAGAAGCTGTTCTGACCAAGGCTGCCAATGATCCCCCAGAATCAAAATGAAATGCTTCTTCTGGGGTTTCAGTTTTCTATAATATATCACTACTGACCAATACTTTCCTCCTGGAATCCTCTCCTTCTCTGGTCTCCAGGCCCACACACTCTCCTGGTGCTCCTCTAACTCACCAAATAGTGGACCATTTATTCTCAGTCACATGTGAAATTTCTTCTTTTCTGCCTAGCCCATAACTGACCCTGAAGCATTACACTGGCTCATCTGTTTTTATCCAGCATGCTGTCCTAATGCATATGTAGTCAGTTACCTAGAAGATCTATAGTTCTTCATCTCTATTTTCAGCCCAGACATCCTTCTAGAACCCCATGCTTCTATACCAAAGTGTCTATTCAATATTTTGTTCAACTGTGTTATAGGAAATTCAATGTCAATATATTCAAAACAGAAGTTCCCCTTTTCCCCTTCTGTACTTCCCATCTCATGAATGGCACCACTTTCCACCATCAAATCATTAAATGTAGAAGTACGACAGATTTCAGGCTCTTCTCTTTTCTTTAAATCAAATTCCATTGATTCGACCTTCTTAAATGCTGCTTGTAACTTCTCCATCTCTCTGTTCTCTTCCTGATTATTTCACATGGGCTTGTCTTCAATGGTCTCTTGACCATGTGATCTTAAATGGCCTCCCTGCTCATTTTATCTTCTTCTAAACAAATATTCACTAAAATAATCTTTTAAAACACATATCTGAACATATTATCACCAGCTTAATGCCATTTCGGGGCTCTCTTAGCCCCATCGTTTTCAAACTTTAGCATGCACTGATAACCTATAAGTCATGTTGGAACAGGTTGTTGGGCTCTACCCACAGAATTTCTGAATCAGAAGATTGGGGATAGGCCAGAAAATGGGCATCTCTAACAAGTTTCCAGGTGGTGGTATTGATTATCGACTAAAATCACACTTGGAGAACCACTGTATAACTTATAATATACATCTTACACTTCACTGCATGGTGTACAGGGCTTTGTCAACCCCTCTATAGCCATATCACCTTACCACCATTATATGGATCTGACAGATGAGCTCCAGATGTGTAAAAGTGCCTCACTGCTTCTTGCTTCTTTGTTTTTGCTTAGCTATGCCCTCTTCCTCCTTTCCTTTCCCTCTGCCTGCCTATTTAATATCCACTCGTCTTTCAAGATCCAGCTCAAGTATCATCATCTGAGATCATTCCCAGTCTCCACTCCCCCACTACACACACACACACGGGTAGAACTGACTACTCCCTTCCTTGGATCTCATTTATGAGTTGAACCTCCCCTTGTCACAGAACATGTATCATTTATCGTACTTAACTGCCTGTCTTCCTCTTTAAACTCTAAGCCCTTATAGGCAGAAACTCTCTTAGTAGTATGAATACCTCCAGTACTTTGCAGACCATCTATAATATTGTAGAAATGAAACATTTGATGGGTGAATTAAAACAGATAAATATATAGAAGTTAAACAATTTTATTTTTTTAAGTTTACTTCTTGAGAGAGTGAGCACACAAGTGGGGAATGGGCAGAGAGAGAAGGAGAGAAAGGAATCTCAAACAGGCTCTGCACTGTCATTGTGGAGCACGGCATGGGGCTTGCACTCACAAACCAGTGAGATTGTGACCTGAGCCAAAATTAAGAGTTGTTTGCTCAACGGACTGAGCCACCCAGGCGCCCCAAGTTAAATAATTTTAAAAGCCTATGCACGTTCCCACAAGATTACTCTGCATCTTTGTGTAAGGAAAACTTATGAATTGGGAAAAATATCCAAGGGTAGTTTATATGTTTAGTATAAGACTAATGTGGAGAAGAGAATAGAGCTTCTTTCTTCTAAATTTAATGAATGTAGACACTAAAAATAATTTGGCTAATGGAATATTAGGCCATACAACTGACTACATAGCAATTCCACAAGAATAAAAAGACTCCAGTAATTCGATTGTATCCTTGCCTATACTGAGTAAGGCCAGCATTAATTTACAATGCTTTCAGCATGCTTAAATAAAAGGATCTAGACTCTCTTTATAATGAAGAAAAACAATTCATTTTAAACAGGGCATGGAGTGGGTGGAAGGATTGGTTCAGACTATAAATTACTGAATGGCCAACAAAAAGGAAATCTTTATGTTCCTATCGGGTCATTGGCATAAGTTCCTGCATGTTTTATAACACATTACCCAAATATTTTGAATAGTTCATTTATTTATACATTCATTATTTTTAAAATATAACACAAAATATAATAGTCAATAACTAGAATGTAAAATATTGTGCTAAGTACACTGGAAGATTGAAAGAAAGGTCAAAATCACCCCTACCCTATTTCTTAATGGGGCACGCATGGTATTTTGGACAGGACAATTCTTTAGTGTGGGGGACAGTTCAATGCATTCCAGGATGTTTAGGACTCCTGTTATTCATCTACTAAAATACTGGTATCATCCCCCAGTAATGTAACCAAATGCCCCTACGCATTCCCAAACACTTCCTGGGGGTGGTATCAGCTACAGTTGAGATTTATTAGACTAGAGGTACCTTGACAAGGAGGCCCTTTGTGAAAAGTTGTGACACTCTCACTCTCTGGCTGTCTCACCCCATTTTGAAGGGAATAAGAAGGAAATGATGAATACTTTAAATTTTCTAATTTTTTGTTATGATTAACACTCATTTTACTCCTGTAACTAATAAGCTTAAATGTGAATGCTAATATTAATGTCTAATAATTAGTTACCAAAGGAATAAATATTTCTTGCACTGATGCCAGCTATTATAAATTGGACAATTATCATCTGATCTGGACTCTATTGTTAGACAACTATCACACATCAGGTAAATCATATGTTTTGGGATAAAATACCACAATAAATTTCAAAAGGTAGAAATATTGGATAAAATGTTCTCTGATCAAAATTAAATAAGCAATCAATAAATAGCTGACAAATCAAATATCAAAAAATTAAATAATATACTTATCAATTGTAAAAATTACAGATCAAAGGAGAAATAAAAAGAAAAATTAGAAAATGTTTTGAAATGAATAATGAAAATAAAGATCAAAATTTATGGGATGCAACTAAAGCAGAGGAAAACATATAGCTTTAAATGTCTACATTGAAAACGTAGATTTAAAATCAATGATCTAAGTTTCCATTTTAAGAAGTAATAAAAAATGGGGCAAACTATGAAGAAAAACAATAATAAAAATAAAAGCAGAAATAAATATAAAACAATAGAGAAAATGGACTATAGTAAGAAGAATGTCCCCCCCGCCCCCTGCCGCCAAAGATGTCTATGTCCTAATCCCTGCAATCTGTGAATGGGTTACTTTATGTAGCAAAAGGAATTTTGCAGGTGAGATTAAGATTGTGGACCTGAAAATAGGGAGATGATCCCGGCTTATCCAGGTGGGCCCACCTGTATTTCATGAGCCCTTAAAAGCAGAGAACCTCCTCCCACTACAGTCAGAGAAATGTGACAGTGGGAAAGTCAGAGGTGGAAGCCTGAGAGGAAGCCTGACTCAACATGTCATCGCTGATCTGAAAGAAAGATGAAATAGGCAAGAAAGTCAGGCACGCTTAGGAGCTGAAAGAGGCTCCCAATAACAGTCGGCAAAGAAACAAGAGCACCTCAGCTGTACCAAGGACCTAACTCTGCAAACAACCTGAATGACCTTGGGAGTGGATTCTTCCCCAGGGCCTCCAGAGAGAAGCATGGTCCTCCGACACCTAAATTCTGATCTGGTGACACCAAGCTGAGAAACCAGTTGAGGCATACTGTACACAGAATTCCAATACATGAATACTATGAGAAAATAAATGGGTGTGGCTTAAGCGCCTCTATGATAATTTGTTATGACAGCAGTAGAAAATTCATATAATTAATGAATACAAAAGCTGGTTTTTGAATGATTAATACAATTGACAAATACCTAGGAAGACCAATCATGATAAAAAAGAAAACACGAAGTGTCAATAGGAAAAACCAAAGAAGGGGCATTACTACAAATTATGTAAACATTAAAATGTCAGTAAGGTAATTTTAAATAAATATTATGGCAAAAATTTTAAAACTTACATTTAAAAAAGTGTCTTGAAATGCACAACTTGGGGCTCCTGGGTGGCTCAGTCAGTTAAGCATGTGACTTCGGCTCAGGTCATGATCTCATGGTCCATGAGTTCGAGCCCCGGTCAGGCTCTGGAGCCTGCTTTGGATTCTGTGTCTCCCTCTCTCTGACCCTCCCCCAGTCATGCTTTGTCTCTGTCTCAGAAATAAGTAAACATAAAAAAAAAAAATAGAAATGCACAACTTGACAAAACTGATATGAAATATATATGTGTGGGGATTTTTTAATATTATATATAAAATATTAACATATAATAATGTATATCCCTATATTTAACAAAGAAAGTGAATTTGTAGTTACAATTCTTCCAATAAACAAACTCTAAAACCTGCTAGCTTCACTGGTGCATTGTATTAAACATTTGAGAAACAAATAATAACAACCTTACTTGAACTCTTTCAGAAAATAAAAAAGGATGTAACCTTCTCAGACTCATTTTAGAAGACAAGCATCAGGAGCGCCTGGATGGCTCAGTCAGTTAAGTGTCTGACTTCGGTTCAGGTCATGATCTCACAATCCGTGAGTTCGAGCCCCGCATCGGGCTCTGTGCTGACAGCTCAGAGCCTGGAGCCTGTTTCAGATTCTGTGTCTCCCTCTCTCTCTGCCCCTCCCCTGTTCATGCTCTGTCTCTGTCTCAAAAATAAATAAACGTTAAGAAAAAAAAAAAAAAGAAGACAAGCATCAACCTAAAACCAAAGGCTGACAAAATTAAATATAAGAAAAATTATTTACCTATAATTTTGCACATAGATGAAAGAGTCTTAAGAAAATATTAGCAGAAGAAATCCAGAAATACAGATAAATAATATACATAATAATCAGGTGGGACTTTTCCCAGGAAGACAAGAATCAATAAGTAATTCACCATATTAACAGGGTTTTAAGAAAGGAAAAGCCATATTATCTTTATAGATGCAGGAAAAGCATTTAAGAAAAAAAAAATCTATTCATAGTAAAAATCTAAGCAATTAGAAATAGAAGAGAACTTCTTCAAACTGATAAAAAGCATCCTTAACCTACATATAACATTCATATTTATGTGGTTAATAACAACACTCTCTCCCTAAGATTGGAAACAAGGCAAGGATATCTACTGTCACCACTTCTTTTCAACACTGTACTAACTCTCCAGAAATGACATGACTATGTAAAAAAAAATCTCAATAATCAAAGAAAAAGATAACACTAAGTGAATTTAGTATGGTGGTAGTACAAAAAGGTCAATTTGCAAAAACCAATTATATTTTTACACACTAACTTCACACAGAAATGAAAGTAAGCAAACAGTACCATTTACAACAGCATTCAAAATCAAAATGCTAGCAATAAATTTAACAAGGGACAGGTAAGATCTTCACACCAAGAACTATAAACCATTGCTGAGACAAATTTAAAAATACTTAAATGAATGGAGAGTTCTACTGTGTTCATACCTCAGAGGAATCACTATTAGTAAGAGGTCATTTCTCTCCAAACTGACCTGTAGATGTAATGCAATCCAAACAAAATTCCAGTGAGTTTTTAGCTGAAATCTGTAAATTGACTATATAGAAGTCAAAGAATTTGGAATAGCAAAAACAAAACAAAACAAAACACTGAAAAAAAATGAAGTTGGAGTTTTTTTGGTTTTTGTTTTTTGTGGGTTTTTTTTGTTTTGTTTTGTTTTGCTTTTTTTTTACTATCAGGTCTCAATACTTGCTATAAAACTACTGAAAGACAGTGCAATGTGGTCATAGGAATAGACTAATAGATCAATGACACAGAAAAGAAGCCAGAGATCAACTCATATATACATATTCAATTGATATTCATAAGGATACCAAGGCAATTCAGAGAAGTAAAGGAAGGTTTTGTTGTTGTTTTTCGTTTTGTTTTGTTTTGTTTTGTTTTGTTTTTAACAAATGGTGGTGGTACTACATATATGTATGGGGGAAAATTTCCCCCCAGTGTCATACCATATCCCAAAATGATGTCCAGATGATCACTGGCAGGATGAACAACCCCAAAACCGATAGCATAACGTATGCACTTGTTGAAACTATGTTGTACACCTGAAACTAATGTAATATATGTTAAGTATACTGGAAAACAGAATATTTTAATAATCCTGAAGTAGGTAAAGATTTCTGAGGACCAAAAACACTAAAGCAAAGTGAAAAATATATAATTTGAATTTCATCAAATTAAAAACTGCTTATCAAATGATACTCTTAACAAAGATAAAAATGCACAGAGTAGGAGAAAATATTCTCAACACAGTGTCCAAGTACTTGCATCCAGAATGCAATATAGAACATTTACAATTGAAGAATAAAACACAATTTAAACATGGGTAAAAGACTTGAACAGATACTTCAGAAAAATAAGGTATATAATGTCCAGTAAGCACATGAAAAGATGTTGAACATCTTAAATCATTAGGAAAACAGAAATTAAATTCACAATGATAAACCAGTTTGCACACCATCAACACCAAATATTGGCAAAGATGTGAAGCAAGGGGAACTCTAGTACATTCAAGAGGGAGTGCAACATGATTCAACTGATTTGGAAAACTGTCAGTGTCTTATAATGTTAAACATATACCTAATAACATATAACTCAACAATTCCAAATATTTACACCAAAGGATTTGCAAAAGAATGCTCATGTAGCTTTGTTCATAATAGTAAAAAACAGGAAACAATCCAAAAGACCATCAACAGGAACAGAAGAAACAAATCACGGTATATTTATTCAACAGAATGTTACCCAGTAATAAGAATTAACTAATGATATATGCAAAACACGCTTGAATCTCACTAATAGATAGTATACAAAATAGACAAAAGACTGATTTCAGGTTTCCATTTATACAACATTCAAGAGCAGGGAAAAAAATGCATACCTGTAGAAATTGTATGTGAATGCCTTTGAAAGCAAAGACTAATTACAAGTTGAGGGAAGAGGAGTGCCTGGGTGCCTCAGCTGGTTAAGCATCTAACTCTTGGTTTTGGCTCAGGTCATGACCTCATGGTTTGTGGGTTCAATCCCCACGTCAGGATCAGAGCTACTGACGCAGAGCCTGTTTGGGATATTCTCTCTCTCTCTCTCTCTCTCTCTCTCTCTCTCTCTCCCCCTCTCTCAAAATAAATACATAAACTTAAAAAAAAAAAGTTGGGGGAAGTATTTTCTGGTTGAGATGGTGGTTATGTGGGTATAGACGTTTGTCAAAACTCATTAAATTATGTATGTAAGATCTGTATATTATAAAAAATTTACCTCAATAAAAATATATTCCTTTTGAAAATCCAAAAAGGAGGAAGGAAGAGTAATCCAGTGAAATGTAGTAGAATTGAGAGACAAATGTTTAAAGTCTATTTGAACATAAAGATCATAAACTTTTAGCTATAACCCAAAAGGAATAATGAATCAAAGAATACAGGTATAAGTTTCACTGTGCTTACTTAGCACATTAACATTTCAGCTGATTCTTCAAATAAAATATAGTAACTTGTTACAATGTTTAAATTCTTGTGACTGACATCCCATGATCTATAAATTCATATATAAATCCACAAATAATGTTCCTTGATTTAACTTACTAGTCTGTAAGAGTTTGGAATAAGAGATTAACCCTCGAAACTGGAATGTGAAATTCTATCAATGTTTTATGAATGTTTCTCCTCTAACAAATATATTTCTAAGGTTTAAATCTACTATCGGTATTAGTGTTGGGCATCTATAGAAATCTAGGTGAATGAGAGCACCATGTAGAAATCCATAAAATATAATTTATGTTTTAAGATGATACCATGCGGTCCAGTTTGCAAAGGAGAGGACATTCTGAATCAAGCGTGGGTTGTGAAGAAGGAGCTAAATAGTGTTATTTATTTCAGAGTGGAAGAACTTGAGATTTTCTATTTCCTAATATGGAAAGTTAAAAAAAAAAAACTTGAGGATGTATGAATTAAGACCTGCCTCTTGATCTATAAAAGAAACCTAGGTGTGGATTTCTTTGGCATATATAAAAGAGCAAAAAATAGCTATACCTGAAATATTACTCATGCAAAAAATACTATTGCAATATAAAGAGGGTTAACATCCTGCATTGGGAAGCCAAAAGTCAAGTACTAATGATGAGAACTAAAGCTGAGTGAACTTTCACGATGGATGGGGATAAGCTTGAAGCATCTGAAGTTTCCATGATTCATTGTGATTGAAGTCTTTATTTTTTCCTCTAAAATTTTTTCTCTTAATTTCTTTTCTTTTTAAATTTTTTTTTATGTTTTTATTTTATTTTTGAGAGAGAGAGAGACAGAGAGCGAGCAGGGGAGGTGCAGAGAGAGAGAGGAAGACACAGAATCCGAAGCAGGTTCCAGGCTCCGAGCTGTCAGCACAGAGCCCGACACAGGGCTCGAACTCGTGGATGGTGAGATCATGGCCCAAGCTGAAGTCAGACACTTAACCGACTGAGCCACCCAGGCACCCCTTCTCTTAATTTCTAACTTTTTCTCTTAGTACTAAAGAAACTAACAACTTCTCAATAGATGTATGATGAATGAATACATGAAACAAATGGGAGAATGGATAAGGAAGAGAGAAAGAGGGCTGCCATGGTGTGACTCCGGAAGAATGGCAGTACCTCGGCCACAGATAGAAACCTTGGACTTGAGAATGGTCGACACTGGAGAGGGTCTTCTCACAGAATCAAACAGTAAGTCCTAAAATTGGACACCTAACCCCTGCCCTCAGAGAAAATACTTCAATGGAATGTCCTTTCCCAGTGTTATCAGGCTGAGAATATTTGGGAGAATTTTCACCTGTGTCATCAGATGCTCTAGCATCAGAATCAGAAAATCAGCTTTAGCAGGCTGGCAGATGCCCTTTAGAGTTCAATCTCAACAATGCTACCTATGGAAAAGACACTGATGCTGGGAAAATGAAATGGACATGAATAATCACCTGATAAGGAGAGAGAATAGGCGGTCAGGCTCAAGTTCTAATTTAAAGGTATGTCCTTCAGAAGTCTGTCCAATGTACAATATCATTTTTATTGCATGGGATTACATTGGTAGAACCTTGGGGGAGCTACATAAAAAAAATTCTTCCCATAATCCTCCAGAGATAAGGCTTTTCTTTTTCAGCTCAGAAATTCATATTCCGGTAAATTTCAGTTTGGTTATTTGCAGCCTATCAAAGATAATGATTTCATCCTTTGAGTTCTAGGCTCACTTTCTTCTATAAGTCATGAGGATATTAATTTTCTTTTGGACAGAGCAAGGAAATTGAGGTGATCTTATGGTCCCTCAAAAGTAATAACTACTCTCCAGCAGAGACGCTGGCTTCTGTCTTGTTTGAGCAAATAAGTCGCATAGTCTGGGTTTGATTTTTCTCCTTTGAAAACTAATATCATTAGAATCAAATGGCAGTTTTCAGGGTAGGTGTGTAGAGGCTAGCCCTCAGTAGTGCTGAATAACCAGCTGCACTGTCAGAATTTTTTTTAAGATATTGCTATTTATAAGACCTGTATTATAGAGGATAAAGGGGGAGCATTTTTCATCAAAAGCTGGAAAGTCCACACTCTATTTCCTAAACCACCAGAACTAGAATCTCTTGTGTATATGAGAACATACAACCTCAAACCTCCACCCACGGCCAGCAGTGAGCAGGGTACTCTTCTCTCAGCAGCAGAGGGGAAGGTTGACCTCGTAATCATAAGTCAGCAACTTAGAAAAGGCTATTTAAAAAGGGTCTGCTAAGATACACATGGAAAGACGCCACACCATCTATATAGTAAAATATTAAAAAGTAAATTGTTATCAGTAAAGGGGTCACAGTGTGTTTTTAGGGGATAATAATCTTTTTGTTAGTTGAGATTTTCATGTTTTGAATATGTGACATAAAGTTCTTCTTTGGAAACCATTCATCACTTTAGTGATTCTTTAAGCGTAAAGGGTCAGGTTCAAAGAATTCTGGTAAACAGTGCTTCCTACCTTGAAAAGTGTACGTTAGCAAGCTAAAGGTTCTCTGTAAACTGTGTTGAACTCTGTACTTCCCAAACATGTTTAACCACGCAACCCATAACATGTACTTGCCTAACACGGAAATAGCCTCCTTAGAACCTTCTTTGGAAAATATTTACCTCAAATGATTTCTAAGATCAGATATATATTCTGAAAAGAGGCTAAACCTGAGTAGCCTTTGTTGTGCAGACTTCTAAACCAGTGCAAAAATAACTCAATAGTATTTCAATGGTTCCTTATATTCTTAATATTTCCTCTCTCAAATACGTTTTCATTGATCTCCACAGCTCCACAAAACAAGTTTTATCTTAAAATTGAGTATTACCATTCCAACTTGACCCCAGGAAACCACAACACTCCAAAGACTTCTGCAAATGATTTCGGTGGGAAATCATCTGACATCAGAACAATAGTGACAATGGCTCAGTCTGCAAGACCTTCTCTGGCTAGAGCCACACCACCCTTCCATGTCCCCAAGATGCTAACTCCTTGAAAACTGCCACCCAAAATCTCCCTCTGCTTCCCACATAGGTGTGTGCAGTTACTGCCCTTGTGCTCCAAATGACTACTGCTTCCCTCACTCCCTCAATATTTGAAGAACTGCTATACTATGAGAAGAGCACTAGTTAGAATTAGGAACTCCTGAGAGCCAACCCTTACTCTGTAAATCATCAACCTGAGGACCTTCTTAGTTTCTTTTTGTAACTTCATGTACTCTTCTGGAAAAGAGAAATAGGACATTTATGCCTCCTAGGGACAATAGTGTCTTGATAAGGAAGAGAGACATTCAGTAGTCTGATTTTCCCTTCACCACCACCCCCGTCATTTTCTTACACCATAATCTGAATTGCAAACAACTGAAAATAAAGATGACCCTGATATTTATGGTAATGAAATCTTACCTTGGAAAATAAGGGCAACTAGCTTAAGAAGAAGAGCCAACATCTCCGAACCACCATTACCCAGAGCACTTTCTGCAAAATGTAATCTTCACTACAAGGCAAAAGCAGTATTTTCCAAGACTCTGTAGGGCTTTTGTCACTATAATGGTATAGAGGGCTTTGCAATGGACTCCCATCACTCAGGTAGAGAGGCCTGTGGACTGTACACAGAAAGGAGTCGGTAAGTGAAAAAAGGCCAAAAACCACACCACTTCAGTGAAACCCAGTAGCACTGTGTAGTGCTACGTTGAAAAACAAAGGGTATTCATTCGTTCGTTCGTTCATTCATTCATTCATTCATTCATTCATAAAATATATACTGACCACTTACCAGGAGCCAAAGGAGTAAAGGAAATTGTGGTTTGTCCATCTATATCCTCAATTGCTGTCAGTTCAGGAGGCTGTCTTCCTATGTCCCAGAGGGCAGTGGGGTGGCCAACACCAAAGCGAACAGTGGCTCATGGTGGCACTGGAACAGTAGAGGGGCATGTGGACTGGCATGAATGTGAGACCATCTCCCTTCTTACTGGATAAGCCAAGAGGTTAATTATTCTCCCTCAAAGAGGGGCATACAAATTCAAAAGGATTCTTAAAGAATGAGTCCGGGTGATTGATGATTTTTTTTTTTTTTTTTTTTTTTTTTTGAAGAAACTCCAGAAAGTTAAGGCTCACGTACTGTGTATTGTTTAGCAAAACATGGCCACTTTATTATCATTCTTACTGGATGTATACTACACTTAAAATTAACTATTTCCTAGGAAAATTATGTGGCATAGCACTGAATGCTAGGTGTCAGAGAAGTGGAACTATCTGTTTTATTTATGTCAAACTTATTTGTCACAAAAGCCAAATCTGAAATAAAAGATTTTCAGTTCTTTCTTTTGATGTTGGATTGAAAGAAACTTCCCCCAAATTACTGGTGGCTTAGTGTGTAGGCAGTGCAGTCATGAGTGTTTTAGTTAATGTACGGTTTGTTTTGCAAAGACTTTTGAGCATTTAAAAGGAATGTTCATGAATTTCCAAATGCTATGTTTGCTGTAGCAAGAGACTCAGAGTAATCATTACCTCCAGCTGTGATTTCCATCTTCCCCACCGCTGCACCCCTGTGTACTTCTTTTCTATTTGACAGACATTCTGCATTTTTAGCCTCCCTGACGATAATTATGTAGTTGGTGAGCAGCAACCATTAAGCTTAGGTGCATTTAGTTCCTACTTAGCCCCAATTATATGATCATGAAGCACTTCATGAGGTAACACAAAGTCAAGCATTATGACAATGTAAAACTAGGAATTTAAATGAAAATGGAGGGGGAAAAAGTTATTTTGAATGGGGTAGAAGACAAAACGCATCTTTTTATAGAGGTCCTTTTTTGATAGATGTTACCTTACAACAAATTATTTGAACATAATTTATGAAATTACCGTTCAACCACATATGTAAGCTATAGCAAAATGTGTATGAGATTTTTGCCTTTGGAATCTTTTTCTTTCTTAAATATTATAATATTTTAACAATATTGTCCCCCAAAAGTTACTACCTAGTAACTGCAGAATTTATTTTGTTTTTTGGTTTTTGGGGGAAGGCTCTCACAGTGCTTATTATCCCATTTTAAGATCTATGCAACACCTCCTTCATAGAAGTTTAGGAATAAAACATAGTATCATTTATATGTAATTCTATATTAATTTCCTTTTAATATGCAAATAAAGCCAGAAGCTCATATACTAAAACTGTATAGCAATGTCTTCAGCAGGCATATTAGGTGTAACTATGTGTGTGTGTGTGTGTGTGTGTGTGTGTGTGTGCGCGCGCGTGTGTGTGTGTGTGTATTTTAGCTTACGTTCTCGGGAGCCAGACATAGCTAATCCTAGTAATGATTATTTCCTTACTTTTCCCTGTTTTTTTTTTAATAGAAATATTGTTAAGGAAACTCTTAATAAGAAAAACAACAGGTAGTATTTTTTTTCATCCAGCGAATTCCAAATTAACTTAGGGAGTTGTAAGAATGCATATAATATACACAAAGACTCTTCCTCAAAAAAATATTAGACCTAACATTCAAATGTCAAATGATACAGCGGACCTAAATGTATTTCTCATTAGTCCCTAAGTTAAACAATTTGGAATTTGATGGATAAAAAAAATACTACCTCTTGTTTTTCTTTTTTTTTTTCTTAGTTTATTTATTTGAGAAAGAGAGAGCAAGCAGGGAAGGGGCAGAGAAAGGGAGAGACAAAATACCAAGCAGGCTCTGCACTGACAGTGCAGACAGCACAGGGCTCAAACTCACAAACCATGAGGTCATGACCTAAGCTGAGATCAACAGTTGGATGCTTCACCAACTGAGCCACCCAGGTGCCCTGATACCTGTTGTTTTTCTTATTAAGAATTTTCACTGTGGGGTGCCTGAGTGGCTCAGTCAGGTAAGCATCTGACGTTGGCTCAGGTTATGATCTCCCAGTTTGTGAGTTCCAGCTCCGCACTGGGATCTCTGCTGACAGCTCAGAGACTGAAGCTGCTTGGGATTCTGTGTCTCCCTATCTCTGCCCATCCCCACCCCACCCCCCCTCATGTGTGCTTTCTCTCTGTCTGTCTCTCTCAATGATAAACATTAAAAAAAATTTTTTAAAAGAGTTTTCACTGAAATAGTTCAACCAAAAAAAATGCAGTAACAAGCAAGGATATAATCATTACCACTAACAGCTATGTCTAGCTCAGAAGAAGTCTGATTCTATTATGTAGCTCTTTGTTACATAGAATTCAGATGTTAATCAGAGATAACCAAAAAAACCTGTATACATATCTTATTCTCTAGATATTAGGGTTACAAAGACACAGCTTTGGAAAGAAAAGGATGGAAAATAAAAAAATAATATCTTGGTATCTTGCAGTTCAAAATTGTAAAGAAATTTCATGGGAACAAATGTGCTCTTGAATTGTATATTTCTATTAATTGTATATTTCTATTAAAATATATATTAAGAATATATTTTTTTTTGGAGTTTGGGATTAGAAGACAGGTCAGAGCACAAAATGGAGAGAGGCCTTTTGCCTCTCCTGTGCCGCATACATATTTTATATAGGAAGCACATGAACTTGGCAACCACCATCTTTGCAGATGAATAAAATAAAAAAATATATTATTGAGTCAAGATACTGTAATTTATAAGAAATCTGGGGCTTCTGTACCAAAATTCTTATTATTTACCGGGCATCTTTCTGTCCACAACACAGTAAAATTTTCTTCTTTTGGGTCCCTTCCCAATGGCTGTAAGAAATTGACCGAATAGAAAATAGTGGGAGAAGCCAAAGTGAGATGAGATCCAAGCAATCATTACTGAACCATTTTCTAATGGGAGCTAACATGTTATCCCTAATAACTTTATCCTTAATTTACATTCATGATCTCTTTATGTCAACCATCTCTACCATCCCTAATTATATTTATATGTATTTACAACTTTTCTAGAACTTAATTATTGTTGACCTGTGCTGCCTTTTAGATATGATGAATTCTAATTTCTTACCAGTCCCATGGTCCTTCTGTTGTAATCTCAAATGTAGGAGTAATTCCTTCATGAGCAATAATAGTCACAATTCAAAGCACTTAAGTTAATCTCGTATCTCCTATAGTTATAATGCTTTTTGGGGGATTCACTCTTGGAAACTTAATTGACACCAAAAATTACCAAAACTGATTATCAATATGAATAGAGAGAAAATAGGTTAGAATTTAGAAGTCAAAAACTTTTTTAAGTATATAAAATTGACCATAGAACCAATGAAATCCAGTTCAGGGTGCTTCCCCTTTAAATCTCCCATAGTAAATATCACAATTTTTTCTTACTCCAACATACATTCAAATTTAGAGCCATCCATCTTAAAACTTCTATTGCTGACATACATAAGAAAACAGAAAATCTCTGAATGTCAAACTGCAGAATTAGTTTATCTAATGTCCTTCGTATTGCCAAGTGTGAATGTATCACTGAGAGCTTGGTGGTGGACATTACTGGGGAGAGGAAGACCATTACACTGAATAGCCCTCGAAATTGATATCCACAAGTCAAATTGCCTCAAGTCTGTAGATGTGGTTTTATTTATTTATTTGTTTTTAAATTTTTATTTTTTTAGATGTGGTTTTATTCAACGTTTATTTATTTTTGGGACAGAGAGAGACAGAGCATGAACGGGGGAGGGGCAGAGAGAGAGGGAGACACAGAATCGGAAACAGGCTCCAGGCTCTGAGCCATCAGCCCAGAGCCCGACGCGGGGCTCGAACTCACAGACTGCGAGATCGTGACCTGGCTGAAGTCGGACGCTTAACCGACTGCGCCACCCAGGCGCCCCTAGATGTGGTTTTAAAGTATACTTCACGGTCCACTATATGGTCCAAATATATTTCACAACTCCTCAGAAAAACGGTCAGGACTTCAAAACTGGCTGAAATGCTAATTTTCTCTAAAATATATGTATGAAGTCCAAGGAGAGCTCCACTCAATAGGTGTGAGTCAGAAGTCTACGTTTCTCACTGTGGTCGCTAGGATTGCCTCACCGAGCCATTCCAAGGGAATGTCACTGAAGAGAAACCATCACCAATGGACTAAAGGACAACCTGATCTCTTCAGGCACACTAGCAGGCAGGAAAAAGGAAGCAAGGGGCAAAATCAGGGCCACATACCTCACTCTAGCCTGTCAGTGTTCTCCTCGGGCTTTGATGTCCACATTAAAGCCATATCCTTCATCCTCATTTTACAGATGGGCACATTCAGTTTCACTGTGGGGAAGAGAATCCACCTGAGATCAAGCCTTTAATCCTGGGCTAGTATTAAAACCACACCCGACCCCTCCTTGGAAAACATGCATTAGAATCAGGGAGAGACCTGTATTCAGTAACAGACTCAGTTCCACTCAAAGTTCTCTCTAGACTGGCAGAAAAGTAAAAAAGTGCCATTTTTTGAGGGTTGCCATGATTTTGTCACTCATGAATTTTAATTTTTCTACAACATTTTATTAGAAAAGTTTTAAATTCACCCTGTTTCTGACAGAAAACAAGCAGCTATGTTGTTTAAATACAAACTTACATAAGGTGTCTTTAGTTAAAGCTCAATATTTAGTAATAAAAATAAAGGGAAGTCCCCTAAAACCATTTACCAGTGGGATATAGATTTTGTTTCCTTCAATTTAAGAATGAAGTTCTTACTTTCAATGAAGTACCACAGACCATGTAGCAATATCTTGTACTTTAAATCTCTTAACCAGGCTTCTAGAGAAATAATGGATCTGAATGCTGTGTCTTATCAGTGAAATACATTTCATGGTAAATTCAGAAAGCAAGCATTGAGCGGAACAGATGTATGGTCTTTAAGGGCCATTTATCATACCAATCCTATTAGAAATAATAATAATGCAGCTTCTCTCTCTTAATAATATTTTGATCCTTGTCCTTTTGCTACACATAATACCATAAGTTAATACTTTACATGAAAATCCATTTCCAGAACAATCCTATTGGGCTGCTGTACCGTAGTAAACTCTAATCTCTGGAAGAGAGGGAAACTGCCAGAAGGGATAACAAGGTCTACCCTTTAAATATAGGCTGCTATTTTCTTTTGCAGTTAGTAGAGGAAAAGAAGGAATCAAGGGGACACCTTTCAAAATATTTATTAGAGTACCAAATAAAAAACTAAAAATAAGGATAATCCCCCCAAATAGAAGACCAAACCACCCAAGCCAGGGATAGTGACAATAGATGGCATTTTATTCAAATGAATAAATGAATTCTAAACAGGAATACAGCACATAATGAAAGATGACATTACAGCCTTAAAGAACCTTTCAATACAAGGCAATTTATAAAAATATGGGTATATATATTCATGTGGTGCAGTATTTTTCAATTATTTTTTACAAATAGTTGTATAGCTTCCTCCTACACGAACATTCATAGGGCACAGGTGAATCACGTTAACAGAGGAAAGGCTATTACAAACAATGGTGAGAGCAGTTTGCTATTTCCCCGCCATCTCCCTCACTCCAACTCTTCTACAAAAGGGAAAAGCAGAGACAAAAACATTTCTAGAAAACAGAGCCCAGGGGGGATATCTCATCCTACAGGCATCCATCCCTCTCAATCATTCATTCCGTAAATACTTACTGAGTATACACTATGCAGACAAGCAGCTAGGGCTGGGGATACAAGGTGAATACAGTTCCTGCCTTCAAGGAAATTATTGTCTAGGGGGAAGAGAAATCTACAGACCATTACAATACAGCACACTAAACTCTCCCCTTTGTCAAAAAGCTGAGAGCACTTGGAATTAGAAAAGGGTCTGCATGCAGGGGGAGCAAGGGGGCTGGTGTAAATGCTCTAATTCCATGTATCATTTTAGATCAGGGAATGCAGTAAAATATTCCACAATCACCTGGCTCTCCAGACCCTCTCCCCACTCCTGCATTCTCCCCATCCACACCCGCCCATATACTCCTAACATAGGCCCCAAGACAGCTGCCCCAATTTGTTGTGTCCTACAGATAGTTCTCCAAAAATAAGCAGATAAAATCATTCTGGGAAAAATTGAGTACAACTCCTAGCCTCCCAAACCAGTAACAGAAACTAGTAAAGCAGAAGTAAACTAGTAAAGCAAACTAGTAAAGCAGAAGTTTCATCGGAGACATTAGATTAAATAGACATGAGACACCAAAAGATACAAGACCAACAAATAAATTTTCCAAGGAAACTGGCAAGTATAATATAAATTTAAAATGGTTTTGTACTTAAATCCAAATTAAGAATATGAATGAGCCAAATGAGAATTTGGGAGGAGGATTTACAGGAAAGATTTGTACCGCAAGAGGGATCCTATAGAAACCATGTACCCCAGAGGGAGAGAGGGAAGACATTCCTCTTCAACTCAAGTCAAAAGGGAGGAGGTTCAAAAGGGCCTCTCTTCACACTGAAGATGACCCAGTAAACAAGTATCTGCCTTCCACCTAAGAGGTTTAGTAAACAAAGAGATGGGCCAGGGAGTTACTTTGATGGTGCAGAATGAGAGTTGCTTCTGTATTGGGATGGGTCTGCCCTCCCAGAATTTATATGGGCAAAAAGTACACAAGTGTTTTCTTTGACCAGGAGTGGTCCTTAACAAAAGAGAGCACAAACCATTAGAACGAGGGGGATAATGGAAAACAAGAGGAAAAAGCAGCACTCACAGCAGGGGAAGTACCATCCTTTGTGCCTGGCAAGGGCGGTGTTGTGGGGGGCATGCTCTGGGAACCAAGAATAGCACCATTCCGGGTCAACTCTAGACAGCCACCAGGCTACCAGGGTGAAATGCCAGTGTGACATGACACTACGAATCAAGAAAACCTTTCTTACACAATGTTTTCCTCTTTCCTGAGCATTCAGGGAGAGAAAGAAAATAGAGCAAAAGAGGAAAAGGAGGAATCAATAAAAACTCTGAAATAAGGATGCCAGGGGGAAATGTTCACAAGCTGGGGAAAAGGGCTAAAGAAAGACTGCTTCTCCTTTCAGTATCACACTGGAGCAGTGGTTAACACGCTTCCCCAAGAGGAATCATTATGTCACTTACTATCTCTATTGTTTAGGGCCCAGACTCTAGAAGTGAACATTAACTTAACAGATTGCTTTCCACGAGAAAATATAACCCAAAAGGTACAGTTCTAGGACAACCTGTTATGAATTTAGGAAACTTAGTTCAGTTTTCTTGACCTTAGTGACTATATGTGTTCCAGAAACGCTCTTAAACCATTTCTATCATGCTGCTCATTTCCTCATTAATGAGTTACATAACTGTTTGTCATGTGCTCACTTCACAATTGCATGAGAGCCATGTTTTAAACTCTTAAAAAATATTTTGCTGGAGAGGGGTGTCTGGGTGGCTCCATTGTTTGTTTGGGCATCTGACTCTTGGTTTTGGCTCAGGTCATGATCTCACAGTTTGTGAGTTTGAGCCCTGTTTCAGGCTCTAAGCTGACAGTGCGGAGCCTGCTTGGGATTCTCTGTCTGCTTGTCTGTCTCTCTCTCTCAAAATAAGTAATAAATAAACAAAAAAAAATACTTTGCTAGAGACACAACCTTTCTCTGTTTCTCATTGCCAACCACAGCCTGCTGCAGAACTCCAGCCAACAAAAGAGAGAAAATTTAACTAGAATTCAGCTCCAAAGTTTTCATTGGTACATATGGCTGGTCCTTCTAATTTCTGAGCTGAAGCCATATTAACAATGCAAAGTGACTTTAAGAGTTTCAGTAACCTGAGAATGACCATAAATGTCACGTACCTGTCAAAATGTCCTTTCCAATGATAGGAATGCTGCCTTCAATATATTTTAAAGTAAAGCAGTAACAGAAAATAAAAATGTCTTTGATAAAAATCCCAGGGGTTCTGTTTGTTCTGCTTACCTTAAGCTACACTACATTGTAGTGTTCTAAAACTACAGGATGATAGAGAGGTTCACATGGCCCACTAGGAGGAAATCAGAATATATATTTCTTCATTCTTCATTCTTTTCTCTAACCATGATGTCTCGTTTTTGGTTAAAAAACAGTTTTATATAGAATTTATATATATTTCTTTTAAATACACATGGCATGTTTATTTTTTATCTTTTTTTAAGGTTTATTTATTTTTATTTTGAGAGAGCAAGTGAGCACTAGCAGGGGAGGGGCAGAGAGGAGAGACAGAATCCCAAGCTCCTGGTGTGGAGCTTGAACTCACAAACCGTGAGATCAAGAGTCAGAGGCTTGAAGACTGAGCCACCCAGGCACCCCTTTTTTAATCTTTTTTAATGCTTATTTATTTTTGAGAGAGAGAGAGATAAAGCACATGCGAGCAAGTGGGGAGGGAGAGGCAGAGAGAGAGACAGAGGATCTGAAGGAGGGTCTGCGCTGACAGCAGAGAGCCCTGCACGGGGCTTGAACTCAACAAACCGTGAGATCATCACCCCAGCTGAAGTCAGGTCACTTCACCGACTGAGCTTACCCAGGTGCCCCTGCAGAGAGTATATTTAAATTCAAAAGCACTATAGGTGCTAGAAAATATATTGTACTGAATCAGGTATTCATAAGAATATAAAAAGCAAGCTCCAAAAGTAATAATTTTCATCAGGACGATTTCATTTGAATTCTACTTCATCCAAATGATACCAATAATGTATTTTTCTTAGGCAATTATAAAAGCAGATGGAATCTTATTATAGATTTTTGCATAGCAACAGCAAGATTTACTACAACCAAAGTTGAGATGACCTACAAAACCCGGCACAGCCTGTGGTATACAAGATTTTAACATTGTAATGCCCCAAACACAGACATTTGCATGAAATAAAATTCAGAACTATGAATAAATGAAATTGGTTAAAACACACTTTCATTAAATATAACATGTGATCATACAAAAGCATTAATATACCTAATTCAATAAGAGTGGCAATGCATTGGGGCGCCTGGGTGGCTCAGTCGGTTAATCTACGGCCTTCAGCTCAGGTCATGATCTCTCAGTTCGTGAGTTTGAGCCCCACGTCCAGCTCTGTAGCTGACAGCTCAGAGCCTGGAGCTTGCTTCAGATTGTGTCTCCCCCTCTCTTGGCCCCTGCCATGCTCATGCTCTGTCTCTCAATAATAAACAAACATTTTAAAAAATAAAGAAAAAAGAGTGGCAATGCATAATAACTTCATGTTATACATGGTTTACAGCTCACATAGAGTATGATCCCTGGAATCAAGTGTGAAAGTTGGGGTCTACACAGATTCAAGATTAACACAGAGTCAAGGTCTAAAACCACTTCTTACTGGCTGTAGAATTTGGGGAGAAAAGTCACTTACGCTATTTTAGCCCCCATTTCATCATGATGCCTACTGCAAAGTGTTTTGAGCACTAAATATAACAAAAACAATCTATGTGAATTACTCTATATACTTTTAAATCCTGTGTTCATGTTCATTATTAGAGTTTCCATTTAGTGCATATTTTCTCTTCTTGGGGAAGGAGTGCCATTATAATGAAAGGTTCTTCCTGAACCCTAATAGATTATAGGGGAAGACATAATCTGCCATCGCTGGAAGCTCCAATACAATTAAGTGAGGCTCTGAACTTGAGAAATGAAGAAGGAAATGGAGAACCATAAATGGAGGCCCCTCTGCTGCTGTTGCTTCTGAACAGCTTCTGCTCATTTCTGCCAGCAGAGTGAGAAAGCAAAGAATACATTACTCTCAGTGCATGCAAGAGAGAGCCAAGTGCAGCAGCTTTTACCCATGACGGGCAATGGTTCTCAGAAAGCAGAGCTCCCAGCAAGACTCTTGGGTCTGAAGCCAGGCAGGCACCTCAGAGTTGTGGGCTGCAAAGAAAGCCCTTCTCCCCTCCTTTTTTTTTTTTTACAGCCCTGAGTCCACTATGGACCAGCACCAGAGCAGCAGAAATTTAGGAGTTGAAGACCCATCATGCCGTGACACTGATATGCTGAGGGTGACAGAGTAGCCTCCGTCATATTTAGCTCTCAGTAACTGATAGAGAACAGCTGGATAACATCTTACTTTTCCAAACCACAGCACAGCATGGACAATAAATAGAGGAAGACATTAAAACTCAGGAAAAGACATTCTGATGAATACAAGTTTCCTCATATTTTAAGAAAATATCTTATTCTAGGGTGCCTGGGCAGCTTAGTTGGTTAAGTGTCCGACTTTGGCTCAGGCCATGATCTTGCCATTCCTGAGTTCCAGCCCTGTGTCAGGCTCTGTGCTAACAGCTCAGAGCCTGGAGCCTGCTTTGGATTCTCTCTCTCTCTCTCTCTCTCTCTCTCTCTCTCTCTCTTTCTCTCTCTCTCTCTCTTTCTGCCCCTCCCCCACTCATGCTGGCTCGCTCTCTCTCAAAAATAAACTCTAATTTTTTTTTTTTTAATAAAAGAAAACATCTTGTTCTTTGGGGCTACAAAGAAAATAAATGGGAAAAAATTTAAGTGATTTTGAGTCAAATTATTCTCTGGAGTAATAACTGATAAAACAACAAAAGCAAACAGACATTTAGAGTATTTATAAGCAGCAAATGGTAACTTTGGACTATTAAATAAGGTATCATGTTAAACTAGTTTCTCCTGCAGTTTAGAGAAACAGAATACCCTGAAAGGTAAACACTAAGTAATATAGCAGATGATATGCACATTGCAGATTCATAACTATTGTTTGAAACCATTCATAAATTTGCAAAACGGTAGATGTTGCCACTTTCTCAACGTGTTATGTTGTCCAAGAAGCCACCTCCATATACAACTAGCTTTTCAGCTTTGGAGAACAGCTACTCCTTATATGATTTGTGTAGTCACTCAACAATTTAAGAAAAAGTGTACACATCGTATCTAGCAGTCTCTATGTTTTGGGTATTAAACAAGGTCATATGAAAGTGATAAATTCCAGCCTGCAGCTGCTGGGCTAATAAAGTTGCCCGTGAGTCAAGTTCCATCTAAATATATGCACATGTATTTCTATTACAATTACATTTGCCCATACGACATCAATTATCTCAAGAGTTAAAGGGTATTTCTTCACACCCCTATAAAAAAAATTACTCAGAGTAAATTATGCTTTCGCCAAATCCCCAAATGTATTCAATATGCTCCAGGATAACATTCAGATTTCATTTAAAAGGACAGCTTCTAGACCCTGCCTTGAATGTTCCCTGCCATCATAACTGAGAAAATAATGGTTTTTACTGTCCAATACTATTCATGAGTGTGGGCTTTTTATCCCTTGTGATTTTGGTGATCAATATTGAAAGGAAATGACATTTTTGACCCAACATTTGTTCACAACTGTATCCACAGACCTAAGGAAAATACAATCATTTTTTCTTAATATTTTTTAAAAATAAGGATACTACCTAGTCATGATGTCTTCTTTCTGTGTGGGTGGATATCATAATTCCAGATTAAAAATAGAGATTCCAACAAACTATTATTTTCGTTGACCCCAGGAGAGTCCTGAAGGAAGACAACCATAATAAAAACGGCCATGGCGGGGCGCCTGGGTGGCTCAGTAGGTTGAACATCCAACTTCAGCTCAGGTCATGATCTCACAGCTCGTGAGTTCGAGCCCCGCATCGGGCTCTGTGCTGACAGCTCAGAGCCTGGAGCCTGCTTCAGATTCTATGTCTCCCTCTCTCTCTCTGCCCCACCCACTCGCATTCTGTCTCCATCTCTCTGAAAAGTAAATAAACAATAATTTTTTTTTAAATAGCCATGGAATGCAGGAATTGTGATGTCACCTTGCAGTCATCTGTCATTAAAGCAACTACAAAATGTAAAGTAGGAAGAGCAATAAGCTGGATCAGAGCACAGCTCTGCCCATAAGGAACGGCCTGACCCACTCCACTAATGGACCTCGAATCTGAAAAGGTGAAGGAAGGTCATTTCAAAAGTCCTCTTAGTTTGAAAACCTTAATTTGGGTAAAGACAATGTTGACTTACACTACGACTTGCAAAAGTAGCAACAGCCACCCCCTCCAAAAATAACAACTTTTATGATTACTTTGCCTTCTTCCAGTAACTCACCTTCAAACATAGAAAGGCCACACTTACCTCTGAAAAAAATGAAAACTGTCCTTGTACAATGAACTTCTAGCATATGCATAAGCACAATTTTAAAATTATGTCAATCCTATAATTTCACATGTGTATATAATTTATTATTTATGCGTATACACACTACATATAACTTTCCCATTCTATTGCCTGTATTCATTTCTCCTAGGTACAAGCCAAGAGTCAGATGTTGAATTGAATACATGTTGATATAGTAAATAATAGATGGCTGCCAGCCGTATGTTTCATGTTACAGAATATAGTATCCCGCATGGTGATCCACTACTATTTCAAAAACATTTTCTGTTCAGACATGATACAAACACCTCCTCTTGTTTACAGGACCTACAATCTGATTATGAGTTATAAACTTGGAACATTTAATGTTTAAGCTGCCTGCATTTAAATGTATAGCACAATCTGAATAACTAAGTGCATCAACCATATTAATTTGCAGTCCTGGTAGGAACTATAAATTCAGAGGAAAGTAATCAATTCACCAAGAAAATAATGTTGATCTCTTAGCCTTATATCATATTCATCCTGGGATTATTCCACTGCCATTCATCAGAAAGAGATACATAGCAGATGAAGCAGCAGAAACCATCAACCATTCTTAAATAGAAGCAATCTTCACACATGGTTTTCTAGAAAAAAATGTACTGAACAGGTTGTAAACAGCAAGAAAACACTGAGTCACTATACTTCTCAGTTCAGGGAATGAAACAAAAGCTTTTTCTTGGTATTCACTCCCCTCCCAGTTTGTGACAAGAAAAAGGAAAGGTGGAGCAGCTGGGTGGCTCAGTCCGTGAAAGGTCCGACTCAGTGTCAGCTCAGGTCATGATCTCACAGTTAGTGAGTTCAAGTCCCGCATTGGGCTCTGTGCTGACAACATGGAGCCTGCTTGGGATTCTCTTTCTCTCTTTCTCTCTTTCCCTCAGCCCCTCACCTGCGCTCTCTCTCTCTCTCTCTCTCTCTCTCTCTCTGCTCTTCCCCTGCATGCTCTCTCTCTCAAAAATAAATAAACATTAAAGGAAAAGAAAAAAAAGGTTAGTGGGATACCCTGTAAGCTACTAAAAGAGATCATTTCCTTTGCTCATGAAATGGTATTAGCGACTTATCTGGTGGCCACATGACCCTCTCCTCTATTACTAAGACCATCAATGGCATGTGGTTTTAGTTTTATCATTTTCTAACTTAGATACTGTGCTTAGTACATGTGGAGTAGGTGTGTTGACAGGAGAAAGTCACGAGCATTGAGATATGACAGAATCCAGTGTAATAATGTACCAGGAAGTTTTCCACAGCCTTGCCATGAGCAGTAGAAGAGGAATCAGCCTTATCCAACCCCACTTTAGGAACGTGCCTGTGAGGACTTCTCCGAATGACAGCTTTCAAGGTGCCCTTCTACATAGCTTTTAATCTGCATCACCTTTGTCAGAAATCTGGAAATGTCATTCCTCAAAAGTACTTAAAAACTTTGAAGGAGCTGGGTTGCTCTTCTGGAAAACCAAGACAATATTCAAAAACAAATTTAATCGTCAGTAAATAGGCCTTGCAGGAAAGTCTAAGGTACAGACTATTGATTGAAAGGGAACAAAGACTCAGAAGTTATGAAGGCCCATTTCTGAATGCTTGACTTGTTTTAAGAAGATGAAGGTGGAAATCAGGTAACTTGATATTTATACTTAGCTTTGTTATTAAGAAGGCATCAAAGCTGTTGGATACTTCTGTAGCTGGTGCAAAATTATAGTTGCTTTACCTTGAATTTATCAGGCAAAGGCCAAATAACCTTACATAATGAAGACTTAGAATAGGATAAAAATGCATTTGATTGCATTTTTATTAACTCAACTACCCACCTGTTTTCAGTTTTCCTAATTCAGTTAATTTGTGAGGAGAGAGAGAATCTTGACATAGCATGGGTTTTGGTTTTTATCGTTGTTATTGTTGCTTTGTTTTTTGGTGTTTTTGCTTGTTTGTTTGTTTTGCCATTCAGTGCTCAGTGAACTAGAAACTGGAAAGATGTGCTCATTTTTAACTTAAGGTTTATGAAAGATAGGGGAAGGCTAGACCCTACAAAACTCATGGCTACCTGAAGAAATGTCATTCCTCAGCACATATCTGAGAGGAAGACCCCTAAGAGACGTTTCCTCCAGCATAACTATCAGTAATTATCAATCCATTAATGAAAGGGCTGCCCAGAAGCAAGGAGGGAATGAAACCAATCTCCTTCAGCTTAAAATTCAGGCGCTCTCTTTTTTCTCTTTTCATTGTGCCAGTTGCTTCCTGTCACCATTTACGCATAAAACTGGTATAAGGAGGGGCGCCTGGGTGGTTCAGTTGGTTGAGTGTCTGACTTCGGCTCAGGTTGTGATCTCAGGATTCATGAGTTCGAGCCCCACATAAGGTTCTGTGCTGACAGCTCAGAGCCTGGAGCCTGCTTTGGATTCTGTGACTCCCTCTCTCTCTGCTCCTCCCCCACTCACACTCTGTCTCTCAAAGATGAATAAACGTTAAAAAATTTTTTTAATTTAAAAAAAACTGGTACAAGGATTAGACTAGAGGTTAGAAGTTAGTGTTTCAGTCCAGGTTCAGGATAGCATTCAGGAACTTGCTTTAGACCATGTTGATTCCAGTACCTACAAGAGTAGGTTCCTAGAGGACATTAGTCCAGCATTCTCAAATTTTAATTCATGATCTACGCAAAACACAGATCTTCTTCCCAACTTTTCATGAGAGTTTCACCATTACGTTGTCTTCCAACACAGAAACACTGGAATTTTCCTGTCTCCCTATAGAACTTATGTATCCTTAAGTCCTGTCGGTAATTTGCCTAAATGCCTCTTAGTCACTTTTCCACCACTAGCCTTCCTGACCTCATTCCCAGGGCAACCAACTATAGACTCTCACTATCACATCTTGCAGGGAATCCAAAACTGTTAAATAAGCTTTTCTTTTCTTACCCGATTTATTCCACACATGACCAATGGATAAAAGGCATTTATATCACTGTTTTGCTCTTGAATGCATACTACATCCTTGCTGTTTTTAAGTCAAAGTTAAATCTCACCTGGTTTTGAAGGCCCTTTATTCTGTGCATCTCCCCTACCAAAGCTACAAGTGCTCTCACACGTCCTTATTGCTGCAAAGCCATCGTTGGCTCAGGGAGAGGACTCTCATCACAGCACAACCACATCCGTGTTGACATCTGTGTTCCACTCTTGCCACACTCCACCCTGGAAGGCTCAGACTTCTCTACTCAGCTGAGCGACACCCAATTCATCTTTCTAGCCTCAACTTAAGTCACATAGCATCCACCGTATCTCAGTAGACTATCTTAACCTCTTATCGTCTTTTTACTAGGATCTTACTGCAGCTTACAACCTATACCCCCCCACTGAACACTTTTTAAGCTGTGGCCTTACTCCTTTGTTGCCTATATATTGACATCCCACAGCAGCTAGTTCAATACGTAAAAGCTGTTCAATACATGCTTAAATCATCAATCTATTAGTACCAGAAGTGCTCTAGTATACTCTAATATAGAAGCACGAGGTACAGAGAGCAATGGAGATTGAGTGTTGACAAAAATGAAGCTATTTGGGGCAACAAAGAACACTGCCATTTTTCCAATTATACTTTGAGTACCTAGAAGGTGCAGGAAAGCACTGTGTGAAAGGACATCTCTAAATAGTGTAGCTTATTTAAACCTATCCACCACCTTGCTAGTTAACTGACTGCATTCATTTGATAGCAAAGAAACTGGTTTCAGGAGAGGCTCTCTGACTTGTCCAAGACTCTCCACCTGGCAGAACCAAGATGTGTGTCCAGGTTTGTCTCACCCTAAATGTAGTGCTATTTTCCCTGCCTCGTAAAATAGACATAAAAAAAGAGTGGACTTTTAAAATGGAGAATATATATCTAAATTACGGCATGAAATACTAGCCTCTGCTATCCTTTTTCCTCTGTGAAAGGCAACTAGCCATGATCTTTCCCAGGCACAGACTTTCACCCTGTCACCTCCGACTCCATGATTTATGCCTGAACAAAAGAGAGTATGCTGCTGGCCCGTGAAGTGCCCTCCGGGAGAGCAGCAGCAGTGCTTGGAGAAGCACTGAAAATGCTTATCTATATATTAAGATGGTATCTCTGGTATTTCTGGTTTTTTTTTAATTTTTTTAATGTTCGTGTTATTTTTGAGAGAGAGACAGACAGAGCATGAGCAGGGGAGGGGCAGAGAGAAAGAGAGAGAGACAGAGAGAGAGACAGAGAGAGAGAGAGAGAGAGAGAGAGAGAGAGAAAGAATCCAAAGCAGGCTCCAGGTTCTGAGCTGTCGGCACAGAGCCCGATGTGGGGCTCGAACCCACGAACTGTAAGATTATGACCCGAACCGAAGTCAGATGCTTAACTGACTGAGCCACCCAGGCGTCCCTCTGGTATTTCTAATTCAATACCCCTTCCACAAAGATATACATGGGCAAGACAGTTTCTCTTTGAGAATTCCTTATAATTTTTAACAGAAGTCCAAATGTGAATGAAGAATACCCCATTTCTAACATTCTATGCCATCTACCTTGTACTCAGAGGGGCAGGGGAGGGAACACTTACAGAGATGTTAAATGGAAGACTGGGAGGATCAGGACAAGAGATTATCTGTTGTCCTTTAAGCCCAGGCTGAGGCTTCTGGAAACTGTCTGATAGGCAACCAGGAGGCACTGAATTTATTGTACAGGAGGGTGAGACTACCTAAGGGGATGCCACAAAATCCTCCAAGTAGCCATAAATAAAAATAAGTAATATGTCCTCATTGCAAACTCATACCACAGTTGAATAGCAAATTGGATCAAAATGTTTAATTTAAAAAGCATCAGATTTAATACTATCTAGTTGACCCTGGGTAAGATACTTAAGATGCCAGTTTCTTTATCTTAAGCACACACAAGAAATGATAAAGCCTGTCTGCCATTCCCTAGGGGTATTGTGGAAAAAGTAAAATAAGGTATGTGAAAATAAACATAAAACAAATTTATAAGCAGGGAGGCACTACAGAAAGACAACTATTTTGTACATTTTTATAATGAGTGAAATGGAAAGGCATAGAATCAAACAAGTAAAATAAAGTCTCAAATATTTAGGAGGATCGAGATTCACTCTCTTTGACGTTCAAGGATATTCAGAGGTTTATTACTTGTCATGATTAGGAGCATCTTCTTTCCATCCAGCCAGATTCCTTAATTCCACAGTTTTCATCCACTTTCTACCGATCTCACTTCTATTAAGTCGCAAATGCTTATCATCTTCTATATAATCAGCTCTCCCATTCTTGAATAATTTTTTAGGACTTTGTGCCTTGTAGCCTAAGTCTCATTTCTTTAGCCTTTTCTCCTAATACATATTCTACTGCCTTTATAATTTGCCTGATCCAGAATCAGGAAGGCAAAATTTCTGGTTCCCTGACCCTTATTAAACTGTGGTGATCTCTCTAAAGTATGTGTATTTTGATTAAATGAAGACGAATCTTATGCTGCTTGTTCTGATTAACAATAATGAACAGAATCGATATATTCCACCGAGATTTTATATAACCGGCAAACACTTTAATATTCCATGTGGGCTCTTTAAGGGCTGCGGTGATGGAAGGAGGGAGGCCGGCACCCTGACAGGACACGGAGCCCCCAGTTGGAGACAGCAGTGTTTTCTGCTGAAGTTGCACACGCTGTCAGAGCAACAGCCTCCGTCACAGGATGCGGCATGGAATCCGTAACGAGCTTCATCTACTTTTCGACCAAATTTTTAATTTGCTTGTGCCTGAGGGATAATGTGGCTGCTCCTTTTTTAGGTTTGGCTCTCTGTTACTCTGCTCTTCTGACTCTGAATTCTGCCTTTGGCTTTAAAATTTAAATTATTTTCCCACAGATGTGTCCATGATTTTGTCCTAAATTTCTGTCTTCTGTGTGTGCCACATTGCTCTCCATTTTTAGTATCAGTAACTGCTCTGAAGTTTAAAATAGGAGTGTCATTAATCCCTGTCCAGAGTCAGGAAGTCTGAGCTCAATCAACTGATCTTTCCCCAAATACAGGATGGGACCACTCCCTATAAGAAGCCAGGACTCCACTTTATTTTTCTTAGATATATCGGTGTCCTGGGATCTGCTGAGTGATAAGCAGAGAAGGACTAGGCCTAATTTTTTTTAACCTTTATTCATTTTTGAGAGACAGAGAGAGAGAGACAGAGTTGGGGGGGGGGGTGCACAGCAGCAGAGACAGAGGGAGACAGAATCTGAAGCAGGCTCCAGGCTCTGAGCTGTCAGCACAGAGCCCAACGCAGAGCTCAAACCAATGGACTGTGAGATCATAACCTGAGCCGAAGTCAGATGCTTAACTGACTGAGCCACCCAGGCGCCCTTGGGCTGAGCCTATTCTTAAAGGCATGTGTGGAGTATGTTTATTAAAGTAGCCCAGATTCTTCCCCTGGCCTAGTCTAGCACTTGACTTTGCAGCTCTTCCCACCAGGCGGCATCTATTTCCCCACCCACTGAATCTAGTTGGCCCTCTGAGTTACTTTGGACAACAGAATGGGGCAGAACTGACAATGGGACAATAGGAATTTGGGACTCAAGAGGCCTTGTACACTTCCACTCTCTTTGATGCCTTCCACCACCATGACAACAAACACCTGCTAGCCTGCTAGAAGGTGAGAAAACACAAAGATAGATTCATCCCGGCTGAGGGCATTCAAGACCAGCCATCCTTCAGCTAACCTACCAACACACTTCAAGTGCAGGAGGGAGCCCAGCAGAACATCCAAGCCCAGCCAACCCATACGCTTATGAGAAATCATAAATGGCAATTGTTTTTAAATCACCAAGTTTCGGAGTGATTTGTTACACAGCATTATTGCAGCAATAGCTAACTAATATAGCATGGATGGCCATCCTTCCTGCTGAGAAACAAGTGAGTTACTAGATGATGACAAAGTGTTAGTCCTTAATGAAAACTGAGAGGGAAAAGATTGGCATGGCTTTGGAGCTCAGACTATGGAAGGTGCTTATTTGTGAGGGCCAGGAAATCCAAGAGTTATGTCTCAGTTCCGTTAAGCTACAGGGGACTTGAAGAATGCCGCTCAGGACTTTACTTCCTAGAGCTAATCCAACTATCTTCTGGGCCTCTTCCATATCTTAGAACCTCTCTCAAAAACAGCTGCCAGGATCCCAAGGCTCTCATAGCTAATCCCTCCTTCCTGTGAGTTCTCTTTAGAAAATTATTTTTCTTTTCCTGAGAAAACAGTTCTTTCTTTTACCTTCTCAGGTATATTCTTTTCTAGGTCTTTCACAGTAGAAATCAATGGCCCAATAATCCCAGATCCCAAATCACTGAGAACACAAAAGGGCAGGACTGTTTAATCTTCAGATGTCGGGGCTCTATCTAGTGCAACAAAAAAAGAATGGAAAAAGAAAAAAGACTTTATATTAAAGATTTAATGTTCATATCCTGCCATTTGGTATTAAAAGTTGACTCCCAGTGAATACATTAGATAACCCTAAGATAATGTCACCAAAGCCAGCTTTCTTAATTTTGCTTAGTGCACACAGGCCTTTAGTATGGTTTATCCCATTCCTTCTGGGTAAAGCAAAACCACATGAAAAACACTGAATTTTCACTGTGACTCTATGATACCTAGATTATACTCCTATTGTACTCTTCCTATATCACAATTACAAACTTCAGCTTATTTATTCCTTTCAAGTCTGTAAACAGGTCATTTTTGATTCATTTTGGATCTCTTTGGTGTTCAGCATAGTACCTAGAGTACATAGGTACTTTATATTTTCTAACTGTCCTCTTCCATTCTTGACTTGCATGACACTGTGCCTTATTTTCTTCATAACTTTTCATAACTTGATTTCTGTACTTTTTGTGAGTACTTTCTATTAGACTTAACTTCTCTATTTGATCATCCCTACTAACTCATTAACAGAGTTAGGCTGAAAGCATTTTGTATAACATCTTTTTAAAAAAAAGTTTACTTATTTATTTTGAGACAGAGAGAGAGAGAGAGAAAGGGAGGGCAAGAGCCCACAAGCAGGGGAAGGGCAGAGAGAGAGAGAGGGAGAGAGAAAATCCCAAGCAGGCTCCATGCTGTCAGTGCAGAGCCCAACGAGGGCTCAATCTCACAAACCATAAGATCAAGAGTCAGATAGATGCTTAACTGACTGAGCCACCAAGGTGCCTTGATTTGTATAACACCTTACATACCTACTGGGTCCAAGAAATACCAGTTTGGGGCTATATTGATATTGCTTTTCAAAAACACTGATCAAATGGTTTTGTTCTAAGACTTTATCGATCCTTTAGTTAGATTCACACTGTGAAGCTTCAAAAGGAGATCACAGTATGTACAATTTCCCTAATGTGTCGATAAGAGAACTGCTGTTATGGAATAACTCATAAACTTGTCTTCTTCAGAATGCATTGTGAGTGGCATTGCTCTGGACTCTTATTTTATCAGTTGTTCTAAAGTGAGATTCAAGACTGACACAACAATGACTTCTTTTCCACAAATGCAATACTGGACGATAAGGTCTCTAGTTTCAAACATTGGGGAATGAGTAGAACTAGAAAAGATAGCTCAGACAGTTGAAAAATTACAGTTTTTAAGCAATTCTTTATTCAATTCAATTCTTTATTGAAGGCTTTTCATTAACTTTTTAACATCTCATTTAAAAATGGGTGCCTGGGTGGTTCAGTCCTTTAAGCATCCGATTCTTTGTTTCAGCTCAGATCATTATTTCATGGTTCATGACTTCGAGTCCCATATCGGGCTCTGCACTGGCAGTGTGGAGCCTGCTTGAGATTCTCTCTCTCCTCTCTCTTTGCCCCTCCCTCTCTCTCTCTCAAAAATAAATAAATAAATAAATAAATAAATAAATAAATAAATATCAGTGACTATAGAAGAAGGCTGATCATTGAATTACTAGAAAACTTTCAAAACCTTTTGCAGAAATGGAGGTATGTTGCATACTTCCAGTTTATAATGGTTAGTTCTTGGTATTCTTTCTCCCTTTATTCTTCCTTGAATAACATGAGACTTTGTACTTTAAACTGACTCAATTAATGAATGGCAGTAATTTTATACTAACATTACAAATAAAGCAAAGACCTATATTCACCTATACTTGCTGACTCGGCTATCTAAATACGAGAATTTGGTCTCTGAGATATTTCATATCTGTGATGGCAAGTGTTATGGGCTGAATTGTATACCCCAAACAAAATTTATATGTTTATGTCCTAACCTCAGCACACCCCAGAATGTGACCAGATTTGGAAATAAGACCTTTAAAAATATAATTAAGGTTAAATGATATCATAAGGTGGGCCCTAATCAAATATATACGCCAGAGATGAGCACACACAGAGAAAAGACCATGTGAGGATACAGTGAGAGGGTGGCCAACTACAAGAAACACCTCAGAGGAAACCGAACCTGCTGACACTTTGATCTTGTACTTCCAGCCTCCAGAGCTGTGAGAACATAAATGGCTGTTGTTTAAGCCACCCAGGCTGTGGTATTTTGTTACTGCAATCCTAGCAGCAAGTTACCGACCAATTGCCCAAACATCCAGGTAATCACTGGATTTTTTGCCTTTTACTCGGATACAGATAAGAATTTAGCACCTCAATGAGACTGCAGGTTTTAAACTAGACTATTACCAGCTGTATGACGCTGAACAAGCTATTTAAAATCTCCAAGTCTCAGGGTGCCTGGGTGGTTCAGTCAGTTAAGCATCCGAAGTCTCACAGTTCATGAGTTCGAGCCTTGTGTCGGGCTCTGTGCTGACAGCTCGGAGCCCGGAGCCTGTTTTGGATTCTGTCTCCCTATCTCTCTGCCCCTCCTCTGCTCATGCTCTGTCTCTGTCTCTCTCTCTCTCTCAAAAATAAATAAACGTTAAAAAAAATTTCCAAGTCTCATCAGTAAGAGGGCACTGATAAGAATACTACTTCTTAGTGTTGTTGTAAAGATTAAATGAGCTAATAAACGCTTCAAAGTGTTTATCAAGCACAGTTCCCAGCAGCAGAGAACAAGACTCAATACATGTTACCTATCATCATTATTGTTGTTCTTGTGTTAGTATGACTTAATAAAACCAGAAAATTCAATTTTTCTATGCAGATTCCTATCTTTGTAGGACTTTGAAAACACAAAGGGACAGAAAGTCCCAGCCTTAGACTGTACCTTCTGTTATGAAACTAGAAGGGCATTTATTCGAATCAATTTATAGAATTTTGGAACTCCTCTGAGCAGCGGTGGGCGTTGAGGGGCTGGTAACATTTTCCAAGCCTTTTATTAAAGTTGGTGTATGAATTTTGCAGTCATACACCAATAAACAGAGTTAACAACTGCATGTCCACTTCTATGATCAAATAGCCCGGTAACATCTTAAATATAGGCTCAGAGTGCTCTCCTAAAAATCTGTGACACCTTCCTTCAGAAGAGAGCTTTGCAATAGCTCACCTACACATTTCCTGTTTTGTCATCTGCTTGTCACTCTCACAGTGAAAGCAGAAGGGGCAATATAGCTAAACAATGGTCAGAACCTGAAATGTTACAATTCTGAGAGCAAACAGGAGGCCACAGGAATACGAAATGAGAAACGGAGAAAGGAAGAATCTACTCTTAACCAAAGCTTTTCCCAGGCATCCTGAAATTCAGAGCAGGACCTGTTCAGTGCTAGGGGAATTGGGTTTCAAATCAATGCCCTAATTTTCATAAATGAAAGGAAGCAGAAAAACTAGAGCACATAAATATAGAGGTAAACCTACCCAGCATCTCACGGACTTGAATAAGAGCACTTTCTGGATTTATTTTGGAGACAATGATTTGCTCAGCTTTCTCCAATGGCTTAAGATCCTCTGCCTGCAATTCTGTGTACCACCATACGCGCCCTGCTCTGCTGTATTGTGAATCCCTAATTCGGGATCTGGATTCAATCTGGGTTGAAATAAGCAACCATCATTTACTAGCTGTATGGCATTGGGCAAGGCTTTTAATCTCTCAGCATTCAGTGTACTCACCCATCTTGAAATGGGCCTACGTCTTGTACTGTTACAACAGTTATCTCATATTGCTTCATTTGTGCTAAGTATTGAACACAGTGACTAAATGAAAAGTGCTCAATAAACATTAGGGATTATTATTATTGTCCAGAAATCTTCACACTCAAATCCCTATCTTCGATCCTATGACTTCATTTGTATACATCTTCTATGCACAGACTCCTTTTCCTGAACATGTCTTTGACTCTCTCTACCCCTTGGATTTCAGTATATGGTCTGATATTAGGAGGAAAATTCATATTGACATGTGATCATTGTGACTATTAGCACTAATTATCTGACGTGCTTAAAGAATAAAGTATTTTAGTTAATTAGGTAGTTAACCTAGAGGAAACACATGTGCTAACTATATCTGAATGATTAGAATTTAAGAAAACCAGGGGTGCCTGGGTGGCTCAGTTGGTGAAGCGTCTGACTTCAGCTCAGGTCACGATCTCCCTGTTCGTGAGTTGAAGCCCCATGTTGGGCTCTGTGCTGACAGCTCGGAGCCTGGAGCCTGCTTGGGATTCTGTGTCTCCCTTTCTGTCTGCCTCTCCCCTGCTCGTACTCTGTCTCTCTCTCATAAAAACAAATAAAACATTTAAAAATTACAAAAAAAGAGTTTAGTAAAACAATGAACCCACTAATTCCTGAAACCTGATTTGAGGATTTAGAAGATACTTCAGTATTTTAAAGTATTTGGGAGAGCATAATAGAAAAGAAAATCAATGAATAATATGAAAATGAAATGGAGATTTCTGAGATTTAAGATCACTTGCAACTAAGGTCATTTGGATTTTTAAAAAATTATTCTCATATCATCCTTCATTGTATCTGTTGTCCTGAATAAAATACTTCTTTCCCTCCATTGGTACACCTAATTGAGAGGGAAAACATCTGCAATCAGCTTTTGTGTCCTGCTGACATATTTTCTAATTCTCCTACTAATGAATGTAGTATGGTACAAGCTACCTTGTCAGAAACTACAGGGACTGACAGCAGTTAGTTATTTCTGAAGATTACCATTAATTTTCAAGAAACTCGCGACAAACATGTAGAAAGAGTAGCATTTTGCAAATAATGTATTGTCCTCTTTAATATAGAAATGACCTCTATATTCTCACGGGCCCCAGTTCTTCAAATAGGCTTCTCTCTATTCTTGAGAGCTGAGCATTTTATCAAATTCATCAAGAAGTCAGTTTAATCTATGTTTGAACTGACCCCACATTTTTATCAGCCAGCTTGTTTTTACTTTTATATATCTGGATGATCAAATTTTTCCCTTTTTCCTTAGCGAAGGACTGATGATGCTTCACAGTTCTGTGCATTTGCAAGGAATTACTTTTACATAACACCTATAGTTCTGAACACTCCATAAAAAGATTCACTGTGGTCTAAGAATTTAAAAAGTCATAATTGGTTACCTCAGATTATAAAATCTCATAATATGCTTCAGTTTTTCAAAGAGCTTGAAGGGTGCCATTAGATTCAATATATAAAACCTTTCATACAATTAAAATGGATTCTGGTGTTATTGTGTTGGCCTCAGTGCCTGCCATTAACTGTCTGAATTTTTGCCTCATACCAATAATGCACAAACTACTTTAAGATGACTTAATGGAATTCAATGATTTCTGAATCCCGACTTCATTTGGTTTTATTACACAAAAATACTTCCCTCTTGCCATACTACCTTTAATTTTTTTTTTTTTCTGAAGTCACACTTTTGTGAATATTCTAATCAACCTTAAAATTCTTGGAAGTTACTCTCTCAGGTTAACAGCTTCAGAGGCAAGGGTACTTCACCAAACCATTAAAGTGTAAAATAGCCAGTAGGAGCAGTTAACAAAAGAACAAAAGTAGCAACCTCACAGACCCGTGGGAAGCCAGGAGACAATATTCGGGAATACAGATACCAGGCAGTCATTTTTGCTCCCACAGTCAGGTGAGTAGAGGTTTTACCCTGACCTGGAGAGAATACCCGCATACCAGTCTAATGCCCCTGAAAATTCTCCTGCAGATCCTTCAGAATATTGAGAATTTGTGGTAACATTTTAATAAAGGAAAAATTCCATCAATCCAGCAATGTCTCTACGCCAGTAAGATGAGTCACTCTGAATTGCATGAAAGTAATTTAGGAAAGCCTTGCTGGTATCTCAGTAACAGAAATAAAATCATTTTTCGTTTTGGGGCTGGTGGGGAAGGGGTTCCAATCTCTACAAGCAGACTAATTTCATCAGGAAAGTTGAGGGACTGAAAATATTCTGAAAAAAAAAAAAAATCAACAAAAAGACCCTCTGATTCAGAATCTGAGGCTGTCTTTTTGTGACAGGTTGTGAGGTGTGGGGGAGGGGAGTAGTGGCAAAGAGGGGTTGCCTAGGATACAGAATACACAATGCAAAGAAAAGTAAGACTGCCTTCTGTAAAGCAATTGAGAAAGAAAAAAGAGACTCAATATTTTCGCATAACAACCCTTAAAATGCTAAGCAATACTGGCATTAAAACTGGCAGTACAATTCAAGATTGTCTTGGAGACAGAGGACATTAAGGTACTCAAACTTTCTTCTCCCAATAAAAGCATCAGGAACACTGTCTGGAACCAGGCGGGTGAGGGACACAAGACAGAACAGAATTAATGCTAAAGGAGGAAAGGAGAGGAGATCAATGCCCTGATAAGGCAGGAGAGTGGTATGAATAGCATGAAAGTGACCTGACCCCTGATCCATCCCTGGTATACTTTGCATGCACAAAAATTACTGAGATTAGCCACTCCTTTCTGACTTTTCAGTGTATTTGTTGGCTAAAAGTAATACAGCCTTTTTAGATTATAAACATACCCTGAGTCCTGAGGGTATGGTAAGGACATTACTTTTAGAAACATGGTAAAACGGCCCCCCAATTCACCATGAGAATCTCAACACTTCAGAGTTTAGAATGCTGAACTTGCCTTGTTCTCCCTGGTACCATTTCCCTGATCCTTCAGATCTCATCTCCATTATCTGACCTATTCTTAACCTTTCCTCTTATTCAGAGTTACATACTAACACCAGTTATATAACCCTATACATGCATGTTGACTGGGTGTGTTTTGTGCTTCATATGAGATGGGTGCGAGGTCCAAAAGGGCTTATTCATACATTATTCATACAACAGGAAATTGGTGCTGACCACCATCTGGGAGCTCAGGTGGAGCTGAAAGGCACAGCCCCTGGTACTCCTCCATGTGGACCTATCTATATGGCTACTCGGGCTTCGTCAGAGCATGGCCACTGGATTCCAAACACGAGGAAATAGGAAGCCCCCAGTCCACTTATGGCTTGGACCCAGAAGACCTAGAATGGCACGTATGCCACATTTTATTTATCAGAGCAGTCAGATGGCCAGCGCAGAATTACAGGAAGAAGAATTACACTCTACTTTTGGATGGACGGTGGCATGTATGTATGGGGACCGAAGGAACTGATGTCAGCCATCACTGAAGACCATCACACAGACTTAATTTCATTCCATTTCTGACCAGGTTAAGCAAAACACGCTTTCAGAGTCTCTCTACACTATAATAGTTCTGTAAATTCCAAATCAACACAACAAACCTACTCTTAGTGTTATGTGTTTTATCTAAGATTTTTCTTCATTTAGTCATTAAAACTAAAAAGCATTGTACATTTTCATTGGCTTAACTGTATTATTTTGAAGCAAATAAAGCATTTAAAACACTACTAAGTAAAAAGTTAGTTACTATCCTTTTTCTAGTGTTATGATATCCACCAATAATTTGCTGAGCAGAAATAATTTTCAAGGAATTATGCTGAAAGTAAATGAAACTTTAAAGGCAACAGATGCCTGAAAAGCTGACTTGAAAAGAGAAACACATAGTATGATAGCAACCAAATAATTATGAAGAATAACAGCTAAATATTTAACATTTTAGTCACGCTTTGCGAAAGACAAAATCTCTTTGAACATAATGCAGTGTAAAAAGAAAAAAAAAAGATGAGAAGGAAGAAAAATACCAAGTAAAGGGCTAGCAGGAAAAAAGTGAGACCAAAATTGGTAAAATATAGCATTTCAGAGAGAATCTTAGTCAAAAAATAATTGAAAAATGTTTATTTATTAGAAGATCACTGCTTTATTTACCCAAAATGAAATATGGATATGTCAACCCCCAGTTCTGTTAAATTAAATATGTCCAGAAAACCTCTTAAGAAATTAAAAAGATTCTGAACTATTTGTCTTATTTATTAGTATTACAGTCTGACACCACACATCTCCAACTGGAAGAAAACTAAAAACCCACATACCAAGGTGCCAGACTGAGAAACACACGGCACTTTCCAATAACCAAAGTCTGGCTATTTGTAGGTGGTGAAAATCTATTTAGGGACCTCCTTATAGCTTGATGAGAAAAACATCATATGTTTACTTTTAGGAGTTTCAGTAAGAAGAAATTGTAGATTTATTTACAGCAAAGAGGGAAAGGTATTACCTGTATTCATGAAATGTAGGTATCTTATGGAGACTGGAGGGAATTCTTTTAATACATTTCTTTAGAAAAGGTTGGCAGCTCAGAGAGAAAACTTTGTAGAGTTTTTAAATATTTAATGTCCCATTGCTGCTTCGCAGCCTGAGAAAAACTTGGGGTTCTTTATTGGCAAATATTTCAGAGCTTATCTCAACTTGTATGAAATTTTAAAAAACTGTTTAATATTTCTAAACTGTAAAGCTAGATGAAAAAAAAAAACAACAGCTTTGGGCAACAAGGTAATTCTTTGCAAAATTAAAAAACTGAATATTAAATTTCAAAATCATAGCTTTTTCACAGATAAAAGTGTTCTTGTTATTGGGGTTTTAATTCATTATGTTTTCATTAATATTTGTTAGTTGTCTATTGTACATGAATTATTTGAATTAAAGAATTTGAATGACTCAAATAATTATGTGGCCTCTATTCTTAACAGTGAATAATTTAGTAGGTGGACACATTTATCAGACAAAAGGTAGTGATGAGCCTTATAGTCTTGGGGAGATTCAGTATTATATGAGGATGGAGACGAAGCTAATTATAATAGGATGACTGCGGAAATATTTCTTTTAGAAGCTGCTGGAAAGTCTCTCTTAATAGACTTACTTCAGATCTTGAACTACATATATTATTAACTTCATAAAGTTAGGTCACTAATAAAATAATGTGTATTGCCTGAAAGACAAAGCATATTATTTATATTTGATCTTTTGTATACGTACATATATATTAAATTATGTAACCCCTGTCTACTGTTAGAATCGTCAAGACAATTGGTGATAAAAGGCACAATATATGGAAATTTCTAAGCTATAATACATTTTTTAAAGCTAAATATTCAGTTGATATATTGAATAGTGGCAGAGGTTAGTAGGAGGGGTCCTATACCACAGTATTTGGGCTTTAATTTTTCTACTATTTAACAGCTAGGCCTTTGGCAATTTAATTAAACTCATCGTGGTTCAAATTCCTCATCTTTATAGTAGGGATATGGCATATTTTATCTAAGATGTCTTTCATTGTGAAACACACCCATATTTGATACACTACTACAAAAGAAAAACACCCAAAGCAGAGAGCTGAAAGGAAGATCCAGTGTAAAGTGAACCTGTCAAAGGGTCAGGACTTCAATGTAAGGAAAATGAGAAAAAGACGTGACACACAGAGAAAAGTGCCAGAAAACTTGCATGCCTCCACTATGACATAGAGTGCAAAGGGAAGAAATATGTTCCCTGCTATATAAACAGGAAGTTCGTGTCCATGCAGGCTGAATTCACCCTAGCCGTATGGTCTGAAAAACCTCAAAAAAGAATTTAATTGAAAGTGGCCTTAGGTTGGTCATGATCCAGGTGACGGGCAGAAGCAAACACAAATTGTATCTGCAAGAATTTGATGGAAACCCAGGCTGAAGCCAGCAATGATAATAAGACCAATTTCAGAGATGTTACAATGCAGAAAAAAAAAGGCACATGGCAGCTCATTGTAAATACGGCACCAAGTCTTTCCCTCAGACCACATCTTTTGCAGCATGTCTTTGCAGCCCCTCCCCCCAAGAAGTCTATTTCTCCAACACCTGAAACTCTGCTTGCCCTATGACCTGTTTGGGCCAATACAATACGACAGACAAATGATGTGCCTGTTTGCAAACTGACGCTCAAGAGGCCTTGCACGCTTCCACTTGGTCCTGGAATTCCACTATTACTAGGAAAATTACTGTCCACCACCCCCCCAACTTGCTAGGAAGCGGAGAGATCATGTGGAATAAAGCCAATGCAATCTACCCAAGGTCTTGCTAGATTACTCAGCATCCAACGTACCCACCAGTGAACCACAGATGCATGAACAAGCTTTTATAAAACTATCTGAGCCCACCTAGATCCACAAAAACATTCTATAGGTTCATGAGCAAGAGTACTTATTATTTTAGACCATTACATTTGGGGGAGTTTTATTATGCAGCAACAGCTAACTGAACAAGATAGATCTTAAAAATCAATGAAATAGAGTATTGGTAGCAACCTTATGGGGCTATGGTAAGGAATTAAATGATTCACTACCTGCAAGACACTTAGGATAATGCTTCCTACATGGTAAGTCTAAGGAAATGCCATCTAAATTATTGAGGTGTTACCATATTCAGAGACTCCTTTGCCTCCAACTTTATTTATATATAAAATAGGAATTCTGATTTACATACTATGAAGACCAAATAGAAGTAGAAACATTTTTAACTATAAGATACTAAATAAAATGTGATTAACAACTATATTTACACATAAACGAATAGCTAAAATGCAACGCGTTATATACCCAAAGAGGTATAAACATGCGTTAAGTCAATACAAAAAAACAAATGATGAATTTTGTCTGGAAGACTCAGGGATGGCTTTATAGAGGAGGGAGTTATGTGAATAAAATACAAAATATTAGGAAGGATTTGGTAAGGTAAAAGGTTATTACAAAGCAGAGAGTAGAAGGCATTCTAGGTTACAAAAAACTGCATGTGCAAAGATCCAAAGACACAAAAGCATCTGTCCCGCCTACCTGTCTGACTAGGAACACACAATATAAGGAGAAAAATGGCCACATAATGAGGCCAGGAAGATAGCTTAAAAAGCTAGTCATGTATCTGGTTAAGCAAAAATGACTTTCTTCTTTAAGCATAGATATCACCAGAGATTTCTAAGAAGGCCAGTAATATGATAAAATCTACTTAGGAATTTTAATTCTTGTAGCAATATAGAGGAAAGATTGGAAGGAGGGAAGTACACACAATCATCGAGGTAAAAAATGATCAGGGCCTGATCTAAGGTCTGTTAAAGAATAGGAGCCGCATTTGATGACAAACTGCACTGACACAGGGCTTGAACTCACCACCCTGAGATCAAGAGTAACAGGTTTAACTCACTGAGCCACCCACACACCCCAACACCATTAAAATTCTTAAGTGGCCTACTTTGTAGCAAGTCCTGAGCTAACTGCTTGCACACGCATTACTGCATGTAATTCTTCTGAGCGCTTTATGTATACATATGAAGCTCAAACAGCATACTGTCCGTGAACACAGCCAGACATGAACCTATAGAATAATTACTGAGGAATGCTTCACTCTAAAAAGAGAAAGAGCATGCACACGATCTTCGAAATATGTTAAGAGATGCCACCAATTCAACGGGCAGGAGGCACAGTGAGTTGCTGCAGAATTTGGAACCAGGAATAATCAGTAGAAATTAGAGATGACACAGCTTTTGACTTAGTAAAGGAAAATATTTTCTATTATCTAGAGCTATCCAACTAGGAAATGAGTTTATTTGTGGAGTTCCGATCCCTAACTCTGGAAATATTCAACCATTATTCATTCAAAAATATGAATTGAGTAATTAAAATTTGCCAAACTCCACGCTAGACATTCAGGAACAACTGTGAACAAGATAAACTCTCAGGAGTGAGAGAATGACTGTAGAAAGGGATTCTGCATTGTTTTATTTACGTAATGTTTACGATATTCTAGGCACTGTTTGAAATTCTTGACAAATATTAATTTACTTAGTACTCAAAGCAACCTTACACATGGGGAAACTGAGGCAAAAAGAGGCAACATTGCAAATAGTGTCAGTGCTGCGATCCAAATCCAGGTGGTCTGGCTCGGGGGTCTGCACTCTTGGCCACCATTACTGCTGCTTTCACCCTACCCCACTGGGTGGGACTGGGCAACCAGTACGATAAGGTGCTTCCACTGCCCCCCACTCCCAGAAGGCTGTGAAAGCACCTATAAACTTGTGCGAGACACTGAAGCCATTTTTGTGTGTGACAAATTCAACATATTCCCAGTGACTAGACCTGATCAAGTTTTGATGCTTTTTTTCTTTTATAATATGGTCACTCATGTCTACAAAATCCACGTACGTACCACTATTCAGAATGTTTTTATGTTTTACACCTCAGTTATAAGGAAATCTGGCTATCTATGAGAGAGAAAGTTTGGAAATTGATTTTGTTATGCAGAATTTTAAAGAATCTATAAACTTAAAAGTAACTTCTTCTGGGTAGGAGATGGGGAGCATGACAGAAATAGGGGATTTCTACATTCCAGAATTCTGTACTATTTATTTTTTCATGAGCATGCTTTATTTTCTTAATTAAAAGCTTACAGGAGACTTGTTGGAGTACAAGTTTATCATAAAATAATAAGAATGTCTCTCATCCTCTGTTCATCTAGAAATGCAAGAAAGAATTTGGAATTGCGGACAAAATCATAAGACAGCCTCGACGTCACATTATTAGAGAATGCTGGAGCTGGTAGCATGAAAACCACCTGTCATCCAACCACTTTATTTTACAGGTGAGGAACTTGAGGCCAAGGAGGTTTATGAAACTTGGATGATGTCAAAAAGCAAACTGATCACACTGAAATGCACATAAGGGTCATTAAGCCTAGAAAGTACTGTAGGGACAGTAGTAGCACCTGTATCACACTGTTGTTCTAAAGATTAAGTGAGACAAGTCACATAGAGCACATAACCTGGAATACAGCTACCGTAAATGTTATAAATATGTATTGTTATTCTCACCATTACTATTGTTACCAGATCACTTTACACGAGCTGCCACTAGCTTCCCACAGCAAAATTATTTTCCCTTCTCAAAGTAATTTTCTTTTTTAAAGTATCCTGGTGACTGCACGAGATGGACTCGAGGAGTTGAGGGCATGAGATCTGAGTACAAATACCAGCACTGTCAATTACTCAATTGAGGGATTTTGAGCAAACTATTTAAATTTCTAACATTCACTTTCCTCCTTGGAGAATACAGTGAGACCTGCATGGCATGCCGTCAGGTATAAGAGTGAAGGCACAGAAGTGTTAGTCTACTCCTGGCATTTATTAAAACCTTCTAGGGGCGCCTGGGTGGCTCAGTCGGTTAAGCGGCCGAATTCAGCTCAGGTCACCATCTCGAGGTCCTTGAGTTCGAGCCCCGCGTCAGGCTCTGGGCTGATGGCTCAGAGCCTGAGGCCTGCTTCAGATTCTGTGTCTCCCTCTCTCTGCCCCTCCCCCGTTCATGCTCTGTCTCTCTCTGTCTCAAAAATAAATAAACGTTAAAAAAAATTTTTTAAAAATAAAACCTTCTATAAATTACAGCAATCATAATTATTTATTATATGTCATGAAGGCTTTGTAGTGCACACAAACTATAGTGTGAACCCAAAGCCTGAGGTCAGCAAGACTATTGTACCTGGGTAACAGGTTTGCTTACTTTTCTTTCCCTACATTTGCTTTTCTAGTTCCCTATTGACTACAGCCACCTGTAGTGTTTAAGTATAAATGCAGGAAAAAAAAACTAAAGAGATAAATAAAAAATTCAATACTCTTCCCTTAAGAAAGATGGACGTGTAGACCCATCCAGGCTTCCAGCCTATTCATTAGTCAATTCTATTCCATGTGCTGTACTTCAGAGGAGGAAATGGAAAATGACCAGGTGTCTCATATCCACTATTTTGTGTAAGATAACAGGGTAAAAATATTGGATTTTGATTTTAAGGAGAGTTTCTGGGTGGACCCAAGATAATTCTTCAGAAAGGAATCATCAAGAAGACAAGGGCCACAGTGGAAGCCCAACTCTGGAGCCAAACGGGGGATGTGAGTGCATGTTGAGGGGCTAGACAAAGAACCTGTGAAAGCCTACCTGTGAATGGCTAAGGATGGGTAGGCTTTGCTGTTTTCCTGATATGCATGATCATGGAGGCCACTATCCATTTAAAGAGGCTGCATTAAGTGGATAGAAAAAGACAAAATACATGGTATAGAAAAGCAAGGGATTAAGAGAAAAATGTCAATTCAACACTACAAGAGCAGTGGTTTCCAAACTATGGCACAGTATCAGCTTACCTAGGAACTTGAGAGAAATACAAATTCTCCGCCCCATTCCACATTACTGGATCAGAAACTCCAGAAGTAAAAGGGCTGGGGGTGGTGCAACAATTTGTATTTGAACAAGCCGTCCTGGTTGTTCTGCTGTATGTACATTTTAGAGGAACCTTATCTTCCTTTATACTTTTTATTCCAATTTACAATGTCTTCTTCTTAAATCCCTAGCTGAACCAAAAGCTAAGGAAAGGGAGAAGGGTATAAAAGTTAGGAGACTAGAGCAGACGTATTTAAGTCATTTGCAAATACCAGATTTGCAAATTATTATTTATAGTAAAAGTGAAGGTTAACAATTTTTAATCACAGTCAAACATTTTCATGCCATGCATGACTTTCACAAAAGAATAGACATATTAGTTCAATGGAATAAAGAAGATTAGAACAATACAGAACAGTATTTGTTAAGTGGAGAGGAAATGGCACTTGATGGGTCGCACAATGAACTGGGAATGAGATGTCCTAGATAGAACCTTCCCTATCACCATAGCTCCTGCCAGATCATTTCCGCCCACATCACTGAAGGACAGTATTTGCTAAAGCCCAGTTGATCCTATGCAAACAGGACAATGCTGCATAAGGACTGTTGAAGTTTTGTCACAGGCCTGATTACAGCAAAAGACTAGCATTATCTGAAAAATTCTGCAGTGGAAATAAATCAAAAATAAGCAAATAAAAGACTGGGGATTTATCTTGGAAGAAAAGACGTACATTACTGGAAAGACACTGGAATGAATTTCCTTCACCTCTTGCCTCATCCATTTCCTACCTGACAAATTTTGCACTGTTCCTTTTAGTAGTGTAAGGCTTGTCTTCATTCGCCTTAACCAGTACCATGCTCTCACAGATGTTCCAGTGCTAAGAGAATCTATCCTAAATTTATCCATTGAAAATGGGCGCTTTTGACTTATTTTATATGCACTAATGAGCCTCCCATTTCATATAGTTACTAAAACCCTTGGTAAGGTACTAACAAGAAATGCCAGCATGGGCACCAAAAATTTCAAGCCAGGCTACATTTACTATGTATTCCATAAAGCCCCATGGGATCATCAGATTCAAGGAGATCTGAAAATACAGAGTAATGCCGTTGTATTCTGATATTGTAAGATATACTGCCTCTAATTCACTTTTGTGGTACTTTTAAAAATTAGTCTATAAAATTTTCATGGCAGTTGCAAAGCATTAAAGTGTAGGTAATGGAATAAAATGGCTTCAAATGAAAAAAAGTTACTGAGACTATGCTAGTGGCACAACTAAAATTTAGAGCCAAGAACTAAGAATCAAAGAAAAACATTTGGGAAAATACGTTTTAAAAGTTGCTTTAGGGGCGCCTGGGTGGCGCAGTCGGTTGATCGTCGCGTCCGACTTCAGCCAGGTCACGATCTCGCGGTACGGGAGTTCGAGCCCCGCGTCGGGCTCTGGGCTGATGGCTCAGAGCCTGGAGCCTGTTTCCGATTCTGTGTCTCCCTCTCTCTCTGCCCCTCCCCCGTTCATGCTCTGTCTCTCTCTGTCCCAAAAATAAATAAACGTTGGAAAAAAAAAATTAAAAAAAAAAAAAAGTTGCTTTAACCATCTCATAAAGTGGATGTATAATGGCAGTGAGCAGATGTTACATCATGTGTCGGGCTGTCCTGGTATGCAAGTCCTGGTGTGCATGGGCTAGGGCCTGGGGAAAATATAGGATTGTTCTCAGGGTGAGAATAGGAATCTCTGGAGGACCATCTCTGTTTACACGTGGCTTGTTAGCTTACTAAGTCAAGATGGGGCTTAGGTGGTACATGGGTTCCCACTACCTCTAGGGTAAGCTGGAAGCAAGAGCAGACAGGTAGAAAGCTAGTAACTAAGGGAGTTAAGAGATCAGTGCTGGGGCTGGAGCAGATCTGGTGTTGAGTGGAAGAGGAATAAAAAGGCTGTGAGGGAGGAGTGTGGGGAAGAAAAAGAGAACAGAATGAAGGCATCTGGCTTCCAACAGTGCTAGAAGAGAAAGAGTTCACTGCTTTGCTTGTAAACTCTCTCAACCCCCTACCTGAATGGCAACCACAGGAACCACAGCATCAAATGAAATGGTTTATTTGATAGGAAGTAGAATCAGCAAACCCCAGAGCCACTGAGGTCTGTGTGGCTCCCAGATCCTGTCCGAAGCCCATGTTTGTTGCATGTGTGTTGACTCTAGGGCAGCTAGTACCCATTTTGAAAGAGAAAGTTGGGGAGGCAGGGGAAAGGTCAGGATATATTAGAATCAACACTTCTCCCAGACTTTCATTTTTCTCAAACACCGTTTCCTTTGATGACAGGAAGATACTCTGATATAGATTTTTCAGAGAAAAGCTTTTGCTTTCTCAGAAGATTCCCACCACCTTTGTTTTAAAGACTCACTCCAAATGTTTAAAGCAAGGACAGAATGCCAATCTATCATCTCTTGTAAATTTACTTTCCTAAGTGAATTAACCTCTTTAGCTCAGTTACCTGACTTTAAAAATAGAAACAGTAATATCATGCTCACAGTCCTGCAAATCTCTTTTAGCAACAAATCTACATAATAAACTATCTCTTAGACATCACCATTTGGATGCTTTAGACAGCTCAAACCATCTTTCTGTCCAAACCTGCTTTCCTCTCTCAATAGCTGGTGCCACCACTATCCACTGGCCCTCCAAACCAAAAGATACAGTCTTTCTGGATTTCTTCTTGTCATTCAGCTTAGACCTTCTGCTTGATTGGCATTTCTCAAAACTACCTCCCTCCTGTTCCTACTGAACCTGCCTTCACTCAGTCTTATCACCTGCGTGTGTTAACACAACCACAATCACTTCCTCATCAGCTGCCCTCCCTCCAGCCTTGGATTCTCCATTCCCTCTGCCCAGAGGGACAATTTTATCCTCTTAATCTCAAGCGAGAGAAGGACTTGAAAGACATGGAGAGAAGCAGGTAGAGGTTATTAGATATTGAAGGCTGGGAATGAAAATTATTAAAATTGGTTTCACTTTAAATTCATTCTTCTATTATAATGAATAGCTCAGAATGAATGTCATGAGAAGTCAGTAAGAAACAAAACAAACGAAAACTTCCTTCCTTTTTTCCAAAAATATACACTTTGCTTGGAATCATCAAGAACAGAGGAGTCATTCTTTTTCTTGCCTAATTTTTTAAACCCAGTTGTGCATAACATTTTTCTCTCACAGTTGTGTGTTGTAACCTAGAAAAATTTAAAAACAACAAAAGTACTTTCTGTGTTGCAGAGGTGATGAAACACAGGTTTGCTCTCTTCAGCTTGTACCCAGCTGGCAGACATAGTAATCTCATAAACAAGTAGGTGACAATTCTGTTAGGCATGTACTTGTCTCAGTAAACTAAGTTATGAACTCACTACAACTGCCTGCCTCAGAATGGAAGGCTCAGCTCTTGCACCTAAAGCACTAGAAATCTGAGAATCTGTGCCCTAGAATAAGGGCCCAAGGACAGACAGAGGCCTGATATGGCCTAATTCTCCAAAAAAGAAAGTGACTAATAATAGGTGGTTTCTCAGTTCAGCAAGGAATGAGTGGACCCTGTACAGGGGAGTATCTGAAATATGCAGACGTGGTTCCTGAAATAGAATCATAAAACTCTGGAGCTAGAAAATACATCAAAAAAGCAGCCTCCTTGTTTTAATAGAAGAGCAATCTGAAACTCAGAAAGCTGGAATGACCTGCGCTCAGCTAAGAGGGGCCAGATCTGAGCCTAGAGCACTGGTCTCTGTATATACAATACACATTTGCTTAATCCACAAGTAGCAAATACTGAGAAGTCAACCCCTTGTCTAAGTCATGACAGGAACTAAGCGATCTCAACTTCCCAAATGTGAACCACTCTGGAGAGACTCCAAGCATGCTTGTGTGAACATAAAGATACTCCCAAGTGTATCCTGTGTCTAACAGAATCCTGTGTCCAGTGTCAGAAGCAGCAGGAATGGTGTGGTTCACTAGTCCAAAACAGAAGCCTCATCATAAGACCAATACTCCTAAAGTTATACTACCAGTAGATTGAGGAAATAGTGTTGCCAATCCCCTATAGGTGCTTAGATACTGCTCCTTCACATACCAGTTCTCCTCTGAGCCACAGATTCTTGACATGAAGCTACTCGTTCATATGGCCATCCACTGACTCACTCAAGTGTCCAATGAGCCAGGCATCATGGTAGATATTGGAGTAAAGCCAATACACATGGTCTCCACCTTTGTGGGACTTTGACTGTAGCACACTTTTTTTTATGATTTGCCTGCTGCTGATCTCCAAGATTTACTCAAGGGTTAAAAAAATGCACTGATAAAACAAAAACTAGTCATATATGAAAAGACTAGAAACACTAGCAAGTTACTTTTTCTCTGGAAAATGACACCAAAGTCTGTAAAAATAAATTCCCCCTAGGAACCAATAGATTTTCTTAATAACCTAAATATAAAAACTTTAAAAGAAAATTAAGTCAAAGGAGTACAAGGGCTTTAGGCGACAGCACATGGCATACTTAGCACAAGATAATGAGAAATTGAAGTAAAATACACAATTGTACGTTCCTGCTCTTCTCTAAATCAGATCCCTGGCTCGCAAACGACACAGCTACGGTGTTTCACAACTCTTGTTCCTTGCATACTTCATGTCTTAATTAAATAGACAATCTAGTTCCTTGAGCTTTGTTTCTTAACATCTCATTTCGCACATCCCTGAAATCTGGTTACCTTTTCATTGATACACTGATCCAGTAAAGTGGCCAAATCCCAAGAACCCTGCTCCGTTCTTAATAGCTTCGTGGTTTTCGCTAAATGTAATTCTTGTGCACGTGCCCTAATTCCTAAATTCACTTTCTCTTATCATTTTCTCTTGTTAGCCTATGACCACTCCAGACCACATGCTCTGGACACCTCTCCCTTCTTACCTTCCCTTTTTAATTTCAGATGTATACCACATTCTTCCAAAAACATTTAAACTGTCTTACAGCATAAACATAAAATAATACAGTAGATAGGAACAAAATGGTTTTAAGCATGCTCATTAAGTAAAAGGCAAGTAGGTATTATCCTTTGCTTTTTTAAAAAAAAATTTTTAATGTTTATTTATTTTTGAGAGAGAGCACATGAATGGGTGAAGGGCAGAGAGAAAGGGAAACACAGAATCCGAAGCAGGCTCCAGCTCTGAGCTGTCACCACAGAGCCCAATGTGGGGCTCAAACCCACGAACTCTAAGACCATAACCTGAGCCAAAGTCACACACTTAACTGACTGAGCCACCCAAGGCACCCCTATCCTTTGCTTGAAGTGGCAGTTGGAGTTGGGCATGGGACTGAGCTTCCCATTTCCTGCCAAGTCAGAACACAAAGGGGAACATGCAGAACTGCATTCTTTTCATTATCTGACAAGCAAAGTACACACATTTGTCTCCGCAGTCTGTGCTACTTCCTGGAACAAGACTCAAGCAGGAATTTACAATGTGAAACCCTGCAGAAGACACACCAAGTAACACATCACTTCAATTATGTGATTATAAAATTATGCGATTACAAGAGTTCCACTCAGACCACCCTTTGTAAAAACAGCAAGCATAAAGTTAAAGTAAAATTTAATGAAAGCATCTGGGAGGGAAGGTGAACAAGGTATTCCAGAGCCTCACAGTCTCAGGACTTAAATTAAGATAGGGGGTAATTTTAAAGAGTGAAATGGTGAACGTGTCTATAAATTTTCTCAAATTCCAGATTCCTCAGGTGACACAGGCTGAGACGAGGTTGTTGTCAGTTCATGATTAAACTCTCACAAAAAAATACAGTGTAAATATTCTGAATTGTCGGTTAATACAAAACCTCCTTGCTTTAGTTACTACTTGAGATTTTTCATTTTTGTCAACAGCCACATTTGTTCTCATCACAAACAAGTAGTCCGTCAACAGTAGAAATGCCAGCCTAGTAACAACTGTTTTTCTTATAATTGGCCTTGGACAGGTTCTCAGTAAAGACTCTGTCATCTGGATCTTCTAAGGTAAGGAAAAGAATTTCACTTTTTTTTTTTTTTTTTTTTTTTAGCCCACATGATTTGTGTGTTCTTTTGTGACTGGTTATTCTCATCCATGGAATAACCTCAGTGCGTGCCTCTTAAAGATATGTATGCTTCTTAAATATTAAGAATACCACTACCCCAAAGATCTCATCACTATAACTGAGCTCAAAAACTTATCCTTACTATAACCACCCGAACTCAACGTATTATTTGGATCAATCTTGATTCAATACTAGTAAGAGTGCAACAGATTATCTCAATTTATATTTAATTGATGGTGAGTTGCTCCTTTATGTAATAACTAGGTAATAGTCTACATCTTAAGATCATTTCTGATTAAAGACAGTATAGTGATTGAAGCACCTGGGTGGACCAGCTGGTTAAACGTCCGACTCTTAATTTCAGCTCAGGTCATGATCTCATGGTCTGTGACATTGAGCCCTGAATTGGACTATGCATTGACAGCGTGGAGCCTGCTTGGGATTCATTCTCTCTCTCACTCTCTCTTTCACTCTCTCTCTTTCACTCTCTCTCTCTCTCTCTCTCTCTCTCTCTCTACCCCTCCCCTGTTTGCTCTCTCTCTCTCTCTGTCTCAAAATAAGTAAATATTTTAAGAAAAAATTTTTAAAGACAGCACAATGATCAATCTAGAACTATGAAGAGCTTTTCATCTTGTGCACCCCATAGAACATGTACCTAGCCCTCCTAACAATTGTCCAAATAGAATATTCAATAAAAAGAAATAAAAGTAGTATTGATACATACAACTCATCTACATCTTGCTTTAAGTTCATATCTGTGAGATTTCCACTTCTGACTATAATGTAGTAATTTAAACCAATGTGCCTCCCCACCAAAAAAAAAAAAAAAACTAAAAAATTAGACAATCTACACAAAATAACTCTTTATAGATATCGGGCCTTATACAAGGCAGGACTTGTGATCCCCGAGAGAAAAACAATGAGAGGAGTCCTCCAATCACTCCAGGTTTCTGGCTGGCATCACTTTCTGGACCTGGACGGCTGTGGAGGGAGAGGGATCCTGTACAAAGCACAGCGGGAGTTCACCAGTTCATGGTAAACAGGAGTTCTAATATCTGTACTCACTATTTTTTACCAGCAGTTAAAGTTTTAACTTATAATGAGATCTAGTGGGACCTTAAAGTCTTCAGATGATGTGCTGTGGTAAAATAATTTGAATTTAATGAAAGTTTCAAATACAAGTAGGCTTAAAATTGGAAAACCTGTTAGAGAAAATAGATCACTTAAAAAAAAAAAAAGCAATTGATCAGTTCAACAGATATAGTTAGAGCATTTAAAAAATCCTTCACTAAACCTTTTGTTTTAACTAGACATCAAGAACTTAGGAAGTGGAAATAGGAAGTAATTATAGAGCATGATAAAGAACATCTAAAAACACTAGTCAATAGCATATGAAATAATGGAAGTATTTTTTTTTTTGATTCTCAATGTCAATTAAGGCTAGAGATTTTCCCATTAAAAGCAAGTAATAAGACACAAGTGCTCCTATTACCTTTGTTACATATTCTAGGATTACAAAAATGTCTCATAACTTCTGGAATCCCTATGTTGTACACCTGAAGCTAATGAAAACATTATGTGTCAACTATACCTCAATTTAAAAAAAAAGTCTAATAGGGAATGGCTTAGAAATATTTATTATGTTACATATAAAGTAACTATTAAAACAATGTTGCAGATAATTAAAAAGAAAATATTTATATGACTTTTTAATAGCTTTGTAGTGTTTAATTTTAAAGTACTACCACTTGTATTATTAATTTACAATTATTAGACCTTTCTAAATCATAACAAAGATGAAATAAATACAGCAACTTTATTTCTGAGTAATATATTTAAATTTTTTTCCTGTTTATTTAGTTTTTGAGGGAGAGAGAGAGAGAGAGAGAGAGAGACAAAGCATGAGTGGGGGAGGGGTAGAGAGAGAGGGAGACACAGAATCCGAAGCAGGCTCCAGGCTCTGAGCTGTCATCACAGAGCCCGATGCGGGGCTCGAACTCACAAACCATGAAATCATGACCTGAGTAGAAGTCGGATACTCAGCTGACTGAGCCACCAGGTGCCCCTATTTCTGAGTAATATATTTTTTATCTTACTAAGTTCTCTAAAATAAGCATAAAATTGTTTTGTTATGATTACACTTTAAGAAAAAAACCTATGTGTACATATGCTTGTCTAGACATACAGAATGTGTAGAAGACTACATATCAAGCTGTTAATATTGGTTATCTTTTGAACTAGTGGCATTGTGAGCATGTGAGCCAGGGAAAAAGATCTCTATATTATCTGACATGTTAGAAGTACACATATTGCTTTCGTAATTTCAAAAATGTAATAATATATATTCATTTGCAGAACTACCATTAAAAAAACAATGCACATAAACTATTTGCCAAATATGGTATATTGGTAGTTATAAAATATTAACAGCACAGATAGCAATAAAAATACAAATACACCACTACAGAATGGCAATATTGAAATGAAAGCAATTCATACGTATTTCTTCAAATTCTTTGCCTTGTTCATAATCCCAAAAAGCATGTAAAAGTTGGTCAATTGCATTCTTCAAAAAATATCAAAAGAATTTGTCAACATTTTTCCAATAGACAAAAGTACCAAAAAAGATACATGTTGTTGAAATGTAGTTGAGAATAATTGTCTTCTAAAATAGTGTGAAAAGCAAGAAACAAGTGTTGGCAAGGATGTGGAGAAAAAAAGAATCCTCGTGCACTGTTGGTGAGAATGTAAACTGGTACAGCCACGTGGAAAAGAATGTGGAGGTTCTTCAAAAAGTTAAAAATAAAACTACTCTATAAACCAGTAATTGCACTACTGAATATTTACCCAAAGAGTACAAAAACATGAATTCGAAAGGATATATGCACCCATATGTTTATTGCAGCATTATTTCCAATAGCCACATTATGGAAGCAGCCCATCAATAGATGAATGGATAAAGATGTGTAATAATGGAATATTATTCAGCCATAAAAAAGAATGAAATCTTGCCATTTATAGCAACATGGATCGAGCTCAAGAAGATAATGTTAAGTGAAATACGCCAGTCAGAAAAAAGACAAACACCACAGGATTTTACTCATATGTGGAATTTAAGAAACAAAACGAATGGACAAAGGAAAAAAAAAGAGACAAATCAAGAAACAGACTCTTAATGATAAAGAATGAACTGGTTGTCACCAGAGGGAAGTAGGTGGGGGGCTGGGTGAATCAGGTGATGGTGGTTAAGAGTACCCTTATCAGGATGAGCACTAAGTAATGTACAGAATTGCTAAATCACTATATTGTACAACGGAAACTAATATAACACTGTATATTAATTATAATGGAATTAAAATTTAAAAACTTAAAATAATAATAAAGCAAAACGAAGTAACAAGGCTAGCCAAGGGAAAACAAACAAACAAGCAAAAAAACCTAGTGTGAAAAGATAAATTGGAAATTTTTCGAGAATAATCTGACCATATATACACAGACCATCAACGTTTTCTTCTACTGATATCAGCAAAGAAATCTACCTAAGAGAAATAATGATTGTAGTACTATCTTTATGAACATAATCTAAAATCCAACAATAGAAAGATGGCCTAATAAGTATAATATATTCAAATTATAAAATATTACAGTCTATTGGTGGCTTAAACTAATTTTCATTTTTAATGTTATCTGAAATCATGACACCATAAAATGGCTTGCTACAAGTCCTTTTTGGACTTAGGGACCAGCTGGCTAAATTTCCGCTTTTCTAGGCAAGGGCAATCATGCTTTTTTCCATGTCTCAGCTGAAAACTGACCACTGAACTCAGTCTGTCTATAAAGGACTCCCCCTTCCTTTCTAAGGTCAGGAGATACTGCAGTTAAGGAACTTCCTATCTGGTCTCACCTTCCCTCAACCTTAGATTGGATCTCTAAACCTGCATAAAGTTAAAAAGCAATGCTCAAACTTGTGTGTATAGGCATGCTCCTAGTGCACAGGCATAAGCCACCCAGCAAGCACTGCCAAACCCCTCTTCCTCCTGCCCACCCAACCCCCCCGCAAAAAAAAACCCCAAAAATAATTATCTCTGTTTAAAATGCAAGTCTCTTTCAGGGGCGCTGGGTGGCTCAGCCGGCTGAGCACCCAACTTCGGCTCAGGTCATGATCTCACAGTTTGTGATTTTGAGCCTCACATCAGGCTCTGTGCTGACAGATCAGAGCCTGCTTTGGATTCTGTCTCTCCTCTATCTCTGCCCTTCCCCTGCTTGCGCTCTCTCTCTCTGTCTCAAAAATGAACAAATGTTAAAAATAAATAAAATAAGATAAATAAGGGGCACCTTGGTGGCTCAGTCGTTAAGTGGCCAACTTTGTCTAAGGTCATGATCTCACAGTTTTGGGGCTCAAGCCCTGCATCGGGCTCTGGGCTGACAGTTCAGAGCCTGGAGCTTGCTTCAGATTCAGTGCCTCCCTCTCTGCCCCTCCCCAGTTCGTGCTCTGTCTCTCTCTCTCTCTCTCTCTCTCTCTCTCTCTTAAATAAATAAAAAAATTTTTAATAAAATAAAATAATAAAACAAAACAAAACACAATAAAATAAATAAAATAAAAATAAAATAAAATAAAATAAAATAAAATAAAATAAAATAAAATAGTCTTTTTCAAACAAAAGTGATTTCAGCTTCTCTGGCATTTGGTTCTCCAGTCTTGTAATGTCTAGCTTCCCAGTCTTTCTACAGACTCCTCCCAGGGCTATAGAATTCTCTGCAGGTAGGTATAGACTGGGTCTCCAGCAAGAGTCAGTAGTGTATTACTTTTGGACTATAGCCAACGTATGATTTACACGTGAGACTAAGATGCAATGCCATTAAAAAATGGGGGCAGGGATGGTTAGAAAAACAGATACTGTACAGCCCTATTCATAAGAAAAAAAATCAAGAAATTATTGTGTGATATAGCATCACGCCTAAAATGTATTTACCTAAAACTGTTTTTGTGTTTTGCAGTCCAGATAAACATGGTTTTCAGATTTGGCAACTGGATCAACATTTCATTTATCATGATTCATAGGTGAAATACTAAATTACTAAACAGAACCTACTCAAGTTTTACAGTAGTTTTTATTGCAGATGTACAACGGAGCAGTACTAATTAGGAATACGAGCTCCATGGGACACACTTTTCTTGTACAAGAAGCCAATAACCCTACAACTCACTGATTGGCTCATGCTATCTTGGAAGCCTCATATATATATATATATATATATATATATATATATATATATACACACATATATATATACATATATATAGTATCTTGGTAGCCATATATATATATATACACACACACACACACATATAAAACATCATACAAAGGATTTAATTCTCTGGCATTTGAAAACATTACTATTAGTTATTATTTTCTCAACGTGCAAAATCCACTTTTGTTCAGGAACCAGTTATTAAGTATTTATCTTGGTTAGTACTGTATTGGAGACTAGATAATAACGTCCTTAGTCTTAAATTGCTCACCATTTTACCTGCTTATACTTTGGTGTTGATATAAACACTTAATACAAAAATATCTTGGAAGTATGGAAGTAGCAAGAAGTGCTTAAGCTCAATCAGCTCACCTTTTTTCTCTGCTAGGTCTATTAAATTAACATGTATACAGTGTCTGAAAGTATTAGAGCACTTGATAAAGTCTTTACCTTTGCAGAAAGGCTAGCAAAATGACAAATTTATTAACAAAAACTAAAGCACAAAGAATTGATCTTTGATTTTTTTTTTAAATTTCAGGTGTACAGAGTTGAGTTAATCAGACTCCTTCCTTTCTAGCTTGCTACCATCTTTGCAAACTTCTCTCCTCCTTTATTTTAATGCATTTGTTCCCCTTTCACCTCCAACCCCAACCCTCTTCTCCACCTTGGTCACTGCTGCAATATATTTAATTCACATCCTTATTGTATAAACATCTCCTGAAATAGATAGTATTCTTGTGTGTGACACTTAATTTATATGTGTTAAACTGCACTATAAATTTCAACAGTTCTTTTCCAACTCAACACTACACTTTTAAAACATATCCATGTGCTGGGTCTAATTCATCCTCTATCTTCTTAAAATTTTTTAATGTTTATTTAATGTTGAGAGACAGAGCACAAGTTGGAGAGGGACAGAGAGAGAGGGAGACACAGAATCTGAAGCAGGTTCCAGGCTCTGAGCTGTCAGCACATAGCCCAATATGGGGCTTGAACTCACGAGCCATGAGATCATGACCTGAGCTGAAGTTAGATGCTTAACGGAATGAGCCACCCAGGCACCCCAACATCCTCCTATCTTCTGATATGTCAAGGTCCATCATGTGCATATACTACATTTTTGTTATCCACATCCTTTGTGAGTAGGTCTAGATTGCCTCCAACTTTTGCTCCTACAGCCAGTGGTGTAGTGAACATCTTCCTACATGTCCCCTCACGGACTAGTAAAAACTTTTCCCTGACAGATACATCCTAGAATTGGATTGCTAGGATTGGCAGGAGTATATTAATTTTTCTAATTACTGCCAGATTGCTTTTGAGAATGATGTCAACAATTTTCCATCATACCACTGGGGCATGAAATGTCCCATTTCTTCCCATTTTCTCAAACATATGATATCTAACTTCTAATTTTTGTGAATCTAATGGAACAAAGAGGAATTCATTGTTATGATTTAATTTCTTGAAAATGTGAGGTTAAAGTAAAGTTGAACATTTCTTTACATACTTAGGTATTGGGGTTTCTGAGTGAGGCTTGCCCACTACTGGGCTCCTGAGTAAGTCTCACACAAAAGAAAATGCCTGCCAACACCTACCTCCTGCTTTCCACCTCCAGAGGTCAACAGGAGGCCCCAGGTGTTCATTTCACCAGCCTTCCCCTAGCCTTCTCCATCCCTTGGTGTGTCTATCCTAAACCTCATCTTTCAGAAAACATTATAAACCATGCATCTCTCACATGTGAAGGCAGTTATTTCTCTCCAGTCCTTGGATCCCAATGTTTAGAGAAGGTATGAGTGTTTTCTTTGGCACTTGTTCCAGGCCATTCTCTCCGTCTTCCCTAAAATCTCTGAATCCCATGTTGTTACAATGCATCATACACCACTGCTCACGGCTGATGTCCTCTGCCTGTGTCTGTTCTCCTCACTCCCAGAGACAAAGGGGTTACACCCTCTCCTCTCAAATTTCTAACACATCTTTCCCTATTGTCCCTCACAGTGGGCCTTGCTTTCTACATTACGAAGAAAATAGAACTGCTCAAAGCTCACTCACCCTTTTCCACGTCTACCCAGCACACAGGAACACATACTTACCTTCCCAAAAGTTAAAGAGGATGAGCTCGCCAAGCTCATGTCAAAGGTCAGGGCCTTCAGTGTACATTAGATGCCACTTCTCACCTGCTCGAGGGCACCACTCTAGCAATTCTCCTCCTCTGTCCTTCATCCCCACTCTACTGGATCATTCCTGAGCATACACTCATATTATTATTTCTCTGATGTTAAACTGTTCTAAATAAAAAGGAGGAGGAGGAGGAGGAGGAGGAGGAGGAGGAGGAGGAGGAGGGGGAGGAAGAGGAAGAGGAGGAGGAGGGGGAGGGGGAGGAGAAAAAAGAAAAAAAAAAAAAAAAAAAAAAACTTTCCCTGATGGCTTTTCTCTCCATCTACTATCCTGTTTCTATATTTCTGGCTACAGAAAAACTCCTTGAGAGAGTTTTCTGTATTTGCAATCTAATTTATCTCCCCCCTCTTCCCTCTTAACCCATTCCAAGCAGATTTGTCCTACCACCACAAGGCTTCTCTTGTCAAGGTCACAATGACCCCTATGTTGCCAAATTTCATGGTCAATTTTTAGTCTTCATCTTATTTGAACTATCAGCAATATCTTGCACAGTTAAACATTTCTTCTTCTTAAAACAATTTCCTTCAGATGGATTCCAGGATACCATTCTGGTTTCTCACTTATCTCAATATTCCTTTTAAGTTTTTTAGCTGGGAGTCTTTTCCTAACACATCTGAATCACTGCAATTACTTAACCTCTCTGAGTCTCACTTTGTCATCTACCTTGCATAGTTACCATGAGGATTCACTGAAACACTATATCAAGAACCAAACATTAAGCTTGGAACATAGACCTTCAATGAATGATCACTATTACCATTAGCAGTAGCAAAGAGGATATCATGGGACCATTAGAATTCCCAGATAAGGAATAATAAAAAAGATGCCTACAGTAATTCCCAGTCAGCTTTCCCTAGGAGTGCATAAAAAAATAAAAGGTCACAACTTCAACCTTTAAAAGAAATGTATGCCAATACAATAAAGACTAGTTTTATTTCTTGATAGGAGAAGTCCTCGTTACAACTCTTAAATATATATCAGGAAACTGAAATGAAAACTGTTACTTTAAATATGAGCTTGTTAAAACATATATTTTAGAAGCATGGGTTAACTTTTTAAAAAATATATTGTTAAAAAATAAGATTAAGATTTTTTTTAATGTTTATTTATTTTTGAGAGAGAGAGAGAGGCAGAGCACCAGTCAGGGAAGGCAGAGAGAGAGACAGAGACACAGAATCTGAAGCAGGTTCCAGGCTCTGAACTGTCAGCACATAGCCCAACACTGGGCTTGAACTCACCAAAGGTGAGATCATGACCTGAGCCCAAGTCAAAGGCTCAACCCATAATTCTATTATACCAATATATAAGCCAAAAATTATTAAGGGCAACAACCTACATTTTTTAAGCTTACAATGCCCACTATGAAACTTTTAAGTTTAGATTAGGGAAAAATTACGTTATTAGGAAAATGCCATTAGTCACAATGAGGTAGTGGATGCTGCAGTCATAAACATCTCCAGTGGCTTCCAACATAGGTTTGTGGGGTCTTTTCCTCACCTACATCACATGTTATCACACATGGGCTCTGCCTCATGCTGTGCTCCCTCTAAGACTGAGACGGATAGAACAGCCACCATGTGCAACAGCACCTATCACTCTGATGGAGGAAAGGTGTAGCAAGGAACATACTGGCTCTTAAAGCTGTCCTCTGGAGGGACACACGTCACTTTCTTCACCTGCTAAAGGCTACGGCAAGTCAGCTGACTATACATAACTGTAATTGAGAGCAGTCATACAACCCTTCCATGTACTTGGAAGAGGAAAGACAGAATGATATTTGCAACAGCCCCAGTAGCTACCAACACTGAGTTTACTATTCAGAAATCAGAACCTAGCTCTTTGACTCCCTGGATGGAAAGAATCTCTTAACCCCAAGAGTCTTTATAAAACAGGCAGCTAAAAACTTGCTCTAGAATTGCAAAATGTATAATACTTTCAGTAGCAAAGCTGAACTTAAATCTACAGAAGAAAAAGGCTCCTTTAAGGTAGCAAGACTTGTTGACACAAGTACTAAACTAGGAATTGGTATTTCTGTCTAGGCTTTACAACCAATATCTTCTGTGGCCTAAGGCAAGTTGTTTAATAACACCATCCTTCAAGAAAATAAGGAGACGTGATGACTGATTGACAGAACATTTCTGAGCAGAGTAAGGAGGTGGTTGAGATTAATAGTGAAATCTTCCCATCAGATGGAAGCCTGAACTGCGTAGTGACTGACACTAAAGAAGCAAAATACTGACATGCAAAGTGCTTCAAATCCTACGTGACGGGCTGTCTATATCGTAAAGAGTTATTATATACGAGCATGTCATATTCCCTTCTCTGTTTCACTCTGATGGAAAAAGGAAACCCACGAGCTCAAATCTGGCTGTGAATTTTCCTTGTAGTAATAGAGGTATTATCAGGAGCTAGCTACATACTATTGTATTTATCACATATCCCAATGTGAGTGTCTGCATTGCCTGATGAAAAGTCCCAAGAGAGGGGAGAAATAATTTCTTCTAGAGACAAACTGTTTACTACACAAGGGTGCAAACAATGGCAGGCTGGAAGCAGACATTCTTGGTAATAACTTGTGATGCTTTAAGTGATCACAACTCAAACACTACCAGACCAAAATATTTGAACAATTATACATTTTTTAAATGAAGCATTTCAAAACACAGGAATTATGCAGCACAGTACTCTGTATACTACACATTTTATTTTTCCTATTTTGTTTCTTTTCTCAAATGACATAATTTATAAGTATTTTCTCAATGTCACAGTTCAAACACAGAAACCTAGAACATTTACCTGATCCTCACAGATAGCAGTAACCTCTAATGAAGTTATATTAGCCTCATTTTATTTACATCATGCACACACACATACGCACACCCCTTTTTAAAGTTTTTGATGTGAATCAGATGAAAGTCTATATATTCTTTCCCTTAACAATATGACCTGCAGAGATTTCTATGTAAACACATACAGCTTTATCCTGTCTTTGAATTGTCTGTATAAATACAGATACACTATATTTAGGTATATTATGTAACACTTCCATTGACAGTCATGTGGGCCATTTCCAAATTTTTACTCTTAGAGGTATGGTGAAATCTTTTAAAAATAAATGCTTGAAGTAGAATTTTAGTAAAGGACCTGCTGGGCCAATGGTATGTTTCTTTAAACTTTTAATAGACATTGTAAGATTGTCTTCCCAATGTCTTCCCAGAGCATTTTAATGCTCTGACCAGTGTGTAAGAGTACCCGCTTGCCCTTCAACCTCACTACCTGTTTCCAGGGCCAAGCTAAGGTATGCAAAGGAACTCATTTGTTAATTTGTTTCTTCCTGGTTAACAATATAGGTTCGCACATCTTCATTGCATTATTATGCTTCTGTGAACTGAAATTCATGTTGGGAGACATTTTTTTCAACTGGGCAATTTGTATTTTTCTTACTGCTTTGTAGAAACAGTTTAGCTATTCTAGATAACAACCTGTTGTCTGTTAAACATGTTGTAAATGTTTTTCCATTATAACCCTAGTTTTTCTTAATTTTATTTTTAGTGCATTTTGTTATGTAGAAGTCTGAATCCTTACATAACCAAATCTGCAGTCTTTGTGTCTTGCTTAGGAAGACTTTCCCTTCCCTAAATTAATCACATTATTATCCTATTTTCTTCAAATGCTATCTTTTAAAGCCAGGCTTATTGAGATATTATTTACAGGCAACAAAATTCATTTTATTTTTAGTACACAAGTTTTGACAAAGGCATGAAGTCATGATACAAATACCACAACCAAGATACAGAACAGTTTTGTCTCCCAAAGAAATCCCCGTGTCCCTTTTGTCAACCCTTGGCCCAACACCCAGACTCTGGCAACTACTGATGTTTTTTCTGCTCCTATAGTTTTACCTCTTGCACAAAGTCCTATAAATGGCATTTTATACTCCGTAGCCTTTTGAGTCTAGCATCTTTCACTTAGCATAATACACTTAGGAATCACCTCATGTAGTTGATGGTGTCACTTCATGGCCCTTTTGCACTGCTGAGTGGTGTTCTAGCATATGGATGCACAATGTCTTATTTTACCATGTACCACTTGAAGGACATTTGAGTAGTCTTCAATCTGGGTGATAATGAAACCACTAGGAATACTCACTATGAGATTGTTGGATCAACACAAGTCTTTATGTATTCTAGGTAAATTCCTAGGAGTGGAAAGGTTAAAGTATATGGTAAACTGGGTGTAACTTTCAAGAAACTACTAAATTATTTTCCAAAGGGACTGTGCTATGTTTGCATGCTCACCAGCAGCACGTGAGAGTTCCAATTGCTCTTCACCCTCCTCAGCACTTGGTATTACTGGATTTTTTAACTGTTTTGTTTCCTTAGCCATTCTAATACATGTGGGGTGATACAACACAGTGGTCTTAGTTTGACTTTCCCATACAACAAATGATGCTAAGCATCTTTTCAAGGGTTTGCCATTCTTACATTTTCTTGGGTGAAGGACCTGCTCAAGTCTTGTCCCCATTTTTGATGAGGTTGTTTTCTAATTATTGTCTTTTGAAAATTATTTATATGGTCTAGAAACAGGTTCTTTAATAGATGCATGTATTTTTCTCCCAGTCTGTAGCTTGTCTTTGTACTCTATAAACACTAGCTTTAAATGACCAGAGGTTCTTCATTTTGATGAAGCCCAGATGATGAATTTGTTCTTTAATGAATTATGCTTTTTGGGTCTTACTTATCTAAGAAATCTTTGCCTAACCCAGGGTCATAAAGGTTCTCTTATATTTTATTCTAGAAGTTTTATAATTTAGGTTTTCTATTTAAATCTATGACCTATTTTGAGTTATGAAGGTATCAGTTTGCCTGGAGACTTCCAGAACAAACTACCACAGACTGGGTGGTCAAACAACAAATATTCAGGTTCTCACAGTTCTGGAGGCAAGAAGTCCAAGATCAAGGCATCAGCAGGTTTTGTTTCTTCTGAGACCTCTATCCTTACCTTGCAGGTCGTCTTTCCTCTATGAGCATATATCCCTGGTCTCTCTCTGTATTCTAATTTCTTCTTACAAGCACACCAGTCAGGTTGGATTAGGGCCTACCCTAATGGCCTCATTATAACATGATAACCTCTTTTAAGGCCCTTTCTCCAGCCACAGTCATATCCTAAAGTTCCAGAGATTAGGACTCCAACATTTGAATTGGGGCATGGGAAGTGTGCCACAATTCAGTCCATAACATGAACCAAGATTCATTTTTTTGTATATGGATAACCAATTGTCCCATTATCAGATTACTCTTTCTCCTTAATGGTGAACCTGCTTTCCTTCTGTTCTACAAGTGAAATAGTATTGCCATCTGACTCCTTGGGAGGTCTTTCTTTAAATTTCTGGCTGGTTAGTTGCCCTGAAACCTCATTTACATCCTCTCATTCTTGACTTTCTTTATGGGTTCAAAAAAAAAAATGATTTTGTTTGTTTTCTTTTTCTTGTTAGGTTGGGAGAGACCATCCTTTCAAAATTCTATAATGCTAATTTTTCTATGTTTTGCTCATTAAATTCAGATTTTCTTTTATGTCTCTCAGTAAAGGTTCATATTTTTTTCATAAAGATCTTAAATTTTATAACGTTTATTTCTCGGTATTTAGAATTGTAATTTGTATTGTATTATGCTGCTTTTAACAGTATCATTTACTCCATTACGTTTTGAACTATTATCACTGGTGTATAAGAAAATAAATTATCTTGTAAATTGATCTGGCAAATTTACTGAAACTTTTGAAAATTAAATCCAAGAGTTAATCAGTTGATTCTCTTGAATTTTTGAATCCATTTACTCTTGGCTTATACCTCCTAGAGCTAACCTATTGGTAGAGCAATATTCTCCTATGTATTTGGACTGTAATTTCATCTTATTTTTGTCCATACATCTGATCTTTCTCATTCAGAAATTTGCAGCTTGTGTATGACACTTTCTTGTTTTCCTGTGCTTATATACATTTTTCTCAGTCTTTTTGTAATTTCATGAAATATACTTGTTCTGTTGGGCAACTTGAGCTTCACCCTTGCTTGCTTTCAGATGCCTCCTCCCCTGACTTGACACTGTTCAAGAGTAAACACTGATGGCAAACCAGGTATATTTTGGGAAAATATACATAAATGTTTCAGAAAATTAACTTTTTAAATATACTAGGTAAACTTAGCTTTTTAATTTTTTTAACATTATTCATTTTTGAAAAATAGAGACAGAGCATGAGTGGGGGAGGGGCAGAGAGAGAGGGAGACACAGAATCTGAAGCAGGTCCCAGGCCCTGAACTGTCAGCACAGAGCCTGATGCAGGGCTCAACCCCAGGAACCATGAGATCATGACCTGAGCAGAAGTTGGATGCTTAGCTGACTGACCCACCAGATGCCCCTAAACTTAGCTTTCAATAGCCCCTTACAAACCTAGTAATTAGTTGTCAAGTATAAACTCAAAATTACTAAAAAAAAATAACACACTATAATATCCTTTCTGTATTATTTTCCTTAGGTTTTAGAATCAGGATAACTCTTAGCTCATTCAGTGCGTGTGGAAGTCTCCTGTTTTGTTCATTTCTACAAAATTTTTATCTCATATGGAAATCATATGGTCTTTGTTGGTTATTAGACCTTTCCTGGAAAATTAATTTGCATTAGTGCCAAATATAGGAACAGATTTCAGTCACTATTGCAAATTTTTCAATAGCACTGGTCTGTATCAATGTTTTGGCTCTACTTGAGCTAATGTTAAATTTAAAAAAAAAAGCCATGTTTAATCTAGGTTTTCAAATTGCATGTATAAAGCTTTTCATAGAATTCTTTTATAATTTTAATTGCTTTAATTTCTACAGTTACTTTTCATTGCTCATGTTCTCTAACTTTCTGTGGAACTTGTCAAAAGGATATCTTTTAATGATTATTTTCAAAGCACTAGGTTCTGGTTTTTAACATCTTTCTGGAAGTTTCCCATATTTTTAACTCTTCTATTTAGTGATTTCCACTTTCCTCCAGTTTATTTTGTTGTACTCACTTCTTGACGTTAGCACATTTCATTTTCATCAAAAGTGTATTTAAGAATCTAAAATCTCTGTACTTTCTCATTGATGGAGTCTCACAGGTCTTATGCTTCCTTTATCATTTCTTTTCACATGATTAGAGAACGGCTTTAATGGGACCAGGACCCAGATCTCCTTCCAGTACTGACGCTGCCACTGTGGCCCCAGAGTCCTTGCCACATCTCACCTGGGTTACCTGGAGATTCAGTTCACCCCAGCCAGGAGCACCTCTCGCCAAAGTGGTGTTTGCCTCCCTCCACCTTAACTGTTACGTCTATTATCCTGACCCCAAAGAAAAGCTGCCTTTTGCTCCCAACATGCCACAGAGATTTTGTGTATAAAGATAGCTCGGTTTTGTTTTGTTTTACTCACATGCCATTTCACCCCTAGAACTCAAGTGTGTATACACAACCACTAGACTAGCATCACACTCTAATGCTTTAGAGTCACTTCTGTCATCTGACGGCAAAGACACAGCTACATATTAGACCAAGCCCATGTCCCCAGTCCTGTTCCCTGTAGGTGAGGTTTTTAGGTAATGAATTCCCAATTCCTGATGCAAAGAGATCCCTGACCTCCACCCCATATTCTGCCGGTGGTGCGCAAGTATTTCTCAGTCCAAACAGATACGCGGTGCAGATAAACCAAGATCCTCCCTTTAAAATATAGACTATATTTAATCTCCTGGAAAATTAGCAAAGAAAATATGTAATAAGTAATAATCCTATTTGATAAGCATTCAGTAGAAATTTACATAGAGCAGGGACCTGATGGAGCACAAAGCAGTGATTCATTTGTGAGGCTGGCTGATGTCATAAACCAGAAGAGGCAAGTAGGAGAAGTTTATGGGCAGTAGCAGCTCCCTCCAAGTAAATTACGGCTGTGTATTCATTCTGGGACATTTACTACTTTCTCCCATAAATACAATTAATGTGCTGAATTTATTTTCAAAGCACAAAGCAGAGTTATAACTTATCTTAAAGTTTTTCAGTAGAAAAGCATATAAAACAACTTCAAAGGAAATTCTTTGGGACCGGCTTATTGAAGAATTTAACCAACATCTTCATTTTCCTTTTAGAGACCATAGCACACATAAGAATTTCCTTTCAGGATGTGGCACATTTTCAAAAGCAATAGACAGAAACTAGATGCTCAATTACTGTTTTCTCTTAACTTTATCATTCCTGCCTTTCTCCAAAAATCTGAATTTGCCTTAAACTTTACTTTTTTGAAAGAGCTTGTCATCATGAATAAAACATGCTTACAAGTAACCATAAGCCATCAAAATTCAGCCAAATTAGTTTTCAATTATTTAAAAATACACGGTTAAAAGGCAACATTCACAGAAGTTCACCTGAAGCCCACAGGAATTTTCCATGTTCTTTTAAAACTTTAGACATCCACCAAGGTATGTAATTTGCACTAACTATATTCCATAGTCTTAAAAAAATAAAATAAAAACAGGGACTTTCATTGATGAAAAGCAAAAATACAGTGAAGGGAATTTTTGCAGATCCAATCTCCCTTTCCTAACATGCATTCCCTTTGCTTTGTCTTTCACACAATCTCAGTATTCATTCCACAATATTCCATCAAGACGGGGAAACACAGTGCAGGTGGGGAATGGGTCCATCAGGCAGGCAATGGAGCATGCAAGCAGGCCACAGACCAAGTACTTAAGCATCCAGACAAAACCACATGGCCGTAAATTACCGTCACTACTTTCCAAAAGTTCCCTGGATTGTGCAGGATTGCCCATGCAATCATAATTACAAAGCAAGCTGTAATAATCATTAAACAAACTCTGTGACTTCTGCAGTCTTAAGCAGAATGCTTGCTTTCCTATCTGATGCTCATGTACAATACAGAATTATAAATGGGAGGCAACAGCTCACATTCGATCCTCAGGATTCAGAGAGAATTATGCTCTCTATAGGCGATCACTCTTCTCACCAACAATGACACTTTGCACACTCATATTTCACCCATGTGTTGACAGAAGCAAGTAGTCAGGGAGGTTTGGAAGACCATCTAGTAAAACTCCTCAAGGAATTCAGCAAGAAATTCACAAATTTGAGTTACCAGAGGATGAAGTTTTTTCCCTTGGAACACCACTTACAGGTGATGTTTTCTTTCTTAATTTTCATGGAGGAAAGTCAAATTTGGAAATTGGCATTCATGGATGCTCATCATGTGGCAGGGTGCAAAGCTTTCATCTATGATCCCCTCTGATCACAACAACCCTATATATCAAACAGTTTAATTGCCTCCATTTTGTAGAGGAGGAAACCAAAGCTCAGAGTAGTGCAATTGTTTACCATTTTTTCCCATCACTGGTTCATGTCAGAACCATGATTTAACGACAGGACTATCTGCTTTTGAAGGCAACACCACGTCCACTACCCTGCGTTGGTGACCGAAAAGCTGGCAGAGGTTTTCTAAAGGAAATAAAATGCCATCCAGCATGCTATCCAGCTTTTCTTTTTTCTTTTTTTTTTTTTTTTAAGATTTCACTTTAAAGGTGAGGCAGTTTGCACAGATCCAATAAAACTACAACTGTTAACCACAAACAAAAGCCAATGAATCCAACCGGTACCTGGAAGAACCCAGGTGCAGATGTTTACCATAGGCAAAAGCAAAACTGAACTCTAAACATGACATTTATTCACACAGCTTTATTAAGTACCTATCTGCAGACGTTTATTTACACAGCTTTATTAAGTACCGATTTGCAAAGCACTGTTAGACCTTGGGCAGACAAAGATGAATATGCCAGGGCCCTGCATTCTTTGAGCCAGGAGGATAGTTAGGAAGATAATTAAAATACAAAAGAACCAAGGCAGAGAAAAAACTCAAGAAAGGTAACTGACTCCCCTAACCTTGACCCCACCCCACCCCCGCCCCCACCCCCACACTCCTGATTCCCAGGCAGAAATTTCAGATCCGTATGGTGGAGAAACCCAAGAAGCTGTGTCTTACAAACCCCAGTTGGAGAAATAACTTTTGATTTTTCTGAAATATAAACGTGGCCACTTTCAGCGCCCTTGTGTAAGACCTTACTGTTTGATGATGTGGTTCCTGGATGCTTGGCCAGCCTCCCCCACCCTAGTACTGTGTGCTTCAGCTCCCCACAATGCTGGACCTCGTGCGGCTCCTGGAGAGCCTTTACATGCTGCTCTCTCTACCCGCCTGCCCTCCTAGACTCCTCTTTTCCTGTCTCTGTGTTTAAAAATGCAGCTCAGGCATCTCCAGCTTTAACAAGACTCTCCTAATTCCTCCAAGAGGGTATAGGTGCATTTGTGTGATTTCATTCATGATTTTATTCAGAACACATTTATACACACTGAGGATTTAGCAGTGTACAAGACAGACAGCTTCTGCTCTCAAAGAGTTTAGATTACAAATAAACGGGCAGGATAATTTCAGATAATGGTGAGTACTAGCAGAAAAATAAAACACGGAGGCATAACGGCGGGTTAATAACACATGAGGCTATGTGGGAGGGTAAGGGGTGGTGGCGGCCTGCTTCACCTGGAGCTCCACTCAGGGAACGGACAATGGGGCTGAGCTGTGAGCTGCAGGGGACTTCCAAAATAAGAGGCAGTCGAAGAGGCAGTTTCCAGGCAATAACGAAAACAAGTTCGAGTGCCCTATCACAGCATTTCCTCAACAATCCTCTAATTGCCTCCAAGCTGCAGCACGAATTTTCGGAGGGCAAGATCCATGCCTCATTCAACTTTGCGTCACCAACATATACTTTAGGATCTAGAATGGACATGCAGTAAATGCTTACTGAATCAAAGACAACAGAAGTATTCCTAGCCTTATGAAAAAATGCAAATGACGTCTTCATACACACAACACTGAACAGCATAATGGACCAACAATATCCTGATTCTGCAAATCCAATAGTGTGGTGTCTTGGCAGGGCAGGTACTGTAATGGCTTTGGGTGTGCCAAGTTAGACACACTCATCCTACACTTACCCGACTGTGTTTACTGATGTGCATGGAGGGTTAGAAAACCTTCAAAAGAGAGGGAAAGAGCCTTCCACAAGAAAACTTCCTGGAGGGAAATAACAAGCCTTCCACTGATGCTCAGACACAGCAACCAGTCTAATGGACCAGAAGGGGCTGAACCTAAGCCAGACTGTAGACAAGGTCTATGAAAGCATTGAAAGAAAACTTGCTCTAAGGGAGAAAGAAACCTGGCTCTCAGTCCCCAGCCAAGGCAGGCATGTCCAAGGGAAGTGGTGGTTTCTGGCCACGAAAACCTGTCCTCAGCCAACAACCCTAGAGACACTCAAGAGACAGGGTTGTATGCATGAGCTAAAAGTACTCTCTTACTAAAGTCTACAGTTTGTGACCAAAACACCCCACTGTGGCAAACCCTAACAGCATAATATAGAAGGAGAAAGCTTTCCTTCTACATTCACGAAAGCTGATTAAATTGCTAGAGTATTGTCAAGACTGAGAACAGCGCTGGGCCACAATGACACCCCAGTGAAACCAAAAGTAACCTAGTTACAGGGAACCAAGCTCCAGCCAGCCACTGTGGCAATTCTGCCATGGTGACATTGGCTGTGGGGATCTGGCTTTCTGGGTGCCATAGTAATGCAAAAAGAGAATTAGATTTGTAAGAGACACTGAGTGTCCTAAAGAATCCTGGAAATTCTTGGAGGCAGGAAACTGTACAAAGTACATATTTACATCCAAGTACATAGATATTTGTGAATGTTTGTTAAATCGCTGCTCTGTAAAGGAGGTTGATGGGACAGGATCAGTTTAACACAATCTAATTATTTCTAGACCATAATACAAACTAGGTATTTCTTGTGGTCTGGCTTACAAGAGAGTTGAAATTTAAAGACTCTTCTAGTTCAAATAATTAGTATTTCTTAAGCTAATATGTCTCAGATGATAAGCATGTAAAAATATATCTAAATCAGGGAATTTTTCAAAATATTTCCCAAGTTCTCCTTTTGCCTATAGTATTCACCCCCTATGAGTCCAATCTATCTCCCCTTCCAAAGAGCTCTGATGGGATATATGTCTCTTTTTGTAAAATCCCCCTAGATGATTATAATTATACCTTCCCCTCACCCAAGGCCATCCATCTCCTGAACCGAAAACTGCCCTAATTGCTATATAATCAGCTGTCTCGGCCTAGGCTTTGACTAAAACCATACATTACATCAGCATTAGTACTTCTGCTAAGTCCACAAAAGACAGGTAAATTGATCATAATGTTTCTGGCCGCAGGTAATAAAAAAAACCAACGGAAAATACCTTACAATCCAAAGGGTATGTATTATTGCACATACAAATAAATCTGAAGATAGCATTGCTCTAGGGCAATATCATCAAGAATAAAGACTCTTCCTCAACGCCACCCACAGCACATCAGCTTGTCCTCTTAGGCTGGGCACTTCATGGTTTCAAGATGGCTGTGAGAGTTCCAGGTATCAAAGCAAACATAAAGCCACCCCGAGTTAGAAAAGGCGTTTCTTCTTATAAACCTCTTTTGTAAAAATGTAGGGGAAACTTTTCAACAAACTCTCAGCTACATTTGCCTCACTGTCTCATTGCTAGAATTTTATCACGAGCACAGCACCAATCACTGGCAGGTGGATCACCCTGTGACTAGCTCAACAAATCCTGACTGCTCGTTAGAAACAGAGGAAGCCCACCACCAGACATCCTGTTTTAATGAAAGTAGGGTGGGGCCTGAACACTGAGATGTTTAAATTCCCCTAGGTGATCCTAATTTGTGGTTAAGACTGTATCAATCACGGGGCGCCTGGGTGGCGCAGTCGGTTAAGCGTCCGACTTCAGCCAGGTCATGATCTCGCAGTCCGTGAGTTCGAGCCCCGCGTCAGGCTCTGGGCTGATGGCTCGGAGCCTGGAGCCTGTTTCCGATTCTGTGTCTCCCTCTCTCTCTGCCCCTCCCCTGTTCATGCTCTGTCTCTCTCTCTGTCCCAAAAATAAATAAACGTTGAAAAAAAAATTAAAAAAAAAAAAAAAAAAGACTGTATCAATCATGATTTACCCCTGGCATGGACACGTGTAATGCCTCAAACACCTGCCCACACAGAGAAACTGAATAAAAGCAGGGTTGTGTTAAGAAAGAGGGAGAGGAAAATGGATGCTAGGAAGACCACAAAATACACCACAGCTATTCTGAGTTGTTCCTTGAAAGAACATCCATGAGAGAGATGAGTGGTTGATTTTAATTCCAAAGGATAAAAAATCCTCCTCTTCATTCAAATCAGGTTTTTGGAAACATTTCTGATAACTGAAAGACAAAATCTTTTAAAACGACTATAGCCTCCTCTATGAAGTCTTCTTCCAAACAAAAATGTTCCCAATTCCCTAAACATAAACTTTGAAGTAGAAGTTTGCTACCTGCTTCTGGCAGTGGTAGCGATGACCTTATGACCACCATCCCGGTGACCTCTAGATGGAGCCCAAGTTTTCTCTTGGCTCCACTGTGAAGCCCAGAGAGGTCAGATGCTAAAAGAGAAGGCACACCGAAGTAGGGTGAAGGGTATTGAACTGTGGGTGCTCACAGAAAGAGGTTTAAGCTCTGGGCTATATGGAAGCAGTTTCTCTCCCTTTGGAAATCTCCTCAGAGCGGTTTCTTGAAAACTGTCTTATCCTACAAAATCGGCGGAAAGAAGTGCAGGGCTAGAAAACATGCACATTTTCTGGAGAAGAGGGACTTTCTGGCCCATTCATTGATGTGCTTTCCCTTAAGTCTGCCTTCTCTTGCCATTAAGAGTGAGAAGTTGGACAGAGCTGAGATCTGGGTGAGGGCTTAGAAGGAAACGGGGCAAAGAGATTCTCCCCCAAATCACCCCCTTGTGTTAGCTGTGATGCTGAGGCTGCCATCAAGCTAATAAAGTCCTTGTAGACCCACATAATTCAGACCAGCTCAACAGAACCAAAGATTGACACTGGTGTTTGAGGTCAAAGCCAGCATTCCTCACCTGGCCTAGACACCTGGGCCAATTTCTTACTCAGAAATCACTTGTGGAAGGAACCAAGTGTCAGTGTTAAGGCAAGATAATGTTTGGAATCCCAGACCCCAGCCCTTTCTGAGTCACTTCATCTCAACACAGCTCATGCTACCACTTAGGTTGAAGAAGAAGAAGAAAAATCAAGGAATTTTCAGGTTACAGAGTGGTAATGTTCGCTGGCTTTGGAAACAGGGAGACATGATCTCATGCCCTGGATCCAGTAAGGATTGACCACATGCCCTTGGACAAGGTGCTTAAAATCTCCAAGCTTCAGTTTCCTCAGCTATAGAATAGGGATAGTGACTGTAGCCTCAAATGTTAGAATGAGGCTAATTTAAATCAGTTGATCTCAAATTGAACACACAATAGTATCACCTAGAGGAATTAGTGATCCACACGTTCTGATTTCTCGAGATTTCTGATTTTAAAAAAAGCGGGGGGGGGGGGGCGTTGGTGAGGGTGGGCAAAAACCTATGTCTCTAACAAGTTGCCAGATGATGCCGATGCTGCTGGTCTAGAAACCAGAGAACCAGTAATTAAGATATATACTCGAGTTACTTAGCACAATTCTTTGGAAATAGCAAACAAGCAGTAACCATGTTTTAGCTATTATTTTTAAGCTACATTTTGGACTTATTTTTAATGCAAAAATAGTATGTTTTAGAGTTTTTGAAATGAAGCATCTGTTGTATCATCTCTAACGCTGGCAAAGAGTTTGTTCTGGCATTAGCTAATTACCTTTCATAATGTAATTAAAGCTCCATATCAAGACATGTAAGAGGCTTTGGTGGTATGAATATCCTCCTTTGCCACATATTCTTGCCAGTGTGAGTGAATTGCTAAATCGATACCTAGAAAATCCTGACTTGAGTGTCTCCTCACTCTGATTATGCTTGTATTATGAAATCTGAACTTTCACTAAATTGTTGGCTAACATTGGCAGTTTGTTAAGCAATTGGGTTCTTCAGTACCTTCCTCACAAGATGACAGGGTATTATCTGAAGAATCCTGAAAAGCAATAGTTCTGCACAAACTGGGCTGAAAAGGATCATATCGTCTTGGCTGTTCAATCACAACTTATTCCTCTCTTCATCAAGGTTAAGCAAATTACTCTTTGAGATTAGTAATGAGTTCCAAATGATGCTTGTACAGGCTTCAAACACTTTCACCTTCATTGACTTATCTGATCCACACAGCCTCACAGGGACAGTTTTATTGTCACTGTAGCCATTCCATAGATGAGGAAATGAAGACCTGGACTGTTTATAATTGTACAGAGTCTCCTTCACTACTGGTCCCAGAAGCTAGATTGGAACTTAGATCTCTAGAAGCCAAGAACTACATGCAATGTGCTCTCAGAGAGAATGTTTTCAGAACATCTAAAAATCAAGCATAAGATTTGGGCTTTTGGAGCATTTATTTTTTCATCTGACAGTTCAGTTAAAATAGCAAAAGAAACACGTCTACTATCACAAATCACAATATGTAGACAAAAGAGAAAAAATTAAAAACACATCTAATCTTACCCACTCAAAGAGGAACACCAGAATATTTAAGCTCCCCTCCCCATCGCACTGTGTGCAAATCAAGCCCTGATGCTTTTGAAGCTGTTTTCATTTACAAGTATATCATAATCATCTTTCCATGTCAATAAATATATTTTTTACAGCACAGTGGTCCATTGTTTGAAATAACTATAATTTGCTTAACCAAAGGAGTGTTAGGTGATTTCCAACTTTTGCTTTTTCAAAAGAGCACTCCATTGAGTATTCTTGGAGCTCAGTCTTTCCCACATCCTTAGTTATGTCCTCGGGAACAATTCCCAAAAGTAGAATTACTATGTCAAAAAGCATGCACGCTTTAAGTCTTTTAATATGTATTGCCAAATTGACCTTGAGAAAGGTTGTACTAAATTACTAGCCATTCCTCAGCTCATGGGCATGCCTCTTCCCCCTGTTATTGGTATTACATATTATTTATTTAGCTACTGGTAGATTTCCCCTGGCCAATGCATCTAGTGTTCTGTACTTCCACAAAATAAGCCTTAAAGAGCCCAATAAGACCACCTAAAAGTCTCTTCTCATGAACATGATTGGAGGCTTGTAAGTAAAACTGGTAGAGCTATTGCCTCAAAACACCACCTATACCTTTCACGTCCCCATTCCCACCCATCACAGCCAACTTTTACAATGGACCACACGTTATTCTAAATCCTTTACGTGTGCCAAATCAGTAATCCCTCAATACCCCTCTAAAAGGAGATGCTATTATCATCCCCTTTGTACAGATGAAGAAATGGAAGCCTATCTTTGCCCAAGATCTCATGGGCAGAACTGATATTTGAGCTCAGGTAGTCAGTTGCTTGAGTAAGAGAAAATAAACAAAAATGGAGAGGGAAAGTAGAAGGCAGAATATGAAGAGAAACAAGAGGTGGTGCTGCAGGATGGACAACCCGGAGACTGTCAAAGGAGATGTAAAATATGAGTATGTTTTGTGTCTATCAGCCCTACTAAAATATAAAGGAAATTAAACTAACGGGATCCAAAGTGGAGCTAGAAGCACTGCTCAACCCATTTCTGAAGCACCGTTCATAAGCCTCGTGAGGAAGAAAACCAGGCTTACTGGAACCCAAGGTCTCCCTGTCAGAGTGAATTATTTCAGAAGCCCTGGCCCATAAACAGAGCTGTTCCATCTCTGCCTTCACCAGTCTATGGCTCAAAGTGGGCAAACTAAATCATTAAAAGCTCTGATGGACAAAACCTATTTTCTTGACCAGTCATGATTTCCAGGTCAGGAAATAGAACAAAACAAGGCATGATAATTAAAAAAGAAAAAAGAAATCAGTCAAGCTATTATGTCTATATCCAAATTCCTGGAGGAGATTGCAGAAAACTGCTCATTAATTCTGGTGCAGAAAGGATATAAACTGTGCTAAGCCAAATGTTGCTAACCTTTGGGAACTTGAATGCATTTCCGAATAGAAGTGCTTCTTGAAAGTAAATAAATAAATGTGTCCCCATGTTGATATTTTATTGAGTTGTATGCTGCTGAAGATGTGGCACAAACTCATAGTATGATTCATTAAAGCAATTTAGATGATTATCAGTCCTTTGCAAAAAAGAGCTTTTCATCCAGAAACAGCAGATGCTGTACTTCCCTTTGTCATGGTTGGACTCTGATAGTCCTCGCCCAGTCTCAACATACTTTATCGTTAAAGGACTGTTTGCCACTGTCTTGTTTTTTCGCTTGTTGGCTGGTTTTTATATTTTGGGGCCTGGTGGGGGGGAGGCAGGATTTTTGATCTGCGCTTCTAAATTGCAAATTATTTTGTACCACTTCATAAAATCACAGTATCACAACAATGGATCTGTGGAAGTTTAATAAGGTAAGGAGTGAAATAAGGTATAGAGGTTTAAAAAAAGACAAAAACACTTTTTTGTCTGTATGCTTTAGTATCCCCAACTTAAATATGCCTCAGGTTTCTCCAGATCCCTGTCTCTTCTCCTTAGGGGTAACCAAAGAAGGCAGCAAGAAGGTAACACCACTGCTAGGACTGCTTGCCCTCACGGCTTCATTCCAAAGTGAGAGAGACGCAAGCGTGTGGGCCTCTGCAGCCAACACATTGAGTGAAGGCACAGGCTCCTTTGGGGAAGAAATGTCAGGTCTTCTTCTCTTCTCTGAAGGAGGTAAGTCATTCCCCTTTTTCTTTTTGTTGCAACTTCATTCTTCCTCTTCAGTCTAATTCTGAAATGGCTTATTTTAAAATTCATGGTTTAATTTTCCTATCATGTTTACAAGAGCCAGTAAAATTCTGAAGCAGACAGAAAATGTAAACCAGATGTTTAAGGCTACAGGCAACATCATACAGTAGACTCGATTTTTGCCGTCTTTCTTTCTTTCTTTCTTTCTTTCTTTCTTTCTTTCTTTCTTTCCCTTTTGGAAGTAGCTACAGATAAATAAGCAATTCAAACAATAGCAATGGAAATTATGGAAGAGATGATGGAATAGTGTATTCAAATGCAACATCCTTCATTTCCTCCTTTTAGTTGAAGAATGATTCCAGCTGGTTTTATCATGAAACTTTGCCCCAAAGGAGTAAATAACTAAAAGCTAAAACCTCCCATAAACTCTTCTAGGATAGTTGGAAAAATGCCTTAGAATAAAAAATAACCAAATATTGGAAATGTGCTAAAGTGTTGTGGTAAAATATTGTGTGCCCATTGTAAGTTTTCCAAAGTAATTACACTCCGTTCAATACACGCCCATCAATTTCCAGGATCATATTATTTGTTGTTCTCACTAAAACCCCTAAACAAAAATGAAATATGCTATGACTACTATCTCTTCATGAAAATGTTTCCAGACCAATCCTTCAAAGATACCTCTACAATTGATGAATGAGGTTCCACTCATGTTTGACTTGGCCCGGTTTATAGGCTTCTTTAGTCTCTTTGAAACATCTAAGAGCTTAGCTATGAAATACAGTAAGACTTCACTAATTTAGATCATTTGTAGGAAGGATAGCATGTCTACATGATAAAGGTTTCACTGAAATTTAGTTGTGGTGTCATGAGACTATATGCGTGAGTCGCTGCCGTTATCAAAGTACCGCCAAATTTTACAAGACCTATTTTTACTTAAGCAATTATTTACTGGATACAAGAACATCCCTTTCTCAGACACTACTTTTTTTAATAAACTAAAATCTGTTCTTTTACCTGAGTAACACAGATAGTCATGACTTTATCCTTAGAAGATTAAAAAATAAAAGCGTATAATAACATGGCCTCTAAAAAGGCTAATTTATTCCTATCCACTGATGGCCCCAGTATATTTATAGCTGTACCCTCTTGAATGCTATCTGCCTTGAGAACATAATTTGGAAATAAATGCTTATAAGATGACTCCCTACCTCTTTGATGGGAAAGCTTTACAGGGTATGCAAGCAGGGACCTCATATCACCAACCTCATTATTACACTAATTGGGAAGAGGGATATAACCTACACAGTCTCAGAAATCCAAAAGACTGTGATAACCTTGAGAAGCAGTCAAAAGCTGAAAGTGAATCTTCTTGAGGATTTACATATATCAAGCTTATTCACAAACCAACTCTGAATCAACAATGTAATTTCTTTTTAAGCATGTTAAAGTACAATATTATGTTGCATCCTGAACACAAGCAAAAATGGACACACAATTTTTAAATCCATTTTGTGAAGCTAAAGTGGCTACTTGAAACCAAGATCTTTCAGAACGAGTGAAAAATAACCCTATGACGTTCTTCAAATCAATTAGCACAGTATCTGATCTATAATAGAGAACAAGTTACTGCTGATGAGAAATATGAGTGATTACTGGCAACCTAGAAGAGAAATCAACACTACTAACTCAGGTTACAGCTATTTTTCTGTAGTTATCACATTATGAGGATGTTTGATAACTGCATGTAGTATTCAGCTGAAAGAATTTCAAGCTGCCTAAGCTTCAGAGCTTCTCTGGTTGGAGAATCCCTCGACAGTGTTTTCCAATACAGGGCCGTTCAGTTTAACAAGAAGAGGCTTAAGACCCCAGGGAATTATAATACCATGATGCTCATCCTTGAACACACATCAAATTTCCACTTCTTATCTACAAAACCATTTGGAGAAAAATTATATACTCTTCTGAGAAAAAAAGGGCTTGATCAAACTTTTTCAAATTTGTTCTTGAACAAAAACAAAAAACTAAGAGCGATACTAGTAAATATACTTATGGACAGAATAAAGAGAAACCTTCCAACATCTGAAGAGAAATCTTGCCCTTTCAAAAAGGCCCAAGCCAGGCACTAAAGAATCAGACTCAGCTGGCTGAAGGGATATTAATTTGTGTTCTGAGACAGCCAGAAACTAATTCTATTCTGGAACAATTTTATAGCTAAATAAATCGTTTTCAACCTGATTCACATTATCTTTGCCCTATTACTTTAACTTCATTTTCTCTTGTCACTGGCCAAAGTTCAATCATTTACTGCCTTGAGAAGAATCTGGAACATGCAAGTGAGATCCATGTTTGGAAGAGAAATTGCATGGGTAAGGTGGTCAAGAGAAAAGTATAGAGAAAATTCTCACCATTTTAGCTTCTACCTCATGGAACCTTATGACTCGTAAGTTAGAAACCCTAAACCTACACACAAAGGTATAATTGGCTCTGCTCTAAAGCACTGTTTACCTTACTAAGCATATGACCCAGAAAGATTATTGCGAACATATTTAGCTTCAGAAAGTAAAAAAAAAAAAAAATGCTGAAAAGGGAATGAATTTAACATAAATTATATACAGCTTCTCCCCCAGGAGATATACATTTTATGAAGAAACAGCAAACTGTACATATATATATAGCAAATCCTTATTTACTCAGCATTAACAGGAAATCTGTCAGATTTCTCATAACCAAAGCTTTTCTTAGCCACTTAAAAATATTACACATTTCCTTTTGAAACATTGATTGTATTTTGTTTTATTTTTCTCAAGATCCTTGGCATTAATTATTCTACAGTGACATTCTTACCATTGAGGAGTGTTATATACCCACATCATGTAATGTTGGTTTCAGGGCCGTTGCTTCTAGTATTTTTTTTCATCACCATATCAACCAGGTTGTCATCTCTCCCCTGCTATATGGGCAAACACCTAATAGAATCTGTAAGTGTCTAAACAGAATCACTCTAATTGGTTACTCTGATCTGGCTGTGTTCTCAGAAACCAGATAAACGAGCTTGTTAAAAGTAAACTAAGAATACACAGAGAGGTGCCTGGGTGCCTCAGTCAGTTAAGTATCTGACTCTTGATTTTGGCTCAGGTCATGATCTCATGGTTCCTGAGTTCAAGCCCCACATCGGGCTCTGTGCTGACAGTATGAAGCCTGCTTGGGATTCTCTCTCTTTCCTCCTCTTCTTCTTCTTCTTCTTCTTCTTCTTCTTCTTCTTCTTCTCTCTCTCTCTCTCTCTCTCTCTCTCTCTCCCTTCTTCCCTCCCTCCCTCTCTTTCTCTCTCTCCCAAAATTAATAAATAAACTTAAAAAAAAAGAATACATAGATGCTAGATGAGGAATTTTTTTGGTTGGCAAAGACCACAATACTTTGGCTACTCAGAAGCCTTTCCAAGCCTTACTTTTAGCTTATTGACTATTTCCTGAGTGGCAAAATGTGCCACTTACCTTTCATATAAGTGAGGTGTTGCATGGTATATATGTCTGTTTGTGGGCTGTGTTTTTCCTTAAAACAAATTTCATTGTTCCGATAATTTTTAGTCTTAAATAAATTGAGCAGTGGATCTTTCCAATCACACACTGCACATGTATTTCAGACTTGAATGACCTTCTATCACCAAACTAAATTAACAGAACCTATGTAATGGGGATGAGGGAATGTTCTCACACATGGAATAAACCAAGGTCACTGTTTGGCTTCAGATCATATACTCGATTGATGTGTGTAATCCTGTGCAAGATGAGAACACAAACACACTCATGCCATGTGCTCACACTCATGCACACAATGACCCCCAGAGGCTTGTGTGGTGGCTTATTCTAGTAATTAAGTCCAATTCCTCTTCTAGCTTGAGTACACTCCAGACTGAATCTCTTTACTTCCCACATTCTACACATGAGATATTGCATAGGTGGTACTTTGTTCTTGGATGTTATTAGGAAAAGCAAAAGATTCCTGGGACTAACAAATAGATGATGCCCTCAAGGCATTTTGGCAAAATGAAGAAAGCAAAAGAAGATCAATGTGTTAGAAATAAAAAATATTTTGAAGAAAATTCAAAATCTCACTCTAACAATCTATTCATTTTTTAATGGTTTATTTATTTTAGAGAGAGAGAAAGAGGAAGAAAGAAAACACGTGGGGGAGGGGCACACAGAGAGGGTGACACAGAATCCGAAGCAGGCTCCAGGCTCTGATCTGTCAGCACAGAGCCCGACACGGAGCTCAAACCCACAAACTGTGAGATCATGACCTAATTTGAAGTCAGAGTCTTAACTGACTGAGCCACACAGGCACCCCTAACAATCTATTCATTTTTACACCACTCTTAGAGATGGCTCCTCTTCCATATTTCTGCCCTTCCCTCCTCTATTTTTAATTTTTATTATTATTTTTGTATTCCTCAAACATGAGAGCATTCTCCTCTCTAGCCAATATTGAAAGTAATTTCAGGCAATGGGATGATTTGAAGCTGCATCATTACCCTAGAGAAAAATGAAAAGCAGTACATTGGCCATTATCATCATGCCAAAAAGGGAGAAAGCACACTTAAATAACTGCTGAGTTAAGCCATAATCTTCATTGCCTGGGCAGTTGCTGTCCGAGCAGAAATTCTCTCATCAACTTATCTTCAAATAGATATTAAAAGCCTAGTTTCATTTTCATTTCTGAAGATTATATCTGATCAGTAACCATCTTGGAGCACAGGGTAAAAATATTATGCCTCTTACATGCTGATCATTAGGTCTTCATCTATTCAAAACTATTGCTAAGTGTCTCTGAGAGGAGGAAGAGCCATTACCTCTATCAGTGAGAAGATCAACTGATGTTGAAGTTCTGAAAGACTTGGGAGCATTCAGAACTAACTCAGAGTTCCATATCCACATTGTAATACTGTGGTAGACATCGACTAGTCACATGCCCTAAGAGATTTGACATCTGCAGGTAGACGTTTCTCGCCACTCTCCCCTTTCTATCCCTTCACTCACCAGCCGATTTGGCTAAGACTTAAGAGACTAAATTTGAGGGCTTAAATTTTAAACCTGAATGCAGACAACATCAATTTTCCCTAATGCTCCATTCCCTCACTAAACACTGCTTAGTACAAAGCATACAGATTCATGGAAATGACATTGAAATGTTGTAAATTCTGCAGCAGGATGAAGAAATAATGCAAAAATGGGTGAGCTTTGGGGCAAGTATTAAAATAGGTGATTTGCTTGTGTAACCTCCTCTTCTCACCTCACTTCCTCATTACTTTTCTTTACATTTACCCACCCTTTCTTCACCAAACATACTTAGGGAAACCGTATGTTTTTCCCAAAGCTTTTGAGCAATAGTTAATTTCTTTAGACCCAAATGTTGGGTTTATCACCAACTGAAGCTGCCCCCTCCCTTGCCACCAGCGGGCTCCATCTTTACTTCTCTGTTTCTGTTTTCTTTTCTCCCTTTCAATGCTTCTTTCCTCAGTATCTTCTGCCTTCTTTCACTCCATTTAATTTTTTTATTTCTTTCATATCTTTGTTGGCATGGCAGAGCATCAGCACCGAATGGGAACCTTATAAAGATGTGTAGAAAGAAGCAAGGCAGGGAGGGAGAGCAGGAGGGAAAGAGTCAGCCCAAACTCAACCTGATTCCCCAGCCCAGAATTCTTTAGTTCCGAGACCCTTTCTTCCAGTTCAGGGGCAAGATATGTAGAAAATAAAAAGAATAGTGTATTAAGAAAGTACAAATAGAGAGAAAATAGATTTTGAGATATTCTCTTTTTCTATTCTTTATAGTTCCAAGGAAATAGAAGAGAGAGTCATAATTTCACGACTGAGTTTATTTTGTAAGCAGAAGTTTAGAACTGAAAGGGACCAGTACCCATCTCCTTGGGGCCAATTAGTCCATTTGGTTTCCATTTATGTGATCATCATTCATCATATTCATTTATTTGAGTTTAGATTCCTTACTGTGACCATGTATTTCCTGTTTCTATTTTACAAAGAGTCATCTTTTTCCATGAAGAGAAACTACCCACACTCCAGGCCATGTTGAGCTCCCCACCCCCCATTTCCAAATTCTGCTCTCTGTGGCCAGAACTCTATCAGTATCCCCTGGTGAAGGCCCACCTGTGCTGCCTGGGCCTGACAATGATTGAGGAGCCATTCTGACTTCCAAGGCCTATTCATATTATTTTCTCCCTCCCCATTTCCCTTCCCTTAAAGTTGTTTTGAGCCAAGAAAGAAGCTGCTAAATACAGCTTATTGTCTTAACATACCTTGTGGAACTGAGGAAATCACACAGCATGCTTCAGCACCTCAGGAATAGAAATTATCAAGTTTTGAGATAATATGCTTAATAATCACCACAGCTTCAATTAAGGACATCCACTAATAAAGGCATTTCTTTCTGCTTAATCATCTTTTCTTTGCATTAGTAAGTTATTTCTGGCAGGAAACCCAAGGATTGTTAAGCTGCTGCATTTCCCTACTTCATTTCTAAGTATTTCCACCTGGACTGGATTTGTGAAGATTCAAACAACCCAAAAATATCTCATCTTTCAACAAAATATTTGGACTCCAGAATGAACTGAATCTCTGAACACAACATTAGAGAAAATGACAGCATCAGCTCAATATTTTTAGGGATGTGTTCAGTTTAGTCTCTTTTAAGTCATTACCAGAAACATCTTGGGAGCCAGTCCACCAGCCTTCCATAGTACCAGTGCAACTTAAAACTGGCTGCACTGCATCTCATGTCACTCTGCCTCATCAGGATAAGATAAAAGGCAAAACTAACTCATCACTCAACTCCAAAGAAAAAAAGTATTTATCTGAGAGACGGTCTTGACTTATCTAAGAAATTACTGCAGCCTGTCATAATTTCTTCTCCGAAAGCTAACAATTCTGGGTATTCATTAGTGGTAGTATTTTCAATGATTGCTAATGAAGAAAAGATTTAGTTTCTTACATCTTCTACTTGTGCTGCATTATAAAATGTTACTTGAGGGTTTGAAGTATTTCTTAAATCCTAAAATTAGAAATCAATCTGATTTGAATGAAGAACAGCTCTGTTTAGTTCAACAGTAATTTTTTGTATTGAAACATATTTCCATTAGTGTAGTAATAGAAACTTTGATATGAAGATTAATCAAAATAGATCCCAGTCCTTAAAATAGAAAGCATATGTAGAAGAGGATGCTATTTACAACCACAGTCTTCTGTATCTCTGAACAATGCAGAAATAATACAAGAGAAAGAAACTAGATGAACATGGCTGACTGAACCCACTCAAATTTGTTAGGATATATAGCTAGCTAGATAATTAAATAAATTCATACGAAAATATATCCATAAAATCATTGCTGACCAAGAAATAATGTCAATAGTGAATCAGAAATTTGGATGAATCTGTGAAAAGCATAAACAAAGATAAGGTTAGCAAAGGAAACCACAAATCAAACACATGCAGGCAGGGGACCGCTGCAGAGGTGAAGGTGGCTTCAGGGTTGTCAGGGATTCAGGAGAGGCCCCAGGGAAATTACTGGAAATGAGAAATTGCATTGGAAGCAAATATGCTCGTTGGCTCCTCTCTCCTTCAACATTTACGCTAAGCAACTGGCAGCAGAAGCACGTGTCCATGAAGGACACCAGTAAGGACAGAAGTGTCCCCACCTAGTTTGAAACCAAAAGGCAAGCTATGCGTAAAGTCCACACATTGAAACTCTCGCCTCTTCTGCACAAAATAGTATTCACTGTAGACAACCTCTGGTTATCAGAATAGCCTCTCACAAGAGGGGAATAGAGAACCTCAAATACAAAGATGAACAGATGATTGAAAATCACAAGTGGTTCAGGAAAAACACCACCATGAAAAACAAGTACAAATAACCAAAGAACCCACCCCCCGAAAAACAGAAGTACAATAAGGAACAGAAGAAACTTTAAAATAACAATTGATAACTTCAGAGAAAGTTGAGAAGATAAAGAAAACAACTAGAGATCAGAAATGTTTAAGATATTCAAAAACGAAATTAGCAAAAGGACTAAATAACAGAATCTAACAAAATCATGGAACTGAAAGTAAACTATAAAAGACATGCTAAGAGATATGAAGGATAAAGTAAGAGATCAGAGAGGCTAGATGCAAGAAATAAACAAGAAATTTCTAAAAATATATCAAAGACCTAGTGAAACATGTCTTCAGTTTAACATGGCCCATCAAGTACCCAACAGGATGTATGACAAACTGCCCCACCCTCCCAAAATATCCTCCTGTAATCTCACAGCACAATAAAAACTGACAAGTCAATTTTCATTAAGGACAGATTTTACCTTTCTTAGAAATCTATACTATTCTTAGAAATCAACAAATCATGTAGATTAAACAATAGTAAGTTATAAAAGATTTAGATTAACAAAATAAGGTTGATTTAGTAGAGATATACAGGACACTATCTTGAATATACTTAAAGGAAAAAAAAAAAATATATATATATATATGGCAGAGAGAGAGAGAGCGCACTGGGTGGAGGGGAGGGGCTCAGTAAAGAGGGAGAGAGGGAAGGAGGAGAGGGGGAGAGAGAGAAGGAGGGAGACAGAGAATCTCAAGCAGGCTCTGTGCTCAGTGTGGATCCTGACACAGGGCTCTATCTCAAGAAAGTGAGATCATGACCTGAGCCAAAATCAAGAGTCAGACAACCTACTGAGCCATCCAGGTGCCCCAAAAGGAAAATATATTTTAAGCTTAGAAAGAAATCAACAAAATATCATTACTTCCTAAACTTTCAATAATTGTTAATGATTCATTGCTATGCTCCTCAAAACCAGAAACCTCACCTTAAAATACAGAAGTAAATAAAACATGAAAAACCTTAAAATATAATTAGCATAGTCTTAGAGGATATGGAAACAACAAAAAAACCCTCAAACTCAACATCTGAAGGGCTTGCTTTTCTAGGGAAAACACAAGCAGGTTATCTTTTCCAAAACATTCTTTACAGGATGCAAGGCTCTTTTTGTCATGTTTCTGTTTCCTATACCAAAAGCTGCCACAAGCAAAAACCCTCCAGAGAAACAGAATATTTATGATAAGGCAAGACACTTAGAGAACAACCAGGCTCACTGACAACAGCAAGAACAGAATAAAGGATGATGGTACCACAGATAAGTCACAAACTGCCTCAGCACCACTGTCCTGCACTCTTCTCCCTACAACAGAATTTGAAGTGGTTAGATCTTATCAATATTCCAGTTGTGCAAGTTCTTACTGAGGCCAGTGGATATTAAAGGAGGAATTCACAGAGGTTGCCTGGCAATCAACAAGTCCAGGACTCCAGCTTTTTATATGAGGTCTTCCTGGCTGGGCTAACTTCTCCAGGCCTCCCTGGAGGAAATGGTGTTTTAGCTTTATAGGGCCTCTGCATTGCAGGAGACAGAAACTTTGAAATGTGTGCACTACTGGAATGATCTAGCAGCAGGTTCATTGATTTTAGGTCAGAATGAAGGAGAAGGAATGGGATTCACACCTGAAGCAGCTGGGAGGGGTTTTGCCTGCTTTCCAACTGCTTAGGTTCCTTGAGAGCCCAGTCCATCAGTTTGCCTAGAAGAGGTACAGATGTGGCATTTTTCCTAAATTCCAACTTGCAAAACAAGAGCCACACCTCTAGAGATTGGTAGGAGAGGTGGGAGTGGCATGTGGGAAAGCCATATTTTGCACGTGGTGGTATCTTTTCTCACAAACACTAGATCAATTGTTGACAAATGAGATTTTAAATTCTAAGTTGAAAGTAAGAGACCAGTGAAAGCATTGTTTAAGTTGGGTCAATTTTAGTACAGTGAATGGAAGAAGATATATATAATACAATAATATATGATTTTTCAAACTGTATTATAGGAATGGCAAATAAGGGCAATCTTATCCACAAAGGCGATTAAAAGTTGGGGGTGCTCACCCAGATCTTTTGAAATGGTAATAAGTTTGGCTAAGACAGAATGAACTTAGAAAAGCCATGTTATTTTTGTAACTGTACTAACAGTTTCATGAAAAACTTGAGAATCCTAAGTACAAATATGCCTCAGTTTCTCTAACCATAAAATACATAACATAATTCTCAGGATCAATCTGAAAAGAACTACAAGAAAAAATAGGAAAATGTCAATAAATACCTATAATAATGTATCATTAGTTAATCTAGGATCCTTACATAAAATCACCAAGGAACAGACACAGGGCCCTCTGAGTACTGTTTGTTTCACAGGTAAGAGTGAAATCCACTCACATAATTGATATTTAATATCGATTATGTTTTCTTAAATCATACCAGAAAATAATACCGTTTTTTGGTTAAGGAAAGCATAAAAAGGAATACTAAGAGGCAAATTTAGAGACTGACTGAAAAAGAGACTGAATAAAGTATAGAAGTATGAAGAACCATACAGCTAAAGCACAAGTACAAGTTATCAAGATTTCACAAAATCCGCATTCAAGTATTTCAATAAAAATAAAATCCATGAAGAAAATAAGACAAATATTTCATGAGACACAACAGAAATATAACTGGAAATGACTGAAAAAATAACCAAATACAAAATAGAAAAATCAACAGAAGCCTCTAATTTGGTGTATTCAAACTCAGCTGTAGCCAAAGTCTAGAAAGCCAGGATAAAGAGAGTGATCCTGCACTGAAAAGAAAATTTGGGCTCCTGGGTGACTTAGTTAAGCATCTGACTTCGGCTCAGGTCACGATCTTGTGGTTCATAAGTTCAAGCCCCACATTGGGCTCTGTGCTGACAGCTCAGAGCCTGGAGCCTGCTTCAGATTCTGTGACTCCCTCTCTCTCTGCTCCTCCCCTGATCACACTCTGTCTCTCTCTCTCACACAAAAATAAATAAACATTAAAAATATTGTTAAAAAGAAGATTCTCACAAGAGGAAATAATTTGCCATTAAATGTGTAGAGCAGGATGCTTCTGGAACAAGGAAAGTCTCAAAGTCAGATTCTAACATTGCTCTTTTTCCATCTTCCCATAAACATTTAGATCTACTTTAATAATTCAATGATAAATCATGAACATAACAATGGGAGGCTGTTTTCCCAGCAAGAAAAATCAACACTTAGTCTTGCAATTGGATTCATTACTCAGGTCCACAAGTGGGATAGAACCAACAGGTTGGTGTGACCCCAACTTTTCTCCCTATTACATTTTGTTTCTCTCCCTGCTTCAATAAGGAATTAATCTGGTACCTGGAAGGTCACCTGTGACCTTTTCTTAAGCAGTTAGGTGATTCTGCTTACTCACTTTCAACCTCCCTCTTCTCCCAATTCCCAGGATGGTATGCTCTATGCCCTCAGCACGTTTTACAAATATTCTTTATTCTACAAACCATGTTCATCCATGTTAGAAAGTACAACACTCTCCTTGTCAGGCCTCAGCTGAGGCTCCAAGCCCGAGGTTGGCATGATACAATTTTCTTTTAAAAAGACGTGAAGCAATAATGGAATAGAAGGCAATTATCACAGAAAGCTGTCATCCCTTGTACGCTCACAGGGACCAGGGACTCATTCACATTCCCTTTACCAGGAGCTACACAAACTATGCCCATGCACAGGGATGGGGCATTTGAGTAAGCAAATAACTGGCCATCTAACTGCTGAGAGCTTTGTTTTTCTGGCTGAGTCACAAGGTCTTCCTATCTTTTGCAAGAAGAAATTATCCAAAATCATGTCTGGTATCTTACTTTTACTCTAGGGATAAAGACTGGAAGTTAAGGTAGGTATGAGTAAAGGTTATGCCAAAGGATAAAAAGCAGCAAGAAGATAATGGCAAAATTGCAATCTGGGCTCAGCTTACACGTTTCTTCCTGTTTTCACTTAAATCTATTACTGACAGCAGTGAGCGGGAGTAACTTAGAAGAAAAGGATTATTAGTCAAGCAAACCTTATCCAAAGGTTTCCTGGTTTATTCAGAAAGGTCTAGTTTTCAGGGTGAGCAACTGAGTGTCAAGAATTATGAGGAATATTCTCCCTCGTATCTGCTAAATGTACTGCTCCAAACACTACACAGATCAACCTCAGTGTATTTTTCTTTCATTTAGGAAAGAGAATCCATTTTGAGCATCTCTGTAAGAAAACAATTTGAAATACTTGCTTTTTTGTAATGGCTTTCTTTTTTGAGGGCTCAAATAATTTTTAGTATTATTCAAACATATACAAAGCATTTAAAACAAGCTTTCTTTCCTTTATGGGCAAAATGCCCTTTTAATATGCAATTCTTTGATATCACTGATGTCTCTGTTAAGTGACATCATGGTAGAACCTGGGAATACCATTTAAAACTATTATTTTCCCTGTAGCATTTCATGGATAGAGGAGAATAATTAATATTTAATCACCTTGAATGTGAACATAATCCTATAGGAACTGAAGTACTGTCCATTTTAAATGCATTTACCCCCTATTATAACAGATCAGTGGTCAACACATTTCTTTCCTATACAAGTGTGCAAAACAGTAGAATGCCCTAAATCATGACTATATTAAGGAGAATTTAATGGGGTCATTATTTCAACTCCCTGCATCTGAAATTGGTTAAAGTTAGGTATTATAAGGAGCAGAGTTGTAGACTGTTCTGCCTTCTTCAAAAGCCATTTTATTTGGACAGCATATTAACCAACTTAGCCTAATAATTGAGATGCTGACGCACTCTCAGCCTTTCAGCTAGAGCAGAGCAATTACTGGTAGCGAAAGCTTTACCACAGCTTTGCAGCTTCCTGGCCTTTAAACCTGGATCTCTATCGGTTTCTGAATGAGGTGTCGTTTTAATAGTTATAGGCCCATTTAAACATCATTGGATCCATTGTGATCATTGCCTGCTAAGCTGCCCTACCCCCTCTATTTCCCAACCGAGAGAGTTTTTGTGACTGTTGCTCTGGATCTTTCCTGTGGTTGAGAAAAAACACTGCTCTTGGCAAGATTTGGGTTTCTCGACAGCCACTCTTGTTGGTCTGTCCCTTTGCTATTTGGATTGCTTATCACCGCAACAAATTTATGTGTCTATCTTGCTCTATCCTGGCACATAACACTACCCTGACCTGTACTTGACAATAGACCAGCAGTTAATTACCACGATCAACAGAGAAAATATAGAGCCTACACCAACTCTATGCTGACTAAACATTGGTCCTTGCAATAGGAACTCACTCATTGTGTGATGAACCTTTTAACAAATGAGAGGTCTCTACGCTGAAGATACAATTACCTAATTTGAACCTTTGTGAATTGAAAAAAAAAAAAACATCTCAAGAGCTCTGAAGTCTGAACCTTTTCCATAACGATCCAATGAACCAATCTTTCAGGACTGCAAGCCCTGAAGTAATCTCAATTCTTACACCATAACCAGAGGCGTCACCACAATTACCCTAATGGGGCATTGAAAGTCTGACATTATTTCTTTCAGTTGAAGCCACCACTTAGTCCAATTTTTGAGTCAATGGTTTCCATATTTGGTAGAGCATAATCATCTAAGCTATATCTAGAGTTCTGTTTTGTTATAATGGAGCCTAAGTATAAAATAGCATGTCATATTAGATTTCCATAGGATTATAAAATAGCAGATATTCATCTTGCTTTTCCTTCCCAAAAGAACCCCCTGAACACATACACACACAGTATATAAATGCCAAAAAAAAAAAAAAAAGGAATTCTATGGCTGCATGTAAACAGCTTGGATATTAAAAAAAAAAAACACTTTTTATTACAAATTCAACTTTTTCACTACTATTTGTTTAAAAGAAATCCCTTGAAATTCATTTGCCATTGATCCTTGGTTCCTTTCTTCCGGTCAGAAATTTTTGAATTCAATTAAATATGGAAACTTTCTTCCCTTTCGTAAAGAGAAGTGCCAAATTAGCTAAATGTTCCGATGTCTCACTAAAGTCACCCATGGCCATTTCATGAATGTTTGAACACTTGCTGGTTTCCTGGTTCAACATCCTTCAAATGAAACAAGGAGGAAAGTTCTTGCCACTGACCCAGGGACTTTCTCTCCCTTGTGCATCAAGGAAATAGTGTCTACACTCGGCCCGTAGTCCCCTCCATTTTGCTGTAACACCACATCTCATTTTGTAGCTCAGCTTTTTTAGAGAAAAATGAAATGAGTGGAGAGACTATTATTTTTCATCAACCTCTCTGGAAAAGCAGACATTTAAAACTGTTTCACTGACTGAGAGCATTCCTTTATTTTTCCTGTCAGATACACTGTCTTCACACAAGATTCCCGAGCACATTATGAAGCCTTAGAGGCTCGTCTCAGATGAAACAGCTGCTCCTGGTCAAAAGGAGCGTCTTATTCTCAATGTCTCTACCATTGCTCCTGGGCAGAGAATCAGTGAGCACAGACTTCTGCATATCTGTGGAGTTAGGCCTTCCTCTGTCCAACAGCACATAATTCTGACAAAATCCATTCATTCTAAAGCTTAGCACAATTTTTCAACTCCACAATCACCTTCTACCCTTTTCAAAATGTGTTTTAAGAAAAGTGTCTATTGTACAAATGTTTGAGAAACACACATAAATACAAAGATAATAGTCATGAATAGCCCCAGCACAAAGATGATGACTGTGGTTCATATCTGCAGGTTTATCCTTCCAGAAATCAAATATATGTCATCTCTTTTTTATTTTCAAAATTTATACCACCCTATACTACAGTTTTGAAAATTGCTTTTGTCCATTTAATGCATTTTTGTATTTGTCCATGCCTTTTTAGTGACCATGTCATGCTTTATTGCACAGATGGCCCATAATTCCTTTGAACCATCCCCTTTTTTAGGACATTACCTTTTCCTTCAATTGTTTGTTATTATAAAGCAGAGGTAATGTTGCAGTTTGGAAGTTCACCAGCAGGGGAGGAAGGTTCTGTCCCTTTGACAACATTAGGGTTTATGACTAGTAATTAATGGTAATTGTAGTTCTGATTACTTGTATTTTCAATACTGGGCATGTGAGTCTTTAGTAGAAGAGGAAGAAGGAAGGAGAAAGAGAAGTTACAGAAACAAAGAAGAGAGAAGAAACAACAATCATGGAGTGCTTTCTCTGTGTCACATTCTGCTGAAAGCTTTTCAACGCGACCTCATTTAACCTTTACAACAAGCCTTGACTTACTACCTTCTGTTGTACAATTATTATCCCATTTTAAAGATAAGTTTGAGGAAAGAGAGGTTATTAGGAACACAGACTGTATATGGCTTGAGTACCTTTATACCAAAAAGCTGTGTGACCTTGGAAAATTTGCTTAAGTTCTCAGAAACTTCATTTTCTCATTTATGAAATGAGATGTTCCGCTCTCTTTAAATTCAAAGAGCCTATGATTCTAAGTTTAAAAGCAAGAAGTGCCAACGCTATATCACAGGCATCCTCACAGTCCAATATGAGAGCACTAGGCCACGTATGGAAGATTTATAAAAGGGGACAAAAACTTGTTCTGTCATCAGTAATCAGTACCCACCTTGAGGATGTAAAAAGATGAAGGCTGATGAAGAAAGTGTTTCCCTGGAGAAAGTCCTCCATGTGCTGTAGCAATGTCCCTAACACACCCTTCTCCTCCACCTACACCTTTTCCTACTTTGGGGAAGGGAGTCATTTCCTCTATCTTTCAGTTACATGAGAGGCGCGTCCTGGGGCAACTCAGAGTAGTCCTTCGGAATTTAAGGTTTACAGTAAAACAGTGTCTCATTTTTGACCCAGTGCTGGCTAAAACGCTTTGTGACAATGATGAAAAGGTAGTATTGGGGAAATTCCTGCATTACCACTGATAGCAGTTCAAAAGTGTGTGTGCGTGTGTGTGCGTGTGTGTGTGTGTGTGTGTGTGTGTGCACGTGCTTCCCTAAGTCCAAATGTGAAGCTCACTGTAAGATGTCTGCCTAGGCATTGGCCAGGGTAAGGATATCTCAGTAGAAAGAGGCCAGAGGGGGTAGGGAGGGGAGGAGAATGTCATAAGCTATTTGCACAAGATTCTTACTGTTCAAAGGATTTAATCTGGGCACTCAGGAAAGATGATCACAGATGCTCCCACAAGGCAATACTTCAGCTTTAAATACCTTCCAAGGCCAAGAGAAACCAAAGCCAGTTTTTCTTAGTAACTACCTTGCCTCTTACCTCCCCTGCCTACCTGCTTCCAACCTTAGAGGGCCCGGGAAGTCCAGTAAGGGAGGAACAGATAAATGGAGAAGTTGACACCATAGTCACTCTGCACAAGCTTGCAGTCCGTTCTAGAAAAACAGAATAAAGCTTGGTCTTGGGATTTTACACTGGACTGAACATGTCAATTAGTGAAATGAAGTTATCCTACTAGACAATAATGATTGGAGGAGGACATTCTATTATCTGAGAGTGACAAGAAAAGTCACCAAATCTACTCAAATTTTTATCCAAGAGTGAGAATAAACTAGCGCCCTGAGCAGGTTAAAAGAGGTAGATGGAGGAAAACTAAAATTGCTTTACAGTTGTACCCTGTGGAGTTCTACCTCTTTCCGCAAATAGGTTGATTTAGACGTATCAAAGGAACCAAAGACCTCCTCAGCTTGAGCATGACTATGCCTACTGCAAGTTTCAAATGGGTTTTCAGCATGCCCAGGGAACTGGTGGGGTAGGCCTGCTAGGCATCCCTTTGCTGGGACACTCTCAGGAAGACAGAATATCTTAAAGGAAGAGAAAAATAGGAAAAATAGTGACAAAGCTGTATGCCTCAGGGTGAAGAGGTGATTCCAATACGGTGTTTGTCAAAGAGATTTTTCTGCTGCCCTCTCCAGACTCATGTAGTATATAAGAAGGAATGAAGGAGAAGGCTGTATAAAAATGAAAGATTTGTCCCCAAAGATCCCTTTCTTTCTTATCCTTGCCATGGCTCACAATGACTGGAGTATATAATTCTTGGCCATGTGACATGCCTGGGCTAACAGGATGGCGTGGACAGAAGTTAACAGCATTTTCTGAATGCTTAAGGAGCATGATGTTTTTTCCACTCGGTACTCCTGAGCCACCATTTCCATAAAAGAACATTCCCCAAGTAACTACTGGACCCAAAGGAGACGATCCATGGGATAATCTGAACTCCACCTGCAGCCTAAGCCCAAGCAATCCTACAAGAGTCCAGCAGTCATAGCCAATCCACGAACTCATGAGTTGAAAGCCGCACGTATTTTGGTGTTGTCTGTTGGGCAGTATTGCCACAGCGAACAACAACACCGGTCAATACAAACAATTCCTATAAAAGCACTGACGGACATTAGGGCATATAACTGGAGTTGGGTAGTGCGCCGGAGGTCCCCTAGGATCTGTCTCTTGCTTCAACCGTATTCGGATGGAACAGACCCAGGGACGCCCCTTTTTCCAGCCTCCCGCTACCCTGCAACCTCTTTTCCAGTCGCAGCCTTCAGAACCATCTCCTCAGCCATCCTCGACCCCCGGGACCGGCCAACGCCGGATTTTGCGCTTAGCTCCTCACTGCCCTTCAGCCACGGGCTCCCAGATTCACCAGAATTATTCCACTGAGATGGAGTCTCGACAACCGACCGCCTGGTCAGCGCACCACGGTGGCCCCTCCACCTACCTCTCCCTGGGCCTCGGTTCACTGCGAAGGTGCAACTGGAACACGAGGGCCACTTCTTCCACCAGTGGGCCGAGGAGGAGCGGGGAGGGCCGCGCGTCCATCCAAGATGCAGAACCGGCGCGGGGCCGCGCCCTCTTCCGGGACGTGCAATTGTCTCAAGGCCCTGGGCCCGAACCCCGGATGCCGGGGAACCGCGTGGCTCTGGAGAGGCCCTTTTGGAGCTGCGTGCTCCGGGCTCCTCCCGCGCAGGCCCCAGGTCTGGGACTTCCTGGAGAGCCACTTCCTCCGTGGGGAGGCGAAACTCCTCAAGGAGATGAGAACCACCTGACAACCTGCGCAGGCTGCTGCCGGCTGCTAAACAAGGGTCTCTTCGAAAGGCTCACCTTCAGGCACCACCGGGAATCTCCAGAGCCCAGCAGCCTTCCAGGGGAGCCTCTGACATCCGCCTACTGCCAGGCCTTCTGCCTGAGCCGCTCCCTGCAGCCACGTGGCAGTTTTTTAACCACCCAAGCCGTGGACCAAATGATGACAATAAAGCTTTTTGCATCAGCTGTGGAAACACGCACATGCGACACACACACATATACACACACTGGAGTTAAGAGGAGGTTTTCACTCCTTATTTTGTTACTGAACACTCAGAGCTGCGGCACGTTGAAGGATCCAGAGCTATAGCAGTGGCAGGAAGGCCTGGGAGGGACCATAGTCCGTGGGAAAGTTCAAGGCCTCTGCCACAGCAACACCCAGCACCTGTTGCCTGGAAACAGGTGGCAGGCAATGACCATGCTTTCATGGGTACTCAGTGATATTAGTAGTGGAAATTTGTGTATTCAGATGCTTAATAGGCACAAAGGAGGTAGGAAAGGGGAATGACAACACGCATCCCACACTGTGGCTGATCATGCTTCTGCAGACCGGATGTGATACACACCCTATGATCTCAACGGACATGTGGTCCCGCAATGCCAGAAAGAGCCAGAAGCAAAGAAATACAGGTTACAAGTCCATCCTTGCAATGGACTTTTACGAAAATCGTCAAATTCTTGGATAAAGGCAAAAGACAAATCTACTGAATTTATTTTTTTTAATGTTTATTTATTTTTGAGATAGAGACAGAGCATGAAGGAAGAGGGCCAGAGAGAGAGGGAGACACAGAATCTGAAGCAGGCTCCAGGCCTGTCTGCACAGAGCCCGATGCGGGGCTCGAACTCGTGGACCGTGAGATCATGACCGGAGCCGAAGTCGGACGTTAACCGACTGAGCCACCCAGGCGCCCCTAAATCTACTGAATTTATAAATGACCCAAATTGTGGCAGGGAAACTGGTATTTTCAGTGATGGGATAAAGGTTTAAGATTCCAAATGGGTGAAAACGTGGGATGAAATAAACAAAACGAAACTTACAAGGATAAATGTAAATCTTTGCATTTAGATTCAGGAAATCAGGTGACCAAATCCAGATGAAGGAATACGTGAGTATGACAAAAAGGTCAGCAGATGTTATATTATAAGCCCACGTGATTTATAATAAAGCCAATGCAATCTTATGTTGTATTAATAAAAGTGTAATGTCCAGATGAAAGATGGGAAGAGTTTCTCTGGACTCGGCACTGGATGCAGTACGGTGTTCAGTCAAGTTAAATTCTGTCAGCATTTATCCATCTACTTTGCGCAAGGCATTCTGTGAGATGTGGTATTTTGAGAGTACACAGTGACAAAATGGAGTCCAAAGTACTACAATCAGGGAGGTACGAGGTCTAGAAGCTATAACATGACAGGAATTATTGAAGAGAAAAAGAGGTGTTTAGCCTGAGAAAGGATCATTTTATGAGGAAATTAATGATAATTATTTCCAAATATACGAAATTCTATTCTTTGAAAGAATGAATAAACTTACTTTTTGAGACTCCAGAGAACAAACCCAAGGATAATGAGTGGATGTTATAAAGTTAAATTTTGATATAATGTAAGGGGAACATTTACCATTAAGACTATTGCAAAAGTCAAACTGGCTTTGACTCTCACAAAGGAGTGAGGCTTATCTTCCATTCCCAGAGGTATGGAGGCAGAGGTAGAGTGACCGTGTTGTAAAGGAATTTCTGTTTGGGGTACTCTGTGTGTGTGTGTGTGTGTGTGTGTGTGTGTGTCGAGGTCTCCAAAGTCTATCAAACCATGAACACTTCTGTTAATTTACCACTTCCCCAGATGTAAAACAGTCTTCATGGAATCCCTCTACTTTGTCACCCAGAGGGGAATAGATGAGAAACAGTCCATATGAGAATTTTCCCACACTTAACAGGAGCATGTAACTTGCTCACATGATACTTTCTTATGTGCCCTTTGGAAAAGTGAGCTCAGAAACAGCCAGGGTTGTTTTGGAGTGTATATGTGTGGGGGGTTGGCCTTGCTCACATGTAAGTAGTATGGTATAGATGGACGGTGGGTTGATAGAGACAGAGAGAGTAACAGGAATAAGAGTAGGGGGTGGGGAGTGAGAGAGAGAGGATAGGAGGGGAGGGGAGGAGAAGAGACAGAGCTTGTGTAGCCAACAGGGTAAAAATTGCCATTTAAATCTGGACAACCAGTGTCCCCATCTCCTAGGAGAATGGGATAATTTTCTTCTCATATGTGTTTTTTAAAAAACTTCCTAAATATAAAAAATGAAGCACTCAGGCACCATCAGCCAGAGAAGTTAAACAAATAAAACTGAATTATTTAGCAGAATATTTAAGAAGTTTAAAATTCAAGGGCAGGGACATGACAGAGGTCCTGGGAGAAGAAAAAGGAGAAGAAAATGATCCACAAGAACACTGGGCAAAGCCAGTGGGGTGAGTAGAGGACAGGGATGTCCAAGAGGTAATTGGAGCAGTGATGAAATCATTATTCTTGAATTACTCCCAAAACACCAGCAAAGGTTGGCTGTTCATGCAATCATGTGAGCAAAGGCCTTTGGAGGGTGAAACAGTGTCGGTGGTATGGTAGGACAAGACCAGGCATGAAAGGTACAGAATGCCCAAGAGCTCAGAACATAGCAGATACAGAAAAGTAGAGGAAGAGACGACAGTAATAAATTTAGATCCCACAAAGATCTCTGAAGTATTGAGATGGAAACAGTTTCTCACAGGATTTCCTGGTCTGAAGGGAGAGTGGTTTCATTTAAATCCTGATGGTCAAGGTCAGCCCCATAGACTGGAAGATTTGGAACCTGCCAGCAAAGGGCAATTGTGTTTAACAGAAAAAAAACAAGAGACTCCATTATCTGTAAGTGGGCTGATGAGTCTATCAGGTTTCCCTAAACTGAACAAACAAGGAAATGAGAAAGAAACAAAATAATCAGTGTCCACTTTGAAATAGTTTGCAGGCCTACATTTATTGTTAATGCATTATTTATAAGAATTACAAGTATATAAAGGAAATGCAACAAATATCATTCATATTTTTGAGAATTTTGTTTTGTTGGATAGGAGTTACAAAAAAATACATGAAAATTGGTGCAGACACTATGAAAAACAGCATGGAATTTTCTCAAAAACTTAAAAATGAACCACCATATGATCCAGCAATTCTCCGTCTGAGGATTCATCTGAAGGAAATGAAAACACCAATTTGAAAAGATATCTGTGCCCCCATATTCATTGCAGCGTTTACTACAATACCAACACATGGAAGCAACCTGTGTCCATCGATGGATGAATGGGTAAAGAAAATGTCGGTGTGCGTATATATGTGTATGTATATGTATATATGTGTATGTGCATATATGCATACATGTATATATGTATACATATACATATACACCTATATACATATATGCATATATATACAATAGGATATTATTCAGGAATTTTTTAAAAAAGGAAATCTTGTCATTCTTGTCAACATGAATGGAGCTTGAGGGCATTATGCTAAGTGAAGTAAGTCAGACAGAGAAAGACACATACTTATGTTCTCACCTATATGTGGAATCTTAAAAAAAAAAAAACAAAGAACAATGAAAATAAAAACTGAGGTCATAGAAACAGAGAACACATTGGTGGTTGCCAGAGGTGGGGGTCAGGGGTGGACAAAATGGGTGAAAGAGGTCAAAAGGTGCAAACTCCTATTTATAAAATAAATGTCATGGGATGTAATGCATAGCATGGTGCCTATATTTAATAATATTGTATCGTATATTTGACAGTTGCTAAGAGAGCAAATCAAAGTTCTCATCACAAGAAAAAAAAGTGCCTATGTGAGGTAATAGATGTTCATTAGACCTATTGTGGTGATCATTTCACAATATATACAAACATGGAATCATTTTATTGCACACAAAACTAATATTACATGTCCACTATATCTCAACAAATCCATCAATAAATAAAATTCTAAAATTAAATAAAAAAAATAAGTGGATTGTGTTATGGACTCTTATTTTTTCCAAATAACTGACAGTAGAAGCAAATATTGAGTTATTCTGATTGCTCCTATTTCCTGGCTAATGGACAATAATAGTATATGAGAAAGTTTTGTATGTCTTGTGTCAAGACCCTGTATTAACTTTTATAAAACAAACATAAGGGTTTATAAAAGAAACACTTCTATTTGTAGACTATAATTTTTCTCTTCAAAGAACTATAACATCTATTGTTTTGTAAATTATGTTTCTTCTCAGTGTGTTTTCTTAATGGTTCTTGAGATAACCTGGTTACTTGCTTTAAGTTAGGATCAACTTATAAAACGTAAAACAAATGTGAGATTTCAAGTAATGAGGCAGTGATGAAACTTTGTCAGTAGATATGTAGGCATATCATTTGGCATATCTTTACTTTCAATATCCTTTTCATACTGAAGTGTTTATGGACAAAGTGATATTATGTGTGGGATTCCCTTTAAAATACTTCAGAAAATAGGGATGCCTGAGTGGCTCAGTTGGTTAAACGTCTGACTCTTGATTTTGGCTCAGATCATGATCTTGCCATGGGTTTGAGCCCCACATCAGGCTCTACACTGACAGCAGGGAGCCTGCTTGGGATTCTCTCTCTCTCCTCTCTCTCTGCCTCTCCCCCACTTGTGTGTGCATCTCTCTCTCTCTCTCTCTCTCTTTCAAAATAAATAAATAAACCTTTAAAAAATTACTTCAGGGACGCCTGGGTGACTCAGTTGGTTAAGCATCCGACTTCAGCTCAGGTCATGAGCTCATGGTTCCTGGGTTCAAGCCCCGCGTCAGGCTCTGTGCTGACAGCTCAGAGCCTGGAGCCTGCTTCAGATTCTGTGTCTCCCTCTCTCTCTGCCCCTCCTCTGTTCACACTTTGTCTCTCTCAAAAATAAATAAACATTTAAAAAAATCACTTCAGAAAATAATGGGGAGCACAATGAAAACTAATAGCAGAGTGTTGTTTATCAATGAAATTGGGTAATGGGTATGCAGAGATTCATTGCAATATTCTTTATATATCCTGAATATGTTTGAAATTTTCCATAAGAGAGTTAAAAGATAGAAAAATAAACCAGCCTATATAATATAGATTCTTCTTCTATAGTTTTTTAATAACTGCAATTTAAAAGCTAATTACAGTTAATATATCAAAATTCCTTTTGCTGGCACTCACTGCCTTAAACCACCATTTCCAATATTTGTAAATCCTTTAGGATAAGGGGTTCTGTTGAGAATTTTTTTGTAGCTTTCATAATGTGTTACAGATAAAAATTACTTAGAATAATGGGATCTGATTTCTGTTTTTTAAAAGCTTTCCAAAACCACTACCAAAACCCCCTGTGATCATCATAGATCCCCGTGAGCTCAAGGAACCAAAGAGAGAAGGGGATCTGGCTCACAGCATCTTATGAAACTTGATCGGTCTCATGATGCTCACAAGACTATGGGAAGAGATAACATGATGGCCCTTTCCTATGTTAGAGAAGGGTATTCTGACAGAATTTTTAAAGCCAAACCTCCTCTCACATTGCAACATTTGGCCATCCACCTCTTTTTGGCCATTCTCTTACTCATAACCCCTGCCTACTATGATAAAAAATAGGCATATTATATGGACAAAGCTTGCCAATATGAGCTTCACCAGGAAGTTGGAGATATGTGTTTTTGTGATTTCATTCACAGGCTATTTTGATAAATAGCAGATGGTTCATTCCCAAATGTCAATCTGCAGCTAATGTGGGACTAGATACACAAGAATTATTTAGGGAAGTTTGTATAAAATAGATTTCTGTATAGCATCCCCTCAAAATTGCAATTTGTACATTTGAGTCAGGGTCTGATGTTGTGATTTGTTTTTCTTTCTTTCAACTTCCCAGATTATTTTGATCTGCAGACCAACTTGGAAATCATTCATTTATAGCATTCGCCAAAATTCTGAAAATCTTTATGAGAATCCAGGCTCTCCTAATGTCTTGGAACCAATGGTACCAATGGTATTCCTTGGAATTGTTCACAAGAGCAAAACTGAAATTAAATTATCTACATATAGTCTAGGAGGAAAATTAAAACTAAACATTTTGTGACAAAAGGGAATAGGTTATCATTACTGACTCTGCTTAATAGATTAAAAAATATCATGTGTCAGAGGGCTCCACAAAAGCCTAATCTAGAAGGAAAAAAGAGAGACATAATAGACAAGAGAAGCATGACTCTAAACCCAATTCCTTAAAAGGGAAATCAGTACAATTCCAACTTAATATCCCATTTTTTATGTTTATTTATTTATTTTGAGAAACGGTGGGGGGGGGGGAATGAGTCGGGGAGGGGCAGAGAGAGAGAGAGAGAGAGAGAGAGAGAGAATTCCAAGCAGGCTCCACACTGTCAGTACAGACGGGGGACTTGATCCCATGAACCATGAGATCACAATTCAAGTGGAAATCAAGAGTTGGAAATTTAACTAATGAGCCACCCAGGAGCCCCAAATATCCCATTTTAAATCTTCCTCAACAATATATTTGAAAATATTTTCCAAATATAACATGTTCTTCCATAAAGCTCATTTATCTCATGAGGAGCTAAGGATATGAGACACGGTTTCATCTTTAAGGTCATCCAAGGAAGAAGTAACCTGAGAAATTTTTAACTTCGTATTCTATAAATGGGTAAACAAAATAACCTCTGACAATGCAACATGGACTTTGGGACTTCACAATGGATCTTTTTCCTTCCTTCCTTCCTTCCTTCCTTCCTTCCTTCCTTCCTTCCTTCCTTCTTCCTTCCTTCTTCCTTCCTTTCTTCCTTCCCTCCCTACCATTTCTAAACTACAAAAGTAATGCATACTTAATAAAGATTTAAACAATAAAGAAGTATATATTGAAAAAAGGAGGATTTACCCCTCTGCCCACCTCATCTTCTCATGTACTATTTACAGTCTACTTGGAATCTTTCTATATTATCTCAGTTTGAGCTGCTATACCAAAATACCATAGGCCAGGAACCTTAAACAACAGATATTTATTTCTCATAGTTCTGAAAGCTGCAAAGTCTGAGATCAGGGTACCAGCATGGGTGGGTTCTGATGACAGCTCTTTCCCATGTTTGCAGCTGGCGGCTGTCTCACTTTTTCTCACATGGCAGAAAGAGAGAACTCTGGTCTCTTCCTCTTCTTATAAGCACATTAATCCCATCATGACCACACTGAGAACCTCATCTAAATGTATTTACCTCCTAAAGGCCCTACCTTCAAACACTATCACATTATTAGAAAATTAGGGCTTTAACATGAATTTTGGGGAGACATGTTCATTACATAACACATATTTTCTATTTGTTTACACATTTAAATAAGTATATATTGGTTTTTTTGTAAAAAATAATAGGAATACATACTCTTCTAAAGTAAGCTTAAAAAAACTTAAATATATAGATAATGGATATCTTTCCATGTCATAGATGTACAAATGTCACTTTGTTAAATAGCTATGTGATATTCCATCGTATGGCATTTCCAAAATTTATTTAACCACTTGTCTCTTGACTGACATTTAGATTTCTTTCAATTTTTCTCCATTACAAACAATCTTGCAGTGATCACATATGGCCTTATGAGTGTGTGACAATATTTTATAAAATAGAATCAAGTCCTAGAGGAGGAATGGGGAGGTGGTAGACAGGCCCAGGACACAGACACTTAAGGCTCTGAAGGACACTGCCATTTCCAGCTAGCCCATTTTCATTCTCACCTACAAGCCCTTCCATTCACATCCTTGTACTGACAATCTTTTACATTTAAAACATATCCCATTATCTGACATAATTAATATAAATAATAAGTAGTGTTTTTATGATTAAGAATTTGATACAAAGATTCAACCCATAATGCATCGTGCTAGTCAGTACATTGCTTCATTATTAACCACAATGGTCCTGCGTTAAATGACTTTCTGTGCATGTGAGTTCTTATTAGAACACCCCTTGACACCCCACTAACTACCAAAAACTGTAATTCTCAAAATTCCAGGGCACACTAGGTAGAACAAGAAACTCAAGGAGAGCTGGAAGTTACCAGTTGGGTTCCTGCATTTCAGGACCAGCAGCAGAGAACACAGAAACACATACCTTCACATATTCCTCACATCTCACAGCCAGGGGAGGCAATACACCAAATTAATTCTGAAAGAAAAAAGATGAGTGTCACTTGGTGAATAAAACTGAGAAAAAATGTTAGCATGAAGGAACATCTGCTGCCATCACAATGAAATACTGGCACGTAGACCATTTTGAGACGACTTAACACCCACAACGATGAAACTAACCAATGGACAGAGGAACCAGTAACTATCTCTATGAACCTGTGTCCTCTTTAACTGATTGCTAAAAATCTTTAGCTCACATCATTCTTTTTTTAAAGTTTTTATTTAAATTCCAGTTAGTTAACAGACAGTGCAATATTAGTTTCAGGTGTACAATATAGTGATTCCACACTTCCATCCAACATCCGGGGCTCATCACAAGTGCACTTCTTAATTCCCATCACCTGTTTAATCCATCCCCCCACCCATCTCCCCTTTGGTAACCATCAGTTTGTCCTTTATTAAAAAAAAAAAATAATAATTCTTTGGAGCTTAATAAAATAAAACTAAAGAAAAAAAAAAAAAACACCTTAGCCCAGACCTGTGAATCACTGGAATTACCGCAAAAATTGCCAAAATAACCTCAGAGAAGCAGATGGTTATGAAAGCTTCTGTCCAGATGCCAGAACCCCATATGCTTGCCAATCTGTGTTTCCAGCATGCACCATTATACTTAAAATTATATTTTTCCTTTTCCTGCCATGTTCACTCTACCATAATTAACAAGCTTCTAATACTTTCCCAGAAAACCAGAAACATCACAGCCTGTTCACTTTCCTTTTATAAAAAGAAAGGTGAAAAGTAAGTGTCAGATGCCCTGCAAACCTTCAACATAAGCTTCAGCTCAACTACGTGGGGCTCACATTAGTGGTCTTCATGAAGACATTTTATGGTTTTTTATTCCAGCTGTACCATTGTCTCCCCGGGGCCCTCCAAGCACCTACTGAGAGGGCCACTCTCTGATTCCTTCCCAGGTCACCTAGCAAAGAAACCAACAAACAAAAACCCCAGTAGTTTCTTGGAAGAAACTAGTCACTGGTTTGTTGTTGTTGTTGTTGTTGTTTTTGTTTCCAGGAGTATGAGAGAGGACGGTAAGGAAACAGATTCTTTAAGACAATAGTTGGTTTTCTCCAGCCAGCAGTATCAGTGAATATACTCCAAACACCATGACAACAAAACCTTTGGCACCATCCTGGAGGTTGAACGTCTAGATAGCAATGATAGAGCACTTTGCTCAGCACCTAAGTTTTCATATCACAGGGAGAATTGCAATATTTGCCAAACTCAAGCTGACCTTTGGGGAGTTCGGAGATGCCACAGTTCAAAGGGCAGTCTTGCCAATGATCAGTCTTTCCATCGACTTGTTTACCTGCTCTTGGACCAGACTGCCTGCCCCCTCCAGGGTCTGGCACCACTGAATGTAGAAAATGTCCAAAATTCCACAAGTTGTCTATTTCTGTACTAGTCAATTTGGCATATTTACATGGTGTTCCAATGTGGGGCTTTTATAAGCAACCTTCTCTCACATTCCCTGTGTTCCCAATAATCTGTGCACCACACCCATGATACTGGAAAGGAAATCCCCTTAAACATTCAACCGTTTAGCAAAAAGAAACTAAATCTTTTTAGTGAATATTTTGGAGTTGTAGAATACTATGTCAATTTTATCAGTAAATCTGAAATAATGTTTTGTTTTATTTTTTAATTTCCTATAGGGAGGCATGATGTTTTAGAACAACTTAGATTACATTGTAATGTGTAAATTTGAATCAGCAATTTTAAGTAAGCATTATGACATTTTAATTACATTTTAATGATTAAACCTTGGAAATGATGCTGATTTAAGTCAAAATAACTTTTGAAGGTATTTTTCTTGCCTGTAGCTATCTGGATATCTGACAGGAGAGAAATAGAAAGAGAGAGAATAAAAGGAAAATGGTGTTCTAACCATGAAAAAAGTGGGTTTAGGGGTTTTATTTATCTGAATTAGGGTCAATAACCACGATGGGAAGAGCTAGTTACAAAGAGCAACTTTTGGACACGTTTCAGCACTAGGCTTGCATTTGCTTTACAAAAAGCCAACATTAAGAATAAAACATTAATGAAAAAGACAGCAACAAATAATTTCTGTCTGCATGTACACCTACATCCCACTGTCACATGATCTTATGTTTAGTTCTGCTTGGACCACTAAAAAAGAAGAAAAAATATAAGTTTAGAAAGAGTTCCCTCATCAGAAAACTGAAACTGAAGTTCAGGGAGATGACCGGCAAACACTGAAATTCTAGAACATTTTGTTCTCAGCATTTCTTCTTCCCAAGGAGGGAGGTGGAAGCTACAGAAATATAAATGATGAAAACTGTTTACTTTTGAAAGCTAACAATAATGTGCTAAAAGGTAAAGCCTTTTTAAAACACTGCATTTAAACACATTGGCTTTCCATAAAAACTAACAAAGGGCTAAAATAAGTCTAAGCATGAATGATCTAAAACAAATTGGAATGGGTAAATATTGTGCTTTTGTTGGAGAGCAGTGTTTTATTTACAGAAAACTTTTTCATTGATTTTGCTGTGGACCTCCTAGTGACGTTAGTAATATTTGTTCATAAACTTAAGGCTCCAACTACTCTACAATTTTGCATTTTACAAAGCACATTTCCCATGCTCCTGGGTCCTTGTACATGCTGGTTCTTCTGTGGAGAGTTTCACTCTTTATAATCCCTGCCAGACAGAAGACTGACCAGCTATGATGTTTCTTGTTTGGATGGAATGAAAGAGAACCCAGATGGTGACCTAGGTATCAGATATTATAAAGGTGGTAATTCAAATCAGTGGGTTAATTATTTAGTCTGTAACTAGTATTTAAAAATTTGTTAATTACTTGGGAAATAAATAAATGTACACCACTGCCTCATGCCTTAATCACGACTGGATTCCAGAGATCCAATGGTATGAATGAAAAACAAAGCCATGTTATAAAAATGTTAGAATATTGTTTAGGAAAATAATTTTTATAATAAGCACGTACAATGAGGAAATTCATGGAAAAAGCAAATAAGTAATAAACATGTGAAGATGACAATCTCAATAATGATCACATAAATGTACATTGAAATATCTAATCTATACCAGCTTTCAGTTATTATAATGTCTTATAAACACGTGAGGGAGTAAAAACAGTCATTCTCAATGTTGTGTGTGAAATTCTAAATTTGTATAAGGACTTTAAAGGGCAACTAGACAATAACTTACAATTCTGAATATGCATACGTACAAACCCAGAAATTTTACTTTTGAGGACTCTATCTTATAAAAAATATTCCTGGCTCAGTTGGTTAAGTGTCTGACTTCGGCTCAGGTCATGACGTCACAGTTCATGGTTTCACGCCCCACATCAGGCTCTGTGCTGACAGCTCAGAGCCTGGAGCCTGCTTCAGATTCTGTGTCTCCCTCTCTCTCTGCCCCTGCCCGGCTCATGCTCTGTCTCTCTCTTTCTCAAAAATAAACATTAAAAAAATTAAAAAATAAAATAAAATACTCCTGCGTATGTACAAAGGCATGAGAGTGCGCGCGCGCGCGCACACACACACACACACGTTAATTACAATATCATTTGCTATGGCAAAAAAATGAAGACAAAAAAAGTCCATCAATAGGAGGTTGGTTAAATCAATTAGAATTCAACTACACAATAAAAACCTGGACCACTATTAAAATGAATGAAGTTTATCTGTAGCTACCAAATCGGAAAAATGTCATTGATATACTTTTAAGTCAAAGAGAATGTTTCAGGGGCGCCTGGATGACTCAGTCAATCAAACGTCCAGCTTCGGCTCAGGTCATGATGTCATAGTTTGCAGGTTGGAGCCCTGAGTTGGGCTCTGTGCTGATGGCTCAGAGCCTGGAGCCTACTTTGGATTCTGTGTCTCCCTCTCTCTCTGCCTCTCCTCAGTCATGCTCTGTCTTTCTCTGTTTCTCAAAAATAAATGTTGGAAAAACAATTTTAAAAAGAGATGTTTTGGAACAATATACACTAAATCTTTATAGATACAAACACAAAATGTATAGTTTCAATGTTTTACAGGTACATGCACCACTGTTATAATTACACATGCATATTTCAACCTGCTCATGTGCCATCTCCTTTTTGAAACTTGCTTGATCCCCCTATAAATATGATCCCCACCTCTTAAATTAATTCCATACCTTATACATACATCTACAATTCCACTACCATTACACCCTATAGTTTCTGATGAAATGAAGATTAAAAAGTTTTTCAGTGGACATGGGGTGCTGAACTTTCAGAAATGTATGCTAATTTGCCCCACCCCAAATATCAGTCATGTTGGAAATTAAAAAAAAAAAAAAAACAGAGGCAATCTTCCAACAAATACTCAGATTCTCAAATGTTTGCCTAAACAGTCTCCAGATGATGCGAGATGTAGAGATAAGGCACCACGGTGTGCCCACAGTCATGGCACTCCCCACCCCACAGAGGGCAGACAGACTCCCGGGAGGAGATAGGGGGCATCTCCTCTGCTAGGAAGCCTGCCCCTTGTAATGGTCCCTAATTTTTAAATCTCTAATCAAGTGTGCGCAGGTGGGAGTCAAAGAAGCAGACAGAGTGTGAACCCTTGTGCAGGCTCCAGCAGCCCTCAACAGGGAACAGCGGGCAGCTCAAACAGATGTTCCAAGGCTCTTCGCCTAACATCTGCTCCCATCAGTTGCCAGGCAAGGTTTTATAGACATTAGGATTGCGCTAGTGGCTATAAATTTGAAGATCTGCATGGATTGAGGAGGGCTGACTAGAAAATGTGTAGTGTGAGAGAAAAGAAAGCAAACACATAGATGAGTCAGTCCAAAATAACTATTCACATACACCTGGTTTTGTATGTTTAAAACAGCATCAGTCTCAGATATTAGAACGTCTCAATGCTGAAACATTTCTGTAAAGGGACAGAATTATTCAAGATATCTGATGTCTTTAAGATTGCCTAAAATTTTCCTCACCAATCTCTGTTTTTTTTTATTTCTTTTAACACGAGATAGAGCATGTTTTTATTTTTTTTAACATCCGATAGAGCTGTCGGCACAGAGCACGGCACGGGGCTCAAACTCACAGACTGCAAGATTATGACCTGAGCCGAAGTTGTGTGCTTAACCAACTGAGCCACCCAGCTGCCCCACCAATTTCTCTTTAAAAGTCAATGATGTGTCACTCAGCTCTACCTGAGAAAACTGTAATGTTAAAGCCTTAGAGGTTTCCCTCCAGCTTCCAACCGTTTTCTAACCATCATCTCCAACTTTAAGTTCAAAATCACTAGGGGATTTAGAAGTTTAACAGAATGGAAACTAACCCAACATACAGTTATATTTTGATAGATGATGGGTAGATATTATACATTCATAAAAACGTACATTTTAGATATATGTTATTCATGTTCGTTGGCATATGAAACCCAGTGTAAAAATAATTGCAGACAGCATCTTACAGTGATGTTACAAAATGTTAAGGTCATTTCTTTCTGATGAGTTACACAGAAAAAAAAAATCTAGTGAAGTGCAAACTGGAATAAAACAAGGAAAACTTTTCCGAAAGCCTCAGAGGCATCTTCTAACGTAGTGGTTCTCAAAACATGACCCCAGATAGCAGCATCAACATCACCTGGGAACTTGTTAGAAATGCTGAGGGTGGGGCTCAACAATATGGATTTAATGAGCCCTCCAGTGATTCTAATGCTCACTCAAGTTTGAGAACCACTGTACTCATGGTTATAGTTTTCTAGGCTCTGATAAGCACCACTTGGGGTGGGTTGACTATTTGTGTTTGGCTGAGTTGGCTTACCGGGCTTATTCAGTATCTAAGAAGGAATCACTCTGTCATTAGAGATATACACATATATTTTTAAATGAACAAGTATTTGCATGTGAACCATGATGACAGTGGAATATGTAATCTAACATTTTATTCTGACTTATAGACGCTTGTATTTGAAGTCTTATAAAACTATGACAATTGAATGCATTGATTTCTAGTTAATAAATTATTCCTATTGAAAAACTATGTGGTAACTGAGCTTCTCCCAGTATATTCCAATAGCTATATCTAAATGAAAAACCAGACAATACCTGTTCTTATAATAAAACAAAGCTATTCATAATATGTCTCTCCCTTGACTTCAACTCTACTTTTAGAACTCTTTCTTGCTATCATAGTAAGTAGATGATTATCTTTCTCGACACCCTCAAATTATTAACAGCCCTTTGTGGAGTGCACATGTAATTTATGATACAGATTAAAACCCAGCACCTTCTTATTACAAGTGTGTTTATAATAAGTCTCCAAACATTCTAAACCTTGGATGAATTTTATATAAAGCTATGGAATAAAGTCAATGCTCATATTTCTTTCTCAAATAGTCCAAAGGTCAATCAGTAAGATGAGAGGCATAAAAATGTACATGTGAATTATTAGTATTTGCCATTGAGTCTAACTAAATTAGAAATCACAAGTACCCCCAGGCAACATAGTAATCTTGATTATGAAAGAAATAAGTTGTATTCTATTAACTCCAAATACTTTAATAGAAACACTAATTATATTCTAACTTAATTAAAATGGGTCAGAAGTTCAGATGATTATATAGAGAAGAAAATAAAAGCAATAAATTAGCAAGTGTTTTATGTAATTACTAGAGTATTTAGGACACAATTAAAGTAATTTTATTCTTATTTCTGATTTGCCTTAAATCCCTACATTAATATTCCTAAGATGAAGGCTAAGTAATTGGACATTCCCAAAGCTCTAACTTACTGTTCAGTATGTCTCTTCAGTTTATTCTTTTAACATACTACATATAAAATAAGCCATAAATATTACAAGCTATGGGTTAAAGTCTCCATTTGATTCTTGCGCATGTCATGTGCCTTTAAAGATTCAATTAATCACAATTTTCATATTCAAAATCAAGTAGCTTAGCAATTACAATTAAAAACTTCTATCAGCTCGTATCTCAATTGCAAATGTCAAACCAAAAGTAGTATTTATCTTTAGGGAAACGTAGCACACACTAAAATGTTTTGCATGATGTGGATTACGTAGAAATTTGAATTCCTGAAGCCCTACGTCAAAAAGTAAAAGATCTCCCACCACATGAATATACATCTTCATTTTGAGGGAGAGGGTGATACATCACTTCAAAATATTACGTAATGTCTTTCTTATCAGTTCTAGGACGCCTCTGCCTCTCTCTCATTCAGCAATGCCAGTGCTGGGAATTGGGGGCAGTAACAAGGAAAAGCTGCTGTTGCAGTTTGTTTCTACTCTTGGCTCCTCCTTGCCCTGAGCCAGACATAATCGGCGGTTGTCACCAGCGGCTCAGGTAGCAGACAGAAACCCCAGCCTGTTCTGAGACCTTGCCAAGAGCAGCAATTGTGTGGCACCAGTGGGTGCAGGAGTGAGCCTGCCACCTCCAAGGGAGCGTTCTGAGCCAAAAGACAAACCTCTATTAATGGCGCATACTAATGATCTTTACATTTTAATTAGAAATGCTTGAGTTAAGATCACTGGCTGAAACCTTAATGAGCAAAAGAAGGCTTACCTCTTGTTCCTCTGCTTTTCAACTGCAAGAAAAAGCAATAAGCTGACCTGAAGCGGGTCAGAGCAAATATCAAGAAAACTCATTAGAAATCTGTGATTTAGTCCAAGCTGGAAATACCAGATATTTCCACTTCAAAGCCAAGAAAACATAAGGTTAGCAAAGGGAATAGTCCACAGAGGTCCCTCTCTCTCTGTTTCCATTCACTCACACGTGCATACATTTTTGACTTTGCCATATCCAATCCCTTCAACATGCAAAAACCAAAAGCCACATGCTTAAATCAATGTCTGAAGGCTCCATCAAGTTTGAATATTTTCCTAAGCAATTTGAAGTTGTTTGCTTTGTCTAAAAGCACCAAGTTTATACTAAATAAACTCAGATTTATTTCTTGGCTATTGTAATAACACAAAAAAGGTAGATTTAATACTTTGGAATACATTTTCGGAAAATGTTCTTTAAACTGAAGACTAATGTGTTTCTTTTGAAAACAGACAAGATACAGGCAGTTTTAAAAGATGATTTTATTGGGGAAAAAGTTCTATGAGGTTCTGTTGTCCCACCGCCAATGACTTCTAGAGCACCATGATCACTATGGAAGCTTTCAAACAATTAATAAAGCGTTCTCAAATGTGGAGAAGAAAGTATCGGGTCTAGGCTTAGTACCAGGGAATGGCTTTGAGCCTCTCCACCAATAGAAGTAAAAGCATGAAAACAGGGTAGAGGTGAGAAACGTATCTTAACTATTACACTTCTGTATAATTTTAACCCAGATGTTGCATCAATTTCCATTCCTCAAATATGTGGAGCAGGGTTTCCTGAAGTGAGGTTTCCAGACATCTGATGATCAATTAAGTGGTCTTCAAATAACACGGAAGCTTTAGAAGAGAAAGCAACGGAACAATTACACTAACAGGCATTCCATAAACTTATGATGTGAAATGATTTGATTTTTGCAGAAATCTTGTTACATGTATAATGATCATCACCTTCTGAAAGTTGTTGTAGGCATCCTAAGTGTGTTTATCAATTCTTCTTGCCTATTCTTCAGTTAACAGAATGTATTTTTGTCTCTGCTGATGAATTATTCTACCATTTGTGGTATATTTTTTATAATTGTGAATTTAATATTCTCTATTGTGAGTATCATGCTGAGTTAATGCTCCTATTTGAAAATTTAGATCAATGATTCAAAAAGGGTTCAATGAAGCATGCAAGTAATGATGACAATAATAATAATTTCTACATCTCAGAAGGTCATACAAATAAAAAGAAAATGGAACTCCACTGCAAATATAGAATATGAGTTTGTATGTATTCGAATATGCGAATCTGCTTTTGTGATGATTTTCCATAAACATGAAAAGGGAAGTAAACATTTGAAAATGGATATTTTGGGGGGACAACACACTTATTGGATCTCAGTCCAACTCTATTTTCTATCTTGAAATGTTTTCCAAATAATGACATAAACCAATAGAAGCTTCATTTCTAAAGACAGTGAAGTAATTTCTTATGAACACCACTTGGGTTAACACAATACAGATACTTAATAATACTTTTCAATGTAAAGCTAATTTTGTCATCTGGTCAAAAAGGGACAAAAACGAGAGTGGCGTCAGTCACAGTGGCCCTTCCCACAGCCTAGATCTTTTCTTTCTAATAATGGTTTAAGTCTGTTAAATCATTAATGGTCTTAAACACTTGCTGTAAATTCATGGTTTTTCTATTTTAGATTATTTTCTATTTTAGATTATTTTACATATAATGACATTTGCCTCATAGTTCTCATTCTACTTCTTTTTGTGTTTTTTTGTTTGTTTGTTTTTGTTTTTAAATCAAATTTACTGCTTGGGCTTAGTTCTCAAGCACAGTGTTGAAAAGGTGCAGTAATAGCATCTTCACCTTCTTCCTCACTAAAAATATGCTTCAAAAGTGGGGCGCCTGAGTGGCTCAGTTGTTGAGTGTCCAACTCTTTATTTCAGCTCAGGTCATGATCCCAGGGTGATGGAATCCAGCCCCATGTTAGACACTGCGTTGAGTGTGGAGCCTGCTTAAGATTCTCTCTCCCTTGCCCTCTGCCCCTCCCTCAGCTGGCTCACTCTTTCTTTCTCTCTCTCTCTCTCTCTCTCTGTAAAAAATGTTTTAAAAATAAAAAAAAGGGGGTTCCCTGGGTGACTCAGTCAGTTAAGCATCTGCCTTCGGCTCAGGTCATGATCTCCTGGTTTGTGGGTTCGAGCCTCACATGGAGCTCTGTGCTGACAGCTCAGAGACCGGAGCCTGCTTTGGATTCTGTGTCTCCCTCTCTCTCTGCCCCTCCCTTGCTCATGCTCTGTCTCTCTCTGTCTCTGTCTGTCTGTCTCTCTCTCTCTCTCTCAAAAATAAAAATAAACATTAAAAAAAAAGAATGCTTTAAAAGTGACACCATTTTCTGTGATGCTTGCTATAGATAGCCCATGGGTACCTATCAACACATTAAGAAACTTCCCTTCTGTTCCAAGTAGAGTTTTTAAAATTAACTGGTGTTAGATTTTATTAAATGTTTTTGAAATGCATCAATTGAGATAATTACATGGTATTTCCGCCCACTTTAATCTGTTTCTATAGAGAATCACATTAGATTTCCCGATGAAAAATCTGAATTCCTGATATAATCCCTACTTACTCATACCTTCAATACTCTGCTGCAATTTCCTTGCTAATAACTTATTTTGACTTTTGCATCTATATTTATAATTAGAATACTTTGCATCTGTATTTATAATTAGAATACTACTAGAAGTTTTTCTTTTTGTTAAAATCATACTGTTTTGGTATCACTCTAAATTTACCCTTAGAAGAGTAATTAGGTAGCTTTCCACCTTTTTGAATCATCTGGAAGAATTTCTAAAACATGAGAATCAGCAATTCCTTTAAAATTTCTAAGAAACTTACAGTAAGCCATCTGGCATTAGTTTTTCTTTAGAGAGAAATTTTTGACTACATTTTCAATTTCTTCTGCAGTTATTGATGGTTTTAAATTTTCTACTTCTTTTTGAGTCACTGCTATTAATTTACATTTTCTTAGAAAAATAAGTTTTTCTCCTAGAATCACAAATTTATTGATCCAAATCTGTAAATAGTATTTTATTCAAATTTATTCATGTCCACAGCTCTAGTTAATAGCCCTATATCTTATATTCTGTTGCTATTTTAGTAATCATGTTATTTTCCCCCTTAATCAAACTTAGCAAATATTTATTAATTTTTCCATCTATTGCTTTTATTTACTGATAAGACTTTTATTCTGTATATATTTCAAATTTCATATGTATTAATTCCTTCTTCCTACTTTATTATTTATTTGCTTATTCTTCTAACATATAAGAATTGGGACATAATTTCAATTTGTCCCTTTGATAATGATATTCACTTTGATCACTTGATTAACATGGGATCTGTCACGTTTCTCCAAAAAAAAGATTGCTTGGTAACTATTTTGTGAAAGGATACTTTGAAATAATTTAAATATCCTGTTTCTTATCAAGCTTTTAGTCTATTCATTTTATTGTCTGTATCATCATGGACTCCTGGTTTCCTATTTTATCAATGGATTATAATCTACAGATTACTTTGATACTCAAATTGAACTTAGTTTGGCCAGTGGGAACCCCTTCAAGAAAGTGTTAGAGTTCTTTGGTCTACCATAAGATGACAGGCTTATCAAACTTCCCCTGTCTCAGACCTGAAAGTAGCATTTCTCAAAGAGCCCTGAATCATTTTTGTGGAGAATGGTTGCTCCAGAGTACTCTCAACAGACAGACCTGGGGAATATATGTATATATGCACTTAACACATTCATAGATACACATATATATCAATATTCAGAGTGTTTAGATGTAACTATATTTATTTTTATAGTTCTTTATCTCCCTCAATCTATATTGAAAGCCATAAATTCACATCAATAGTCGAATCCAATCCACAGGGTTCATTCTAGTTTTCTCTCTTGCTATATTTATAACACCTTTTCCAACCATGGGAAACTGATTCCCATTATCTTTAGTATATGTATTTATTTAATCAATTCCTCTATATATAGCCAATATTCCGTCTCTGCCACCACTCACTCCCCTTCCAGGAACTCGAAGCCAGCTTGGATATTCTCCTCACCCCAAACTGGGTTCTCACCTCCTATGCCAGCCACCCCACACCTTCCCCCCCCCACACACACACACACAAACCCCCACACAGAAACACCCTCAGCTTGCTCAGACTCTGACATCCTGTGGAAAGCCACCCATCCGTGGGATTTCTTTAGATTCTGACTAATCATGCTGGGCCACCCTTCTATGCAGAAGCTCTTCTTACCATGTGAGACCTCTGACTGCTAGCCCACTCTAGGCCACCAAGGCTCCCCATTTCCAATGACATTGACACCTTTCTCAACCTTACCTGAATTATTTAGGAAGGAAAGGGAAACAGGAAAAGGAAAAAACTATATTCTATCCTACACTGAGGTTTTATAAATATTATTAAAAACTTGAGAAAACTTTTTACACGGATATTTATTTGTTCATATAGATCAATCAACAAACATTTATTGAACACCTGCTTTGTGCTCAGCTGAGGTACTATAAAAGAAATATGAAAAGGTTCTTGTCATGTAGCTACTTGAAATTAGATTGGAAACGGAACAAGGAACAGAATAATAAAGGTTCATTGTGTTTTCTAAAACAACAGAAACACAAGAAAGGCAAATATATAACTATTAGCTTCTCAAATTGTCATAATACATAGTTTGCTTTGAGGTAACCTTTTCACACCTGATGTCTAGCCTTTTCTTCCAAATGCATTGAAGCTCACTTAGCACAGAGCTTTTTATTAATGCTTCAGAATGGATGGTGGTAGGTTTCACTCTGTTAAATTACTGGAGCAGACACTTATTATTTTGGTAGCACTGTCATCAGAACTAAAGCATAATAAAGAAAGTCACAGTATAATGTAAAAAAAAAAAAAATCATCACTTAAAAAAATAAAAGAAGGGGCGCCTGGGTGGCTCAGTCGGTTAAGCGTCCACCTTCGGCTCAGGTCACGATCTCATGGTCCGGGAGTTCGAGCCCCGCGTCGGGCTCTGGGCTGATGGCCCAGAGCCTAGAGCCTGCTTCCGATTCTGTGTCTCCCTCTCTCCCTGCCCCTCCCCCGTTCATGCTCTGTCTCTCTCTGTCTCAAAAATAAATAAACGTTAAAAAAAATTTTAAAAAATAAAAAAAATAAAATAAAAGAAGAAATATATTGAAGAGTAATTCTTAAAATGTGCTTGCTGGAGGTTGGTCTGACTCAGAAACGCAACTTACATTTTAATCATTTCCAGAAAGGTCTACGTTTCCTTTTTAAAGTATAAAGCATAAAGCATAGCTCCCTGTTCTGACTGAAAGTATGGAGGTTAACTGTGGAGTCATGCAGTACTCTACAGGAGTGTGAAAAAAGCAGAACAGGTGCCTTTCGGGAGAGGAAGAGGCAAGGAGCCAAAGGAAACAAAGGAAGACAACAGTCTGCTGGGAGGCCCTGAAGGAGTGGAGCAGAAAAGGAAGTCACTGCTGCCAATTGCTACTGTCACCACAACTATCATCATTTCTGAGGGTTCAAAGAGAACTGATATCATTCGTGTCTTGGTCTACACGTTTTGGTTTGTTTTTTTTTTTTTTTTTGAAGTGATTACAGTGGCTGAGAGTATAATGTCATAGCTGAAGGCCAAATACCAACTAATGTCCACAGCAAGAAATGACAACTGTTATTAAAATCATTAATTGTTGTCCTCAGATACTGCTTTTGTCCAGATAAATGTGCAGAAACAATTATGGAAGTAATTATTCATGCTTTTCAATTTCACAAGGATGGTTGAACTTCACTCTCTTGCTTTCTACAGGAGTGACTGAGACTCAGTACTTCTAAGTAATGTCACTTATGATCAGGCACAGTCTTCATTAAGGTACAAAATATCCCTCCCCCATAGTCAAAGAGGAGTTAAAAGCTGATTCCTGAATGCTCTAGTTTTCCTTCCTTGCAGTGCACAAAAGCTCCGAAAGGGTATTCACTTAACTGCAAATGCGGTCAGTCTTACTTACATTCATTAAATGAGATCTTTGTAAATGCTTCCCAGACTCTGCGCCCTTTCTCTAACACCCCTCCCAGCAGTCAACCTCTAGGACTCTGCCTCTTTTGCCTACGTTGTTCAATTAGGTAGATACTGACCCAGGCTGGATTAATGAGATCCACCCTCCTATGAGGTTAGAGTTAGGACTCAGGACCTTTAAGAACATCTACATGTAGGGACTGAGGAGATGTACCTCATGTTGGTATTTGTAGTTTTTGCATGAAGAAGCAGGGAAAAGAGACCTGAAAGTGGCTAGAAGGTGAAGCAGACAGGCACAGAGAAACAGGACCTCTGTCTCTCACATTTCAGTTCTGGATCTACCATGAGTCCTTCCATTTGGTGACATTCCATTGGGTCCTTTCAAACACGTCCCACCTTCATCCTGCCTTTTACTTAAACTGGCTAGGACTGGACAGAGTTAAGGGAACCTTTTGTTCCATGTATCTGTCAGTGGTTTACAAGTCTAACCTCTCACTCTGTGACTTCTTGTTCTTACTGGTGGCAGTAGGTGTATGGAATGCCACTGAGATATTTTTATATATCTGGAGGTGGCTACCAAAGGATTACTGAGCACCTGATCGCAGACCCATTGCTTAAGTCCTCCTTTCCACCCAAATTTAATACCATCAGTCCTAGAGCAGATGATACAGTGGCAGAGCCCAAGTCTGGCAGCGTATCTCTGCTCAAGGTACTTAGTAGAGATCTCGGTGTTTGTTTCCTACACAGGACCTGATTTTATTAATCCAACTGATTTTATTAATGCTTAAATCCAATTTAAGCCCAACTGATTTTATTAATGCTGTGGAATATGATAATTAATTATGTTAATCATCTGATTGATTATGCTAATTACCTAGTCCCTCAAAGAAGAGTCTTAACAAACACTGGTTTAATTATGTCAGAGACGCAGTGTTCACGCAGTGCAGTGTTCCCTTAGAATGAATGTATAAGAGATTGCCTTAATTAAGCTGCACTGTCTAGCTTTCTTTTCTCTTGCCCACTTTTATTATCTGGCTCTTAATGTTTCATTTGCTTTTCATGTTTCTTTGTTGTTTTTTTTAGTTTAATTTTTATTGTTTTGTTGTTTTGTTTCGTTTTATCTATACTCTTTTATGGCAAATGTCCCCAAATTACTCTTGAGTAAAATAATAAAAATGTAATACTGAAGTCAACCATGAGAGGAGAATACTATTTTCAGGTTCATCCCCTTCACTGATGAATCAGCCAGAGATGTGGAGGCACCATGAGATGAACCATCACTCAGACAAGAAGCTACTAGACTCTTTCTTTCCTACAAGATTAACAATACCATATGCTTCCATGCGGTTGGGCCTCGCTCATGATCTTTTATCCGTATTAACAATTACTGAGCATTTACTCCCTACACAGGAAACAGAAGTGAAGAACAAAAATCTCTTGCACTTGAGGAATTTACAGTCAGTGGAAAAGATAGACATGAAGTCAGCTAACAAGAGCATAAGGAAGAAGGAAATAAACTCTAAGAACACAGGAACATTTGCATGGTAAGATAGAGGACAAGTAGCTGTTTTGTGGAGGGGACAAAAGAGGGAATGGTATTAAATTTGGCCCAAAGGAAGAATACATTGAGAAAAACCATAAAGATAACAAGACATCCCAGACTCCCAGACCAAAGGGACAATCTGATCAAAAAGGGACAGATGCCTAAAGAGTCATCTGCTGTTTGAAAAAGAGTGAAAAGCCAATCAGGAAAATCTTGATTTTTTTTTAGAATTTTTTAGAAGTGTGATCTATTTGGAAAGCTAAGTTAGGGGGTTTGGATTGAAGATATATCAGATAATGCACACTTCACTCATAAGGCTAAGCTTTTGTCATTTCAAGTGCTTCTGAAATTTAAAAAAAAAAAAGTCTAAAGAGAAGGAATAAAATGAGAAAAGTCAAGCTGGGATTGGGGTGAATGGAGGTGAAGAAAATATACGGTAGGCTTAAGAACTGAAACCTGATGTTGCTGCTTTTCTTTTGTTGGGATCCTGACATCAATTCAATCAAGAGCTGAATAGCTAGCTTCCTGTTCTACCAACTGAGCTAGCCAGCTGAAACCTGCCTTTTAAATATGTATTGTATCCTTTATGAATCTGTGCTTGAGATCAAATGTCTCCAAGGTAACTGGCCTCCCCTTCTGGTGTGCCAGATGACCAACATCTATCCATACTGGCGTCACACTAGGTTCTTAATCTTTCTGGAGTCATACACCACCAAAGAGTATAAACAAACATAACTACCCAGACAAGTCATTTCCTCTGATAGAGCAGAGCATGTGTAAACTTTCATTGCCATAAGTGAAGTTGGTGTTAACATATCCATATTTTCACTAACATTTTATGGTAAATATATACACAATTAAAGGATTGTCATTTAATGTTTTAAAATCGTTTAGTTTTCTGTTTAAAATGTTTCATTTCTTATAAACCAGATATTTAAAAAATCTTTTTCTATCACTTAGAAATGATTCTTAATCCAACACAAAACAAATTAACTCAAAAATAATTTATAGATTTTGTCCCAAGAGCTACTTCTCTCCTTTTCCTGGAGGATTTATATTTAGCACACTACATCTCTTCTTGTCAGTGTATGTGTGACAATATGCTACAAGGAGACACATAACTAAAACTGTCAAAACTAAGCTGCTGACAGCACATTTGTGTGACAGGGCAAATCTAGGTTGGCGTACTGTGATAACAAAAGCAACCCAGTCAAAGGGCCACAGGGCAGCTATTCTAACCCCCAAAGGATGGTATCTTGCCAGAGCTCAAGGCAATTCTTACTTATCAAGATGAACCCATAATTTTTAAAGGGAGATTATGTGATGGCCTTACATTGCAATTTTCACACATGCTCATTTAGAGGCCACCTTATAATGTTGTGTAAGGTAGGAAGTGGAGGAAAGGTGAGGGGTGAGGAGAGAGAATTCCATCGTCACACGACCGGGGAGACTACATAATAAATTCAGGGCAAAGGCGTTTGCTCTTCAGTCATCTCGCACCACCCTCCCAGGCCTCCTCTCCTCCTCCAGCCACAGAAAGCAGACAGATCTGCAAGGAAAATCAGTTCATGCACAAGCAGGCTCAAGGGGTTTCGGTTTAGTTCTTATCATTTATTTTCTTTCTGGAAACTAGGGTGAAACAACACACATGATCTTATCTACTGGAACTCAGGGAGACTGCCCCCCTCTTACACCTTCACTTGTGCAGCTGCCTTTGATCTCTCTTAATACAAAAAAGAAAAGGAAAGAAAAGAAAAGAAAAGAAAAGAAAAGAAAAGAAAAGAAAAGAAAAGAAAAGAAAAGAAGTTTCCTTCAACAGGAAACTTCAGGGAAATTGATCACTAAAGGGTTTGAAGGCAGATATGAAGAATTATCAGTTCTTACAGAGAATTTGCATGGTGACACATTTATGATGTGCCCTTATAGAAGAGAAACTCCTATCCAGCCAAGCAGAGATTGGAACAGGATGAAAACATAACCTCATAACAAAGTCCTGGGAAGCCCACTGTTCTCTTGCCAGCAGGGCTGCTCCCTTCTCCTGTTGAGGAAGCAAACAACTGGGTGGCATGGGCACCTCTAGGCTCCTATCTAGGGCCTCGCTGAAACAGATCAGTGTTCTGCTCGTTGTCATGTGCTATCTGTGTCACCAGGCTGCATGGGAATCCCCCGTCCATCATTCCTCACCTCAGAAACTCTCCAGACATAAATAAAAAAACATTCCACCCACAATCTATTATTTACAGGCCTGGGGCTTCTCCAAGTTTATCACCGGAGGCACCAGATGCTCCATTAACCCCCTTATCTCTGAGTTCTACCATAGACAGTAAAGGGGTTGACCAGAAAAGAGTATTAAGTATATAGTCACCAGAGCACAGCAATTATCTGACAGTCAGACTTCCAGCCACTCAACTATTAGATTAAACAAGAAGAGATCTTTAAATGACAAGGAAAGACTTATTCCCTTTCCATATGGGAGGGCAGAGGAGCTATTATAGACATTCATTTGGCCAGAAACTATTGATTTAATATGGTACCTAAAATGAAGGTCACTGATTCAATATGTTAGATTATGTTTAGGCCAAGCATTCCCATTCTACCCTAACAAACAGAGGAACACATTAGAAATGGCAATGGTTGATCAAAGCAGAACCAACTGATGTAGAAAGAAATGATATTTGAGAACAAGAAAGGAAAGAGCTACACAAGCTTAGTAGATGTGAATGTAGGGCCCAGAAACAGACTTTCTGGGCTCAAATCTGGCTCTCCCACTGAACTGCTTTATGAATTGAACCATGTACTTAACTTCTCTGTGCCTCAGTTTACTCAGTTATAAAGTAGGAATAATAGAAGTACATGCCTCATCTGGGGTTTTGAATGAGTTTAAATGAACTCATTCCTGTGAAGTGCATAGAACTGCATTTGGCACAGAGTAAGTTCTTGGTAATTATTAGTTGTTAGTAAAGGTGGTGTCAGGGAAGCACAGCAGTTAAGAGAATTTGAGTAAGAGCGAAGGATCACACACACCACGATAGACCCAGAAGGGATCTCTGTGTAATAGTCTATGGCAGACAATACATGGTATTTATATATAGTTCCTGAGTAATTCTCTTAAACAAACAAAAGGGAGGGGGTGTTCAAAGGGCACATCGTGTTTTATAGTATGTTTTTTCACTTAAATATTAGCGAACATTTTCCTGTGAAATTAAACCTAAAATTCATCATATAGTCATATCTTGCATTTGCCAGTTTCCTATTATCAAGTTCTTTTCAATTTTTGATATTAATAGACGTAGTGGAGAAGAAAACTATCAATATTTGAAACAAACAAACAAAAACCTAATACCCAGGGCTATTTCCATATACCAGTGAAGATGCCTTTTTATTTAGGAAAATACCTGGAAAAGTCTCTGGACTTGAAAAATAATAATCCATTCATGGTCTGAAACAAGAGGAAATTTCAAAAAGAAAGGTGAGCTGCCTTGCATAGTAAAGTGAAAGGAATTTTGTTTTTGCCTGGTTGCCAAGGGGACAGGAGGTGGGGCTTGGGAGTGAAGAGGCTCCACAGGGCAGAACTGCTCTGGCTCTGCAGTTAGAACACAGGACATGCACTGGGGCTCTACTGAGGACATACCAGCAAGAAATTTCCCAAGGTGTAGGATAATTTTCTCATCATGGTAAAATTTCACGCTGACATTAAAGCTGTTCCTGCTACCATGCTATGCTTCCCATTGGTTATCCCTACACCTGATTACCTCCAAACAATGCCTTCATATCACTGATAACGTAGGGGATTGAAGGAAGATAGATGTCCAGTGTGGAGAAAAGTGGGTCAGCAAGAAAGGTCAACAGACAACTTTCCTAGAGTGTTACTAAGCCACGCTGTGCATCAGTTTTCATCTACAAAATGGTGATGATGCCTCTCATTTCATATAGCTGCAATGTAAAGTTTAAATGTTAGAAACATTTGCTTTCTAAATGTTTTCTGAAGCATTGTGGCTGGCAATTGCATGTGTTCAATAAACATTAACTATAAAAGTCTACTCCGATGAATCTTCTTGTACACATCCCTAATTGGATGTTATGCCTACAAAGTCACCAAAAGAATTTCTAATAAGAAGAAAATCAGGTTTTTCCTGTTCTGCAGATAAAAACTGAGATGGAGTCAAAACTCAAGCTAATGCACAAACACTAAAACAAATACGTGATTAACTAAGTATAGTATACAACCTTTCCAAATTCCTTTCCGTAAAGAAATATCCCTGTAAGGTAAGCATTGTGGAGATAAAGAATAGACTCCTACCGAGGACCATGCTTTGTATCAGTATCCTTTGGTTACACATGTTCTTTTTCAGCCAAGCAAAAATTGCACAAAAGAAGACTCCTGAAATTTCTAGATCCATACCTAATTTTAATTATTTTTAAAATACGGTTTTCACTAATAAGTATTGAGGGAACTGTTAAATTATATACAATATATTCAATTTAATAAGGCAGAGAACTAGGGCTTTTTAAAGAGAGCTTATTCAAGAAGCAAATGTATACTTTGAAGGCAAAGTTTCACTTATTCAGGAAATGTGGTTATCTAGAATAAGTCATCTCCTAAAAGTGCCAGCTAAATTAAGTTCTAGTTTACCACTCTTCTGGGCTTTATTCATTGTACTCTACTAACCATGAAAAAACAACTGGTAGAAAGTTTTTTCAGCCATTTATTCTTTCACTGTCTGCAAGTATTCATTTACACATTCATCATGCGGCCAACAAATATTTGTTGTGTAGTTACTATGTGCTAGGAATTGGACACCATGTAAGGATATGTTCTGATTTTAGAAAGTTTTGTTTCACTGAACATCAGGTTACATATATATATGCTGCCATCCTTCGGTTATGCAGAATGTCCCTTTTTATCTTGCCAACTGTCATGAAGGAGAGCTTGAGAAGATTTCCACAAGGTCATTTAGTACAGATTAAGGAAAGGGTTTCACTGAGGACATGTGCAAGCCAAGCATGGAAGGCAGGGGCCCCACCCTTTCATCACCCCGCAGGCACATATGCCTGGACCCATCATGGATGAAGCTTCCAGGGAAGAACTCCTGCCATCACGCTGGTCTCCCTTCTTATAAGGTAAACATGCAAACAACCTTGTCAGTGTGTGTGTGTGTGTGTGTGTGTGTGTGTGTGTGTGTATGTGTTTTTGAAAGAAAAGGAGAGGTAGGGGTATGGGAGAAAAGAGATAAAAGCAAAAGCAAGGGTATGGTAGTAATCAGAATACTGGGGAGGCAGTCACACTAGATTAAGTTCTAGACTTTTCTGCAGTTATAGCAGAAAGTCAATCATCCAGCTCTTGGAGCTCAGGAGAAGTTAGGTTCAAGCACAGCCCTTCTGTCAGAGGGAAGACATCCCTGGTCCTGTGGGATGCTGAGTTTGAATGCAGGTACTCCTATGGAGAGAAGGAATAGTCCCTTTCCCACATCTGTCTCCTCCTCCAAGTAAACAAGAAACCCTCAAACAATTTTCAGACAATTTGACGTCCCCCCATATGCCAGATATTATGCTAGGCATCAAGGACATCAGAATAAATAAATTGAATAAAAGTCCCTATTGTCATGTAACTTGCAGTCTAATGGGAGATACAACTAGTGCAATTGAAGCTATCATGTTAAGTATTATGTGAGCATAATATCAGTGTTGTCCAAAATGTGCAAGAGACAGTTTTACATTTATTTTGATGTGTAATAAAAATATATATAACCAGCGCATCAAATTTTTGCAGATATTGCTTGGAATGAGGCCAAAGGAGCAATAAATTTTAAAAAGTTGGGGGATAGTTGATTATCAAAACATTTTAAGTAAATAATAATACAGACAGAACCCAGATATAACATTAAAATGTGCTCAAATGGCATGTGAATAACAAGTTTGGCAAATACAACTTCCTGCCACTGAATCCTCACAAAATTCTGTGAGGTGGGCATTAATATACATTACTGTCAGGAAACAGAGTCAGAGAAATCTAGAACATTCTTTTCTGCTCCTCAGGATATGAAGGACAGACTGCCTGGCTCCACAGCCCTGCACTGACATCAGGAATGCCAATAATCATCAAAAACTCTAATTCATGTAGGATTTCCCCAAATGCTAACCCATGTGATTAACCCTCTCTCCCTCAGAGCAATCTGGAGGCATCACGCTGAGGACCACGAAAGGAGTGCCAACTTGCTTCTCCCCTGCAGGAATCAATAGCTCAGTGTTAGTAGCATTTACTCTGCCTGTGCCTTTGCATCCCCCAAACCTGAGGGCAGTTACTTCAAAAGTCAGGAAAACCGCTACTGATAACCGGTGGCCCCATGGAGAGGTTTTCCACCATAGGAAAAATCAGTGAGAAGAGGAACTAAATATGGACTGAGAGAAAACTGCTGAGCTGGCTTCTACCATGAAAGTCATTAACCAAGTTGGATTAGGAAATTCTTCCAAAGCCACATCTGCCCTATTAAAGCTTTAAGGGCCATATGCCAAAGTGAAAATTAAATAAAGCAACAAAAAGACTGTGCCCAAATGAATTTGGTTTTATTTTTACTACACAGAGTGAGGCTCTGCACTATAAAGCAACCACAGAGAGACCTTGCCAAGTTGTGGCGGTTTCCCAGAATGCATTAAAAACTCAGGAGTCTCCACCGTCTCCACTAATGATGCTTGCTACTGGATCACAAAACGACTTCTGTCGTGACTGTCAGGGAAAAGCCCATTTGGTGAAAATTTCATCAAGCAATGTGAAATCTGCACATCAATTTCAGGATAGTCTGTTAGACATGGCTTAAAATTCTGCAACAATAAAGGTTTCAAAATGCCTTGTTGTAATCAAAAAGCTTTATTCCTGTTTTAACCATCTCTTTTCATTCCAATGTTACTAGTATTTCAACCCGTAAAAAAAGTCTTGGCTCTACACGTGGTAAAGGACAAAAGATAGATAGCTCCACAAAATTAGATCCTATACTCAAAATGCTGCTATGATTGCAAAGAACATTTCCTGTGTTGTTCATTGCTGGTGGAAGGCAGCATTGGAAAAACTTTAGCCCTAGATAAGTGTTAATATTGCCAAGTGTTGAAGTTTAAATTATTTTAAAGTTATTTTCTAAGTATAAACATAACTCTGTGTATCTTCACCAATTTTGTCAGATGATAAATCTGAATTGTGGAATATTTATTTTGCCTTGCTTTGCTTCTTCCATCTTTTTCTTTCTTTCAAGTATATGCAGTAACTCAAACCAGACCAAAAATTGTCCTAACAATCTGTTTCAGTGAATAAGAATAATAAAAATGATTTCTAATTAGTACAACAAATGTGCTTATTTTCAAGTGCCAAAACTGGTTTGCTCACCAGATTATAAAGACATTTTTAAGCACATTATCCTTCCCAATCCTTGTTTCATAATCAGTAGAAACATCAAATTGGTAGATGATTGTATAAAAACAAGTTTCTAATATAAACATTTAGAAAAGCTGGATGAAATATAACAAGTTCATTTCTCAATACATAGAATAACATGATAAAACAGTAGGGATAAATTTCAAAAACTAAAAACTCAAGAGAGTTCTGAACACCAGTGTGTGAGTGTGAGTGTGTGTGTGTGTGCGTGTGTGTGTGTGTGAAATAATACTGGAGATACTCAGGGAGATAGCATCAGTACTCTTAATCTACGGACTTGGGTTTTTATGTTCATGTAGGAACAGAAAAGCAATGGCTTTAGAACTATGCTACTTGAGAACCCAGCAAAAACTCATAATACTTGAATGGCTGGCCACTCCATGAATTGGTGGCTTTGGAATATGGGGGGAAAATTATCAAATTCCTATGGAGGTACCTACTCACAGCTCAAGCCACACAAACTGGTGGATAAAGCCAAACTTGCTAAAGGTTAGTTTGCAACCAAAGCTAACGTAACACATGGAAAAAAAAAAAAAATATATATATATATATATAAAGGAAATGTATATCAATATATTAGCACAGTATAGTATAAATTATTAAGTAATATAAATGTAAATATGTATATTAATCTCTGAAACAAAATATAGGGAAAAATTACTGGGTAAATTTATGGAAAATCATGGTAGTGAGGAAGATGGAGCCAGAACCCAGCAATATACTTACATTTTAAAAAGAACATGTCCATTTTCCAGTATACATAATAGTAGTATATTGTATATGGATACCTGTCTATAAGAAATAACACCCCAAATTTTCATATTAGAGCTGTCTCAACAGCAGAAACAGGCTAAAAAATAACAAAGGGAATTAGATTTGTATATAATATTAATTTTTCAAAATTCTGGAATAATCAGTGAAAAATTAACCTCTATTTAATCTTCCAAGAAGTATGAGTAGTTTATTTTTATTATTTTTCCAATGTTATTTATATTTGCATTTTTTAAATTATGATAAGTATGTACTAATGGTAACTTTCATTTTATTCCATTTCCAAATTATCACAACCCTGACATTAAAGGAATCAAATTTAAGTAGGGATTGACATAAGAAGCCAAATTATATACATATTCATGAATAGGACATAAAATTGAACATAACAATACAAGTGATTAGGAAACAGTGCTAAGAAAAGGAATTATTAAATCTGACTGTGTGTCATAATGATAAATGCTTTCATCTAAACTATTACTCAAGGCTTATGAAACTTCTGCAGAAAACTTATCCAAGAATAGGGTTTCAAAACCATTATTATCCAACAATGTTTTTGGGGGGCAAGAGCAACAGGAGAGAGAGAGAATCCCATGCAGGCTCCATGCTCAGCCCAGAGCCTAACTTGGGACTTGATCCCACGACCCTGGGATCATGGCCTGAACCAAAACCAAGAGTCGGACGGTCAACCGACTGAGCCACGTAGGTGCCCCTAGCAATATATTTTATATCCACCATAAATTAGCAATTTCTCTAGAATATACTAAATAATTCAGAAATCCACCCTGATATCCCTGCTCCTTTCATCATTAATAATGAACATTTGGGGTTTGGTTTGTTTTGGTTTGGGGGGAGGGCGTGGTAGGGGAGCTGTTAGAGATCCTTCAGCTCTCTCTCACATACCTGGCCCTGCTCCTGAGATTTGATTCACACATTTTTTTCTCTTTGTGTATGACAAAACATGTGAAGAAAAAATTATTGACAAACCTAATTCTAAAATATCCATGCCAAGTAAATTCCTTGTCACAATCAAATTGGGTTTCATAATACTTAGATCACACATAGGATTAACACCTTTTGAACCTGCGTCAACTGTCAAACTCTCCCTATTCTAAGATCTGCCTCTAAAGCTGGTTATTTTCCTCCAAGATCAAATCGAGAAATATAAGTCTAGAACTGGATGCAAGCTCCTTCTCCCTTGCTATGGGATTTTCTAGTAACTTGCCCATAAATAAACAATAATAAACAAATAACACTTTCAGTTGTAATATATGTTGCCTCCAAAATCCAAGTTATAGCAGCTTGTCCTTTACCTTTGCACAGACTTCCCTCCAAGACTCAGACTGCTGGACCTCAGAAATTTTAATAAGGAAGCAAGCCCCTCTGTTTTTATGGAATTGAATTCATCTGCTAGCATTCATTTTTCATTTGTCTTATCAAGACATCTTGGCAAGAAATTTGCTCTTGGTTTTTTAATGTTGGTCAAAGAGGAAACTTGAGGGGCTTATACATAGTTCCTTGTATCATAATATCTGTCACTCAAAGATTTAGGATTGTGGAAATTCTATAATTTGCTAAGTACATTTGTGACAATTACATGCACAGAAGTTGGAAAATAGCCAGATAATGGTTTTGAGGCACCAATGAGCTATCCAAGAAGTTGAATTGGATCAAAATTTCTTTCATTTGATCCACATAAGCTTCAATTCTGACTGATGGACAAAAGTGATGCCTGGGACCCAAGGATTTAGGTCTGTTCAGGTCCATTTCCAACAATGCCTGAAATATGTGATCATTTCTGTTTTCCCAGAACATAGTTACTAGGGTAAATGGCCACATGACATTTTGGAAGACACTTAGAAGGGTATCATACATTCTTGTGAGATTGGCAACTGCTCCTTCCTCAAGAAAGCCATCCCTCTTTTCAGAGGTTTTAGTCTGTGAACAGACTAAGTTTTGAGATTTGAGTGGAAAGCTATGCCTCTTAAGTCAGATTTCTGTTCACTAGACTTTTTTTTTTTTTAAGTTATAAAAATCAAGTAGGATCCTGGTAGACTTCTCATTTTTTTTTCAGGTCTAGGGATCAGTAGCAATTACCTACCACCATATTTCACCGTGAGCTAAACCTCTCCAATGACCACATCTATCCCTTTACCAGTTATTGCAACCATGTCTATGCCTCTGACGTTTAAGGGCTGCTGTGAGGGATCTACCATTCCAGGACCCTGTCTCCTAATAGCATCCAAAGACAACAGAAAACAGTTTCCAGAACATTCATCAAAGATGACAGGGCAACTCTCACCAATGCCTTTTTTAAAATTACAGTATAGTTATTAGTGTCAGGTATTATAGTGATTCAACAATTCTGTACATTACTCAGTGTTCACCAAGTAAAGTGTACTTTTAATCCCCTTCACCTATTTCATCCATCCCCCACCACCCTCTTCCCCCTGGTAATTATCAGTTTGTTCTCTATAGTTAAGAGTCTGGTTTTGGTTTGTCTCTTCTTTTTCTTTGTTTTGTTCCTTAAATTCCACATATGAGTGCAATCATATGGTAGTTGTCTATCACTGACTTATTTTGCTTAGCATTATACTCTCTACATCCATCGATATTGTTACAAATGACAAGATTTCATTCTTTTTATGGCTGAGTAATATTCCAGTGTGTGTGTGTGTGTGTGTGTGTGTGCCACCTTTTCTTTATCCATTCATCTACTGATGGACATTTAGTCTCCTTCCACAACTTGGCTATTATAAATAATGCTGCAATTAAAATTAGAGTCTATATATCTTGTCAAATTAGTGTTTTTATAGTCTTTGGGTAAATACCCAGTAGTGTGAATACTGGACCATAAGCTGGTTCTCTTTTTAATTTTTTAAGGACCTCCATACTGTTTTCCAGAGTGGCTGCACCAATTTTCAATCCCACCAATAGTGCATGAGGGTTCTTCTTCTCTATATCTTCCCCAACACTTGTTTCTTGTGCTTTTGATTTTAGCCATTCTGACAGGTGTGAGGTGATATCTCATTGTGTTTTTTTCATGTTTATCTATTTACTTTTGAGAGAGAGGAAAAGTGTGAGTGGAGGAGGGGCAAAGAGAGAGAGAGAGAAAGAGAGAGAATCCCAAGCAGGCTCCTCACTGTCAGCACAAATCCTAATGAGGGGCTTGAACTTATGAAACCATGAGATCATGACCTGAGCCGATATCAAGAATCAGATACTCAACTGATTGAATCACCCAGGTACCCCTCATTATGGTTTTCATTTGTATTCCCTGATGATGAGTGATGTTGAGCATCTTTTCATGTGTCTGTTGGCCATCTGGATGGCTTCTTTGGAGAAAGATCTATCACGTGTCTTCTGCCCGTTTTTAAAATTGGATTATTTGTCTTTTCCGGTGTTGAGTCATGTAAGTTCTCTATATATTTTGGATGCTAACCCTTTATCAGATATGTCATTTGCAAATATCTTGTCCCGTTCAGTAGATTGCATTTAGTTTTGTTGATTGTATCCTTTGATGTTTAGAAGCTTTTTATTTTGATGTAGTCCCAATACTTTATTTTTGCTTTTGTTTCCCTTGCCTCAGAAGACCTATCTAGAAAAATGTTGCTATAGCCGATGTCAAAGAAAGTATGCCTATGCTCTCTTCAAGGGTTTTTATGGTTTCAGGTCCCACATTTAGGTACTTAATCCATTTTGAGTTTATTTTTTGTGTACTGTGTAAGAAAGTGGTCCAGTTTCATTCTTTTGCACGTAAGTGTCCAGTTTTCCCAACACTTTGTTTTTTAATTCCAACACTATTTGTTGAAGAAACTATCTTACTTCTATTGCATATTCTTGCCTATTTTGTCGAAGATTAATTGACCATATAATCATGGCTTTATTTCTGACTTCTCTATTCTGTTCCATTGATTTATGGGTCTATTTTTGTGCAAGTACAATACTGTTTTGATTACTATAGCTTTGTAGTATATATTGAAATCTGGGGGTGTGACCTTCAGCTTTGTTTTTCTTTTTCAAGATAGCTTTGGCTCATCGAGGTTTTTTGTGGTTCCACACAAATTTTAGGATTGTTTGTTCTAGCTCTGTGAAAAATGCTGTTCGTGTTTTGATAAGGATTGGTTTAAATCTGTAGATTGCTTTGGGTGGTATGGACAATTTAACTACATTTTCTTATGGTCCATGAACATGAAGTATCTTTCCATTTGTTTGTGTTGTCTTCAATTTCTTTCATCAACGTTTTATATTTGCAGAGTATAGGTCTTTCACCTCATTGGTTAAGTTTATTCCTAGGTATTTTATTATCTTTGTTGTAACTGTAAATGGGATTGTTTTCTTAATTTCTCTTTTACACCAACACATTTTTGAAGAGAGTCTTTTCCAAAGACTCTTTGGAGGTTGGTATTACTCTCATTTTTGGAGAGTAAATGAATATATTGTATGTGAGCAATCAATTTCAATATCCTATCTAAGTCTTCAGATTCCTTCCCAAAGTCCTAACTTTCACACAAGAGAACTGACATGGCTGTGAATTTAATGGAAAAATAGTAGCAAGTGCAGGGTCATTTGAATTTGGTTTTAGGTATTTCAGCTCCATGACACAATTAATCAAGTATTTTTTGGCAGAGAAATTCCATGACTTTCTTTCTCTTTCTTGAACAATGGATTTTGGGTTTGTAATTATTTTTAGGTTGTCAAGTACCATCAGAATCAAACACTCACTCCATATTCCTTGAATTCTTTATGTTCCTGCATATTATTCTCTGGCTGCGGCTCTGGTTCCCTCAAAGACTCGCCTTCCATGACTACTTCATTGCAGGTGACCACTGATGAAATTTAGAAGGTTGTTTCACGCTGCTTGCCAAGAGCCTTTCATATTGGCTGGATTTCAGAGATTTTGTTCTGACTGAGACTAGATAACCAATTCCAAACACTTCCTATTTGCTGAGGTTCTGTCTTCTAAAACGACTTCTGGAGTCATAATCTATACAAGTCATGGTTTTTGATTGGAGTCATAATCTATACAAGTCATGGTTTTTGATTGCAAGCAACGGAAGCTAATTTTGACAGCTTAAGCAGAAAATGAGTTTATTATAAAGATTTGAACAGCTGACAAAATTTTGAGAGGGATGGTGAGAAAGGCAAAAGGTTAAGATTCCAGAAAGTATGCCCACAACCATACCACAGAACCAGCCCAAGGAGGGAACAGTGACTGCCACTAATACTGAGCACTTGATACTCAAGTTTTTATGACTGCCAGTGATAAGACTTTATTTGCATCTGATGCTAAACACACTTCTGTGCCAGTAATTCAATCCTGTAGGCAGTTCACCCCTGGAGCCAAATGTTTAAGGATTGAACTGGCTAGTGTGGCTAGTACAATGGATTCTTCACGGAGCCTCCTTTCTTATATAGTTCATTTCTGAACCACAGTCTGGCACCAGAGTGTAATCAGATTTACTTACATCACACAAGTATCCCTTAAGTGCAAGAGAGGCTGACAAAATGGTTTTTCTGGTTTCTAATTTGAGGATGCTGAACACATAAGTAAGAAATCCTGCAAACATAGGAAGCCTTTCAAAATTGCTGGATAATCAAAAAATATAATAAATACTCACTATTACTTATGTGGGCTTTTATTTTTAATTTTCCTCTGTAAATATTTTTTGACTTAAGTATGTTAAGAATAAACTACATAAAGTCCTGTCTTTGGTCTTATTTTTTTTTTTTTTTGGTATTTGTGTTTTCTTTCACTTTTTGTGATTTATTTTTCTAATATCTCTATATTACTCAAGTTTTCTTAACATTTTTTGTCAAGTGGTTTAAATTTTTGCTTTCAGTGTTTATCCTTAAGTTAAATTAACTATCAGAAATTGAGCTATTATTTCTCTATTACAATCAAGTAGAAGAAATCTCCCATCAGTAAGATAAAAAAATTAGCCTATATTTACTTGTTTCATTCTATACTCATTGTGTTCATTAAAATAATCTTGAAATTTTATTTTTTATTTTCTTATTGTATCCTTTCTTGATAAAATAATATGCTGACACAATGCTTCATAACTACGTTAACAGGTTTTTTTTGAAACTCAATTTTTCTGTATAACTTATATATTTATTTGGTTTCATTTACTTTGGCATTTTTTTCAGGAAGGCTATTTGAGTTGCTTACTTTCTAAATCATTCTATGTAAAATCTACCTAAAATTCCTCCAGGGGGCACCTGGGTGCCTCAGTCACTTAAGCATCTGACTCTTGGTTTCAGCTCAGGTCATGATCTCATGGTTCATAGGTTCAAGTCCTGCATCAGGCTCTGTGCTGACAGTGTGGAACCTGCTTGGGATTTCCTCTCCCTCCCTGTCTGTCTTCCCTTCCCTTGCTCATGCTCTGTCTCTTTCTGAAAAATAAACATGTAAAAATTTTTAAAAATAAAAGTGAAAAATAAAATTCCTTTATAAAGCCTTCACTTAAGAATATAAATTCATAAGTTATAGAATGCTTTGGTCACAATTATCTCCTGAAAACTGTGAAGCAACTATGCCAGTGTTTCCTTCGTTTAATGTTATGGGGGATTTAATGTCACCATGAGAGTGTGTGTATGTGTGTGTGTTTCTTAACTCTTTGTTAGGTAACCTGTTTTAGTTTAACAAAGCTAGGAGGAGTATTACTATTCTGCGAAAAATGTGTGTAGTTTTCCTTTTGGTTCCGGAAATTCAGCTTTTGCCAAGATTTATTCTAGATGTGTCATTTTTTGTTGTTGTTGTTAATGTGGCTGCTATTAAAATCTGAAAGTTTGACATTCTCTGTCAATGAGGCAATAGGGAAATAGTTTATCCCACATATTGCTCTTCTGAATAACAATACATAACTTCTCTGGCAGGTAATTTGTTAATACCTAGTGAAATTATTTATGTATTACCTTCTGACCAGCAATTCTACTTCTAAGAATTTTCCCAAAGATACCTGGCAAAAGTATGAAGTCATTTGTACAAAGCTATTCACTGAAGATCATTACCTTGTAAAAACCTAAAAGTCCTTCAACAGAGCTAATTAAAGAGTGGGTATACCTATGAAGAGCGCTATGCAACACTAAAACAGAGTAAGGAATATCTCTAGATGCTTATATGGAGTGATCCCCAAGAAATATAGTTTAATTAAATTAAAGAACTAAAAACCAAGGTGGAGAAAATTGCGTACATACTACCATTCAGGTCAGAAAGGAAGAATATGAACATTATTATATATCCTCTTACCTTAAAAAGTAAACAATAGAAAAGTAACCATAAAATAGAAGCAATGGTTTCCTTTAAAAGGAGAGAAAGAATATAAAGAGTCTACATTTCCTTGGATATATCTTGTTTTTTTAGACTTCACATAATTACAAATAAAATTATTATTTTTTTTTATAATTTTTTTTAACGTGTATTTATTTTTGAGACAGAGAGAGACACAGAGCGTGAACAGGGGAGGGGCAGAGAGAGAGGGAGACACAGAACCCGAAACAGGCTCCAGGCTCCGAGCTGTCAGCACAGAGCCCGACGCGGGGCTCGAACTCACAGACTGTGAGATCATGACCTGAGCCGAAGTCGGACGCTTAACCAACCAAGCCACCCAGGCGCCCCATAAAATTATTTTTAAAGCAATCATTGACAGGAGCACCTGGGTAGCTCAGTCGGTTGAGCGTCCGACTTCAGTTCAGGTCATGATCTCACAGTTTGTGAGTTCGAGCCCCGCATCAGGCTCTGTACTGACAGCTTGGAGCCTGGAGCCTGCTTCAGATTCTGTGTCTCCCTCTCTTTCTGCCCCATTCCTGCTTGAGCTCTGTCTCTCTCTGTCTCTCAAAAATGAATAAACATTAAGAAAAAATTTTGTAAAAAAAAAGCAATCCTTGACAAACGAAAATAAAATTTGGGGAATAAACAATGTTCATTTAGTTGATGGCCCAGAGATTGTTCCTAGGGACTTAAAAGAACAATAATTTATATATCCCCACCAGGATATACTTAAGTAAGTAAAAGAAATGAAAAACACATTTTTAGTAGTCATATAGGAGCTGAAGTGTTGGTGTTATTAGTTTGAATCTGCTGTGGGTATATTTTGGGGGAAAAAATTATGAATGTGATATTCTTATTGTACAGTTATTCCATATTATTGAGAAACATGCATGTTTCTCAGGCATTATTCTCAGCATGAGGAAAGGGAGTTACAAATTTTATGTTGAAATGATTAAGTAAAATCTCTTATAATCTTGAATTGCAATCAAAAGTACCAGTGCAAAATCTATGATGAGTTTTCCTTTGAAAAAAGCATTCCCTAACTCTGAATACTAAAAAAGCCAAGAGACAATGACCAAACCACTTATAAGAAATGCCCTTATGGTAATCACATACTATTTCCCACTAAAAGGAATCAGGGCTCCTTGGAGAAATGGCTGATTCCAGGGCTGCAGCAAAAATTTTACAAGATTTACCCAGTATATTGTGTCATAAGACATAGCAAGAAAACTCTCTGAAACTAGCACGGTCACATGAAAAGACCAGAAGTCTATCTTTCACACTAGTCAAAGAGAGAAATTTTCAGCATTAAAAAAATAATAAATAAGGTAGTTTGAAACTCATCATAAATGCTTAATCTCTAAGCATCTATGATATAAAAAGTTAAGTTTGTAGGATGTTAGTGAACCAACTTATAATTTTAAAAACTAGTGAAAAAGGGAAAGAATCACACATCTATCCTGCCTTTTCTTTGCAACTTTGTATGTGGGTAACCAGAGAATAATGAGGGAAGTTTGTTTTAGAGAACTATTCCAGATAATACCTAAGGAATAAATGATAAAATTGTAGTATCACTATTTTCCAAACCATAATGGACCTAGGCATTGATCATCCACCACTTCTAGTATCATGAAGACAAAAACTCAGACACTGTATGCTTCTTGATAGAAACACAACGCTACTTATGAAGTCACCTTGCAAAAAAAAAAAAAAAAAAAGAAAGAAAGAAAAAAGAAAAAAAAGAAAAGAAAAGAAAGAAAGATGGGAATGCAAACTGGTGCAACCACTCTGGAAAACAGTATGGAGGTTCCTCAGAAAACTAAGAATAGAACCACCCTACGACCCAGCAATTGCACTACTAGGCATTTATCCAAGGGATGCAGGTGTGCTGTTTCGAAGCGACACATGCACCCCAATGTTTATAGCAGCACTATCCACAATAGCCAAAGTATGGAAAGAGCCCAAATGTCCATTGATGGATGAATGGATAAAGATGCGGTGTATATATATACAATGGAGTATTACTCAGCAAACAAAAAGAATGAAATCTTGGCATTTGTAACTACGCGCATGGAACTGGAGGGTATTATGCTATATGAAATCGGTCAGTCAGAGAAAGACAAATATCATATGACTTCACTCATATGAAGACGTTAAGAGACAAAACAGATGAACATAAGGGAAGGGAAACAAAAATAATATAAAAACAGGGAGGGGGACAAAACAGAAGAGACTCATAAATATGGAGAACAAACAGAGGGTTACTGGAGAGGCTGTGGGAGGGGTGATGGGCTAAATGGGTAAGGCGCATTAAGGAATCTACTCCTAAAATCATTGTTGCACTATGTGCTAACTAATTTGGATGTAAATTAAAAAAATTAAATTAAAAAAAAGAATAAAGATAAAAAATTTTAAAAAGAAAAGAAAGAAAAAAGAAATCAATCTTTTTTTTTTCTGCTCAAACCTCTAGATTCATGTATTAACTTTTAGGAAATTCAGAGGTTAGAATATCTTTTTACTCAACACACCAGGGAAGCAACTTGCAAAATTCAGACTAGAAAACTGCAGGATAAAAACAAGCTTTGTTTCTTCAACAAATAATCATAAAAATAAAGAAACAGATGGAAGGGAAACCTATTTTTAAAAAGGCACTTAAGACACATATCAGACAATTCCTGTGTGAGGACCTCATTTGGACTTTGATTCAAGTAAACAGTAAAAAATATTTTATAATATTAAGATTAATACAAATTCAAACAATACATTTGATATTTAATGACATTAAAGAGCTATTAATAATTAAATTTTAAGAATGATAATGGTTATACTTTTAAAAAGTTATTGTTTAGAAATAAAAACTGAAATATTTATAGAGGAAATGATACAGTGTCTGAGATTTTCTTCCAAATAATTTGGGAGAACGTAATTGATGTGGATGTACAGGAAGCATGATTAACCAAGGCTTAAAAATTGTAGCTGGGTGACAAGTAGATGGGAATTCAATACCTATTTTGTCTACCTTTGTATAGGTTTGCAATTTTCAATAATAAAAAGTTCAAAAGTATCTGCTACTTAATAAGTCATATAATTCTGAAGATGTGAGTCTACATTCGAAGTCAACTAATTTAATATGTGTTTGATTATTTTTTCTATTTTGCTTTAGTTCCTGACATTTGGAATTTCTGTTGTACACATTTGGATCTACTAGATCTGCCTTTATAAGGCTTTTGTGTTTGCTCTTATTATACTCTTCTCTTCATAAAAGCTTTTTCTCTGATTAAGTTTTTGAGCTTTCATTTAAACCTAGCACAAAATTGAATCAGATTTTCCTTCAGTATGCAAACTTTTACTCAGTACTTTCATTGCACCATTTCATTTGCTATTGTATTTGCGCTCTCCAAAGCAACCGATTTTTTCTCAATCTCGTCAAGAATATTATTTTTATTAAATAATAATTGTTAAAATAGTTTCATGAAATGCTGTTTTAGGTATTATTAATTTCATTAAATGCTTACTAGGTTTCATGTAATTTACATACATTATACTTTTAGATTATTCATATTTAACAGACAAGAAACCTAGGGTTTATAAAGCTGTAGTAACATCACATAGACACACACTAGACTTGGCAGGGCTCACTCAAGGGTCTGGGACTTAGATGTAGGTTGGCTGATCATGGTGAACTTATCTAAGTCAACTTATCAACTTTGCTCTATGTGTCTCTCCTCCTCTTGCTGGGAACTGTGAGCCAGCCCACACATGGTCATTTCGTGATAATGGTAAAGATGCAAGGGGGCAAGTAAAAACATGCAAGGTCTCTTAAGACCTCTTCTAGGACATACCATCAATTCTTCACATCACATGCTTGCACTTAAAGTCTTGAAGCAAGAAAATATACCCTGCCCCTGTAGTGGGAGAAATATCACAGTTACAGAGCAAAGTTCTCTGCATATGAAATGACAGAGCCAGAACTCTGGACAAAAACTTGTGCCCTTACCCATGATTCCACAATGAAATTTTTAAAGTTTTCTTCCGATTTTTTCAGTATCTTTCTTCCAGGGAAGGACATTTTCATTGATGCAAGTGATTGATCTGCTTGTTGGAATCTGTTAAATCTTTTCACACACTTGTGATTTTTTTTCTCTTTTCTCAAATAGAAGAATGAAAAACACATACCGTAGTGGGAACTGGGATGGTCTGTTAGATTTTGTGCACATGTCACTTTCATTTTTTTATATCAAGTAATTAGAGACATTCCAACATATCTCATAGGATTATAAGAATTAAATGCAACATCTGGAAATACCTGGCACATAGTAGTAACTTAATAGTGAGTCCCCTATTACCTCCCCAAAATTCCTTGTCCTCCTGCAGGTAAACATGAACAATCGTTTCTCGATGTTCTTAAATTTTCATCAGCACAACCTTCCATTCGTGTTCCCTGCTTTCTCATATCACAATTATTTCTCAGTCAGACTTGCCCCAGCCCCCATCTCTTAGCCATCTTAAAACACTGAGCTCTCAAGTGACACCAGTAATCCAATTTTCTTCAATTCCCATTCATTCCTCAGAAAGCTAACACTCCATAAATTGCTTTTGGGGTCACCAGTATCCTCCATATTGTCAAGTCCAATGATCACATTTCTTTCCTCATACTATTCAAACTCTTAACAGTATTTTACACAGCTGATCACTTATTCCTTCTAGAAACACTCTCTTCTCTTGCCCCATTACTTCATACTCCTTGAGTTTTCCCCCTTGCCTCTCTGGCCATTCACTCTTACTCCTTTCTGCAATTTCTTCTCCACTACCCAATTCTAAATACCTGAATTCCCCAGGGCTGAGACCTGGAATCATTTCTAATTTTGTAATGTATGTCATGCTCTCCAATGACTTTAGACAACTTCCAGATGCTGAAAACTCCCAAATTTATATCTGAGCCTAAATCTTTCCTTTAACCATCATGTTCTTCCCTGACATAACAAAGTACTTTAGTATGCCATGGACAAATTCTTGACTTCTACTATTGGCTCCAGACAATTCTGGCAGCCATCTCTTAAAAATGTAACATGAGGGGCGCCTGGGTGGCGCAGTCGGTTAAGCGTCCGACTTCAGCCAGGTCATTTATTTCTGTCCCAAAAATAAATAAACGTTGAAAAAAAATTTTTTTAAATAAAAAAAAATAAATAAATAAATAATGTAACATGAACTAACTTTCCCAATACCCTATTTCATGTCACTTTGTTTTACTGAATTACCCACAAGGAAAAAAAATGAAATAATCCTTGCCCCCATTTTTTGGCATCTTCTTTTCTCTCTGATCATTGGCATAAGCTTCATGAGAGCAGAAACCTTGTCTGTTTTGTTTGCTGCATTATCATTAATTGTGAGAATCCTGCAGATACATAGTAATAACTTAGTAAATATTTTTTGGAAGAAAGAATTAATGTTGTCTTACTTTGGTTGGTTTTCTGAAGAACAAGCTGAGATATACTAAAATTCTATTAATTATTAATAAAAATTGCTCACTTACTTATGCTGCTTTATGTTTTGTGCAAATATTTTCATTTAAAATGTCTCATTTAATGATCATAGCAACACTGAGAGTAGGGATTGTTATTCCCATCATAAAAGTGGAGAATATTGTGACTGAGAGGGCTCACACAGATGTAAAGCTGAATTTTGATTCCAGGTTTTCTGACTCCAAATTCACTGATAGCTCTATCATACCATCACATTTGCTGTTTTTTTTCTATGGACTCAATAAGCAAAGACAATTTAAAAATTTATTATTTAGGGTTCCTGGGTTGCTCAGTTGGTTAAGTGACCGACTCTTGATTTCAGTTCAGGTCATGATCTCACGATTCATGAGATCAAGCCCCATGATGGGTTCTGTCTGACAGCATTGAACCTTCTTGGGATTCTCTCCCTCCTTCTCTCTGTGCCCCTCTCCTGTTTTCTCTCTCTCAGTTTCTCTCTCTCTCTCTCTTCCAAAATAAGTAAACTTAAAATGCATTATTTAAAAGAAAAAAGTTATAAAATGCATATATTAATATTCAACATTCATTCATATGGATAGAAACCATGAAGTCAATAGAGTTTTTCCTGTTGCTGTATTTTTTTTAACTTCCCCACAATAAAGGATGTGTTTAGACTACTATACCCAGTGACTTATAGCACCATTTTTCACCTGCAATTTTTTTTAATGATTCAAAGAGAAAATTTCATGAATCAATATGACTGGATTCAAGTAATGACAACAATCATAGTCATAATAACCATTATAATATTAATGCCTTTGTATGGCATTTCATATATTTTCAGTGTACTTTTATGACACCTGTCCTTTTGATTTTCACACAGACTATAATTTTAAGATTCTCTGGCTAATCTAAGCAAAAGAGAAGTTATTGGAAGGTCACTGAAATCTTGCAATACAGTTTGAAAGTAAGAAGCCTAGTGCAGGAATTGTGTAGGGAACAAACTAGTATACAACATGGACGATCTAGCCAATACATCCCCACCATCACGATGAAATCTACTTCCAAACACAACCAGTTACCTTATTTTATTGATCAAGATTGAAAAGGGCATCCAAGTCACCTCTCTTGGCTTATGTGCTGCCCCTTGGCTAAGGGAGGATATGAACATTAAAACAGACCCACAAGACTCTATTTAATACAGAAGAAGAAATTGAAGGCTGGTTTAAAAAAAATAAAAGGAAATTGGGGCACCAGGGTGGCTCAGTGGTTTAAGCATCCAACTTCAGCTAAGATCATGACCTCACAGTCATGAGTTCAAGCCCCATGTCAGGCCCTGTGCTGACAGCTCGGAGCCTGGAACCTGCTTCAGATTCTGTGTCTCCCCATCTCTCTTTGCCCCTCCCCTGCTAGTCCTCTGTCTCTCTGTCTCTCAAAAATAAACATTATTTTTTTTAAATAAAAATAAAGGAAATTATGCTGTATTAACAATGAAAAAATTTTTGCTGTGTCCCACCTCCTACAGTACACCATATCTATAAATCTAAACTGTCACAATATCCCTGTATGACAAAATTCATCTATTCTCCCAGAGACAAAGTTCATCTAGATCCAAGCACACAGTTTCTGTCATTATAATTTTTCTCTTCTAGTTCCTTTATGATCCCATCTTAATATTCTACAACCTAGAACTGAATGGAAAACTTAATCGCCATGATAATATCTTTTACAAAATATTTGGTAATGAAAGAAAAAGAAGTGATTTTGATTTAAAATATAGAGATGTGTATATAACATACAAGGAAGAAAATAATAGTAAAAGTTAATTCCATAATTTCTGCTATTAATCATGAGGCTATTTCTTACTTCTTTCCTCTACTGGTTCTCATGGCCTTTAGCCAGTATCCCAGCTGGTAAGTTATTTGTTTTATAATGTAATCAAAATTTCTATTCTGAGAGATCTGTGTACTTGGTAGTAATGTGTATATATAAGAATGTAATAGTCTTACATTAACTGTTTCTTCTAGCCATACTAAAACAAGTTGATACCCCAGACTGTCTCTCAGGTTCTTACCATCCATCTTCCTTTCCCCATCATATTGCAGAAACCCTATTTCCCCTAGATAGGCAGGGCCAATAACGCTATGAATGCCATAACTTTGTTTTTCACAATTTTCCCAGTTGTATGACAAAAACAAAATTACTACATGGTAGTCCAAATGCAATGAACACATTGCTATGTTCCCTGGTGGAAACATTCCTCAAATGGAAACAAAATTAACATGAGTGGCAAGAGTTATAGTGTCAGAAAGTGAACATCAGCTCCCTCCACCTATTTTTCTTGATTACTAAATCCATATCTTCTGAAATTAGGGAATCACCAATTTCATAAGCTAATAGGTGTCAAATGGAATCATAAATGAGCCTTCAATAAACTATTTTATGACTCCAGTGAATCCTATGGACATGAACTTGTTGCTTTACTTCTTTAGTTTAAACCAAATCCCTTGGTTAAAAGTCATAAAATAAGGAAAATCATTACAGGGTATCAGGAATTTCATCAATATGCAGAGTCAGTAAGCAATGCAAATTTAGAACAGATATCTATCCTAGTGAGTCTAAACAGCAACAGTTCCAAACATCGTTAGTCTGCTACCATAGTCACAGAGGTACAAAATTATATTAAGGCCCCAGGTTGGTAGCTGCTTTCTTGCAAACTGGACTCCCAGTAGTTGTTATCCCCACATCATGGTGTGAAGTATATGCTCTTGAACCTAAGCATGGAGTCTATCCTACCAATATGACTATTTTCTTTATGAGCTCATGAAACAAACATTAGAATGGCAGTAGTTAAATGGTTGACTGAAAATCAGAGTGGACATCCTATCCGCCTGATTTTTATGAAGTTCCTTTATATTGGAGACTCAGATGAGCATTTGGGGACTTAGTTTGAGAGATTCACCTAAAATTTTTCTTCCAGATCTTCTTGTTACTACTTCTCCAGTTATACTCCTTCCAATTTTCCAAACATGTGGCCAAACCATTAGCCATGGCCCAATCTCCACTTCGTGTCATTATTCCTTCTAGGCAAAATAGAGCACTGTAACCTGGCTGCATATAGAATAATTATGCAATCTTAGGCTGGTTATTTCTTGAAGAAAGGATTTTCAGGCAGCCACAGCAGTAGGATTGTGCTGGGCATTTGCTGAGTTTTTTTTTTTCCTTTAAGTATCCAAATTCCTTTCTAACATCACACCAGAAATCTTGAGAAACTATTTCCAATTGAGTTATTTTGAATAAAGCTTTTAAAAATAAATTTTAGGGGCTGGGGCGCCTGGGTGGCGCAGTCGGTTAAGCGTCCGACTTCAGCCAGGTCACGATCTCGCGGTCAGTGAGTTCGAGCCCCGCGTCGGGCTCTGGGCTGATGGCTCGGAGCCTGGAGCCTGTTTCCGATTCTGTGTCTCCCTCTCTCTCTGCCCCTCCCCCGTTCATGCTCTGTCTCTCTCTGTCCCAAAAATAAAAAAATAAATAAATAAATAAAAATAAATTTTAGGGGCACCTGGGTGGCTTACTAGGTTGAGCATCCAGCTCTTAATTTCCACTCAGGTCATGATCTCGTGGTCATGAGATTGAGCCCCATGTAGGGCTCTGCACAGAACATGGAGCTTGCTTGAGATTCTTTCTCTCTCTCTTTCTCTCTCTCTGCTTTTTGCCCCTCCCCCCCTCCCCCATGCTCTCTCTCTCTCTCTCTCTTCCTCACTCTCTCAAAAACAAAAATAAAGACAAAAACAAAAATCAGGAGAGTGGAACTCTAAAATCCAAGTCCCAACAACCAAATTCCACAATAACTGCCTTTTCCACAGTATGATGTTGACTCTTAACTATCTTTGTCCTACACTATTTTGCATATGTAAAATATTTTATTCTCTATCATTTCAATTGCTTTCCCCAAGAATTGGGGATAGATTGTTGGGGATATTGGAAGTTGCCTAGTTCTCATAATTTTTTATATTTCTGGAAATTAATGCATACATTTTATTCTTTTTTGACATCAAAATGAATTACATTTCTAATTGTTCTAAGAGCACTACCGTGTTTCCGTGAATTTTAGTGAGACCATTAGTGAACTTTTGGGTTCTGGTTCCAATAGGACTTGAGACAAACATTTCTTTTGGAAAGTATGTGATCGAATCTCTATAAAATATGCATTGCATTATAAATCATGGTCACCAGTGGAAGTGTGTTATTAAGCATGCATAAAAGATGGGGCAGTTACTGTTACTGTGAGTGCAGTCATCTGTTTAAGGATGTAAGTTGAAATTCCCAAATTGTAGGTCGGGTTAATCTTTCAATCTAATAAGCAGATTTTTGTATCTATCATTTTTATTTTCATCTCTTATAATTATGGATTATTAATTTCTTTTGGCATTAAACCATCAGCCTTGAAGTTAGTTTTACATTCTAAAAATCTTTTCAATGACTGCCTTTATTATAGATGGCTGGAACTGATAGAGAAGAATATATTTTCACTCCTTTTCCCTTGAATATGTGACCTCTTTCTAGGAAGGTGAACCATTTTCAGATTCTCAGTGATTCAGATCTGTTCCTTCATTCTGAAATAGCTACGTGCAATGAAAATGAGGAGAAGTGTTATCTAAAATGGTGACATTGTACCCTGAAAAAAATCTCAGCATCCGTGAATGTCTGATTTTGTATGCGAAAGCTGACAGTTGAAGAATTTCAAATAGCTCAAATTATTAAATGGTTACACTTCAGATCTCTAATTTTTTTTTACTATAATTTACTTTCATCTTATGAAAGTAATTAAGGTTTGCAGTTTAAAAAACAAAGAATATACTAGACAAAATGAAAAACTGCCATCTTCTGTCTCTTCTCTTCCCACTCCAGAGTCTCCTTGCTAACAACTGATTTCCACTCATAAAAAGTAACCACTTTCATCATTTTTAGTTTTTGCTTGGGGTATTTACATCCATATTTCAAAATAACATGATTATATGGCTATTAATTATTTAATTCTTACATGGAGAGAAAGATTAGCTGTCTTATGTACCATTCTCCATTCATGAGTGCACATGCATGCGTGTGCGCGCACACACACACACACACTTCCTTCATCTTCATCAAATATGGTTATATCTTTTTAGATTAAATTAGTATTCAGTATTAATATTATTATGACCAGGTAAATATTGTTTACAGTTAACCTAAGTATGTTATTATTCCATTTTCTTTCTTGTACAAACTTTGCTTCCCTGCAGACACACTTGCCATATATTTTGTATTTGCTTTAAAATGTATGCATACCTAACACTAATTTATCCCAGTTGTTCCAACTTTCTCTACGTTTATCCAATGTTCTAACAACACTATCGATTCATTGGAATATCCCTACTAAATCTTTTATCTAGGGGCACCTGGATCGCTCAGTCGTTTAAGCCTCCGACTTCAGCTCAGGTCATGATCTCACGGTTCATGGGTTCCAGACCCACGTCAGGCTCTGTGCTGACAGCTCAGAGCCTGGAGCCTGTTTCAGATTCTGTGTCTCCCTCTCTCTCTGCCCGTCCCCCACTCACACTGTCTCTCTCTCAAAAATAAACATTAAAAATAAAAAATATTAATCTACCTACTTCAGATTGCATTATCTGATCTACAGATTTTATCCTAACATTTTTTTTAATCAATTTTATCACAAACCCCCTTTATCATTTTTAGTAGTATTCTGAGAAAGGGTGTTTGGGATGTAAAATGTTCAAGATTTTACATATCTGAAAAATACCATGTTTCTACATTCATGATTGATTTTTAGTGTGGCTGGATTGCATTATCAGTTATAAATCATATTTTCTCATAATTTTGAAAACATTACTCAATTGTCTTCTAGGCTTTCAGTTTGGATAACATTTTTTCTATAAAGAAGCAGATATTAAATTTTTAGGCTTTGCAAGGCTGTGTGATATTTATTGCAAAGTACTCATTTCTGATGTTGTAGCTCAAAAGTAGCCATAGAAGATTTGTAAACAGATGGGCGTGGCAGTGTTCTAATAAAGCTTTATTTACAAAAACAGGTCATAATTTGTTAGTCCTTGTTCTAGATCCTAGTGTTACTTAATGCCATTATGATTTCTAATGCATTTACATGTAACTTGTTTTTTTTTTTCTTTTTAACATCTTTGAGTTTTAAAGATTCTTTACTTCGGACTTGACAATTTAACTATCCAGATGATATATTTTGTTAGGCCCTTGAGATTTCTTGCTGAAAATTTAGCGAGTTTTTCAAACTGGAGACTCTGCAGAAGGTTTGTACATTTTGATGATTTCCACTCCTCCTTTCTTTGTTCTCTCCTTCTGGAACTCATATTAGTTGAATGTAAGACTTCTTGGATTTGTCATTTTTAAACTTGTTTCTATTATTTTCATTGTACTTCTTGAAAGATATTTTAAAATTTATCTCCCAATCCTTCTGTTTGACTTTTAATTTATGCTACCATTTTTTAAAATTTCTAAGAGCTCTTTTTTTTTAATTATCTGACTTCTCTTTATTTTATGGTCTCTTGTTCTTATTTAATGCACACAATCTTTACCAGGGTTTTAATTAAGGTAGGGGTGCGCGTGTGTGTGTGTATGTGTGTGTGTGCATCTGTTCAGGCTGCTACAACAGAATTCCAAAGACTGGATGGTTTATAAAAAGCAGAAATTTATTTCTTATAGTTCTGGAGACTGGGAGGCCTGAGATCAAGGTGGTAGAAGATCCACTCTCTGATGAGAACCCACTTCCTGGTTTGTAGATGGCTATATTCTCACTGGGTCCTCACATAATGGAAGAGTTTTCTGAGGTCTCTTTTATAAGGGCACTAATCCCATTTAGGAGGGATCCACCCTCATGACATAACTGCCTCCCGAAGTCCCACCACCAAATACTGTCTGAGTGGGGATCAGGTTTCAATATATGAGTTTGGGAGGGACACAAATATTCAGGTTATAGCAGTATGTGTGTATGTGTGTGTGTGCTTGTGTGTGTGTGTATGTAGTGTGAGCACACACGCGTGTTTGTCTCCCAGGGTTACCTCTGTTTCTTCTGATTCTATTATCCCCTTCTCTTCTTTCCCTTCCCCTACTCTTCTTTCTTTCTCTGTTACAGAGGTTTCCTTGAAAGTTAGGGGATTTTTGTGTATCCTTTCACATTTAAGAATAGTGCACTAAAATGATGATTGGAAGCTCTGTATCCATCTTGACAATTGCTGGGCTTTACTGTAGCATGATCAAATTAAAACCTACAATTTCATTGAGGACTCCAAATTCAGCATATAGGATTTTTCTTAGGCTAGTCAGTTTCCCCAGAAAGTGATTTTCCAACCTCTTGCATAGGGAAATCACCCAACTGAGAACATTCTAGGAACTAAGTAGGGGAAGAATGGTGTAAGGATCTCATAGCGCAGTATGTAGCTTTACACTTAATTCCTGCAGTTCCAGTGTGGCCCATCATAGCTTCCCTGGGTGTGTTCAATATTCATTCGCCAGTTCAGAATTTGTCTCACTCAACGTCCTTAGTAAGAAAAGTTTATTCCAGGCTTCTTTATGGGTTCAAGAAAAGTAGTCTTGTGTGGTCAGGAAGGCATTTTAGTAATCTGATATTTTCAAGACTTTCGTCAGATCTTCCTGTTTAAGTCCAATCCTATATCCTTTCCTGAGGTACCTGATACCACCAACTCATTATTTAGCCTTGCCAAGCATCTATAGAACAAATTGGCTTAGTTCTTCTTGACTGTCCCACTAGCAAACTGAGATTTAAGATTCCTGTAGTTTGATGCATCAGTTGCCACGCAGTCATCAGCTTCCCAGAATTCACAAATTTTATGTTTTTAGTTTATTGCAGTTTTCTCTTTTATTCTTTTTTTCTCTTCTTGTAGTTTTTTTTTTAATCTTCTTTATTCCTTAGGTGTCATTTTAGTAGGGTTCCAGGGAGGACCAGACTTAAATTAACATGTTGAATCTCTAACATGTTTCATGTGATTATATTCTCAATTTTAGAAAACTCATGCCTACACCAGCTATTTAAAAATTCCAAAGGAAGTTCTGGAGCTGGGAGGGCCCTGCAGAGTTGCCCTGAATTAGGGCAAGAGGGCTGGGCTTTCATTGCCCAGTCATTGGAAGCCAGATGCCCTAGGAAGGGGACACATTGTTGAACGGGGCAGCTGAGGACAATTCCAGGAGAGGGCTTGGAGCTGAGCCCTGCTAGCTCAGATAATGGGCATCTCGGAGTACAGCTGTGTCTGCTGCATGTGCGTTTTTGCAAATTTTCGTTTGAATATCTGTACCAACAAATAGTTTAAAAAAATTTTTTTTTAATCAAGTGATTTAATTGCAATGAGAACTGATACTTCTTCTGATACAGGCAGGGCTTATAAACTCTAACTGTAGAGACTATGTATAATTCATCTCTTTGTCCACAGCACATATCCTTCCACTTGGTTCATAGTTGGTCCACACTTATTATTTATTTAATAATTAAGTGACATTAGTAAACAGGTTTCAAAAATTAGCTTCTAGGAGTGCCTGGGTGGCTCAGTCGGTTAAGCAGCCAGCTTTGACCCAGTCATGATCTCACAGTTCATGAGTTCAAGCCCTGTGTTGGGCTCTCTGCTTGTCAGCACAGAACCCACTTCAGATCCTCTATCCCATTCTCTTTCTCTGCTCCTTCCCCACTCACTCTCTCAAAAATAATAAATAAAAAAATATTTTTAATTAGCTTCTATTCAAAACTTAGCCTAATATTGACATTATCTTTTATAAAAATAAAACATTTTTCCCTGAACAAAAATTCAGTATGTGGCAGCCACTGAAAAGAAGATTGAAACAAATGGAAGAGTGTGATCCATGACACACATTGAAATGGATAGGTCATAAAATGTCACCATTGTCACAAATAAGAGACAGGGTAGCAGAGATACCATGCTGTGTCTGATGTCCAAGACCATGTCAATTTATTCCTGGAGAAAAATTAAGTTGGTTTATTTAGGGAAGTAATCTAATTGCCAAGAATGCCATAGGGATAATTTCAAGTCAGTAAACGGATTATCTGTTCATCCTCAATAAAAGCTAGGAATGGAAAGAGTTGGGATTAAATGATCCTTTTAAAAAAAGTGATACTACAATGCAGGAATAGATTCTCTGAGACATCACTTCATAAAGAAATAACACTGCAGAAAAAGGTGTCTCTTCTTTCAACTATCTGTCATCTATTGGCCCATTGATTACCTCTGGACAGTGAAGCACCACAGATCCTCCTGGGTATGTCCAGCTAATTTACATAGGCAAGTTGTCCCAGGACTCAGTGGTCGCGTGTTAAACTGGCAAATAGCTAGAAGAAAACAAATCCCTTTCAACAAATGCAGGTCAGAGTCATATTTTTCTCATGTTGATGGCTTGGAGAGAGTGCTGCTTCCCAACTTTGTACTAGATGCCTAATGTTAGCTGCATCAGTCAAATCACATTATATCAGGTTACAGAGCAGGTCAGCACGAATGGTCATGTTCAAGGAAGTCTCTGTCTTCCTGCCAAGTTGTTTGGCACCACTCAAGTTGTCGTCAATTTGAATTACTTGTAGATCATTTCAGGAGATATTAAGATAATTATTGGCTGTTCTCATAAGGGGAGGCAGCCAGCAAAGCACTCACTGAACCTCTGCCTCCATCTATAAATTGAGGAACAGACACTTTATGTCTTAAAACAATATAATTCATAGCATGTTAACGTATTCACCATTTCAGTTTATATTCTATTATCCTACTCTTAAATTGTGTAATATATGTGGGTAATTTATCCAGTGATATTAGAATGCATGCAGCCTTGTTGTATTGAAGACACTTTCTGTCAGTGCTTCGTTGAATTTTTCCACAAAATAGTTATTGGAGGATATATGGCACCTTAGTCATGTTGCATTCAAGAAACCTTTGGAAATTGGGCTTCAAAACTTACCTTTTTAAAAGAAATATGCACAAACAACTGATATTACAGAAATACTCTCCATTTATAATGAATTACATTCCAAAAGTTTGTTCGAAGGCTGGTTGCCTAGAATGACATTTCACATAGAAACAATACAATTATGGATATCACAATCTGGTTACAGTTCAAAAATGTATTAATAATAATGTCTTATTTACAATGTTGAGGCTATGAAGAAAGTCATTCTATCCTAGAGGAAGCTCCAAGACCTCTTCTCCTGGCATGATGTTCTAGCAGGGAAAACATTCAATCTCTATACCTTTTTTCATTAACTTTTCCAGGTGCCAGCAGCAGGGAAGTGAGTAAAGAATCTCAATTATTCCCAGAAAAAGCAAGCTAATGAGAAACAGAATGGAGACTAGCTCCTGGTAAATGTGGTTCATATCCCTAAGTCTGTAACTTGTACACAAAAAATGGAACTAGTTATTTTGTCTCTTAACTTCAACACTGATTCCACAATTTCCTGCTCTACTTCTCTGAACTCTTTATCTTTCTGTCTCTTCTATTCTGATTACTTATTCCAGTTTATCAAAAAAAAAGTAGTTAAAAATACAGACTAGGGTCAGACTGGGCTCTAAATATGACTCTATGTTAGAAGAAAATTCTCCATGGTCTCTCACATTTCTGCACATTTCTCCAGCTAAGGCACTGACAGCCTTTATATGGGAATATTTTTCAAAGCTATTTGAATGGTGAACAACTTTGGAACACAGAAATGGTCCATGCATCTCTGAACAGAGAGCATATTTATTTGCTGTCCACTACAATAATGTCTCCATCCAGGGCAAATGTTGGACAAGTTTGCATGCAACCCATTAAAACCACCTGGGTCTGCATCCACATTATTTCCTAGGGATTTGTGGGGCAAGGGTAACCAACAGGAACATGAAATCCATGCTGCCTGCTCTGTCCTTTGTCTTTGACCCAGGAGTCTCCTATCTTTGCCAGCATCCATGAAAATGAGAGGCTAACGTGCTAGCTTACAAGTAGGGTAAATCTCAGACCTGACAGTCTGCCACTTAATAGGCATGTGACCTTGGAAATGAACCTTCAGTTTTCACATGGAAAGAATGAGGTTAACAGTAGTCTTTATCTCACAGGATTCTTAGATTCTTAAATAAGAAAATATTAAACAAGAAATATTTAGCATAGTTCCTGGCACTGTAAATGCTCAAAGAACAGTTAATCATTGGTGGTGTGTGTGTGTGTGTGTTTAACATTTTTGGCTTAAAAAGTATTTTTGTTCGTCTTATATGTGCAATTCATCTTTTTGGAAGTACACATTTATCTTTTCCTTTGTTTTAACCATGTGAGTAATTGTATGGATGTGGAAGGTAAAAACATTCAATACAATACAATACAACCTAAGAAATGTATACCTAAGCACCATCCAGAGATTTGTAGAGGTGAGAAAAGGAACTTACTTTTGCTCTTATGGCCCACACCTTTGGAGTTAGCTCTAGATATGAATAAGGAGAAGGTGTGGTCTAATAGAAAAAAAATCCCAAACAAATGAAATGATAGCACCTCACTTGTAGGGCCCCAGACACTGATAGTCTCTCCATATTCCCCCAGGTGGCCTAATGTTCAGCTGGTTGAAAGCTACAGTTCTGGTCGAAAAGATTTGTCTTTTTTTTCTTCTAAGATGGTGGTTGAATCTTGATTGGACATACCTGGAGAACTTTAAAAAATATACATGGATGCCTATGTTCTACCCCAAAAGTTCCAATTTAATTGGTTTAAGTGGCTTTGGCATCAGGATATTAAAAATTTCAGGTGATTCCCATCTACAACCAATGTTCTAAGAAAAAGGGCCAGCTAGAAGCTAAAAATTTCTTGTTTTGAATAGTCCAAGGATGTATGGCAAGGGGTGTAACAAAATAATGAATACTTGAAGGGATGAACCCACCCTTTCACATGCTTCCAAGTTTTGTACATCCAAAATCAAGTTGAAGACTCTCAACATCATCAGTCCAAATCAACTGGCTTTGCTTTCACTGTGGTCCAAGTGGTGTTGCAATTCTTTCCCAACACAAAAATTAAATTATGGCACATTGTAAAGTAAGCATTGTATATTTTTATGTTGATGATTCAAACAATTTCTGTAGCCAAGTGTGTTATAGACATTAGTCAGATGAATTCTATAGACAAGTCTGTAGCTGATCCTCATGATTTTGAAGGTTGTGTGTGTTCTGAATGAAGACATCTTTGTTTTTCACATCAGCATGTTTCACTCGTATGTTTGTAAAATGTAATGCAATCCAGGGTAGGAAAGTCAAAACAAGATTGTTACTGAATTATCTGCAAAATAAACAGTTTCATCTAAAACACTCAGTTTTAGACCACCCGGAGACAAGACTTTTATAGGGAATACTTCAAGTTAAACATGAATGTTTACTCCATAAAAATATGGTTTAAAGGCAAATGCCATTTTAAAACTAGGAACCTGTGGAAACAGTGTAGAAAAACTATTATTTAAAAATTTGATTGGTGAACAATCTCACAATTCTCTCTGTCCCAAATCAAAATATATCAATTGAGACAAGTGAATCAATGTTTCATTGTATGCTTTGTTAGTAACATTACAAGGGATAGCAAATTAAAATTTGAACACACACACACACACACACACACTAACACATACATGTCAGACACTTTACCAACATCGTTTCACTTTCATGCACACAATAGCCCTTTTAGGTGTTGTTATTATTGAGGCTCATGGAGGTTAAATTGCCTGAAGTAGGTGTGGTGAAGGTAGGAGTGGATCTCATTAGCATCATGTAAAACTCTCACTCTTTCCCATTACATCACTTGGCATTAACACTGAGCTCAGCACACTAAGGTACCTAATAAAGATGTTATGGACTGAATTGTCCCCCCACCATTCATATGCTGAAGTCCTAAGTTCTAATGTGACAGTATTTGGAGATAGGGTTTTTAAGGAGGTAGTTAAATTAGGTCATAAGGGTGGAGCACTTATCTTATAGGACTGATGTCATTTTAAGAAGGAGAGACACCAGAGATACCTTTCTGTCTCTGTCTCTCTCTCTCTCTCTCTTTATAGAAGAAGCTACATGAAGTCGCAGCAAGAAGGTAGTTATCTACAAGCCAGGAAGATGTCCCTCAACAGAGACCAATCCTGTTGGCACCTTCATCTTGGACATCCCAGCTGCCAGAACTTTAAGTAAATTTCTGTAATTCAAGCCACTAAGTCTATGCTATTTTGTTATGGTTGCAAGAGCAGACTAACATAGAAGTAAATGGTTCTCTTATTAATTTATAATCCAGCTATATATGTCTGGAATCATTAACTGCTGAATCGTGAAGAATCCCTGGGCCAGGTGTTGGAATATCTCATACCTTCTCCTCAGCTCATGAGCCAGTGAACTTGGACATGCCAAAAATGCTTTGAGCCCCAGTTTACTTATTTGTAAAACAGAAATTTTACTATCTGTTCAGTCTACCCTTCAAAATTATTGTGAAGATTCAAACACTAATACTTCATAAATTGTAAAGAACTAAACAAGCATAAGGGAACAGCATGAGTAAAATTCCAAGTACATGTCCTATGTACCCAGAAAATACCAACTTCCTTAAAACAGGCATGGAAAATGTTTACAGTATCAAGGCATTAACTAGAGTTACACTAACAATATATTTCAAATGGCTATTCTAACATATAAAGTTTAAATTTCTGTCAAGTGATTACTCTCTAGAAAAAACCCAGGAGACCTGTTAGGATTCCCCAGTTGAGTGGCTGTAGGTGTGCAGACTTAAATCCCTCATTACACATCGCCAGCTTTTACACTCCTTTAATAGTTTTCCTTTCAAAGAATTTCTCTTTTATCTGTAGCATATTTTAGGCCTTTTTCTAAGTAAATAGGAATCAAAAGATCTGTTTTTTATCCCAGGAAACGACATTCTAACTATGGATACTGGCATGTTTAACCTCTGTGGACATAGTTTCTTTATCTAGAAAATGAACATGTTGGACTATGTTTTGGGTTGCCAGATAAAATATAGGAAGCCCAGTTAAATTTTAACTTCAGATTAACAACGACAACAACAACAACAAAATATAAGTAGAATTGTGTTCTGTATTCTTATTTGCTACATTTGACAACCCAGGCTGAAAAACTTCTCAGGTCCTGCATTCCCAGGATGGTACTACTTTAGAAGACGTGAAATAATAATGACGATTACAACAGCTGATTTATTTAAGGTTTACTCTGTACTGGGCACTATTCTCAGTGTTTTAACATATATAATCTAAGTCAATCCTCTATAAAGCTCCATAGGGTAGTATGAGTTAGGAGCACAGTCCACAAGGCCACCCTCACTGCTGACATTAATTCAAAGTTCAGAGGTCCTCAAAAGAACCCTTAGTTTCAATAATTCATTAGAAGGACTCACAAAACTCAGTGAAAGCTGATATTCACAATGAGAGTTTATTATAAACTAAAGAATGAAAATTAAAATCAGCCAAGGGAAGAGACACATAAAGTCCAGGAAGGTTCTGCACATTGAACTTCTAGTTGTCTTCTCCATGTGGAGTCATAGTCAGTATTAACTCCCCTTGACGATGATGTGTGACAATATGCACAGAGCTTTGTCAACCAGCAAAGCTTATCTAAGCTCTGGTGTCTTTATTGAGGCTCCATCAACTGCCACATTAGTCTCCAGTCTCTTTATAGATCAGCTAATACTGTAGTATTCAAAGTCATTACCATAAATCACATTTTAGACTCTGTGACATGGCTCAAAATCCCTAGGTAAACAAAGACACTCTTATTAGGCAGGACATTCAAAATAATCTCAATCAGTCAAGGGCAAAGGCCATAAGTTTCCTTGGGCAAGGTTAAATTCTAGTCCAGATTTAGGAATTCTTTTATATTTGTCTAAAATAACATCATTATTAAAACCCAATAATTACTACTTACATACATCATACTATCAAAAGAGTAGAGAAAACTGAGGACCACAAAAGTTATGAGGAGTCCAGAGTCACATAGCAAGTCATTGGCTAAGTCAGGAATCAACAAAAGCTATGCTACTTCCTCTACAGACTAGGAGAGGGGAGGAGGAAGGAGAGGGAGAGAGAGAGAGAAAGAGAGAGATACTTTGCTCCAGATAACAGAAGATCAACCAAAAGATAACAAAGGGAAGCAGGCAGCTGGCACTGAGTCAAACATGAAATAACTAAAGTTTAATAGCTTAGGGAAGATTTTTCTGAAACTAACATGGACTTATAGTTTTTTGCTATTGTTGTTTATATTTTACACTTTTCTTTAGACAACACATCAATAAAATGGTCTCCTAAAGGAGCATTTTATTGTTTGGACTGGATTTTTGTTTTTATTGCTTCGTTTTTATTGGGAGATATGGTAAAAGAGTGAAAGAATTGGAATTTAAAGTGTTAGGAGTTAGAGAATACAAAGACTTTTAGCTTTGAAATAGTCCCACAACAACATATTGCTACCTATGCAGTAGTTTAACTACCAGTACACCAAGCACACAAATTAATTAGGTTCAGACATCACCAATCAGTCCAGATACTGGCCATAGATCATGGGTTTGGAAAAATAAGATACTGCAACACTGGTTGAATGTCAATGTTTTATAACTCGTAAGTCCTAGTATTCATTGAGCTTTATTATGGACTAAATGTTTGTGTCACTCCTCCTCCAATCTACATGTTGAAATTGTAACCCCCAATGTGATGGTATGAGAAGGTAGAGCCTTTGAGAGGTGATTAGGTCATGATGGTGGAGCCTTCATTAATGGGATTTGTGTTCTCTTAAAATAGACCCCAGAGAACTCCTTTTACCATTTCTGGTATGTGAGGACACATCAAAAATATGGCCAGCTATGAACCAGGAAACAGTCTCTTACCAAACACCAAATCTTCCAGCACCTTGAACTTACACTCCCTAGCCTCCAGAAACGTGAGAAGTAAGTATTTGTTGTTTAAGCAACCCAGTCTATGTTATTTTTGTTATAGCAGCCCAAACAGACTAATCAAGCACTTATTTTGAATGGGTCACTATTTTACAAACACATTATAGAACTTAGTCTCCACAACATCCCATTTTACAGATGAATAAACTGATATCTAAGAAGGTTAAATAACTGCCTAATATTTCACAGCTAGTAATTGGCAAGGTTTGGATTTGTACCCAGTTTATGGAACTTCAGAACTCACAATATTAAGCATATAAAATTGCCTGATTATATGCTGAAATAATAAGATATACTGGCCATTGATAAAGACATTACTGACTGGTTGGTTTGGCTTGGTCTATTTTGGTTTGATTGAATTTAGTTTGTTTTTTTTGTTGTTGTTTTTTTAAATTTTTTAAGGTTTTCATTTATTTTTGAGAAAAAGAGAATGAGTGGGGGAGGGGCAGAGAGAGAGGGAGACACAGAATCCAAAGCAGGCTCCAGGCTCTGAGCTGTCAGCACAGAGCCCGACTCAGGGCTTGAACTCACGAACCGTTAGATCATGACCTGAGCCCAAGTCAGACACTTAACTGACTGAGCCACCCAGGTGTCCCGAATTAATTTGGTTTTAAGCCAAAAGTCCCAAAAGAAAAATTTTAGAATCAATATTTTGGCTTAAACTACTTTATTTGTCTTGTCTCAAAGCAAAGATGTTTCAGTGCATTTAGCTTGTCAACAAAAATTCCATAGATAACATTTCATATAATAAGAAAGTAAAAATATTTTTAAAAATTATACTTAGCAGCTATAAAGTACTTCTCATCTTTAAAGAGTTTACCAGCATTCAGCATATTAATTTCTCAAACCTCTGTAATTATTCTCACAGGTGACTGATGAATAAGCTCCAGAATGAAGAAGATGGGCATGGGAGAGTTATGCCTTATGGGAGCAGCCATCTTCAAATCACAGTATATCTTTGTGCACCTGGCTCTTTGCAAAGGTTGTATAGTATGGAAATGGCACATTGGTCTTCTTTCCTGCACCTACATCAACTGGACTCAGACTCATGAGAAGGGAGACAGCAGTTTAATGTTCCACTTTCACCACAGATGTTGGGGAGATCCAGTGCTCAGCACACTAATCATTCCAACGTGTGGAAAAATAGGAAGGATAAACTCCATTAAAATAAAAAGTATTACTGCAAGGCAGGAATTAACATTGAAACTCAATATGGAAACAGTTTAAAGAATTGCTACATTAAAAACAATTCAAGTATGAAGAAGTTATGTGGTGGAAGACCAAATCAGCATTTCTCTTTTGGTTATATATATATATATATATATATATATATATACCAATGCCTGACATTGTTTGACCATGCTGACTTTCATGTATAGCTTCAACATATTACAGGAAAAAAGAAGTGCTAAGAATCATACCAACAAGTCAAAGAAAATAACATGGAGAAGAGAGAATATTATTAATTACACTGTGGTAACAATCCTGTAAACATGTTGATAAAAATCTAAGCGAAATGTTGAATGAATCTGAAGACTTTCTTTTCCCACTGTTACCTTAGACAACAGTTTATCTGAAATCCAAGGACAAAAAGAGCAGAATATTTCTACATCATCATCTCTGTGGGTCAGATATATCTGGGTCTTTAAATTGGGCAGTGGGGAATAAAATAAATATTAATAAAAAGTAAAAGATTGCAAAAAAAATTGGACATATTGAAGAGTCATCAGCAATCGCTCATCTAACACCCATGTTTGGAACTGTAGGTATTAATAAATTGAGTGTAAGTGCATATCTAAAATCCAAAGTTCACAAATTACAGGCATGCCAGTTCTCACAAATGCATTAGGTTCACACATAAAATCACCTAATGAGACTGTTCATCATAATCTGGGCTCCAAAGCCCAAGAACTAGAACTGAAGAGTGACTAGACCAAGTTTCATGATAATATCAAGGTTCATTCCAGAGAACATCTGTTAGCTATGGTATTTCTATGGCTTTTGAAGGAATCTAGAATATTCCTTCTCAACACAAATGAACTCGGACTAGCATATTATGAAGCAAGTGCACTATATATGGCTATTTTAAGCAAATGGGCCACTTGCAATTTCTTTCAATTATTCCACATCAGCTTCCACTCTACTAATCAGTACAAAATTGGACCAGATAATGATAATTATGGTGAGGTCTCATCAAATAAATAGCAATGGTTAAAATTCTATGCCATCCTGCTACTAGTATTTGTACATGGGAAATAGATTTATTAGAGATTCAGGGTTGAGGATAAGTGATCCTCTTCATTTGAGGGGCAGAAATCACATCAACCAAATATGCCAGACATTGCCCCCAGCTGCTCCAGCAACCCCCAACCAATCAAAAAGAAAGTTGAGCTGGTTTTAGTCCCATCTGGACTCCAAGATTGAAGCCAATGAAGAGAAGTAAACATCACCATAAACTGGAGACTGCTAGAGCCTGATTAATTTATTTTGGAAATGGATGATTGGTTTTGAAAAGGAAACTAAATTTACCATTTGTTTACTTCATATCAGGCTGTCTAGGAGAGAAATTTACTGTAAAATGTGTCAAACCCTGTGTTTTTTAAGGTTGCGTGTGTGTGTGTGTGTGTGTGTGTTGTTTTGCTTTGTTTTAAAATACTAGTTTCACTACATATGTGGCATGAATCCTACTTAATCAGGAATGGCTTAAAGGCTGCAGTGGTGGCTGACATTAAAGCTGTCATTTAGTTAAATAGCACTAACCTCCTGGGAAAGAACGTGGCATTGGAGGAAGCCAGAGCTTTAGCAGTAGGCGATGGCAGCTGCCTTATTGAGAACAGAGGCAGACCAAAGATAGAGGAGAGGGACAGAATACAGACATTTCAGGGCATCAGGGGCCTGTATTCAAAATACCCTGTGATAACAATGTGGAAGTTCCTTAGGTTCTAAGAGTTAAATGTACAAAGGTCAGTAATTTAACTTTAATCATTAGAAGGACATAAAATGTGTTTTTCAAAAACAAAACAATATTATGTCCCAAAATTTAAACTTTAATTGATGCGAAAATTCTGTCCTAAATGTCTGCAGGGTAGATTACTTTTATAAATTATTTATTTGGCTAGAATATTTTTGTTTCTTTTTTCTCAAGTCACCCTTTCTCATTCCCAGCCCAATCTTTAGGTGATTCCTACCAGCACCCCAGAGTTCGTTCTTTCACATCACCTATTATGGATTCTGTTTATATATACACAACAGCAATTTACAGGAATGTAGAGAAAAATGATTGAAAAATAATAAACACTTAAAATTATTTTGTTTTCCTTGCCATTATAAAAACCCCACAACTGTATTTTCTATTTTAAAAGCAATCATAAATATAAATTAGAAAAAGGAAAAGAAAACTTCCTCAATGGCACATTCTAAGACAACTATGCTAATATTCTAGAAAGTTTATTTCTTGAATTATTTATCTTCATAGATTTAGGTTGTTTTCTAAGGTTGATATATCTGTATCTATCTATATATCTATCCAGCTATCCATCCATCTAGTTTTATTGTATAGTTTTAAAAGCTTATGAAATTTACCTGTAGCTTTCAATAATTCATTTTAAATTAGAATTCATTTTTTTAATGTTTTTAATGCTGGGGCGCCTGGGTGGCGCAGTCGGTTAAGCGTCCGACTTCAGCCAGGTCACGATCTCGCGGTCCGTGAGTTCGAGCCCCGCGTCAGGCTCTGGGCTGATGGCTCAGAGCCTGGAGCCTGTTTCCGATTCTGTGTCTCCCTCTCTCTCTGCCCCTCTCCCGTTCATGCTCTGTCTCTCTCTGTCTCAAAAATAAATAAACGTTGAAAAAAAATAAAAAATTTAAAAAAATAAATAAATAAATAAAATGTTTTTAATGCTTATTTTTATTTTTGAGAGTGAGACAGAGAGACGGAGCACAAGCTGGGAAGGGGCAGAGAGAGAGGGAGAAACAGAATCCAAAGAGGCTCCAGGTTGTGAGCCGTCAGCACAAAGCCCAATGCAGGGCTCCAACCCATGAACCGCGAGATCATGACCTGAGACGAAGTCAGATGCTTAACCCACTGAGCCACCCAAGAGCCCCTAAAAATAGAATTAGTTTTAAAGACACTTGTGAATATATCTGCATAATATTCTACTGAATGGATGTAGCATGAATGCGGCAGGATATTAGTAAACTTAGTACCAGTATCTATGTGCTTCTCTTCAATCCCAGGTGTCTTGCAGTTAGATCTGCCAAATTCCAGTCAATGGAACATAAATGAAAGTGATACAGGTCACTGCCAAGCCTGTCCCTAACCTCCTCCACATAATTCCCTGTGCGTTCTCTTCCTTATTCCCCTCAGCTGGATAAAGAAGACTAAGTTGAAGGCTCAGGAATCATAAAGGAGAAAAGAATCTGCATTGTTGAATCAGTACATAAAAGGCCATTTACCCAATACCTGATTTGACTGTGACATGAGCAAGAATTAGAACTTCATTGTATTATGTTATGCAGGTTGTTGTTTGTTATATCATCAAGCCTAACTTGACGAATACATGGCTTACCTAGACATTTTGGTTATGTGGCTGATATGGAGGTACACTGCTCAGATCTCCTCCAGGAGAAACTTCAGCAGTTAGTGTAGAACTGATAGACCCAGCTACTATTCCTTTGGCTCTGCCATTGTGTTCACACCAAGTCCAGGCTTCTCCTGAGCTCTTTCCAGCCAATAACAGGACATAGAGTGGGCACTGGAGCCAGAATTTTCCTACATAAAACAGGGATCCTATGACCTTTGTTCAAGGACCCCAATGATTATAGCCAAGACTTTCTAGGAATTTCATCCAATAAGTTTCTCACATGTATAATCTCATCTTCACATCCTCATCCTATAGGATCCAAATCAACATAGGCTATTTCAAAAATGTTCACTGCTATATACAAAATTATGATGAAAATATTTATGCATAATTTCTTGAATTTCAGATTAAATTCTAAAAAGAGATTTTCAGTAGTAATATGAACATTTTTTAGAACTCTTGGCACATATCGCCAAATAGTGTCTTAAATTGTTACACTTTACTCTAATACAAATAACAAAACTGCTTGCATTACCACATCTTCAACAGAATGAAATGTTACAGTTTTTTAAAAATAATAAAATATTTTTAGTAATTAGAAGGGCAAAAACCATCATCCATAGTTGTTTTATTATGCACTGTTTCAAACCTAGTGAACTTGAATATAATTCTAAATATCTGTATATTAATTGTATTTCCCCTTTTGTGAGAATTCTATTTGCATCTTTCTCTCATTTAACTCTTGTATATCTAACCAGTTTTGACAGTTGTAACATTTATTTTTACTCATTAAAATCCCTAGTTCTACTTTAATTTCCTTTAGAAAAGAATTAAAACTAATTTTAAACAAAAATATAACTAAATGGAAAATGTTTCTCTGTAAGTATATCAGTATTACATGTAACTAATGATAAAACATGAGCTGTTTTTAAATGACACCCTTCTAATGTGTTATAAGCTCTTCTTTCGCCAGAGTGTCAACATTTTTTTTTTTTCTGGCACATTTTAAATGTCGACAATGAAGAATGTGTAGAATTACCTGTAATGGAAAAAAACAGAAACCTCTGTTAAAGATACTTAAGAAAATGTATATTTTTTCTTAAATAAGTTTTGCTTTCCTTTTCCAAATATAGCACTGTTGATAATCTTTTATCCATCTTCCATGTCTCCGGGGAATAAAATCAGTTGTGAATATATTTACTGAATCTGTAGTTGAAGAGATCATAAGGAAAAAGATCACAAAATACCACAAAGAAAAAGGCTCAAAATTTTTATAAAAGATCTTTACTAGGGGTGCCTGGATGGCTCAAGTCATTTAAGCATCTGACTTTTGATTTCAGCTCAGGTCATGATCTCACAGTTCATGAGATCAAGCCCCACATCGGACTCTGTGCTGTCAGTACAGAGCCTGCTTGGGATTCTCTTTCTCCCTCCCTCTCTCTGCCCCTACCCAATCTCTCTCTCGCTATCTTTCAAATTAAATAAATAAACATTAAAAAATATTTTTTAGACTACTGAACTAACACATGCTCACACACACAAATCCATACCTTTAAGTCCTAATGTTGACACACAAAAATATAGAAAATAATGTTCCAAACACCTCTGTACCCACCACCAAGCTTAAGAAACAAGCACCGTGGACCATATTAAAGCCTCATATAATCTCTGCATCTTTCCTATCCACTCACCCAGATAGCCGCTATTATGAATTTAATGTTTATCATTGTTATGCTTTTTTACTTTTTCACTACACATGACACACATGGATAAAAATATATTTGCATTATTTATATTTTATATAAATTGTATCATATCCTATATATCCTTCTGCAATTTAATTCTTTACCTCAAAGTTATACATTAGAGATTTATTTATCGTGGCAGGTGAGGATTTGGTTCATTTTAACTATTGGTAGAATTTTCCTACTCCAGGTAGTGTCTGTGGATTGGCGGCAATGTATCACCTGGGAGTCTGTTAGAAATTCAGAATCTCAGATCACAACCAACACAGCAGAAATAAAAACAATAATAAGAGAATATTATGAGCAATTATCCACCAATAAAATGGGCAATCTGGGGACAAATTCCTAGAAACATATACACTACCAAAACTGAGACAGGAAGAAATAGAAAATTTGAACAGACTCATAACCAGTAAAGAAACCGAATTAGGAATCAAAAATCTCCCAAAAAACAAGAGTCCAGGGCCAGATGGCTTTCCAGGGGAATTCTACCACACATTTAAGGAAGAGTTAACACCTATTCTCTTGAAGCTGTTCCAAAAAATAGAAATGGAAGGAAAACTTCCAAACTCTTTCTATGAAGCCAGCATTACCTTGATTCCAAAACCAGACAGAGACCCCACTAAAAAGGAGAACTATAGACCAATTTCCCTGATGAACATGGATGCAAAAATCCTCAACAAGATATTGGCCAACCGGCTCTAACAATACATTAAAAAAATTATTCACCACGACCAAGAGGGATTTATACCTGCGATGCAGGGCTGGCTCAATATCTGCAAAACCATCAAAGGGATTCATCACATCAATAAAAGTAAGGACAAGAATCGCATGATCCTCTCAATAGATGCAGAGAAAGCATTTGACAAAATACAGCATCCTTTCTTGATAAAAACCCTCAAGAAAGTAGGGATAGAAGGAGCATACACCAAGATCATAAAAGCCATATACAAAAGACCCAACGCTAATATCATCCTCAATGGGGAAAAGCTGAGGGCTTTCCCCCTAAGGTCAGGAACGAGACAGGGATGTCCACTCTCACCACTGTTATTCAACATAGTATTGGAAGTCGTAGCCTCTGCAATCAGACAACACAAAGAAATAAAAGGCATCCAAATTGGCCAGGACGAGGTCAAACTTTCACTCTTTGCAGATGACATGATACTCTATATGGAAAACCCTAAAGATTCCACAAAAGAAAAACCCTGCTAGACTGATTCATGAATTCAGCAAAGTTGTGGGATATAAAATCAATGCACAGAAATTGGTTGCATTCCTATACACCAACACTGAAGTGACAGAAAGAGAAATCAAGGAATCGATCCCATTTACAATTGCACCAAAAACCATAAAATACCTAGGAATAAATCTAACCAAAGAGATGAAAAATCTATACACTGAAAACTATAGAAAGCTTATGAAAGAAATTGAAGAAGACACAAGAAAATGGAAAAATATTCCATGTACCTGGATAAGAACAAATATTGTTAAAATGTCAATACTACCTAAAGCAATCTACATATTCAATGCAATCCCTATCAAAATAACACCAGAATTCTTCACAGAGCTAGAACAAACAATCCTAAAATGTTTATAGAACCAGAAAAGACCCCAAATAGCCAAAGCAATCTTGAAAAGAAAACCAAAGCAGGAGGCATCACAATCCCGGACTTCAAGCTGTACTACAAAGTTGTAATTATCAAGACAGTATGGTACTGGCACAAAAACAGACACTCAGATCAATGAAACAGAATAGAGAACCCAGAAATGGACCCACAAACCTATGGCGAACTAATCTTTGACAAAGCAGGAAAGAATATCCAATGGAATAAAGACAGTCTCTTCAGCAAGTGGTGCTGGGAAAACTGGACAGCGACATGCAGAAGAATAAACCTGGACCACTTTCTCACACCAGACACAAAAATAAACTCAAAACAGATGAAACACCTAAATGTAAGAGAGGAAGCCATCAAAATCCTCGAGGAGAAAGCAGGCAAAAACTTCTTTGATCTTGGCTGCAGAAACTTCTTACTCAGCACGTCTCCAGAGGCAAGGGAAACAAAGGCAAAAATGAACTATTGGGACCTCACCAAAATAAAAAGCCTCTGCACAGTGAAGGAAACAATCAGCAAAACTAAAAGGTGACCAACAGAATGGGAGAAGATATTTGCAAATGACATATCAGATAAAGGATTACTGTCCAAAAACTATAAGGAATTTATCAAACTCAGCACCCAAAAACCAAATTATCCAGTGAAGAAATGGGCAAAAGAAATGAATAGACACTTCTCCAAAGAAGACATCCAGATGGCCAACTGACACATGAAAAAATGCTCAACATTCACTCATCATCAGGGAAATACAAATCAAAACCACAATGAGATACCACCTTACACCTGTCAGAATGGCTAACATCAACAATTCAGGCAACAACAGATGGTGGTGAGGATGCAGAGAAAGAGGATTTCTTTTGCAGTACTGGTGAGAATGCAAACTGGTGCAGCCATTCTGGAAAACAGTATGGAGGTCCCTCAAAAAACTAAAAATAGAACTACCCTTCGACCCAGCAATTGCACTACTAGGTATTTATCCAAGGGGTACAGGTATGCTGTTTCGAAGGGATACGTGCACCCCAATGTTTATAGCACCACTATCAACGATAGCCAAAGTATGGAAAGAGCCCAAATGTCCATCGATGGATGAATGGATAAAATGTATATGTATATGTGTATGTATATGTATATGTATTGTGTGTATTACTCAGCAATCAAAAAGAATGAAATCTTGCCATTTGCAACTACATGGATGGAACTGGAGGGGATTATGCTAAGCAAAATTAGTCAGAGAAAGACAAATATCATATGACTTCACTCATATGAGGACTTTAAGACACAGAACAGATAAACATAAGGGAGAGGAAGCAAAAATAATATAAAAACAGGGAGGGGACAAAACATAAGAGACTCTTAAATATGGAGAACAAAGAGAGGGTTACCGGAGGGGTTGTGGGAGGGGGGATGGGCTAAATGGGTAAGAGACACTAAGGAATCTACTCCTGAAATCATTATTGCACTACATGCTAACTAATTTGGATATAAATTAAAAAAATAAATTAATTTAAAAAAAGAAATTCAGAATCTCAGGACCTACTGCAGAACTACAGAATCAGAATCCATATTTTAACAAGATCCCTGCATGGTTTAGATGCACTCTAAAGTTTGAGAAATACTGGCATTCAATTGTATTGTATTAAAACTTCACAGTTTATCCATTCTCTGCTAAGATATTTAGGCTTCTCCTAAATTTTTAATAGGCTGATTTGCCATTTTGCTTGTTTTATATTTTTAAGAAATCTTTCCTATCTATAAAACAATAAATGTTTCATGAGTGGTCCCCACTTAGACATGTAAATGACTTACTGAGGGAGTAGTTTTTTTGCCAGAATGAAGTGGATTAGTAATATGCATAAGATCCTGCATCTATTGACTAACATCAACAAAATACTGGATACCATAAATTTTAACAGTTTCCTACCCTCGCATCCATTTTATTAGAACCTAAATCTGCAAGGACAAGAATGAGGCACCTAGTTATCAGTCTACCATGTTGATGGCGAGGATTCTCCCTGACAACTTTTACAAAACCCTTTCAAAGTTCTATGGCTCCAGTTGCTCTGCACTAAGCATCACCAGGGGTGAATTGAGTCTAGTGCCCATCCCCCATATTCACAGGCAGGCATTCAACTCAAGGTCCTGTCACTTCCAGGCTTCTGTGTCTGAGCCTTCCTTCACTGGGTCACCTGCAACCCCTCTGTTTTTGTTCTCGGTATTTGAGTCATTAAACTCTCAGGTAGAGCAATTCCCCACTGAGAATACAAAGTACTAAAAGAGTTATCTCTTGCTTCTTGGGTCAACTTTGGTATGCCTGAAACTCTTTTTCATGAAAGTCTGTTAATCCTCTTTTGGAGACCAGGAGAGTTCAGACCTTGGGAAGAAGCCCATTTTAGTCCTCTTCTTTCTTTAGAGAAAACAACAAGCCAGAAAAATAATGCGTGGTGCCAATTCGTTTCTCCTAACTTACTCTCCAAGCTTAACATTTGCTAAAGTTGGAGGATCTAAATCAGGGTAGACCAACCAAGTTCTCTTCCAGACTGTTTGCCCTTAGCATTGATTCACTACATTTTTTTTAAAATTCATGTTCTCCACCTCAACACCTTCCCATTTATAAATTAGGAATTTGGCTGAAAAGAGTATAAATAGTTTCACAGTGTCTCAAGTTTGCTCTTGAAAACATGGAGACATAGTTCTTCTGGAAAATATCATTTCAGAAATGGTCTCATTGTTTTGATGCAGCACAAAGTCCAAAAGGATTCCTCCTTCCTGAGACTCTGTGGGGGTCCACTCAAAATGCTGCCTCAGCAATGAAGTTGTAATCACACAATCAGCCCCTTTTGCCAATGAATTAAAAAACACATTTTAAAAAATAGAACGTATGATGCCTAGGCAAAGTAGAAATGGATCAGAGAAGGTGGTAAGATCGACAGGTTGTGTGAAGGCAAAATCCAGTAACTAAAGACTTGCTAAAGTGGACACAGCTAGTTGATGGCAAAGCTGACAAAATTCTGAGTGTTGCCACCCAGGCAACTGAATTCACTAAACGTATTCACTGCCTACTAGGTGCCAAGTACTTCATACTTCATCTCATTCAATCTATAAAATCATCCTATAGAGAAATATAACCATCATCATATTACATATAAGGAAAATAAACCTTGCATTTAAAAAAAAAGGATTATTTACTTGGTAAACAACATAACTGAGTTTTCTTTAGGTGGGATTTTAGGTTGCAGGTCCAGCTCTCTTTCCAGTATATCTCACTAAATAGCCGATAAAAATACCAGGCAGTTACCATCCCAAAGAAGTCAAATTAAAAGTAATCATCCAGATTGCTCCATCTTTGGCCCTTTTGTGTTCCATTTGACTTGATCTACCTGAAAAGAAGCTAGGAGACCACTCTGGACACAAATTCTGAAGCATTCCTTCTGGCCAGACAGCACCACTTTTCTCATCAGATACTCACAGGACACTTTAATCTCCAGTCACACTGGGACAACAGAGAACTCAAGATTCCAGATTTGTACTTTCTATTGTGTTATAACAAAGAATTTCTCTCTCTCCCTCTCTTTTTCTCAATCTTCCTCTTCATTCTTTTTTTTAAGTTTATTTATTTTGATAGGGAGAGAGAGAGAAAGAGAGAGAGAGAACACAAGTAGGGGAGGGGCAGAGAGAGAGAGAGGGAGAGAGAATCCCAAGCAGGCTCCATGCTGTCAGCTCAAAGCCAGACACAGAGCTCGAACCCATGAACTGTGAGATCATGACCTGAGTAGAAATCAAGAGTAGGACACTTAATCAACTTAGCCACTCAGGCACCTCTCTCTTCATTCTTTTACAGAAATTCCCAAATAAGGCTAGTAATATTCCATACACAGGCCTTATAGTGAAATTGCTAATCATTTTTACTGGGATCTTTGTTCCTGCTCACAGTTACCATAGTACTTGGGCATAATTTGAATTAGGGCTCAGACAACTAAGGGACTAGTTGTCATTCAAACTCCTTTTACCTATATTCTCACCTATACGGTGAGCAGGTGATATTTAATAGTCAGGCTTTTTAAGTCCAGATTCTTCTTTTATAAAAGATCTCCATGCTAAGAGGCTTCTGGACATCCCACCCCACCAGTGTTTGCCAGACAGATCTCAGTCCCATCTGAGACCAGCCCCAAACAGAGCCCCTTGGGGTAATAAAGAGAGAGCAATATTTATTAAATTCCTGCCTTGAGTAAGCCCTGAGTCAAGCGTTGCATTTATATTAGTTATTCTTTTCATAAACTTGCAGGTAAGTATTATTTATCTTCATTTTTATAAGGAAACTGAGATCAGAAACTTTAAAGTGTCTGAGACTATATAGATCATAAGTAAATTATTATTAATTTTACTTCAAGTCCTTCTGTCTCTGAAGCCCACTGCTATGTGTTTGTGTCTCCCCCAAAATTCTTATGTTGAAGCCCTAATCCCCAGTGCTACTAAATCTGGAGATAGAGTCTTCAGGGATTAATTAAGGTTAAATGAGGTCATCAGGATGGAACCCTAATCTAGTAGGACTCTGGCCTTATGAAAAAAGGAAGAGATTTCTCTCCCTCCTCTTCTCTCTCTATGTCTGTCTCCATCCTTCTTACCCTCCCCTCCCTTTCCACTACGTGAGGACACAGAAAGGGAAGGAAACCATCTGCAAGCCAAGAAGAGAGTCTCACCAAAAACCAAATCAACAAATATCTTGATCTTAGACTTTCCAGCCTCCAGAAATGTGAAAAATAGATGTCTGTGTTAACCCACCTAGTCTGTGCTATTTTTTCAGAGCAGTCTAAGACGACTAAGACACCCATTTTCTTTCTTCTGTGTCTGTTTCTCTCAAGTAGCTTCCAGACCATTTCATTCTCCCCTATAAATACTGATTTACACTTATGTGCCCTGTGCTTTGTGTGGGAAATATAATGATGAGAAAAAACAGACAAGGCCTTTACCAGCATGGAGTATACAGCCTAAAGGAAGAAGTAAACAGGAACCAAATCATCATACACATATATAAACATATGATTACTGATATTGGGCTCCCTAACCTCCACATCCATCAGGCATATGCAAGTCCAAAGGCAATTTGTAAATTCAAGAGATATTTTTCCTAGAAACTTCTTATTTCCCAGGTTAATATATATATATGTGTGTATATATAATATATATACATATATATTATATGTATATACATACGTATATATTATACGTATTACGTATATATTATATATGTCTATATATTATATATAAGTACCATATATATTTATATATAATTAATATAAATATATATAATATGTATGTATATCTATACATAATGGTTTCATTAAAGAGGGATATATTTCATCCAACCCTACTACTTGGATTCATCCAAGTCTCAGGGTAAATCTGGACCCTGTAATGTAGCAATTAGTCTAAAAATGAAAATTAATTTGGGAGAGGTAGTACATGACTATACAGTCACACTGAGGTATGAAATCCATGAGCAGACATGCTTGAGAGAAAGTTTGCTAACAGAGTATGTGTAAACATTTCCTACAGTATCATTTTGCCTCAGGCCTGTCCTGAAGGAGAACTATGACTTCAGAAACTCCGTTTGAGTTTAAAGCCTTACTAAGGTAATTGTATTGCCATTTTATAAGTCTTGTGTACATTTCAGATAGTTTCAACCGCCTTGGGAAAAAATATTAGAAATGAAGTTTGGAACATTTCCTTTGAAGGAAAACACTCATGCTATTAGATTGTTTTGGGAAAGGTTACTTATGGCAGAATGATGAGGAGGATTTTAAGATAATTGCTGCTCAGTGCTCCAGTTGAGAATTTGAGGTTGGAGTTTGAAAGGGCAGAGTTGGCAGAAACTTTATGACATCTTAAATAAATTATAAGAGAGCAATTTCACCATATTTAAAAGAGCGTTATTTTTCAGAACCAGAGAGAGTCCCTCTCAAGAGCACATTATGCCTTTAACTGTTAAGGGTGAGCAAATAACTTCATTTCTGAGACACCAACAATGGAGGGAAGGGGTTGTTGGTTTAGGTCCCTAGATTCTTTAAGAAAAAAGAAAAAGAAGATTTGATTGGGTAGGTCATGAAGGCTTAGCTGAGGCAAGCATCACATGTAATAAAGGGCCTATGGATTGGTCAGGGTGGTCCTTTTCTTCCATGGGCTATAATTCTGTTTCCACTGGGATGTTGGAGATGAAGTTGGAAGGAATGTGGCTCAGAGCTCTGACACTATCTTTCTCTGACTTGTGATAGCCAAACACCAGAGATTTGATGGAGAAAAATTCTGTGGCTTCCCTGCGATAGGGAAGGAAATGTTGTCATGCCAGGAACAGTGCTTACTTTCACAGTGAGTCACCTTATGCTGGACAGTTCTTGAGTACAGAGACCCATGTTTCATAGCACATCTGTTAACAGCCTTCAGTAAGGAATAAGGATGCTGCCAGTGAGCAGAGAGCTCATTAAAGTAGCATAACCTACACATCAAATCAGGCCACGATCCTGCTCAATGTCTTTCAGTGGCCTCCTCATGCCTATGGAATAAAACCTAAACTCTGCAGCATGGCCTATTTCTATGTAAGTGGCCTTTTATCTACGTTTGCTTCTTCCCATACCTGGTGATTGAGAATGCCACCATACTCTCCATCATACTGTCCTCCCTCTGGGTTTTTGTTCCCATGTTTCCTCCCTTCCACCCTCCCACCAACTTTTGAGTGCTTATTTATCTTTCAGGTCTTGACTCCAGTGTAATGCAATCTTCCCAGTCTGAGGGTATTCTTTCTCTGCCAGGCAGAAAACTCCACAGTCCCCTCCATGCCTCCAATACAACTCTTCTTATCATTTTGTGTGGCCATTGCTTGCCTTGTCATAAGACTATGAGGTCCCTGAGAAGATGATCCATGCTGTAGTCTTTCTAACTTACTAGTTGGGTGACTATGGGCAAATTACTTAACCACTTTGGTGAAAGAATTAATCTTTCTTCAGGGAAACTGAAATACATATTTCCTTGTACTTTGAAAAATGTAGATAATTATCCAGCTTGGTGATGCTGAGTATAAAGAAGCTGTACATAAAATTCACAACAGAGAAGGGATAGTTGAGAAGTCAGAACTCAAAACTAAAGTGAATCAGGAAAACTAAGCTTCTGAGATCTCTGCAGATATTGGGAAGGACCACAGGGTTGGGGTTCAAAGAAATCTGATTAAATCCTAAGGAGTAAAGTTGTACCAAGAGACTGAAAGATTTAAGGTTACCCATCTAAAAAAATAGCTATACACACCTGTATTCCCTAATACTATACTATTTGTTATGACCTGATGGTCTCCATCTTCAAGCTTTGCCCCAGGAATTAGCTCTAACTTCTCTCGTCTTGTACCTTCCGTCAGATTATGTCAAAAAAGAAAAAACAACAAAAACAACAACAAAAACAAAAAGACCTTGTAAGCCTTTCATAAAGCTCCTCTGAGTACTGGATAAATGCACATGACTCAACACTACTTCATGCAAAAAGCAATTTCTTTAGAGTGCCCCCCAAGACTATAGCCTAAAAACACCCCAGGCTAGGAAAAGTGAATCTTAGCCTCACCAGCTCCTGTAACACTTCTAAAGCTTGATTTAGCATGATCTTTATATGATAAATGGATATCCTATTCTGAGATGGTTACACTGGCATTTCTAAATCCATGAGGTTGATTCCACATTAACACTTGTAGTGTCCTAAGAAGGATTATTGTCACTTTCATCTTAAAGCGTCTGAAACATCATAAAAATAACATCATAATTGAGGACGAGCTCAGTGTCACCTTCATACTGGCCCCCCGTGACCTAAACGATAATGGCAAAACCTCCTTTCAAGATGCAAAGAACAAGTGTAGATCCACCAATACCATAAGAAATCTTTAGCTATGTCTTTTCCTAGGACAGAATGGAGACAATGAAGGAAAAACCCATTAATCACTCAGCAGGCCTCAATGAAAGATTTAGCACATCTGTTGGCACAGGTCCTCTGAACATGGGCTCTTTGGCTTCCTTGAATAAAGTCCACATGCTCCTATAGCTCTTCAAAAATGCAAACCATTTCAGGATGGAATCTAAGTTTTACCCCTGAATTTTTTTTTAAGCAGTAATAGTTCTTGACTATTTTCTTTGTCAAGTTGGAAATTCGGTACTTTCTTCAGGTTGGAAGGTCAGTATCCTTTTCAGATCATGAAGAAACATTGCCTCTTGCTAATGTTTCCAGGTGAACAATATCTCAAAGTATTGCATATGTATGGCTAACATCTTCTAAAATAATATTTTGCTAGAAATACAAAAGATGATTTCATGAGTGGATAGTTCATATTGAATGCTTATGATGGTATGAATCTTGAAGCATGAAGGCAGATGAGGTCAAAGTCTATCACCTGGGAAACATGGCAGAAAGTTAGGAGATCTCACAGAGAAGAATATACTTTCATGAGTCCAGCATGATCTGGGATCTTTAGTTTTCTAGGTTCAAACTTCATTTTGCCAGCACACTGAAAACACCTCCTTCCATCTGGGGTGGGGGTGGGGGGTGGAATTCACATGAGCTAAGCTCACACAATCTTTAATAAGATAGAGTATTATTTCTTTAATTTTTTTTAATCTTTATTTATTTTTGAGAGAGAGACAGAGTGTGATCAGGGGAGGAGCAGAGAGAGAGGGAGACACAGAATCTGAAGCAGGCTCCAGGCTCTGAGCTATCAGCACAGAGCCTGATGCGGGGCTCGAACTCACAAACCATGAGATCATGACCTGAGCCTAAGTCGGATGCTCAACCAACTGAGCCACCCAGACACCCCGAGTATTATTTCTTTCTTACATATAATAATGCAGACATGAGAACCAGGGCTGTTGCAGTGGTTGCTCTATCGTCATGGACCCAAACTCTATCTCTACTCTGCTATTCTTACAATAGACTTCTACCATCAAGTTTGCCTCATTACACAATATGGCTGCTGGAGCGCTGATAATTATGTCCACATTACAGAAAGAAATAAGAAGAGGTAGAGGTGGGGGGAAAGGCACGGTAGTTATTGGCCTGCTTTTTAAGGAACATTTTGGAAGATCCAGCCAACAATCATTGCTTATATATCTCAAATAACTGAACAGGCAGCCTGGATATTTAATATTTTACTGATTCCACCTGGAATAAAATTGGGATTCTATCAGTAAGGTAGAAGTGGAGAATGGAAATTATTAGGTAACTAACATCTCTTCCACAGACTATTCCACAGAATATTAAATTATTAACTTACAGCAAGAAATACTACTGCATTTTATTAAGGAGTAGACAGAATTGAAATGGAAGTTCAAATCAAGCCATCAAGTTGGACGTGGCTGCAGGTTTGCAGAAAGAAGCTGCCAAGAACTGACCCAGTCAAAACAGGTGGCCACAAAAGAACAAGAGAAAACAGAATAAATAAAGGAGGGCAAATGAGGAAAGGAATGTCAGTGTAACAGAACAGCAAGGAAGTAGAAGCAGGAAAAGAAAACCAGATCAAGACTCAAAGAATGTATACAAGAAATACATTTGCAGAACTAAAAAGAATTCTGCTATAATAAGGTTTCTCAATCTCAGTGTAATTGACATTTTAGACCAAACAATACTCTGCTGTAGGGAGCTGTCTTGTATTGCAGCGTCCTTAGTCTCTACCCACTGCCAGTCATGACAATCAAAAATGTTTCCAGATATTGCCTAAGGTCTCCTGACATGAGGAGAACCAAAGCACCCTGTTGAGTACAATTGTGCTAGAAGCTTTGGTGCTGTTCCAGCAACTCAGAAAATGCCTTAAAGGCATGGAGTCACCTCTTGTATTTTATGTATCTTATCTCGGGACATGTGACTCTCAAAAGCACTGATTGTGGTATCAAGAAGTTGGAAGTGACCTAAGAGAGCTGTCACTAGGGAAGGAGCCAAAACGTGGCATTGGATGCATGCTCTGGAATTCTAGGCAGTTGTTAGAAGCAAGGAGCTAGATGACTCTATAGCAATGAGTATAACTTTGAAATATTATATTAAATGTTTCAAGATTAAGGGGGATCTGTACAGTAAAGTTTATAGAAATTTAAAATACAGATACACAAATAACCCTACAGATTTTTATGAGAATACAGACTACTGAAGTATAGGTATCAGCCATATTAGAAGGAAGTCCTCTGTAGGGGTAAAGACCGGGGCTGAGAATAACAGGGAGAAAATAAAATTACATTAAGGTTAAAGCCTTATATAGTACAATGAGTTAGTATGTCAGGAACCAAAGAGTATAATTAAATTAAGTCTCAGCAGTTGCTGTCCAATAAGAAAATAACGAAGAAAAACATGACACTATAGATCTTAAATTCACATTTTCACTAGATGGTTGACATACTGTCATGGCAAAGGCCCTCCTGGCACCGAGCAAGCTCATCGACTGTAGAAAGGTTATGCAGCATCACACTGATACCTTCCTAATTATGATACAGCTCCTAGGCTTTCAGTTATGTGAATAATCAAGACTCATGACAAAATGTGAGCTAAACTTCTACAATACTAACTGAGCTCCATTTTGATCATTTTAATAATTGAGCTATTTTGTCACCATTCTTTATGTAGAATCTGCATTCTTCCTCTCTGAACTGGACATGGAGCATTGGCATATCCCTCTTTGCCCTGATGAGTAATAGTTACCACTGAACTTGTTCTCAGATAATGAGGAGTGTCTATGACTCAAACTGTTGACCAGCATTAGCCACTCTCATGTTAGTAGGTGGTGGTAGAGATGACATTTCAGCCACGGATGGTTCAGGTGATGAAAGTTTTCCTCCATTTCCTTATCCTAGAGGGATGCTGCCCTGCTCCTTTCTTGAGCTATACATTACAAATGGCCAAAGTGATTGAGTCAGGAGGGATTCAATGGCTTTATCATAAATTCAGTATGCAAGATAAACAAATGAGGAAGACCTCCAAGAATGTCAGTGCTAACCTAGAGGTAAAATTTTACAAGAGTAACAAACACCCACAACTGGCTTTCATGGACTTACGGCAATTTATTTGTTCAAATTAATTAATTTATTTTTAAAGACAGAGAGTGCATGTGCATGTGAGAGTGGGGGAGGGGTAGAGAGAGAGGCAGAGAGAGAGAACCCCAAGCAGGCTCCTCGCTGTTAGCATGGAGCCCGACGCGGGACTCAGTCTCACAAACCATGAGATCTTGACCTGAGCTGAAACCAAGAGTCAGCTGCTGAACCAACTGAGCCAGCCAGGTGCCCCAAGGACTTACAGCAATTTAAACCTCTGAATGGTAGCCAGCTGTGACAAACATCAGGATACACCACTCAAGTTCCTTCAAGAAAGGACTTGCTATTTATCTGCAAAGACTATGATTAGTAGATAGCCTCCAGCTTATATTTCCTTTAGGATCCCCTTTAAGAATTACCGCCAAGGTGTCACTCTAGCCAGGGAAGCCTTCAGTCAACAATAGAGCAAGGCAGTGGTGTAAGGGCCAAGCCATTCCTGCCCAGTGTGAGATCCTCTAACAGACAACTTGTGCCATTGCGTGTACAGTTTTCTCAGTTCTACATAATTATCTGATGACTCCCACCTGCCCAACCCTATTTCCTCCCCTTTTGTTTCTACAAATATTCTCCCCTCAAAATCTTTTCAGACTTCTAACTCCATCTCAGATCTGCTTCCCAGAGAATTCTATCTGTGACACTGGTGGCGCTGATGAAAATTATCATTAATGTATTTTCATATTCCTGGAGAACTTGGTTGGACTCAAAGGGAAGGAATTCCGCAAAAGCTGTAAAAACATAAAAATGTATGTGTGCCTAGGTGAGTTTTTATAAAGGGGTCTTAGCTTTTACAAAAATTCTTAAAGGCATCTGCCACATAGAATGATGATTATCAACCCTCCCAATATCCATTCTTCCCCTCATTTTTAGCTGAGAATGGAAATGTCAAAATAAAGATTCTATTATCCAACTTCCCTTGCAGCAAGGCATGAACAGGTAGACATGTTACTAAATAGGAAGAGATCATCTCCATCCTCCTTCCATCAACATGATGACTAAAACTTCACCAGACATCCTGGAGTGTGAGGTGGAAGTCAAATGTTGAAGATGACAGGAGAGTAGATTAGAAGTCTACATCCTTGGCAACATGGAGGCAATATTCTAGTTATGGATTGCCTAGGTTTGAAGGAAGAAGAAATAAACGACTACTTTGTTTAAACCATAGTTATTCAGGATTCTCTGTCAATTCAAGCTAAATCTAACCCTAACCAATCCAATGTCCATGACCCCAAAAAGATTAATAACTAATAATAATAATAATAATTCCTTAAATCAATCTAATTTGTAAACTTTTTTTTTTTGAGAGAGAGAGAGAGAGAGGAGAGAGAGAGCAAGCAGGGAAGGGGCAGAGGGAAAGGGAGAAAGAGAATCTTTTCTTCTTATTATTTTAGAGAGAAAGAGATCACAAGAAGGGGAGATGGGCAGAGAGAGGGAGACAGGGAATCCCAGGCAGGCTCCATACTCAGCATGGAGGCTGATGTGGGGCTTGAGACCATGACCCTGGGATCATGACCTGAGCGGAAATCAAGTCAGTCACTCAACTGACTGAGTCACCCAGGTGCCCCATAATTTGTAAACTTCTTGAGGTCAGAAGTATCTCTTATTCATACTGTACAACATTGTACCTGGGATCTAGTTGCAATTCAGTATGTATTTTGATCTTGAAAAAACGCATGGTAAACGAAGCCCCACATATTGTCAGGAGCTGCACATTTCAGCTCAAAACTTTCCATTTAATTTGTTTCTAAATTGAATGAATGCCTCTCAAGCTATAAATCCCAGGAGGTGGGCTTTTGTCATCAAACTGTTGAATATGTCCCAAGATATCTATTTTAACCCCAGAATCTGATCTGGTTCCAATATTATTTCAGAGTTGATTTAAACTGTGTACAATTCTCCAACTTTTTAAAATGGAATTGCCTTTTTATAATGGAAAAGATGCTCCCTTTATCGAATCTCTGTGAAACAACTAAGCAGATGACAAGCAGTCTGTCCCAAGATAGGGCTTTGGCTGGGAAATTACCATACGTTAGTGAACGACCACTTTCTCTACCCTGGTCAAAGCATAGCAGCCTAGGAACTCAAAAGACCTAAAATAAGAATAATGAAAGTTGATACTGTATGACAATCACAGCCAAGAACATTTCAAAGTTTTTTTTTAAAGTTTTGGTATTCACCCATAACTTATTTTCAATCCATTTCCCACTATCCCACTAAATACCAGCTCTAGGTTACACTTGAGGTATAAAATCTCCCCAGTTTTCTACTATTAAATCCCATGTATTATTAACATAAAACAAGTTCAGTTTGAACCAAGAGCCTCTGGCCAGTTTTGTATCTTTACAGGGAAAATCTGAAATTCGAGTAAAGCAATCATTTCAGTAAAGGCTTTGAAAATGAGTACTTTTCCTTTTATGGCAAGTTGTTCCAGTCACTTCTCTGTTCTCTGGCAAGTCTAAACGACAACCTAACCACTTTTGTACTTTGTTCAATTCTTGGATAAGAAAAGTTATTCAAGGACACAGTTCTAACGCTTGAAGTTCCATTGCTTTTGCCAGAATGAATTACAACCCCTGCAAGACGCAGAAAGAAAGTTACAACCGCTGATGTTTTCACTTCCTTCCACACCGCCCCGGCCACCACAGAAGCCTCTCGAGGCTGGCCAGCTGTGTCAGCAAAGCCACACGAGTGCCGTGCACTGACTCTGCCCCAGGATCCTGCCAGGACTTCCGTCCCAGCCCTTCGGCCGTTGTGTCATGTTTGGCTATGGTGGATCCTGTGCTGACACAGACTTGAAAATGTGTCTGCTGTGCCAGTGGCAAGCCTCACACGGTGCCTGTGACCAGGCTGCAGAAATCGTCAAAGGAAGCCTTGCACTGCAGTAACAATTTTAAAAGGGAGAAAATTGCCCAGAAGTTTTAACATGGTCCACACCCTTGGAGACACCACATGGAGCCAGGCTGGCTGGGTTTGAATCCCGGGTCTGTTATTATTCACCGTCTGATCTTCCGTAAGTTGTGTGCCCCTCCATGCCTTACTCTCCTTATCTGTAAATTGAGGGTCAGAGGACCTAACTCTTAGGACTATTATGAAGACCAAAGGAATTAAAATTTGGAAAGCACTTGGAACAATGCCTGGCACACGGGAAGAATTACATAAGTGTGAGTTAAATACATTTTTTGTTTCAGTTTCATCCAATAGAGGATGCATCCAAGTCCTAGCTTCTCACATAGAAATGGGCCTTTAAATTCAAGTATGGCTTCTCTCAAGATTGTACTTTTGTTTCTATTTTCCAAGATAAAATTCATCACACATAAGTAAGATTCAATTTAGCTCATTTCAGCTGAGTCCTACTGCACCGTCAGTGACAAGGCACTGGGCATTGCAGAGCATGTCACAGCTGGTGCTGCAGCACCTGTCCTCAGGGACATTATAATCTGACAGAGGGAATAAGAAACTGTGTGATCTTAAGCAAGTCACTTAACCTTTCCTTCTGAGCTTGGCTGCACACGCCCCTGATTATAACTAATGTCAGAGGTATTTTCCAGCTTCTAAAACTTAAACAACTTAAAATAAAAGGCTGACAGCAAAGAAGGGAAGGAGAAATGCAAAGTGTGGGAAGGGCCCAAGGAGCAAGGATTATCAGCTAGTATTCTCTAGGGTTAGCAGTAATATAATTCGTGCTGTCTCACCTTGAATAGTTGTCCCTTCCCCGCTAACTCAAATCACTTAAGGCATGCAGATCAGGGTTAGGGAGAGTACTTTTTAGTTTAAATCAGTACAATTTAAATTGTGAGATATTTTCAAATTTTAATGGCTGAGCTTTAAAATATGGAGGTCATCAAGTGGAAGTCCCTTTTTAGCAGTACAGGGGAATGTTCTGCACCTGGCCTAAGTCATACAGGTCTCTATCTGAAGGAATCTAAGTTGCCCTGACCCTGGCTCCCATCAACTTAAGCAAGAGCTCTGGCGATCTGGAAACTCCCTGTCGGAGGGGTGCCGCGGAGGTCTCGCATGAGCTCAACCAGCAGCTTGCGTGCACCACTATCCAAGCTGCTTTCCCAGCCACTGCTGTTAATCTGCTCAGCTTCTCTTCTTAGAACTTTCGCAGTGCTTTATCTGGATACAGCAATCTCTCCCTTAGCTGGGATAGGTGTCTTCAAGGCACTGTGCTCACTATGATGCCAATGACAGTTCCACCAAATACTCAAGATGCCTTGTGTTACTTCCCATGGAAGGTCCTCCTCCCTGGGGCTCCCTCAGACCCCACAGTCCTGCACAGATGCACTCCTGGCTCTGTGAGGTGTCCAACTGCATGCTCATTATCATGCAATGGGAGGAAACTGGCTCTCCTATTCATGCTAAAAACTATTGGAATGGTCCCCAACAGCAGTGTGTCTTGGGTCCAAAAGTGTTACAAGTCTTGGTAAGAAAATTATTTTGGGTGTTAGTTACACAATGCTCCTCCTCCCAATGACCCAAATGTGCTATCAGTGGTTAGGTGACAATCACATCCCTGCACGAGCTTCCAAAGATCTCCCTGGGGAGGTCCTTCCCTCTACACAGACTTCTGTCAGGACATTCACCAGTTCCCCCATGCCCACACGTTTCTTCAACTTGGCAACAAACACAGGTCCTTTCCAAGGCATCTCCTCAATTCTTAAGAAAATAGGCTTCAAATAATATTGCTCAAGCTTTGAGGAAGAAAATGCTTGATATCAATATTCAGGCAAACCTCTAGAGAGGTGGCTGACAAAAATTAGGAGGAAAGAAAACTAGAAAGGAAGTGTGGCAGCTTGCCCGTTATGCCTCCAAAATCCAATCTTTCCTTCTTCCAAATTATGATAGCTGATCTGGGCATGAGGTTGCCCAGCCAAGAAGATTTTGCCCAGGGTCCATTGCACCCAAAAGTCACTATGTGGCTGAGTTCTCACCCACAGGACATGAGTGAAAGTCATATGTGTAATACTTGTGCCGCTGGCTTAAAATGAAATCAATACTGCTCCCCAAACCTTTGCACTGAAAGTAACCACATTTCAGTCAGGCAGAATGGGACAGCACCCACTGGAAAATGAAGCAAAGGTAGGAAAAGAGAGATGGAATGAAGGAAAGGGGAAGGAAGGAAGGAGAGAGGAAGGAAAGACAGCTGTTTTCTTAAGCCCAAGAGTTTGTAGACTAGGATGAATATCTACTACAATTTCTTGTAAAGAGACAACGTTAACAATATTGTATTATGCACTTGAAAGCTGCTAAGAGAATAGATCTTAAATGTTCTCACCACACACACACACACACACAATTATGTGAGGTGATGGAGCTGTTAACTAACCTTATTGTGGCAATCATGTCACAACATATGCATATATCAAATTATCACATTGTACACCCTAAACTTACACAATATGTCAATTATATCTCAATAAAACCAGGGGAAGAAAGAGACAACAGTGGAGAGTCACTACAAGGAAGACCAACATAAGCATAAGAATGTCTTTTGAGATAAGAGACATTGAATTGTCTGGAAATTGAATATGTGTGCAATTGGTTCTCAGACTTCACTGTGTGAATCACCTGGGGAGTTTGTTAATATAGATTTAGAGCTCGATCCCCTGAGATTCTGATTTCAGTCAACCTTTGGTAGAGGTCCTGGGACCACATTTTTAAAGTTCGGCTCTCAAAAGCCACAGTTGCTCCATCAAACACCCAAATATGTTTGCAGTACCTAGAAAAACCCACAGAAAAGTGGAATCAAAGAACTGAAGAGATATTGAGAATGGTAGAAATCTATAAAAAGCCTCAGGAAATAATAGACTCATTTATTATCTTCCAGCCAACTTTACTCATAGGATGCTCTTCTAAGAAAATAGCATTTCCTGTATTTCCTCATAAAAGATATTTTCTACAGGGTATGAATTATTATTTCAATCTTTCTATTACTTGCTGGTTTACAAGTTCTTCTTATGATAAATATAACAAAGGGATTTTTGTGGAATCATCTCTCCAAATTATTTTACATTCCTAATTATGGAAGCCTAAAAAAATGAAGTTCCCTCCATTTCTTTATGCCTGAATTTCTACACCATTCATGGAAAATAAAACTGCTTGATCTTAGTCCATATTAGAATCAGAGACTTGACAAATCATGAATTTCCTACCTGGTCACTTATTTTGATACAAGTTGTTTATAACTTGTTAATAAGATAAATTGCCAATCCTGTACTTGCCTCAACTTCTAAAATTTAAGCAAGAGTAGATTTAAACCATCACCTATCCAAGGCAGAGTCAAGCATGTTACCTAATCCAGAGGTTCTTAAAGGGTGGAACCCAGACCAGTAGCCACAGCAGCAGCATCTGAGAATTTGTTAGAAATGCAGATTAAGCCCCAGTCCAGAACTACTGGGGGCCTTTTAGGTACTTCGACTGCTCACTGGAGGTGGAGAGCGACCGCCCTACACTTCTCTCTCCAGTGTTTTCTGAACTGTAAATGCAGCCCATCACTGTACATCCCTTACTATTTCTGATATCAATCCCTCTGTCTCTATCCTAGTCCAATCCCTTACCATGTGTCATCCATACTACAGGAGAAGCCTCTGTGTAGTCTCCCTGTCTTTAATTTTGCTCCTTCGGTATCCACCCTCCATGGAGACTCCAGTGCTAAATGCTAATACCGATGAATTTTACTAAGTAAAATCTTTCAAAGGCCTACAGGATAAAATCTAAATGCCCTAACCTGTCAAAAAAAACTTTTATTATCTGGCCCTCCTTCCAGGCTTTAAGCCTTGATAAGCAAAACTCCTTCACCTATTCTAATGTCTGCTTACTTTTGCATATGCTGTTCCCTCTGCATGCAATGGAATACTTAAGGCAGAAACTTTGACATGTAAAGTTGTTCTTATCTATTCACCAAAGCAGAGTTTCTTCTCCTTAATCTTCCCCACTCCAACCACTGCTGTCACCTCATGCACACCCTGCAGCAAAAACAAAATCCTATTCATTTGTACAAGTTAGTCAAGTCTTACTTCCTCTGGGCAGCCTCCCTTGATGGCTCCTGGCAGATTCAGTGACTCTGTCCTTCTCGCTCTAAGGCATTACAAAAAATCTCTTCTGAAGCCATTTTTGGTCTTCTGCAATTTACAATATGACGTTCTTTCTATTGAGGACAGGGACTGTGTTTTGTTCCATTCTGGAGTCTCAATAACCTCAGCACGTAGCACAGTGAACATGAAACAAAGAAACCAAATGATGTTACTTGGTAAAACCGATGAATGAATGAAGGAGTCAATGAATAAAAAATAAGGAGAGGAAAGGAAAATACCTTGGGCTTTGAAGTAATTTACAACCTGGATTTCTATATTCTGCTACATTATTTTACAGGTTGCAAACCAGTGGCCAGCAATCCAATAGTCTCCAAGGACATGTCTTATTTCAACAGTACAGTGTTCAAATTTTTTCAAATGCCTTTGATGGGGCATGCACCCTCTTTTGAGCATCTAGTCCCCCTTCATCCATTTTTGTCTTGCTTCTTTCTACCAGAGTCACACATTCATGTCACCATCTTGGCTCATGAAGGCATGTGAGTCAGCCACCAGACTTATCCTTTTTTCTGGACCTGATCCTTGGCTTCTGTTTCTTGGCCACAGCTCTTGCACTCCAACCCAGCTGCTGCCCAGGTCTTCCCTTCTGCTTCTGACTAGCATGCTTAGATATGCAAGTACACATGCCAGAACTCTCAGCATCATTCTTCGGTGCTCATGGTGAGCCTCTCTGAGTTTGAAACCTGATGTTTCTCTAAGGTGGTGCCTTCCAGTGGTCCCAGTTCAGGGTTCTCCTATGTGGGGTGAACTTTAGGGTATAAACACCAGCTCTGACACATTCAAATTGTGTGCCCTTGGAACTCTATTTCTAACCTTCAGTTTCCTCATCTGTAAGTGAAAAATCATGTCCTCCTTGTAGATTTGTTGGAAGGATTAAGTGAGAAATTATAAGTTAGATCATATTGTATAGTTTTTGCAAACTAGTAGAGACTTATTAAATTTGTCTTCTTCAAGTTCACTAATGCAACGCAGTCTGATAACATAACCAAAGAGCTTCTACTATGTGTTGGTCGGTTTAAATGCAGATTTCCATGAATCCTTACAAAATAACCACCACAACTGTGAGTTGGTACTATTATTCCCATTTTACTTAAAAGGAAATTGAAGCTCAGAGAAGTTAAAACATTTTCCCATCGAAATAAATGTTGTAAGTCAGTAAGAATGCTATAAGCAATGAAAGTATTTTTTAAAATCATCTTACAAGGAATTAGAAAGTTAATAACCCCAGGGTTGGGTCAATGAATTCAACCAAGTAGGGGCACTAGGTCAGGGTCCCAGGCATCTTCTTGTTGCCTGCCTTCTTGGTCAGAAGATAACTATGACCATTTTATCCATTTATAGCTCCAGTTTAGGAATAAGTAAGGGCAGTGGCAAAAAGAAAATGACTTTCTCCTCATGTTGTGCTCTCCTGTTTTAGGAAAATATTTTCTAGAAATGCCCCAGGAGCTTTCCCTTATAGCTGAATGGACCTAAGTGGTTCACACAGCCTCGTTGGAGGGGAGACTGGGCAAGCTACAATCTTACTTTCTCAGCCTCTCTGTGTGAAGCTGGGAAAAGCAGAGGAGGCTGGGAATTGGGCTTTGATGGGCTGAACAAGTGTCTCCCACAGAAAGACTAGGACAACCAGGATTCCAGGACAAGCCTGTTTGACCTCAAAGGTTGTATCCCTATCACTGCTCTTTTGCTATACAAAATGTAAATTGTTTTATAGAAATTTAACATATTAATACAAAATCCAAACTAAGGTTTCTTTTATCATTCTGAATTCTTTCAAAGAAAGCCTGATATCTCTCTCTAGTGACCTATGATAAAAATGACATATTATAAATAAACTACCGTAACTTTATAGAATGGGGATAGAACTCTCTTGAAATTTGTTTTCCCTTTGATATCAAAAATATAAGTGATGTTATAAAGCAAGAGTCATCAAATTGGCAACAGACTTCAGATGTATTTAAATTGGAGGAGGATGGATTACACGTTTTTCAGAGATCCATTTTATATTTTTTGTCATAAATTCATGTAACCTAGGTAACATGTTTCCACTACATCTTTCAACCAAATACATCTTCAACATTTTCAAAGTTCAAGCCAGAATCTTATTCCAAAAGATTTTTGTGTTTATTTGAGGACCAGAGTTACATTTCAAATTATTTTAGCAATCTACTAATATTCATCAAGATTGAACATATAGAAGAGTAGAATATTTTAATCAAGTTTTTTAAGGATATTATATTTACTTAACTCAGTTGCAGTGCTGAAATGCAATTTAGATCCAAGTTATATTTCAAAATTAAAATTGCCATTCAGTTTTAAAGGAAATAATTGCATTTGTTTTATTAAAAGCAAAAAAGAAGTAAAAGTCTGCCTATTTGAAAATTAGCAAAAGGTTAGTTAATTTAGGGCATAAGAGAACCATTCCCTCATTTAGTCTAAACAATCATAGTTAACTATACTAGTTGTCAATAATGGAGCAGATTCTCTGGTTTAATATTTCATATTGTGATTCATGGAATCACCTTCTCTGTGTTATTGGTATAATAAGGAAGGAGTGGAGTATAAATATTATGCTCAGATTTGTCATCTAAAAACAAGACATTTACAAAAGAACATTAAAGCGATATTATCTGCAGGGGTGCTAAAAACTCCCCCATTAAAAGAAATAAAAAATCCTTCAAGTATCTGATGAAAACAAGGTTTATACTGGAGATGGTTACAAAATACCAAATGAATGCTAACTATGGTTATTGATCTCAATGTTGCCTGGTGAGCTGCGCTGTTTAAAGCTGCATTCATTAGAAATGCATTTAGCTCTTTGCAACAGAAAACCAAGTAAGACTAGCTTCCCTATAGAAGAGTGCATTGTTTTACACAAGAAATTGAGAAAAGGCAGTCCAGGGCAGGATGGCACCTATGTGATCTCATCAGGGGCCCAGATCCACAAATCTTAATGTGCAGCCTTCATCCTCATGATCACAAGGTAGCAGCTTCACTGCCAGGTAATGATTCTCATTCCAGATTGGATGAAGAGGGAAGGGGGGTGTGAGGTCTGGCCAGCAGTCCTAAAGACACCATTCTAAAATTTTATAACACAATTTCAAACCATCAATTCTAGTCCTCTCATTTTTCAGTGAAAAAAACTAAAACACTGCGAGATCAAATGGCTTGCCCTAGGTGGCCCAGCTGTTATAGTTAGAACAAGAATAAGTCCTTCTAGTCCTTGGGCTGATGTCATCTCTCCTGCACCCACCACTTTCTGGCTGTTCAGTGGGCCTCCTTTGGAACGCTGGTAATGATGGCACTGGGGACCTCTCCATACACCGAAGGGGACATGTTAGGAAAGGTTTGAATCACTGATGCATAAGAACCTTTATAGTATGGATACCAGGCTAGGGGGGCATTCTTCTCTCTCATCCTTCTCTGTAATTCCATCTTTTTCTATCGTCTGTAGAGTCAGCTCTCAGCTCCTTGGAACCAAAAGGCCATTGCATAAGTATCCCTTGGTTCCAGAAAGCAGAGTGGTCACAGTTACAATGATCCTGATGGTGAAGGTGGTTAGGAGGTGTGAAGGAAAGAGAACCCAACTTATTTTAAAAGTGGATGTTCTTGGTATCTACTTTCCTCAGCTGTGTGCACATCAAAGGGCAGGGACAAATGCAAAGGTCTTCTATGACATCCTATAACCACATAAACAGAAAAGAGAGCTCACCATTATCTTTGAAAGTATATAGGTGGCCTAAAACCTCAACCACTACCAAGCAGGTTATGTAGCTCTGGTTTGACTGAAATGAGGGCCGAATTCCTGCTATCAAAATAACTGGGTCATGTGGCTCAACAGGATGACAGTCAACGGACAGAGGAGCCATGTCGTTCGTCAGAACTCCACTTGAGGAAGCTGAGACACGTCCTGCTATGTGTGGCGGCAGATGGCCTCAGCATGCCTTCATGCTTGGTCAGATGTTATTAATCTATGACCAGAGGAGCAGGTGGCAACCCGGGACCGCACGATTTCCTTCAGAAGTCACCAGAGCTACAGAAAAGTGGGGACTGTCTCAACATGTTAGAATCTCCATAGCGCTTATTTTTTAATAATTGTACTTTTTAGGCAAATGGAAATGAGGAACTGACATTTTATCTCCATTTTGCTGGGGTCTGGGAAAGACTCCATAGAATATTTAAGTGAGTAATCATTCACTGAAATACTCACCGGACAAAAGTAATTCTAAAATAGAACATTAACTCCACATTTAAAGAAAAATTCATTAAACCTGAGTAGTTTGTTACCATGAAATGCATTTGATTATGTTTTATAGCATGAATGAATAGTAGTTTCCCCAGTATAAAGCATTCAGCCAAATGTTTTACAGATTAAGGTGCATTAGGAATGCAAATTATTCCAAGCCAAAGATGATTTCCTTCCTGGTTCACCTCTCTATAGCCCTAGGATATCACCCTAGGACCTGAGAGATCAACACTTCCATGAGTCTTCCTAGCAGAAGGGTCCTAATAGGCCTGGTCAGTCCACACTGATATATTTCGGTAAAGCAGTTAAAATAGCAGCATCACAAATTAAAACCTTAAATTTATTACCTACAGTTATTAAAATGCCATGGTCAGATGCTGTTCAGCATCCCTCAAACAGCTTTCTTTTCATATTATTATTTGTATTAGTGAAAGCCATTTAAAAATGAAATCCCATTTCAATTTATCTTTGTGTTTAGATTGTTGTTCCAGCCTAGGAAAAAAAGAAAAAAACTAATCCCTTTACAAATGAAAATTGCCTTCTTGTGTTCTGAACTAATTTAATCTAAATTGTTAACTCTGCAGAAGGTGCACTCAGAAGAGCGAAATCTCATCCCAAGGGCTAGAGGAGTAACAGGTTTATCTTACTTATGCATCTGGTGCCCTAATTCACAAGGGCTCTGAAACTCTGGACTTACCACTCAGCTCACAGCCGGCAGCAGCCCCCTTTCATTCAATAAATTCTGCAGTGGCAACGCAATAAGATAATAAGCTCAACCCAGTGGAGTATCCAAGATAAATACAGAGCTACGACACAAACCCGTAGCGATTGGAAAGGAGCAGCTGTTCAGTATCACGGGAAACTGCCTGGGGTGGAAGTTTGGGAAGTATGAGGAAGGAGACCTGGAAAGACAACTTCGGTTCACCCAACCTGCGAAGGGAAAATGCAGCATTCCAAAGCAAACAGCTCTGAATCATAAGTATGATGTCTGGTTTTCCTACGTGAACGAAGACCACAATCTGTTTATTTGTATGTCTTAGACTCACCTCTGCAAAAACACACACATGACTGTTAAAGTTTTATATTTGGCGCAAAATGCTGAATGTTCTCTTAGGTGAACCCACCCAAGAGCTGTCCCTCCATCTTGGGTCAACAGAGAGCCCCACAGCCGATGCCCTAGGTCACTTCTTTTCCACTCTCCCTGTAAAGTGGCATTATATTTGGGAATTCGGAAACCAGACCCTGACAGGAGTTTTCAACAGCGTCAACATGACTCCTGTCTACAAGGAAGTAGTTCCCTGCCACTCTTCCTCTTTAAGTTTAGCCTATGACACAATTAGAGAACTCCACTTTAACCAGATTGTGGTAAATGATTTCATCATAATTTGCTTTCTAATTTCAACTGAATTGAATGAGGACACATGGAAGTCCTGTTAAAATTTTCCCCAAACCTAGACCTTGAATGAAGCGTCCCAGGCAAGTTTGTTCCTGCCTGAATATTTGTTTCATAGCCCTTGAGAAACTTCGGTTGCAGTAAAGCTGTTCGACAGGTTCATGTTTGGGAGCTTTGGTAAACTCCACTCTTAGCAGCAATTACAGCACCTGCTAAAAATAATTTATAGAGACACACAAAGCCGGAGTGTGAGGGTGAGCAGTTGCACAGTTTCTGCCTCCAATGAGCAAGATAACCAGCTTGTCATTGTGGTTGATACACTCAACAAAACTACTGAATACTAGACTAACTCTGAAGCAGGTTGGATGTTAAATAAGAAGATATGTGATGTGTTGTAGCCACCAGGGTGGATCCCATCCCTCTCTTTATTTAAGGAAGTCTATGTTCACCCATGAATTCAGTACCATCAGGAATACAGGGTGTTGTCTGGAATTATGTCCTCACTCTGGCTTATAACAAAGGTGCTTCAGCAGAAAACAAGGAGCTTGAGCAGGCACTAGATGGGTCCAGTGCATCCAGGACGGCAGATCATGTCCACCTGATGACATAAGACCAGTGAGATTATAAATACAATGTGATGTGGTTGCTGAAAACTAGGCTTGTTAAAGCATCTGCCACTTGCAAGTTTTACAAGCTTGGACACGTAAAGCTCCTTTTAACAGTTTTCCCATCTGTGAAATATGGAAAATAACTTATGAGATTGTTGTCAGGAGTAAACAATACGCAAAATACTCAGCACAGTGTCTGGTTCAGAAGGTGTTTTAATGAACCTTACCTTTCCATTCAAATCTGATAACCCTCCCTCCCTGTAGTATGACAAAAAATGAACCCTCCCAAAGGTATCCATATTCTGATGTCTGGAACCTATGAATGTAAATTATTTGCTAAAAAGAAACTTTCAAACCGTTAAGGATTTTGAGAGGAGGAAATTTTCCTAGAGCATATGTATGGGTCTTAAATCTAATCACAAGCGTCATTACAAGAAAGGCAAAAGGACAGTACATACGCAGAACAGGAGACAACAATAGCCACATGAGCAGAGAAGGGAGTGGTGTGGCCATGAGCCAAGGAGATCCAGTAGCCACCAGAAGCAGGAAGAGGCAAGGAGTGATTCTTCTCCAGGGCCTCCAGAGAGAGCACAGCCCTGGGGACACCTGAATCTGGGGCTATGAAACTGATTTCAAATTTGGGCCCCCACAGCTATGAGAGAATCCATTCCTGCTGTTTTAAACCACTAAATTTATGGTGATTTGTTATAGCAGCTACAGGAATCTAATACCTTCCCCAACTTCATCAATGTCATGCATCGTGGTACATTGGCCACCTTCTTTTCAAGGCCCTTTGCAATCTACAAATACAGCCATCTTGTCGATTTCATGAAACCCAGGGCAAAAGAAAAAAAAAATTTGGAGTACCCCCCCCCAAAAAAAAGTGTTCGTTTTCCCTTTCACTGTAATTTTCACCTCAATATAAGGAGAAAATCCCGGGTGCTTTGTGATACACTACACCACAGATTGTGTTGGTTAGGAGGCATTTTTATAGCCTACACCACCTAATTCCAATGGAAAGCCCACCACTTGTTTGCTCCCAGCCCCCCCCCCTTAGGAGGGCAGTGCCAGCAGTGCCCCAGAGTGTCTCTGGCTGGTGCCGGTGGGACCAGCTTGTCCTGGGCAGAAGAATCACACATTTTCTCCTAAACTGGTTTTCCATGGTCATCAAAAAAATTCACTGAGATGATTTCAAGTAATATAGCAGATGGTTGTCAGTGGTACTTGGACACAGAGTTACACAGCATCATTTCAATTCTCTTTCAATCTCTTTTACATAAGGAGAAAATAGAATAGTATTTATATTTATTATGGCCTCCTAATTATTACAAATGTGTCTCTTTCTTAATCATTTATGACGATCGTGCAAAGCTTCATTTTTAAACAAATGTATCTAAATGCACACAGTGAATCAATGTAAACAAAAGTATTAAATAAAATACACCAGGAGTAGTCATAGTAAAGATAGTCCTCTAATGCTTAAAGTTTGGGGCACAGCACCCTAAAAAGATAGGAACTTCTATGAAATCCAGGAAAGATTGCATCCAACCCCAAAGTTTCCCAGGCATATTCCAATTAGCAACAAAACCTTAATCCCAGGACCATCTTGCCCTAAACTGCTCTCAGGTAGTTTCATTAGATTCTGCCTGAGAAACCCAAAGTGTAGTTGAAGAATGCTGTTTACCTGGGAAGCCCTCTGGACATTCACACCATCCTGATCAGAATAAATTGTGTGGCTGAAGGGACTTGTGGTTTTTCTGTTTTGTTTTTCTTAAGTTTACTTATTTATTTTGAGAGAGAGAGAGAGAGAGAGAGAGAGAGAGAGAGAGAGAATCCCAAGCAGGCTCCACGCTCAGTGCAGAGCTCAATGTGGGGCTCAATCTCATGACTATAATAAGGTCATGACCTGAGCCAAAATCAAGAATCGGCCGCCTAACTGACTGAGCACCCAGGTGCCCCTAAGGGATTTGTGTTCTAATGGTTATTTTAAAAGAAAGATGCAGTAATCTTAAATAATTCAGGAGTTATATAATTATAGTAATTTTTACATAGAAAACAAAACAAAAACCACTTAGATGATTTTGGTTGAGTCATACTTCACTCTGGTTAGGGAAAATGATAATAACATATTTAGGGGTGCCTGGGCAGCTCAGTTGGTTAAGCATCCGATTTCAGCGCAAGTCATGATCTTGCGGTTCATGGGTTCAAGCCCCGTGTTGGGCTCTGTACTGACAGCTCAGAGCCTGGAGCCTGCTTCAGATTATGTCTCCCTCTCTCTCTGCCCCTCCCCCACTCATGCTGTCTCTCTCTCTCTCTCTCTCTCTCTCTCTCTCTCAAAAATAAACATTAAAATAATAATAATAATAATAATAATAATAATACATCTAGAACTTATTTGTCCCCTATGGATGGTAACAAAACTATACTCCAGTACCTTCAAGGCACAGAAAAAGAAAATTACTTCCGGTCTTTGAGATACTTACATTATACTCATGTGCAGGGAAGACCTTGCTCCCTTGACTTATCTATAAAGATTTCGCTACCCTCCTGAGTCCCACCTACATGGTGGCAGAGAAAATAACTAGGACTAATTAGTCCAATAGACTGTTCCCAGGCCAAACCCATCACTGAAACATCAACTGAGGCCACACAGTTGTCTTTTGATAAAAGCTGCTCTTTATCCTTATTCCTTCCTTTCTCAAGTTGGCAGCAGGTATATGACAGAGATTGACAGGTGTTGCAGCAGTGGGCAAAGGGCATGTATGTATTTATGTTTCTTGTGTAATTCTCCTCATCGCTGAGCCTTCTAACAACTGTTACTGAATAGTAAAGATTAGTCCATCATTTATCTACCTCTTCATTCAACTAGGCTTCCGCAGGCTGCTTTAGTTTACTCTTCATAATGGTATGGGCATCCTGAGGTCTGGCCCAGGCAGCCATCACTATAGGCCTTGGTTAGAAGACAACTTCATTCTTAACAATGATTATTCTCCAGACTCAGACACCAGATTGTCTGTTTT